>NC_064268.1:7968571-8584464 GCF_003254725.2 Canis lupus dingo
TGCTCAACTTGGTGTTTATAAGGCATCCAGATTGTTGTGTGTAGTTGTGGATGGTTTATTTTCATTGTTGTGGTTTTCCATTATGCGACTGTATCACAACATGTTTATTCATTCTATTATTAATGGGCTTCCAGGTAGCTGCCGGTTTAAGGCTCTGTGTCTAGTGCTCCTATGAACCCTCTAATCATGACCTGTGAACAGATGGATGCGTTTTTGTTGGACATATACCTCAGAGTGGAATTGCTTGGGTCATGGGGGATGTGTATACATTTGGTTTTAGTAGATATGGTCAAGTAATTGTCCACAGGGGTTGTTGGTCTGGTTCTGATTGCTCCACATCCTCACCAAGAGTTCGTGTTTCATTTTGGTCACATTGCTATGTTGGTGGGAGCGTAGTTTAATCACATGGTGGTGTTAGTTTGCCTCTCTTTCATGACTAATGAAATTGAGCTTCGTTGTTCATATGTTTATTTGCTAGTTGGGTATACTCTTTTGTGAACTGTCTGATCAAGTCTTTTTCTCTGTTATTTTGAAGGCTCATCTCCTGTTGGTTGTAAGATGCCTTATTTGCTAGGGCCACCACAACAAAGTACTACAGACTGGATGATGTGAACAACAGAAATTTATTTGTTCACAATTCTGTAGTCAGAAGTCTAAGATCAAAGTGTTGTAGGGTTGTTTTCTCCAAAGGCCTCTTTCCTTGGCTTTGTAGATGGCTGTCTTCTCCCTGGGTCTTCATGTGGCCTTCCTTCTCTGTTTCTGTGACCTAATCTCTTCTTGTAAGGATGTCAGTCTTGTGGGATTATGGCCTTATTTTATTTTATTTTATTTTATTTTATTTTTTTTTTAAATTTATTTATGATAGTCACACAGAGAGAGAGAGGCAGAGACACAGGCAGAGGGAGAAGCAGGCTCCATGCATCGGGAGCCTGATGTGGGATTCAATCCCGGGTCTCCAGGATCGTGCCCTGGGCCAAAGGCAGGCGCCAAACCGCTGCGCCACCCAGGGATCCCCTTATTTTATTTTAGATCTTATTTTAACTTAATTAGTTCTTTAAAGACTGTTCTCAAATATAATTACATTTTGAGGTCCTGAGGGTTAGGACCTCAACACATAGATTTTAGGGGACACAATTCAGCCCATAACGTAAAGTTTCTTGAAATATTCTGGATATGATTATGTATTCCAAAATCACCTCTGACTTTGTGCATTGGTTGCCTTTTCATACTCCTTTCATACTCCTGTATCTTTGAATGAGCAGACATTCTTTATTTTCACAAAGACCACTTAGGTCTTTTTGGTCTATTACTTCTTTTGTATCTCGTTCAAGAAACGTTTGCACATGCCAGGGTTGGAAGACATTCATGTTTTTCTGAAAAAAGCTTTATGGTTCAAACTTTCACATTGAGATCTGTAGTTTATCTGGAATTGATTTTTGTGTTTGGGACAAGATAGGGGTCGAGATTCCTTTTTTCCTGTATGGATATCCAATTGATCCCAGTACCATTATTGAAAAAACACCCTCTCCTCAATAGCACTGACGTATTGTCTTTGTCATAAATCAGGTGACTGCATTTGTGTGGGTCTGTTTCTAGATGCATGTCCCCTGAGCAGCTCCCCCATCCCACAACCAGTACTCTCAACCCTAGATAGTTCATTTAAGAAGACTGGGATAGGGATCCCTGGGTGGCGCAGCGGTTTGGCGCCTGCCTTTGGCCCAGGGCGCGATCCTGGAGACCCGGGATCGAATCCCACGTCGGGCTCCCGGTGCATGGAGCCTGCTTCTCCTTCTGCCTATGTCTCTGCCTCTCTCTCTCTCTCTCTCTCTCTGTGTGACTATCATAAATAAATAAAAATTAAAAAAAAAATAAGAAGACTGGGATATTTTCACATCTGTGGCCTGGGAGTTGGGGGGATAGGGAGCCTGGGAAAGAGTTCTAGTTGCCTCTGAAGATGCTTTAAACTTTCCTAGAAAACATATCCATAAAGTGCTGGGTCCCCACTCACTCTCCACAGTTATGTCACTGAGGGATGGCTCCCAGCCATGGTGTCCTGCATATTATGTCTTTATTGTCTTTCTCTCTAATGAGGATACCCAAGCTAAGTGATGTTTTCTTTAGCTCCCTTTCTTGAAAAATCTTCATGACAAATCACCTCATTCACTATTCATTTATTTACCCAATTATGGTAAATAAATTGGGTATCTTTATCTTTTACTGTATGTTTATCATATGACCTCATTTTGTCCTCACCAATAATCATATAAATTAAGTGTTACTGTTCCCTTTCCCAGTCGGGGATCCCAGGCTTAGAAGGAACAACCCATGTGGCCCATAGATGGACCATTGAGTTCGGATCTGAACCCAGCTCTGGGCGTTTCCCATGCTTGTGCTTCATGACTTTCTCCTCCTCTGTGTCGTGTTGTGTCCGGTGAAGGGGACTCATCAGACATGCATGTGCCCTTAACAGGCTGTTCTTGGTAAATTCTCACTCCTTAGAAATCAGCGATAGACTTGCTTCCAGACCTTTTTTTTTCAGTTGGTTTAAAAAAATCATAGACATTTTACATCGTAAACCCTGGAAGAGTTCTTAGAATCCTTGTAGTCTTGCTTTCCCCTTTTACAAGTGGGAAAAACTGAGGCCTGGAGGAGAAGTGACTTGCAAGTTGCCCAGACAGCAGATGGCACATCAGATTCAAACGTGGGTTTGAATTTCAGTGGTTGGGAGACGGTGATGCTTGTAATGCAACCCCGAGGAAAAGTAGACTTGTGTGAGGGATGTGGATGGGCTTAGTTCTGGCCATGCTGGATGGAGCTCTGGAGGAAAACTCAGGTTGGACAGACGGGACGGGAGGCATCCACCTGGCGGAACAGACAGAAATGCAAGCAGGGGGAGGTGCGTGAAGTCAGGAGGGCTGAGGCCCCTGAGCCCCAAAGGAAGAAGGGTTTCAGAGGGGTTCAGTTATGTTTCCTTTTTTACTCTTTAATAAGATGAACACCTAGCTCACTGGGTTTTTTGTCCTATTTCCCTTTTCTTGGAAAGCTACTGTTCTGAAATCAAATTTTTTTTTAAGATTTTATTTATTAATTAGAGTGAAAGAGGGAGAAAGCGAGCATAAGTAGGCAGGGCGGCAGGCAGAGGGAGAGGGAGAGGTAAGGTTTCTGCTGAGCAGGGAGTACCATATGGGGCTTGATCTCAGAACCCTGAAATGATGACTTGAGCTGAAGGCAGACGCTTAACTGATTGAGCCACCCAGGTGCCCCTGAAATCAAAATCTTGACCGCATTTGGGCCTTGGGGAACTAAACTTGCTTCTGCCCTCTGTTTACCTAATAGGAATCACTCCCCTGTGGAGTAGCTCCTTAGACTGGAACTACTAGCGTTAGCTACTGCTGAGATCTTATCACAGGCCAGGGACCACTCCCATATTATTTTGTCTGATCACGTAAAACTAGGGCAGCCCTAGTGGCGCATCGGTTTAGCACTGCCTGCAGCCCAGGGTGTGATCCTGGGGTCCCGGGATCGAGTCCCACGTCGGGCTCCCTGCGTGGGACCTGCTTCTCTCTCTGCCAGTGTCTCTGCCTCTCTTTCTCTCTCTCTCTCTCATGAATAAATAAATAAAATCTTAAAAAAAAAAACTAAATAAAAAACCCAAACTGTATTTACCACTATCCCCATTCCATAGATGTCAAACTGAGGCTCAGAGTGACTTATCCACAGTCAAATAGCTAATGTGTGGAATTGCTGAGATTTATGCCCATATCCATTTGACCAAGGAGCTGTTCTTTTAACTTCTGTGCAGAGCTGTGGCTGGTTCTCAGTGTCCTGTAATCCATAGCTCTTTATTGTTTTTGGCTCAGGTGTCTTTTGAGTTTTCTTGGCTGATTGGGTTTAACCTTGATTTGTTAGTCTGGGTTTGTATCTTCTTAGGCTCATCTGTCTGGGAGGGTCAGGCAAGGTCTTGAACCCAGGGCACAACAGAGACCCAGAGAGCCTCAGGGCTCTACGTGCCCAAGGCCTCACTGCTAGGAGATAGCTGAGTGAGATTTGAACCAGGGCTGGTGCTTTCTAGAATAAACAGTAGTACCTCTGCAATGGATGAGGAGATCCTGTCAAGAAGCAGAAACAAAAACCAATCCAGAAAGTGGAGGAAGATAGGGTTTCCAGAACGATGATGCAGGACAGTTGTGGGCACTCTGTGAAGAGTGGGCTCAGGAGGAGTGTGGGGTCAGTGCCCGAGTGTGCTTTATATTAGTGTTCAAAGTGACTTTTCAGCAGCCTCTTTCCGGCTCTGAGCCCACAGCTCTTGGAGCTGACTGATGGGGCCTTCAAAGCAAGGGCCATGGGGCCACGGATTAATTTCTGCTGCTGGAATTTGTTGGATGTGTGTGTAGCCTGGGAGCCCAGAGAACCAATGAGATGGGGGGAGGAGTGGAGAAAAGGGGGGTGGGCTGAGTTGCTGGCCTACTTAGGAATGCCAGGCTCTGCTCAATGTGGAAAGTTTCTCCTGTAACCCATTGATTTCAGGAGCCTGAGAGTTCCAGGGCTCCGGGTCCCTTGCAGGATCCAAAGGGCAGTATGTCCCTGTCACTTGCTCCAGGGATGGCTGCTTCCCAAAGCGTGGAGGGCCACATTCCATTCTTAGTGCTGACCTGCCCCTCCTGTCCCCTGGGGGCACATGCCTTCTCCCTTGTGCTCAGCTTCCTGCTCAGACACCTGGCACTTATGCCCAGCTCTCCTTTGCCATCCGTGGCAGACTAGACTGGGAACCTGAGAAGATGGAGGGCTAATTCTTAATCTCCCAGCTCAGACTGAAGAGGACTGGCAGGCCCCAGTGTCCCCAGTGACCCCTGGGGCAAGCCTTTAGGTCTCCTCCCCCACCTACTTCTCCCCAGTTCACATTTAAGGGATCTGTTCTGATCTGAGTATTTGAGAACTAGGCTAAAAATCAGTGTGTCGGTCCTGCTAGAGGACTGATAAAAGACCTAACCCAGCAGTTTTCAAAGGGAGATCCCTGGAATCCAGGTCTGAGTTCTGAGTGCCAAACCCTACCCCCTGCCCCCCTCCTGTTTCAACCGGAGCTACTTGTTTTTATTTACGCCTTTGGCTCTTGTCGAAGCTTCTGTTTGAAGAAGGAGTTCTATGGCGATGAAAACAGAAGTATAAAGGTCAGTTTTTCCTGTCTTTGCACACGAGGCATCTGAGGCTTGGAGCTGGGTCAGTGAGGGTTGCTGGGACTGGAACCCAGTCCAGGGCTCCTGGCACTGTCCCAGGTGCCCCACAGGCTGCCACTGCTCATTGTGTGGCCTCCTATGGGCCGTTGCTGACCAAGGAATGAACAATCCAGGCACCCATTCCTCCAGCTTGGTTCTTCCAGTGAGAATAAAAGACCCTGTTATGGGGCTGTTTCTTCAGGGTTAAACTTGCGGTGCTTGAGAAGTCCATCTACAGGCAGGAGAAAGAGCTTCCTTACCCTTTCTGCCCAGTTGGGGCACCTCCTTATTTCATATTCAGAGCCTCATGACCCGGATCAGCTCAGTGGGCTAGTGGCTAAGTGTGTTGCAGACCCTCCCATGTGCCAGACATTGTGTTGGGCTCTTTTAAGTCTATGGGCCACTTTTACAAATAAACACCTTCCAAGTCTAGAAAGGGTGAATGAGTCTCTGGAAGCCACAGAGGCAGTAGTAGAGCTGGGACTTATAAAAACACTTTTTGCTGGAGAGAATTTTAAAAAGTGATGAGCTGGCAGAAAGTGTAATGAACGCCCATGGATGCATCAGCCAGACCCAACACCTGCCCTTGCCTTACCTCTATCTACTTCCTGTTCTCCTGCAATGTTTCAGGCAGATCTAGGCATTCCATAAAGTTTTCAGTGGATAGTTCTAACTATCTCATCCATAAAGTTTTCAGTGGATAGTTCTAAACAAGAAGGGATTTTTTTTTTTTTTTTAATTTATGATAGTCACAGAGAGAGAGAGAGAGGCAGAGACACAGGCAGAGGGAGAAGCAGGCTCCATGCACCGGGAGCCCGACGTGGGACTCGATCCCGGGTCTCTAGGATCGTGCCCTGGGCCAAAGGCAGGCACCAAACCGCTGCGCCACCCAGGGATCCCACAAGAAGGGATTTTTTTTTTTTTTTAAGAAGGGATTTTTAAAACCATAGCCACAATTGTGATTTCACACCTAATCTCTTATTTTTTTTAATTTTATTTTTGAAGATTTTTATTTATTCATGAGAGACACAGAGAAAGAGACAGAGACATAGGCAGAAGAAGCAGGTTCCCTGTGGGGAGCCCAATGTGGGACTCAATCCCGGAGTCCCAAGATCATGCCTTGAGCTGAAGGCAGATGCTCAACCACTGAGCCACCCAGGTGTCCCTTTTTTCTAAAAATTTTAAAAAAGCTTTATTTGAGAGAGAGTGAGAGACACCTGAGAGGGTGAGCATGAGCAGGGTGAGGGGCAGAGGGAAAAGCAGATTCCCTGCCGAGCAGAAAGTCTGATGCAGGGCTTGATCCCTGAGATCATGACCTGAGCTGAAGGCAGACACTTAACCTACTGAGCCGATCAGGTGCCCCTCTAAGAATATTTTTTTTTAGATAATCTATACTCAATGTGAGATTGAAACTTAGAACCCCAATATCAAGAGTTGTACACTCTACCGGCTAAGCCAGCCAGGCACCCCTCCTAAGACTAGTTTTATTATTTATTTATTATATTTATTTATTATTTTATTTTTAAAAGATTTTATTTATTTATTCATGAGAGATACATACAGAGAGAGGCAGAGACATAGGCAGAGAGAGAAGTAGGCTCCATGTAGGGAGCCCGATGTGGGACTCGATCCTAGGACTTCAGAATCACATTCAACCACTGAGACACCCAGGTGTCCCTTATTATTTATTTTTAAATACCTTGACATTTTCAGGGTGTTAAGGTACAGTTTTGGAAATTATCGCATCCTAGTAACTAAATGATACTATTGAAATAGATTATTTTAAAGTTGCATTTCTTTTTCACAGAATATGTTTTGTCATTTTTCATTTACTAAATGATAATGAATCTCAGCTGCTCTTTATTTTGTTCTCATTTATTTATTTTTATTTTTTATTTTTTAAAGGTTTTATTTAGGGATCCCTGGGTGGCACAGCGGTTTAGCGCCTGCCTTTGGCCCAGGGCGCGATCCTGGAGACCCAGGATCGAATCCCACATCGGGCTCCCGGTGCATGGAGCCTGCTTCTCCCTCTGCCTGTGTCTCTGCCTCTCTCTCTCTCTCTCTCTCTCTCTCTGTGTGACTATCATAAATAAATAAAAATTGAAAAAAAATAAAGGTTTTATTTATTTGAGAGAGTGATTGAGAGAGATAGCATAAGCAGGGGCAGAGGAAGAGGGAAAAGCAGACTTCCCCCTGAGCAGGGAGCCTGGTGCGGGGCTTGATCACAGGACCCTGGGGATCATGACCCGAGCTGAAGGCAGATGTTAACCAACTGAGCCACCCAGGTGCTCCTATTTTGTCCTCATTTAGACTAAGAATAAAGTCATAGTTTACAGATTAATATATGTGTGCTTGTGTGGGAGGGATCTATATATAGGAGTAAACAGGAGTGATGAGTGTTGCATAAAATATTTTACAAAATGCAAGTATCAAGGTATATACATATTTGAAAACATATTTGTGCCCAAAGTTTATTCAAAATTACATGTGGGTATATATGTACTGTATGGAAGGTGTTATGTGTTTTAAAAATACCACTAATTTCAAGGGGGGAAGGGAGCAGGAGATATAGTCTTCTATTTATGGAATTAATAAGTCATGGGGATGAAAAGTACAGCATAGCGAGTATAGTCCGTGGTATTGTAAAAGCATTGTATGGTGGTGACAGGTGGTAGCTACACTGTGCTGAGCATAACACTACATATAGACTTGTTGAATCACTGTATTGTACACCTGAAACTAATGTAACATTGTGTGTCCAATATATTTCAATAAAAAAAAAAACATTTATCAGCCCAGCAGTCCTTCTGGGATATACTTGGGATATATGGACTGTGAATAACTGAATATATGACATCTAATATTTAGAGTTTTTCTTAATGTACGTATACATGTATTTTATATATCCATATTAATGTTTACACATGTGACATTTATACACACATGCATATTATATGCATTATATGTATATCACACACATATATAATGTATGTTAAACAATGGAGAAATTTACCCAGTTTAAGGGGATTTTTTTTTCAAAGATTTATTTATTTATTTATTATTCATGATAGACAGAGAGAGAGAGAGAGAGAGAAGGAGGCAGAGACACAGGAGGAGGGAGAAGCAGACTCCATGCAGGGAGCCTGATGTGGGACTCGATCCCAGGTTTCCAGGATCATGCCCTGGGCTGAAGGCGGCGCTAAACCGTTGAGCCACGGGGGCTTCCCTATATATATATATATATATATTTGAAATCTTTTTATTATAGTGTTTGATTTGCATTGTATATAGGCTGGCATCATACATAAAACCAACTTTATAGAATAGTATTGATGTGATGACCTATTATTTTTAGGGTCATCAAAACTGTACGTTTCTTGTGCATTAGTTTTATTGTGCAAGTTTGGGAATCAGGTTAACGAGTTGGAAGTATTCTGAAAGAGAAGTTCCTGTATATAATCTTGCCTATGTTAGATTGGGAGGGATGGGAAGCTGTGACTTGCATGTAAATCTCTAACTTCGGGGACACCTGGGTGGCTCAGCTGTTGAGCATCTGCCTTTGGCCCAGGGCATGATCCTGGAGTCCCAGGATTGAGTCCCACGTCGGGCTCCCTGCATGGAGCCTGCTTCTCCCTCTGCCTGTGTCTCTGCCTCTCTCTCTATCTCTCATGAATAAGTAAATAAAATCTTAAAAAAAAAAATTCTCTAACTTCTGTGCCGTGAGATGCCATGGCAGATTTGGTATTCTTTTTTTTTTTTTAATTTTTATTTATTTATGAGAGTCACAGAGAGAGAGAGGCAGAGGGAGAAGCACCAGGAGTCCGACGTGAGATTCGATCCCGGGTCTCCAGGATCGCGCCCTGGGCCAAAGGCAGGCGCCAAACCGCTGAGCCACCCAGGGATCCCCAGATTTGGTATTCTTAAAAGCCTTTCAGTTGTATCCAGCATTAATTGTCTGAATATTTAAAACCATTTTTTAAATTGAAAGAAATTATTTTTTTCACAACTGTTTTTTGAAGTAGGTGGTCCAAGTGTCCCTTTATCATTTATTAGAGAGAGAGAGTGTGGGGGGAAAGGACAGAGGGAAAGAGAATCTCCAGTAGAATCCCCTCTGAGCTCGGAGCCTGACCACAGGGCTTGATCTCACCACCCTGAGATCATGACCTGAGTGAAATGAAGAGTTAGATGCTTAATCAACTGAGCCACCCCATACAGGCACCGCAGAAAAATAATAATTCATTGAGGTGAAATTCATGTAACATAAAATTAATCATTTGGAAGTATAATCCAGTGGGGTTTAGTGCATTCACAGTGTTGTGCAACCATTACTTCTCTGTGGTTCCAAAACATTTTCATCACCCCAGAAGGAAACTCCTACCCATTAGCACTCCTCATTCCTATCCCCCAGCCCTTGGCACCTACTTCTTACCTATTCTGGACATGGTAAATAAATGGCTTCATGCAACATGTGACCATTAGTGATGGGCTTCTTTCATTCACCATCATGTTTTTGAGGTTCATCTGTGTTGTAGCATGGATCAGGTAACTACATTCATTTTTATGGCTGAATAATTTACATTTTAAAAAAGTTTTTATCTTAGTTCCAGTTAGTTAACAATACAGTTAACTAACTGCATTGGGTATACAATATAGAAATTCAATATAATTTGCATTTCTTAGTATTTATTTCTTTTAAGTTGATAGGGGGCTTTTTTTTTTTTTTTTGAGTAAACTTTACACTCAAGGTGGGGCTTGAACTCCATGACACTGAGATCGAGTCACATTTTCTACTAACTGAGCCAGCCAGGCATCCCCAGTTGATAGGAGACTTTTTTTTTTTAAAGGTTTTATTTATTTATTCATGAGAGACACAGAGAGAGGCAGAGAGACATAGGCAGAGGGAGAAGCAGGCTCCCTGCGGGGATCCCAGTGTGGGACTCTATCCTGGGACTCTGGGATCATACCCTGAGCCAAATGCAGATGCTCAACTGCTGAGCCACGCAGGCCTCCAAATAGGAGACTTTCGAAAGAGAGAGTTACATTTAGAAAAACCAACTTTGTTGGTCATTTAGTACCTGATTTTTGTGTTTGTTTCTGTATTTATTTATTAAATGTATATGGGTTTATTAAGCAGAGTTTCTACATTTAATGTTGCAGTGTGAGTGTTACAGGATTTCTTCTCTTTCAGTGCTCGTGGTTCTTGGTCATGCCACTTCAAAGGATGACAAGTAGACCAGGCAGAGTGGTGGACAGCAAAGCGAGGTTTATTGAATATTGTACAAAGCCCCCAAAGAGGGAGGGGACCCAAGAAGGTTGCCCTGAGTTTTTGTGTTTAATGACATCTTCATCGAGATATAATTCATATACCATGTAATTCAACTGTTTAAAATGTCTGAATCGGTGGTTTTTCATCTGTCCACAGAGTTGTGCAAACATTGCCACAATCAATTTTAGGACATTTTTATTACCCCCCTGCCATAAGACACTCCTCCCCCCCCATTAGCCATCCTTATTATGTTTTAGGATCTGAAGTAGTCAGTCCATTGGACTTGCCGGCAGAGATTTAAGTGGCTCTGACTT
The DNA here is from genome assembly GCF_003254725.2 of Canis lupus dingo. Taxonomy (NCBI): domain Eukaryota; kingdom Metazoa; phylum Chordata; class Mammalia; order Carnivora; family Canidae; genus Canis; species Canis lupus. The sequence goes on from NC_064268.1 coordinate 7,979,365, forward strand.
TCTATGACTTCACTTTCTCCACCTGTAATTGTAGATGAAATTGGCCAAGTCGGTAACATGACCTACCTGCTGGCACTTTATGGAAGTGTTTCATGTGCATGATCTCATTTAAGGCTCAGATCAACCCCATGGGCTAATAACTACCATTTTTGTCTCCATGTCACAGATGGGGAAACTGATACTCAGAGAAGCTAAGCAGCCTGAGACCCAGCTGGCATTTGAACCATAAAGTCTTAGCTTAGTTGTGCAGTTGTCAGAGCTGAGTTGCTGAGCTTCTGACGCTGTGATTCCCATCTACCTGCCCAGCAGTCCTTCTGCTGGCAGCTTTGCAGATGTGACCTTGTGCAAGGTTAGGGAGGAGAGGCAGAGGGAGGCGGGAGGCGGGAGGCTGGCCGGAGAGGGGCGAGGGTTTGGGGGCTTGTTCTCTTTCACCTTCCCCTCTCCCCTCCCCCATCTCATAGCAGGTTCTCTGCCAATTAGGCTTCCCAGAAAAGCTGAGCAGAGCCCACCTGTTCCAGAAGCCCTGTTTAGGAAGGAGGCAGCACTGTCCAGGGCAGGCCAAAATTTCCAGCAAAGTTCAGGGATGCCCCCTGGTGGATCTGCACTCCTGACTCAAAAACAGCTGTTTTCTGCATCTTCCCAGGATCTAGGCGGTCACTGAAGGAAGGATCCTTTTTCACGTGTGATCTAGATTCAGTATTGCATTGGGCAGGGGCAGGAGTGCGAGGATAGGGACCTGGGCTGTGGATTATATTGAATTGGCTTCAAGTTCTAGTTCTACTACTCATGCACTGGACATTTTAGGTCCAAGCCTCAAGTTTCTCATCCATCAAATGGGTATAAGTGAAGTTCTACCTCACAGAAACACAATTAACTTAAGATAACCTGTGTAGAGAGCTTGCCTGTGCTCTGTAAATGTTAACTATTCTTATTGGCAGAGTATATTCTGGAGGACTTGAGCTGATCTTGTCACCTCTAGGCACTGGATTCTTCATTTATAAGACAGGGACAGTCCTACCTCACTTCTGGGGTGGTTGTAAAAATTAGATAATGAATCTAAAAGATAGTAACGCCCAAGTTCTCCTATGTGCACAAAGGGTTACTTTTATTATTCAGTTCCTGCTACACGAAAGGCACTGTGTATTTATTCAACAAATATTGACCATGGGCCTATTATAGGGCAGGCTCTATGCACAGAGCTGGGTATATAGCACTGAACCAGATGGGAATATTACTCACATCAGCATGTAAGTTCCATGAGGATTTTGTCAGTTTCAAGGGTTGGCAAATTTTTTCCGTAAAGATTAGAGAGTAAGTATTTTGGGCTTTGCCGGCCATTCACTCTCTGCCAGCTACTCAGCTTAGTTGGTGTAGCATGGAAGCAGCCAGAGACCTATGAACCAGAGTGTGGCTGGTGCTAATACAATTTTTATATATGGGTCCAGAAATTTGAGCTTTGTATCATTTTCATATCATTTTTCCCCATCCTTTACCACTTAAAAACATAAAAATCATCTGTAGCTTATAGGCCAGACAAAAACCGGCGGTGGGCCAGATTTGCCCATGGGCCATCATTTGCTGGCCCCTGCTTGCTTAGTTTGCTCTTTGTTCTTGGAGTAGCTTTGAACAAGGTGATCACCTGCTCTGGTTATTTTCTTTCTTTCTTCTGGTTTGTCCATTTCTTTTTCTTTTTTTTAAAGTATGCTTCGGGCAGCCCTGGTGGCGCAGCGGTTTAGCACCGCCTGCAGCCCGGGGTGTGATCTTGGAGACCCGGGATTGGGTCCCACGTCAGGCTCCTTGCGTGGAGCCTGCTTCTCCCTCTGCCTGTGTCTTTGCCTCTCTCTCTCTAGCTATGTCACTATGAATAAATAAATAAATAATCTTTAAAAAAAAAAAAAAGTATGCTTCATGCCCAGTATGGAGCCCAACTTGGGGCTTTTACTCTACCCTGAGATTAAGACCTGAGCTAAGAACAAGAGTTGGATGCTTAACCGACTGAGCCAGCCAGGCGCCCTTGGTTTCCACATTTCTAAGTTTCCATGGACCAAATATTTGTCATTGAGCTAATGGGGAATTGAGGTATTTCCTTACCAGATGGCAGGCTTCTCATTCCAGTCATGATGCTTATTTTGTGTCCTGACAGACAGGAGGTGCCAGCTTTCATCATAAAGCACCATGAATGTGGCAATCTGCTCTGTCTGTCTTCTCCCCTGTCACAGCACTTCCATTGAACCTTGGTTGTTCCTTCTACAGTGTCTGAAGTTCTGGGGCCTTGATTATTCCCATCTTAGGGATGGGGAAGCAGAGTCCCCTTGAAGGGTTGTGATTTCCTTAAAACCTTGTTTGGTTTTTTTGGAGAGAGAGAAAGAGAGTGAGGTGAGAGGGAAGGGACAAAGGAAGAGGGAGAGAGAGAATCTTAAGCAGGCTCCATGCCCAGCATAGAGTCTGAAGTGGGGCTTGATCTCACGACCCTGAGATCATAATCTGAGCCGAAATCAAGAGTCAGACACCCAACTGACTGAGCCACGCAGGCGCCCCACCCTGAAGCTTTGTTACTTGCTGGTAGTCCCAGGACTAGCACTAAACACTCCTGTCTCCCAGTCCTGAGCTTGTCTCCTTCTCTCTGGGAAGCAGGGGGTGCCAGGCAGCTCACTCCTTTTAGTAAAAAGCGAAAGATTTATGCGATCTGAAGAGAAACCAGAGTATTGCGGCTCACTCCTTTTAGTTCAGTGGTTGTTCATATGAGAAATCATATGTCACATGTTGTACAGGACAGCCAACATTCATCATTTATTTGTTCCATCTATATGTTACTGACCTCCCACTATATGCTCAGCTCTGTGTAGATACTTGGGATAAAGTAGTGAACAAGACAGACAGGACTTATGCCCTGGAGACAATTACAGAATAGTAGGGAAGAAAGACTGCAAAAGAGACAAACTTTGTGAATTGTGATTAGTGCCGGGGAGTAATGGGGGATCCACGCATTTATGCACCAGATGCTGTGCCAAGGAGTTCTTGAGCATCATCTGATTTGATCTGTAACCATTGTCTGATTTAATCCTCACAACTAGCCTATGAAAGGAGATGGCAGGATGAAGACACAGAGGTTCAGAGAAGCCCAAGTAATTTTCTCTGGCCTCACAGATTAGGGAGAGAGACTACCAAACAGCTAATTTTCTGTGGAAATAAGCACTGTTCTAGTACTTCATATAAACAGAAAGCCTTGAGTGCCATGCCAAGAGAATTTTTGGTAGGCAGTGGGGAGCATTGAAGGTTTGAAGCAGAGAGAGAAGTGCCCATGGTCAGGTCTCTGTTTTAGAAATCTCACGCTGGCAGCATGGAGGATGTATAGGAGGGGGTAGTCTGGGGATCCCTTAGGAAGTTCTGGAGGTCGTCTTGGAGAGTAGTAAGGCTGGACTGGACCAGCGTAGAGGCTGTGGTGGTGGAGGGGAGCAGATGGAGAGAGATTCAGTAAAGGAAAACCAATGAGACGAGGTAATAGAACAGATGTGGCATACGGGTAAGGCAGGTTTTGTTTATGGGGATCCCAAGTGGGATCAGGATCCTGGGTCACCAGGAGCCATCAGTGTGTGGATTCTGCCCCTAGGTAGCCGGCGGCTGGTGGATGTGATGGATGTGAACACCCAGAAGGGCACGGAGATGAGCATGTCCCAGTTTGTGCGGTACTACGAGACCCCGGAGGCTCAGCGGGACAAGCTGTACAACGTCATCAGCCTTGAGTTCAGCCACACCAAGCTGGAGCACCTGGTCAAGCGTCCGACTGTGGTAGGCCCCTGGTCTTGGTCTCCTCCCTGATACTTTCTACCTCCTCTCCTCACCCTTCTTCTCCTGCTGCCTAGGCTCCAGGCCAGCCTGTGCCAGCCCCAGCAAAGGACAGGAAGAATGTGGGGAGAATGAGGGATGGTGAGAGAACCCAATGGAAGGGCACCCCAAGACAGCAAGTGCTGACGATGGGCTGGCTTTCAGGTAGACCTGGTGGACTGGGTGGACAACATGTGGCCACAGCATCTGAAGGAGAAGCAGACAGAAGCCACGAATGCCATTGCGGAGATGAAATACCCGAAAGTGAAGAAGTAAGACTCCCTGGCTAGTGGTGGGAGCTGGGTGGGCAGGGGTTGGGTTGGGAGGGTGTCTCACAGCCCTGTGGGGTGCTGCTGGGACTCAAAGGATGGGGGTCCTTGGCATGAGCAGGCTGGCATCTTGCTTTCTTGGAACCCAGGCGCTCTGCTCTGCATTCCCCATCCAGATGGTCCTTTGGCCTCCCTGCCAGCTCTTCCTAGGGGCATGTGATTGAGGAGGGAGGAAGAATAATGGGGACCATCTCTGTGTGCATGTGTGTGCTTGTTATACCTGTATCTACTCCCACCAAGTGACAGAAAGTCCTGGGAGTGAGCATCTTCCGAGAGACCCGCTCATCATGGACGTTTTGCTTTGGCCAAGGGCTGAGGAGGGGTCTGGTGTTCTTTTGCTCCTTGCTGTTGAGACCCGGGACTTTTCCCAAATAAGCCCAAGGGCTGCTTACTCATCAAACACTCCTTAGACGGTGTCTCCACGTGGCAGGTTGGCTCTGGGCTGGGAAGGTGGCTGCATCTAATTGCAGGGACTTCACTACACATGGACCAGTAAGTCCTGAGACCAGTTGTTTAATGTGAACAGAGGCACCTATGATCCCCTTCACTTTCTAGAATTTTAATAACGGACCCTGGGGACCCTTGGGGCTACCTTCAGGCTCTCACCATCTCAGGCCGTCTGTGTTTCCATCTACAAAACGGGAAGGAGATGCTGACTGTCCCAGGCAGGACTGCTGCTCTGGGCTTCCTAGAAGAGTTGGCCCTGGCAGCTCCAAATCCATTAGCATCTCTCCTCTGCTCAACCCTGCTGCCAGGAGTGCCCCCAGGAGCTTGAAGGCTGTGAGCTTTTCATTCAATCCACCCTTCATTCAGGGCAGAGTGAATGCAGACTCAGTGCCAGGCTTTGTAAGGGAGGCCAGCGTGCTGGCCCTGGGTTTCTCAACGCTGTGCTTTCAAGCTCTCTCTTTCTTTAATTATTTCTCAGGCATTTTTCCTCCCCTTGAAGCTGAAGCTCCTTACATCCCTTGGATCAGGGCTACATCAAACACAAGGAATGGGCTCAAAGTGGGGAGGGTGGGAGGGTTTTCAGTTTCTTTCCCATTGGATTGCAACAAAATTTCTGAAGCCCCTGAGTTGGGGAAGGAAAAGATGAACAAGACCAAGAACCTTAACCCTCTGGAAAACGTGTCCTAAAACACTGGGGATAAGGTGTAAGTCTCAGCCTAGGTAGAGGGAAACAGACCCCCAGGAGGGGAACAGGGAGAGGAGGAATCCTTTTTGGCTGGTGGCATTGGGAATTCTTCTTGGAGGGGACATTGGACTTAGGCTTTATTTTATTTTTAAAGATTTTATTTATTTATTCATGAGAGACCCAGAGAGAGGCAGAGACATAGGCAGAGGGAGAAGCAGCTTCCCACAGGGATGCGGGACTTGATCCCAGGTCTCCAGGATCATATTCTGGGCTGAAGGTGGCGCTAAACCGCTGAGCCACCCGGGCTGCCCCTGGACTTAGGCTTTAAAGGATAGAGGAGATGGGAGGGATGAAGGAAGGGATAGGGAAGGATGGGGGAGAGGTGAGGGGAGTGAAGTGCTAAGGGCTTTTAAGGAATCATGAGAGGAGAGCTGGGGAAAAGAGTGTGGGACTCAGACATTAGGGGCAGATCACAGCTTTCATTGATTGATTGGGTGATTGATTGATTGATTCAGCATATGTATTAAACATCTGATTGGTGCTGAGCACTGGACATATAGTGAGGAGGAAACCAGATGAGTTCCCTGCCCTGACGACAGAGCTTTCAGTCTCTCTGGAGACAGACATTCATCCACCAATCAGATAAACAAATGGCAACTTTGCAGCTGTGTTGAAGCAACAGAGCAGAGATCCAGGGTGCTACAGGAGCCCATACCAGGGTACTTAAGGTTGTAGGGCAGGTGTCCCCAAGATGGGGTCTGAAGAGAAAGGGGTTACTTAGGAGAAGGGGCCTGGGAAGAGCTTTCCTGGCTGTGTGCAGAGAGCCAGGTGGCATGGTTCAGAAGGGTGGGGAGAAGGGGACAGATAGACCTACGGAAGGAATGCAAGTGAGGCTAGAGCAGAGCAGGGGGTGGGCAGTGGATGCAGGGTGGTGGGTGGGCCGGGCTGGTCAGGGACCGACATGCCATAGTGAGGGGGCTGTGTTTCTCCTAAGAGCAGTCAGAAACCTCTATGAGATTTTTTTTTTTAAGATTTTATTCATTTATTCATGACACACACACACACACACACACAAGCGCAGAGACACAGGCAGAGGGAGAAGCAGGCTCCATGCAGGGAGCCTGACGTGGGACTCGATCCCGGGTCTCCAGGATCAGACCCTGGGCGGAAAGCAACACTAAACCGCTGAGCCACCCGGGCTGCCCTATGAGATTTTTTTTTAAAGCTTTATTTATTTCAGAGAGAGAGAATGCAATGGGAGGAAGGGCAGAAGGAGAAAGAGGAAGAGAATCTCTAGCAGACTTCCTGCTGAGTACGGAGCCTGACACAGGACTCAATCCCGGGACCCTGAGATCACACGATCAGAGCTGAAATCAAGAGTCGGTTGCTCAAGTGACTGAGCCACCCAGGCCTCCCTCTCTGAGAGATTTTAAGCAGAGAGGGATGTGTTCAGATTTGCTTTCTGCAAGTTCTGCTGCTGTGTGGATTGAAGGAGCTGGGAGTAGAGTGATGGGAGAAACCAGTGGATAATCTCTATGAGAGCAAATGATGGAGCAGGAGGGAGCAGAGGACAAATGGTACATGCATCTAGGAAGGTAAAATAGATCACACTGGGGGACATAGATTTCAATTACTTTGCCTCCTTTAGATATATTTGGTATATTCTTCACTTTATTTTTTATTTTTAAAGATTTTATTTATTTATTCATGAGAGACACAGAGACACACACACACACACACACACACACACACACACAGACTCAGAGACACAGGCAGAGGGAGAAGCAGGCTCCATGCAGGGAGCCTGACATGGGACTCGATCCCGGATCTCCAGGATTAGACCCTGGGCTGAAAGCGACACTAAACCACTGAGCCACCCGGGCTGCCCTATTCTTCACTTTATTGAAAGTTATTAAGAAAGAAAGAAGGAAAGAAAGAAAGAAAGAAAGAAAGAAAGAAAGAAAGAAAGAAAGAAAGAAAGAAAGGTATTCCTCTAAATAGTTTAATTCTATTAATACATCAATAATCCTAATTACCAAAAAAAGGCTTACATACAATTTTCTACAACGACATGTCTTCAAAACATTAGCTGGATTGTATGGCAGATATATTTACAAACCCTGTCAGCGGCTGTGGGAACTTGTTATAGGATTTGAACCTTGTTAGGAAGGAAGTTGTCACCTTGGAAGTAGTCCGTTGGTTTGGCTGAAAAGAATGCCAGTTAATCAGCGAGGTAAAAATCCTGCAATGATGAAGTCCTCTGGGACCATAGAATGGTTCTGTGGAATTTAATTAAAATGACACTGTTTCTAGAAGTCAGAGCTTCCATGCTGACAGGCCACCTGCATTCAGGTTTGCAGGAAGGAAGAGAGGAGTGTTACAGGCCCATTACTGCCTTTGCCCTGGCTCCAGGATTTGTGTAGTTTGATCATGGCGAGGGAGTTTGGAATTTTAGTGGGTTTTGGCTGAGATACTTAAGGTGAAGGGTGCTAGCATTTGTCAGTGAGTAGCTGTAACTTTGTAGGAGAGAAAAGGTGTAAAGGTTGTATTAGTGTATTCATTATCTGTTGCTGCCTTTACTGAGTGCCCACAAATGTAAGACCCTATTCTAAGTAGTTGGTAGGCTACAGTGAATAAAGCGAAGTCCCCATGTTCAGAGGGCTTATGTTCAGGTGGGGAAAAATGGGCAAGCAAACACGTGAATCATATAATTAAGGAGATGATAAGTGTCAAGGAGGAAATATAAAGCAAAATAAAGAGGGGCGCTGGCTGACTCAGTTGGTGGAACGTGTGACAAACAGTGACAGCTATTTAGGAGTACCCCTGTACTCATTGTTTATTGACACATAACATTACCCTAAAACTTTGTAGCTTAAAAAAGAAATCTTAGCAGCTTAAAGCGGCAAACAGTTTCTGTGGGTCAGGAATCTGGAAGTGGGTTACCTGGCTCAGAGTTGCTCATGAGCTTGTCTCAAGACTTAAGCCTCGGCTGTAGTCACCCGAAGGCTTAACTGGGGCTGGAGGGCCCACTTCCAAGTTGGTGCGCTCACATGGCTGTTAGCAAGAGGGCTTAGTTTTTCACCATTTGGGTCTCTCCATAGGGCTCTCCATAGGTCTCTCTATAGGTCTCTCCTCTCTTCAAGAGGGCTTGAATGTCCTTGTGACATGGCAGCTGGTATTCCCATCTCTTTCCAACCCCACAAATGGAGAGCAAAGAAGCCACAGTGCCTATATTTGAAAGTCACATGCTGTTTGCTTCTGCCATAGTCTTTTTTTTTTTTAAAGATTTCATTTACTTATTCATGAGAGAGAGAGAGAGAGGGGGAGAGAGAGAGAGAGAGAGAGAGAGAGAGGCAGAGGGAGAAGCAGGCTCTATGCAGGGAGCCCGACGTGGGACTCGATCCCAGGACTCTAGGATCAGGCCCCGGGACAAAGGTAGGCGCTAAACCGCTGAGCCACCGGGGCTGCCCAACCATATTCTTTTAATTAAAAGTGAGGTCCTATGTCTAGCCCACACTCAAGGGGAGGGGAATTTGGCTCTATTTCTGAAAGGGGGGAGTTTCAAAGACTTTGGACATTTTTTTTTTAAGATTTTATTTATTCATGAGAGACACAGAGAGAGAGAGAGGCAGAGACACAGGCAGAGGGGAAAAATAGGTTCCATGCAAGGAGCCCAACATGGGACTCGATCCCGGGTCTCCAGGATCACGCTCTGGGCTGAAGATGGTGCTAAACTGCTGAGCCACCAGGGCTGCTCTGAACATGTTTTAAAGCCTTCATAATCTCCTAGGTCTGTGACAGGGGCATACCTCTCTCACTTAGGACCACTGGGTATTATAATGCATTCCAGAAGGAAATTAGCAAGTCTTTTCTGTCCTTACATGCTGCTTGCAGAAATGAAATTTACAGCTTAATGGAAGCAGACTGTGACTGACAAACAGAAAGGAAGGGTACCCCGTATATACCATACCTTTGGCCCCAAAATAATTGGGAGTCAACTGCATTTTTCTCCCCGTACTTTCTGAGGGTGGCAGGAAGAACTGAGAAAAAAATGGATGGTGTGAAGTGAAGCTGAAACCCAGACAGGATGAAAATAGGTGCTGGGGTGAGCAAGTTTCAAGGCTGCCCCAGGCAGTCTCTGGTGGCCATGGAAATCTTTCATCTCAAGGACTCAGTTTCCCCTTCTACAAAGTGGGGATCCTGTCATCCTTGCCTCACCTCCCAACCACACTGTAGGGAAATGGAGCCTATAGTGATGTGAGATGTGGGTAGGACAAGATGTTTGTGTGGTCTCGTGTAGACACAAGGTCTCCAACTATCATCAGAATCCTTGGCTTTTCAATCTATTCTCCCTCATATTTGCATTGGGCTTTTTTTTTTTTTAAGATTTTTATTTTTATTTTTTTTGAGAAAGTGAGAGGGAGCAAGCATGAGCGGGGGTGGGGGGGGAGGCAAAGGGAGAGGGAGAAGCAGGCTCCCTGCTGAGCAAGGATGCCCCCTCCCCCATGTGGAGCTCAATCCCAGGGCCCTGAGTTCATGACTTGAGCTGAAGGCAGACACTTAACCTACTGCCTCCCGGGTGCTCCTGCATTGGGCTTTTATCTCTACAACCCTCATTTACTTTCAACTCTCCTCAACCATGTTTGCTGGTACTAGAGATGATCACCCCTGTGTAATATCACACTGGGACACGGACCTAGAGAGGCTGCGGCAGTCACACAGGGATGGAGCTGTGGGCCAGGCATCACACCCCAGGCCTCTGGATTCCTGGCTTTTCCTCTCTACCTCTCTAGCTTTACAAGAGGAACAAAGAAAGCCAGCCTTTTCTGTGCTGCCATGTATAGACACAGACACTGTGTTAGACACTTAGCACGTATATCTCAACGGTACTGGAAGTGGGTGTTAACTACCTTCATCTTATAGACATGAAACTGAAGTTCATGCAGTAGTGCTTCAATGCAGGGAACAGGTGTAGCCATTGAGTATAAGATGGGGGCTGGTATGGCTGTGGATAACTTAAAAAATTCTTCTTTTGGGAAAAAAAAAAATCCAGTGCTGGCCAAACCATGCACATTTAGAGTCTAGTTTGACCCATGAGGGCCACCAGTTTGAGGCCCCTGACTAACTCAACAAATGGGGATGCTGAGTTCGAGGAGGGGGAACGATTTAGTCTAATGTCAAACAGTTGATCAGAATAAATATAGGGCTGTATTGCTGGGTGCTATACCTAACACAGATTAATCTGATGTGATCCCTGCTGGGGCTTGAGCTGAGGCACTTGTGTCCAAAAAAGTAATAATTTTCCCATGGGGATGACTCAGTCCAGCTGTCAGGGCCTTCTCTTAGCTCATTTAACTCTATGTTTTGTGTCAAATACTTTGCTCAAGGAGCTCCTAGGTGGCTCAGTGGGTTAAGCACTCGACTCTTCATTTTGGCTTAGGTTGTAAGATGGAGCCAGGGTTTAGGCTCTATGCTGAGCGTGGAACCTGCTTAAGATTCTCTTTTTCCCCTCTTCCTTTCCTCTTCTCCTCCTTTCTTAAAAAAAAAAAAAAAAAAAAGCTTTAAAAAGCTTGCTTAAGAACACCCATCGAATGGCTGGTGCTCGAATCCAAGATGGGAGATGTTTCTTGTAATTACACTTTTTTTCTTGTAAATGGGGAGAATATACTATGGTGAAAAAAATCAACCAGTTCCAAAAAGTTCACAGTGCAATCTCATAGCAGGCCACTGGCCATTCTGTAATGACCCTGGGAAGCAGCGCCCTGGCCCAAGGCATTGACCACCTTGAAATGACATCAACATTCACTTCCCTAAAATGGGGATTATAGGGTTGTTTTAAAGGTGAAACTAGATATTATGCATTTAATGGCTTTTATTATTAGCACTTGATAATCAGAGCCCATTAGTTAATATTCGTGGATAGCCCCAGTGGATGGGTTTTGGTAAAGAATGAAGAAGCTGGATTTCAGAGTCTATATACCACTGTCTTCTGCTCCCTTGGGGTTTAGGGGAATGGTGTGGGGACAGAATGGGAGGAGGGCTATGGCCCTGGGGAGCTCGCCCTGGAGGGTGGGACTACTGATTTGAGCTGAACCATCTCCTGCAGCGGGAAGTCAGTGGTTGAGTTTGACTGTAACCTGCAGACCTCGCTTCTCTAAAAGAGTCTTGGGATCTGCCTGGTAGACCTGGGAGAAGGGCTGATAACCTCTGAGCCAGGCTGCTTGGGTAAGCACCATCACTAAGGTAGTGACCTTGGTGAGTCATGACCTCCGAGCCTCTGCTTTCTCATCTGTAAAACGGGGACAATCCTGGGAGTGAACTCAGAGGGTCGTGAAAATTGTATTAAATAATCGCAGTATCACAGTGCCAGGTACTGTGTTAATACGTATGTATCTCAGTGAATTCCCACAGTAACTCTCTGATGTAGGGGTACACAGCTGCTGAAGGGCCAGGCAGGGGAAGGGGCAGCAGAGGAGCATCTCAGAACGCAGGGTTGAACTTAAGTCACCTCCCTGCCATTAGGATGAGAAAACCCGCTCAGGGACGGGAAGTAAGTTGCCCAAGGTCACACAGATGATCGTCTTCTTAGGGCTGGAGCAGCGTCCCTGGTCTCTGGACTGCCATGCCTCGGATCTGACACTCCCTTCAGACCCTAGCCTTGCCCCGATGGACACATCAGGGTGGCTTTTGCTGGGTCGTCCTCTCCAATGGCAGGACGGCGCCCACACTCTCTGAAAACGGGGGCGCGGGTGTTCCTGAGCGCCTGCGGGCAGAGCTGCCCCGGCGCCCCCACCCAGCCCGGGCGAGGGGGCGGCCGTGGGCGGCGGCGGCGTCCCCTGGCGCTGGCCCGCGAGCTTCCCTGTCGCCGCCGCGGCCTCCCTCCTCCTTCCTGGCGGCCGCCGCGCCGCGCGGGTGTTCAGTTTCAGCGCGGGGATGAGCGCAGGCTGCGCCCGGCTCCCCGAGGAAGGAAGGAAGAGAGAGAGGGCTGCACGGTCCTCGGCCGGCCGGGCCTGGCAGCGCCGTGGAGGGGGCTCGGCCCCGGTCGCCTGCGCTGGGCGCGCGTCGGTCCTGCGCTGCCGAAGGGGACGCCCGGGGGCCGCGCTGCCGCCGCCGCCGCCGAGGGTAACCGCGGGCGCGCCGGGCGGGGCCGGGCGGGCGTCCCTGCGCTGCGCCCCGCGGGGCCCGGGCTGCCCGGGAGCCCCCGCTCCTCCGGGGCGCTCCGGGGCGCGCCGGGGCGGGGTGTGGGTCACCTCCCGCCCGCGGGCTGCGCAGCCCGCGTCGCGGAGCGGCTCTTTGTGTCCTCCCGGGGCTGCGTGTAAGTGTAGTGTGTGTGCGCGCGCCTTCAGCCCCGGCACCCGGTGCCAGCTTTCCCCAGGTCCCCCCACCCCCCGCCAAGACCTTGGCCCCAGGGGATGCTGCCTGAGGCGCGGGGGGAGTTCTCGCTAAGTTGGAGGGAGAAGGGCGAGGTGGGGTCGCCCCGCTTCCCGGGATCCCAGGCAGCGCCCCAAAGTTGGTGCTGCAGGTGCAGCGCCCCCTCCTACCACGCTCCTCCCCAGCCAGCGCGGGCCTCGGGAGGCAGGAACCCCCCCAGAGGCTTAGTTCGGGGGCGCCTGATTCTCAAACCCCAACTTGGAGGGTGCACTTCTGCACGGAAGCCGCCCGGGCGGTGGGTGGGGGGTTGTGGAGGGGCGCGGCTTTCCGGGCAAGGGGCAGCCAGGCGGAAGCCAGGCTGGCTGGCCGGTGGGGAGAGCTTAGCGGCCGTGGCACGGAGCCGGGGCGCCCATGTGACTGCGGTGTGCTTTGGAAGAGGAAGCTGTAGAGGTCAGTGCAAAGGCGTCACGCCAGAGCGAGCGGGAGCAGGAGTGAGGGGGGAGACCCGGAATGAGCGCGGGGCGGGTGGCGGCTGCAGGGGCCCCGGACAAAGCCGCCCTGTCACAGCCGCCCTGGCCGCGGACGCCTGCATTTGCCCCGCGGGAGGGGCGGCGGAGCCTGGCGGCCAGGAAGTGAGGGACACGGGGGAGGGGCCTCCCTAGGAGAGGCGGGGCTGGAAGTGGCACCCCCACGCTCCAGAGGGCCTCGCAGGATGCTGGAGGGCGACTTGGGAGGGCAGATCAGAAGCAAACACAACTTGGAGAACTTTCCTTGCACATAGCTGCCGCAGCTCCTAGTGATTACGTCCATGCGTGTGTGTGTGTGGGGGGGGGGGCGGGAATTGGGGCTGGGGGCAGGAGGTTGGGGGTTGGTGAATACGTGGGGCCGGGTCGCCCTTGGGCCCAAGAGCCACGCTCCGCTCCGCTCCGCTCCGCTCCGCTCCCCGCCTCTCCGCTGCGGGCGCCTGGGTGGTTATCCAGCTGCAGACTGAGGGAGGCACATCTCGCTCCACCCCACAAACACTTAAATTGTTTTCCCTAGGTTGTTTTCTGCTGAGGCCTGAAGGGGGTGGAAACCAAGGTTAGATTAAAAAAAGAAAAGAAAAAAGAATCCAGACGAAGAGGTGGTTTTAGGAAAAAAATGAGGACTAATATTTTGAAGTGGTGCTTGGAGAGGAGGCCGGTTGGTCCGTGGGGGTGGGGTGGGTTAGGGTTTCACCCCCTGCTCCCCACTCCCAGTTCCTTGGAGAGAAGAGGGTCACTCTGGTCTTCAGAGTAGGGACCCGTCTGCGCGTGCTGGGTGGAGGCGGGAGGGTGCAGAGCGGGAGCCCAAGCCGGGACTCTAACAACCCCAGCGCCAGCCCCGCAGCCCCGCAGCCCCGCAGCCCCGCAGCCCCGCAGCCCGCGCCTGTCTTCGTGACAGGGCTGCGTCCTGTGCTGTCAACTACACCCCTCCGATGGGGTTGCTAGGCAGCGGGGCTCTGATGTGGGGGAAGGCCTTCTGATTTGTCAGCCTCCTGCAGACACATGGTTAAGGCTCCTTCCAGCCTATCCGGAGGAGGGACGCTGGGCACGCTGCCTGCATACTGCCGAGCCCCGGGTCCACCTGAATGTGAGGTGCAAAAGGCAGCTAAGAGGGAGGGGGCACCTGGAGCCCACCAGCCTCCTAACCAGCTCAGCCCCACCACCCCCATTATCTCCACTGGGGCTTGCTGCTGGCTCCTCCCTGTCTGTCCCTGCCCCGTTCTGTTCCTCCCCTCTTCCCCAAACCATGGAAAAGCAAAGTGCAGCGGGGAAAAGAGGTCAGTGGGGTAAGCATGTGTGTGTGGGCCTCCGGAGGTGCGAAGGTGCATGAGCATGAGCCGTGGGGTTGCTGCCCCCTCCGTGCTGCTGGTGGCTCTTGTGGGAAGGGGTGGGAGGGAAAGAGGGGGCCCCGGCATTGCTGGCTGCCAGGCCTGGACTTGGAAGCCTGCCCTCTCCACCCCCACTGCCCCACCTCCCCTTAAGCTCTGCCCACCCCTAGGAGGGCAGAATGTCAGGGGAGGGGGGACCAGACTGGTGAGTTCCTGTAAGGAGGGGTGGGTTATCTGGCTGTTGCTAGAGCTCAGAAGGGGGGCTGCTGGCAGGTTCTGTCTCCTGAATGCACCTCCTCCACCCAAGCCTCTGAGGGTTGGGTTCTCCCCTCTGCCTGTCCACCACCCCACCCCCAAGTGTCTCCTCTTAATCCCTTCACTTTTTTCTTAGCAGCTATATGGAGATAGAATTCCCATACCGTTCATTCATTTAAAGTGTACAATTCAGTGGTTCAGTGTGTTCATAGAGTTGTGCATTCACAGTCAAATTCAGAACATTTTTATCTCCCCAAAATGAAACCCTGTACCCACTAGCAGTCATTCCCCATCCTCACCCTCCACCCCCAGCCTCAGGCTTTGGCCACCGCGAATCTACCTTCTGTCTCTGTAGGTTTGCTTACTCTGGACGATTCATATCCAGGGAATTGTATACTATGATCTTATGTGGCTGGTACCCCTATCCTTTTGAGCTGCACTGCTCACTTCTCAGGCAGTTGCAGTTTGTCTTGCCGATTAACTTTTCCTGTGCGGTGCTCTATTAAGAATGTCCCATCCTGAAGGGCAGGGGTCTGATGCATTCTTAGGCATTTCTCTAGGTGCCGTACCTAGCTCTGGGCTGGACCATTGGTTGGCTCTCAGTAAATGCTTATTGAATGAATGAAGAGATAGATGAGGACTTGTGATTGGCAAGCTATGCAGGTGGTTTACAGTGGAATTCCGGGTACCCAGCTGCTGCACCGGGGGGTGGGGGGGTGGGGCTGGTGGTGGTGGCTGGCATCTTGGGAGAACTGGGAGGTACAGGAGCTGGGAAGGAGCAGAAAGGAAGCCTCTCTCACTGGGGTGGGAGTGGGGGTGGGGCAAGAGTAGAAGCTGCCTGTGAGAGATAAACCCAGTGGCCTGTGGGTTGCCAGCTCTCTCCTGGGAACCTGAAAACCAAAATGCCTCCCCCAGCCTTGGGGGCAGGTGGCCAGTGCTTGAGATTCGTCATCTGATCACAGGGGCTTCCCCTGAGGGGAACTCCGATTAGAATTGGGTTTAAAAAGAAAAGAAAAGAAAAGGAAAGGAAAGGAAATTCCCCAGTGTTAGCATTTATAAAAAGGCAGCTGGTCAAGCATCTCTGAAGCTTTTGGCTCACCTCCTGTGATTCAGGCACTGAATTTTTTTTTTTTCTGCTCCCCTGCTTCTGTGCCACAGGTACTGTCTGATGAGCGTGAAAGGCTGTTTCACTGACTTCCACATCGACTTTGGAGGCACTTCCGTTTGGTACCATGTTTTCCGGGGTGGGAAGGTGAGTTGAGCTGAGTCTCTTAGACTTTTGTCCAACCCTGGCTATTTCTTCATGGAGGGGCTCGCTCCCTGTCCCTCTTTTCCCTGCCCCACGCCCAACCAGCTCCTACCCTGTGAGCAGTTTCAGGGCCACCTCCTCACTCTCTGTCTTCTCCTGGAGAGAAAGATCAAGGTCAACTCCTTTGCATCACATCCAGTTACCCTTCACACACCTGCTTAGCCAGTCTCTTGTTCTAAGCACCTTAGGTCAGATTAGAACTCCAGTTCTGGTTCCCAAGAACTCCCAGTATTCATTTTGCCTGCTGTGGTGTCTCAGCCCAGAGACTGCTTAACTGAAAAGTCTAGTTGCTGGCACTACCTGCCTCCAGGAACATTTTATATGAGGCACAGACGTCTCCCGGAGAGAGGAGGTGGTGTGTGCATCCAGGATGCTCCTGCTGTGTTTGCTTCTGCGTGCACTCCATACAGCTGTTGGGATGCTCCTTGAGTATACGCTTGCCTCCTTCCTTGCCTGGGTCTATGTGTATGTTTGTTTTAACCAAACGTGTTGGAAGAAATTCTGGGTAGGAAGTCATTCTGCTTGGTTCCAGATGTTTTTCCTCCTTCTCCAGAGTGAGCACAGTCTGGGTTTATTTATTGGACCATTTTATCATATAACTTAGGAAATTCCCTTCTTTTCCTTCCCTTACCTCTCCAACAAGCCTGTGGCTCAGGAGAAAGAATGTTCCACACAGTCCAGGAACTCTACCCACCCTGGCGTTTCAGCGGGAATGGAGATTCCTTAAAGGCAGGCAGGTGTGACCCAGAAGGGCGGCACCCCCTCCTCACCATCCCAGAGACCCTTTGGGCCCAGTCCTGGAGGTGGTCCCCTATCCTCCCCGCTCCTAGGCCGGTGGGGCTGTCTCCTTGGGTTGTGCACAGCCTGAAAGAAATCCAGGACTTTGGCCCAGATCTTCAGCTCATTGCCTCCTTTTCCTCCCAAGATCTTTTGGCTGATTCCTCCAACCCTGCACAATTTGGCACTGTACGAGGAGTGGGTGCTGTCAGGCAAACAGAGTGACATCTTCCTGGGAGACCGCGTGGAGCGATGCCAAAGAATTGAGCTGAAACAGGGCTACACGTTTTTCATCCCTTCCGGTAGGTTTCGGCAAGACTGGTGCTGGGCTCTCCCTCGGCCCTTGGCTCTCCCAGACACCGGGTGAAGGCTCCTGCATCCCTGTGGCCTCAGCCACGGTTTTGGGCCAAGTGATGGGGTTCCATGGGCCTGGTGGCCAGTGGCAGTCCCTGAGAGGAGACGGCCTCTGTCCCTTTCACATCTCACCTGTGTCTCCCTGCCTGTTGGCTAGAATTCACTCCTGGGAAAAAGCCCAGGGCCTCCCTCAGGGAAGCATGAATGGCTTTCCCAGGACTTCATGTGGAGATTTCTGTATGAGGGGATGACAGTGGTACTGTGGGGAGGGGTCTGGGTTCACCCCCTTGAAGGAGGAATTGGGTTATTTTACCCAAGGAAGCGCAGTGTATGGGAATGGCAGTCCCAGGCAGGTTCTGGGGAAGGGCAGACCCCAGGGTGGGGGGTTTTACAGGGGTGCCTGAAAGCCTAGGAAATGGGCAGAAGAGAATATACCTTTTGGAAAGGGCCCAACATGGCAGCCTCCCTTCTGCGGATCAAGGTGAAATGTAGTTGAGGTCAATGTCAGCTCTTACATTTGGACTCCCTCCTTCCCCTACCCCCCAAAAAATTAAGAAGAAAAGAGAAAAAGAAATCAAGGCTACAAGTATAGTAGAGGGCAGTTATTAAGAGCGCCAGCCCTGGAGACAGGCTACAAGGCCTTAGTTTGAATTTTAGCTCTGGTGCTTACAAGCTGTGACTTCCTAGAAACGACTTTACCTCTCTGTGCCTCAGTTTTCATGTCTGTAAAATGGGAGTGAGACTTCCCAGGGTGGTAGTGAGGACTGAGTGAATGAAGAACTACATGCCTACAGCTATTTGGTGATGGACCGAGGACTTCTGGGCAATTACAAGCTGAGGCACCAGTGAGCATGACATGCCCTAGGGGTTAGGGAGTGCAGTCCTTGGCTGTATTAACAGTAACATTTTCCCCAAGATGAGGAAGGTGACAGTCCCACTGTTGAGAGGAAGGGGGTCAGGTCACATAGAGCAGGTTGTATTCCTTTTGGTTACTATACTTTGGAGAGTAAGTTGACCTGGAGATAGGAGTCTGGATGTCACATCAGGTGAGATGAATTTGAAGAAGGAATTGAGTGGATTTTACCCAGAGAAGCAAAGCAGGTGTATGAGAACAGCAGTCAGCTAGTTGAAAGGTTGTCTCTTAGAAGAAGAGGTCCAGCCACGTGGTGTTGGAATGACTCTGGTCTGCTAGGTAGTGAGCTCCCTGTCACTGGGTGTATATAAGTAGAGGCTATATATAAGGCTGTGCCAAGGAGCCTGCAGGGAATTTGCCACTGAGTGTGGGCTTGAACCTTACGAGTATCCTTTGAAGCAACTAAGATCTATTGGATGGAGAAGCTGGTCACACTTAGGTTTCTGAGAGTTGAGTTGGATGCTAGCCTTGGGTCTGGACATGAAGCACTATGGTAGCACCTTCCACTGAGGGGATGAGGCCTGCACACTTGTACAGAAAGTTGGGCAGAAAGTAGAGATTTCAATATTAGGGAAATTGGGGATTTGGAAGTGGCAGGGTGTAGTGGGGGTGACTTTGTTGCCATGGCTCCAGGTCCATCCTCAGACTTGAGGAGGGGAAGGACTCCTATGTAGGACAGAATGGGTTGTAATTGGTGGGCAGCATTTATGGTACGTACCCTGGCAGATGTGGCACAGAAGCTCGGGAAGGAAGTGGTACCCTTCTAGAGTGTGTTCAAGCCACTCATTAGGTGTTGGAAGATTGGCCATGGTAGATGCAAGGGAACTCGATAATGCTCTTGGCTTTGCTGCTGATGCTCATTGTGACCTTGGGCTGGTCTCTTCCCCTGTCTGTGCCTCAACTATCCTATCTCTACAACGAGTGGGGTGGGGCTGAACTGTGGAACCCTTAGATCCCTCCCAACCTGGCCCCCCTGTGTGCAGGCCTCCTAACCTCCCTGGGAGGACAGACCTTCTTTTTTCAGGACCTTTTTGCAGAGGGGGGAGGTGGCTCATTGCTTTCCTTTAGTCTGGGATGGGAGGGGTGTTCATTTTGGTGACTTAGCAAGTTGGAAAGGGTCTTGCGAAGCGACATTGGAGCTCCAGCAGGGGTGTGACTATCCGTTGAAGGCAGGAGGAGGATTTGAACTGCAGCTAGTGGGCTGAGTGAGACCCCGGCAAAGACTCCTGGCCCCGAGGGTTGTGAGTGAGATGCCAGCCTGTTCAGGAAGTGGAAAAGTGGACAGTTAAAATTTGTCACCTTCTCAGGGGGAGGGGGTACGTATGGTTCCCAGGCATTGATTTCTGCAGGGACCAATGAAATTAAAAAAAAGAAAAATGGGAGCTTGTAGTTATAAACTTGCAGTTTTGCTAAAGACGGGTGTTAATTAAAAACAAAGCAAAACAAAAACACCCTGGCATCTACTGTTGCTGATTTTCACAAATGGAAGATGACGCTAAAAAAGTTGGAAGTACATGATTTCAGAATAAAGGACAGTTCTTTAAATCTGACAGTTTTGAGTTTATGAAAAATCTGTGCCATCTTCTTTTTTCCCATTTTGTTGCCAACCAGTGAAAACTGAGGGGCTGGAGTTATGGAGTCACAGAAGTCATTGGGCACCTGGGGATTCTTTCCAGCCCCAGCGCCCCCTGCGCTGTGGACAGACACACATCTGGGGGTTGGGAAAGTTGGAGTGTGGTTTTGGGTGGACAGTGGAGAGCTAACCTTGGAGAAGCAGGCATCTCTCCATGTGGGTTCTTCTTCTTTTTTTTTTTTTTTTAATATTTTATTTATTTATTTATTCATGAGAGACACAGAGAAAGAGAGGCAGAGACACAGGCAGAGGGAGAAGCAGGCTCCATGCAAGGAGCCCGATGTGGGACTTGATCCCAGGTCTCCAGGATCACACCCTGGGCTGCAGGCGGCGCTAAACCACTGCGCCACCAGGGCTGCCCCATGTGGGTTCTTCTGTATCAGGAGTAGAGAGGCTAATTCTGGCATTTCTCACCTCTGACCTCCCACCATGGGTCTTTGTCACTACAATGCAACCTTGGACCTGTGTCCTCGTACCTCATGCTGGCCTCACATCTCCCTGTGGGTCATTTAGCAGGTCTTCAAAGCTCTAAGTTAACCAGAAAGTTAATAGGTTCGGATGGTTTTAAATGTTACAGTGTCTTTATGAGATGTGGTTTAACTCTTTCTTTTTGTGTGTGGCCTGGGTACAGGCTGTGGCCTGGGTGACAGTTCTCAGGCCTCATTCCTGGGTGGTCTGGGAAAGCTGCCTGGAAGAGGAAGACTTGAAGGTGGCTGGGGAATGTTATCTGGAGAAAGAGGTGCAGGTTTGTCCTGTTGATGAGGCAGAGGCAGTGGGAATACAGTGGCCTCACCAGGGTGCACACAGCCAGGGGCAGGAGTGGCTGGCAAATTACCCAGACTTAGCCTGATCATTAGGTGGAAGGAAAACTTGAGGTGGAAATCATCCCCAAGGAGTGGGAAGTCAGATGGACCCAGTGACATCTTTTTCCTTCATGTGATGTGACCTGTGGCCAATGCCCTGACCATGCTGATGCGCTCAGCCTCCCCCTCTGGCTGCACCAGCTTCAGTGAACTATGGCTAATGGTAATAATAACTCATATTACTGAGCGACAAACATTTTACATACATTACTTACTTTCTTCATAAGCAATGGGAAGAAACATTTCTTTTTTTTAATTTTTATTTATTTATTTATTTATTTATTTATTTAATGCGTTTCTTTTTTTTTTTTAATTTTTATTTATTTATGATAGTCACAGAGAGAGAGAGAGAGAGAGAGAGAGAGGCAGAGACACAGGCAGAGGCAGAAGCAGGCTCCATGCACCGGGAGCCTGATGTGGGACTCAATCCCGGGTCTCCAGGATCCCGCCCTGGGCCAAAGGCAGGCGCCAAACCGCTGCGCCACCCAGGGATCCCTAGAAACTTATTTCTTTATTTTTATTTATTTTATTGTTTTTTAAAGACTTTATTCATTTATTCATGAGAGACACAGAGAGAGAGAGGCGGAGACACAGGCAGAGGGAGAAGCAGATTCCTCACAGGGAGCCCGATGTGGATACCATCCCAGACCGGGATCACGCCCTGAGCTGAAGGTAGATGCTCAACTACTGAGTCACCCAGGCATCCTGAAACTTATTTCTTTAAACAAAGAAGATTCATGGGGGTGCCTGGCTCAGCGGTGGTAGAGCACGCAACTCTTAATCTCAGGGTTGTGAGTTTGAGCCCCACATTGAGTGTAGAGATTACTTAAAAAAATCTTTTTTTTTTTAAAGGTTTTATTTATTTATTCATTCATGAGAGACACAGAGAGAGAGGGAGAGGGAGGCAGAGACACAGGCAGAGGGAGGAGCAGGCTCCATGCAGGGAGCCCGATGTGGGACTTGATCCCAGGTCTCCAGGATCATGCCCTGGACTGAAGGTGGCACTAAACCACTGAGCCACCGGGGCTGCCCTAACAAAATCTTTTTAAAAACTTTTATTTAAAAAAATATTTTATTTATTTATTCATGAAAGACACAAAGAGAGAGAGGTGGAGACACAGGCAGAGGGAGAAGCAGGCTCCCCACAAGGAGCCCAACACGGGACTCGATCCCAGATCTCGGGATCAAGCCCTGAGCCAAAGGCAGATGCCCAACCACTGAGCCATCCAGGCGTCCCTTAAAAAATCTTTTTTTTTTTTTTAATATTTTATTTATTTATGACAGATAGAGAGAGAGAGAGAGGCAGAGACACAGGCAGAGGGAGAAGCAGGCTCCATGCACCGGGAGCCCAATGTGGGACTCGATCCCGGGTCTCCAGGATCGCGCCCTGGGCCAAAGGCAGGCGCCAAACCGCTGCGCCACACAGGGATCCCCCTTAAAAAATCTTAAATAAGTTTCCTGAGGCCCAGAGAGGTGAACTAGTCCAAGGTCACACAGTTAATAAGCAACAGAGCAGGGCAAGAGCCCAGATGTGCCTAGTTTCAGAGTTGACCTGGTTCTCATTCTCCATTAGCCTGGGAATCAGCAGACTTATGATCTGGTCTTCCTTCTCAGCTATGTGACTTTGGGAGAATTTTTTGCTCATTTAACAAACTTCCTTAAGGGCCCACTTGGCAGTGTGGAAAGTGTTAGGAGGGACTATAAGACAGATTCTCTGTGTCTTGAGTTCATGTCCAGCCAGGGAGCAGCCAGGATGGTGGAGGCCAGAATGGGGACCTGGGAAGGACCCTGAGGTCAGTGGCTTGATCTGGCCTGAAAGTGTTTCCCATCTTTGCCTTGTATTAAGAATCACCCATGACCTAGGGGAGCCTGGGTGGCTCAGTTGGTTGAGCATATGACTCTTGATTTTGGCTCAGGTCATGATATCTAAGTGATGGGATCAAACCCCACATTGAGCCTATGTTGGGCTCCAGGCTTCGTGGAGAGTCTGCTTAGAATTGTTTTCTCTCTCCCTCATCTTTTCCCTCTGCTCCCCCTTCATTCTTTCTCTCTCTCCCTCTAAAATAAATAAATAAATAAATAAATAAATAAATAAATAAATAAATAAATAAATAAATATTAAAAAAAAAAAAGAAAGAATCGCTCATGACCCCAAATTCAGGGGTAGCCCTAGGTGTTTTTCTTAGTCTTGGGACATTCTGAGAAAAAGTAACCTGAAGCTACTCAATAGTGTAATGTGGCTTGGGCCTCAGATGACCTGCCTGTAAAATGGGTAGAGAGTAGGGAGATGGTAGCAGTGAAGCAGGCTAGATATGAAGCGGAGGGAGTTGGGGCTCCAGGAAACCGAATGTTTGCTGCTCATCTCTAGCCAGTTAAAGTTGGATGAAAATGGCCTAGTGGGCCCACCTTCCTGTTTTTCTAGAGAAGGAAATAATTCAGATTATCTTGTGAAATTTCCCCATTTTTGTAACACAGGTGGATCAAACTAAACATACTCCTGAGTCTACCGCAGTCTGTGACTTGCCAGTTTGGATCATTGGTACCAGCTGTGAGGTCCTAGAGAGGAGAGGCTGCACCTTGGCAGCTGGCCTGCCCAGCCTGGGGCCTGGCCCAGCTCAGGGAGTCCATGAAGGAAGCAGGTCTTGGCCCTTTGTGAGGTGCATGACTTTTGGGTTTACCCCTACAGCAGCCACAAAGACAGACAAAGGTGGATGGGGGTGGAGAGGGCTTTGGTATCTGAATCCTGAGTGTCTGGGTTGTGGGTGAGAGAGGCTCCCTGTGCTCCACTGGCCCTCAGGTCCCAGAGAACACCTGTCCGTAGGTTTTGTGGGTCGCCTGCTTTCCTTCCACGATTGGATCTGTCCCCTGTCGCTTGGCCTGAATTGCCTCTGTTATTGCCTTCGTATTGCTAGTGACTCTGGCCTGAAAGCATGCACAAGGCAGATACCAGCCCCCCCAGCCCAGTCACCAGCCTGGGACACCTGCTCTCTCATGCTTACTGGGTGCAGCTAAGGAGACATCACCAGGAGGGTGGGGATGGATGGAGTCTATGAACACTGTTGTTTCCCCTCCCTGGTTCTTCTGGAGGGGAATGTTTAAGTCATGGAGCAATCTGAGGAAGGCTCGGGGGTGGAACTTGGCAGTGACTGATCCATTTGAGGCTGCCTGACCCACCTGTGAGGTCCTGGCTTGAGGGATAGAGGGGAGTGGGTAGAAGTTTCTAGAACCCCTTGAAATGCCTGGGGGTATAGATTTCCTGTCACTCCACTTGAAACAGAATCTCTCTTCTATTTCCTGCTTTGCTCACACAGCAGGTAACAGGTTGGTGTGTCTGCATTTTCTACCTGACAGGACAGAAGGGAGAGTCCAGGGCTGATAAATGCAGATCTACGTGGGTACCACTCTTTGCAAACCTTCAAGGAGGAATGAGATGACCACAAATATCAGTGGCAGTTGCTTACATGGACTGAGTTCTTGCTCACCAGGTCCCCCACAGGGGAGGCAATGATCTCCCTCATTTCACATGGGCAGATGGAGGCCAGGAGAGGGGATAGTCAAGTGCCCCCTATTGCATAGTGAGTCAGCCATGGAACACTTTTCCCCGGAGGTCTGGGGAGCTTGGGCTTTCTCTAGGGCTCTGCGTCAGCATGTGAGGAGCATAGGAACAGGACCCAGGAATCCTTGCCCCATTCAGGCTTTACCCCACCATATGCATCTGCTTGACCTCGGCAGTCCTAGGTCTCAGTTTAGGAAATGTTGCTTAAGTAACATTGATGGTGGTAACAAGAACAGTAATAGCGTAGCTCTGCTCAGCAAAAAATATATTAAAAAAAAAAGTACAGCTGAGAAAATCAGGTGCTCCACAGCTGAGGTGGAGAGGCAGAAGCAGATGTGGAAGCCAAGTCGGCAGCTGTACTTGTCCTGCACAGAGGTGCGAAGGTGTCGGGAAGGCGCCCAGGTGTTGGCAGGAGCGCACCTGCCCAGTGGAGCCAGCAGTGTGGGGAGCTGACAGCAGAACCAGGTTACACAGAGTCTTAGTTCTTGTGCTCTGGACTGGTGGTTCCCCTGGCCTCCCCCATGACTGCCTGCTCATCCCACTCCCTGATGGCTCAGCACCCTGAGTGTCCCACAGATGGTGTCCATGGCTACCTGTGGCTGCCTGTGACACGGGGTTGGCATCTTTTCGGTGGAGGTATAGGGGCTCTGCAATTGTCCTTCAAGCAAACAAATGATTCACATGAGTTGGAGAAGAGGGGCCAGGAAAGAGAAGACGTGGGTGCCAGGGCTCAGGATCCTGGGGCTTGGGTTGTCCTGTCTGTCACCTTTGTCCTGTGCTGACCCTGTCTTTCACCATGAGTCTCTCTGCCTCTGTCTATCCTTGTCTCAGCTCTATCTCTCTTGTTTCTCTCTGTGTGTCTCTTTGCCTCCCTGGCATATTTGCAGTCCCTTTTCCTGGGACCTGTAGGCCTGGTGCACTAACTAGTGCAGAACGGGTTAGGCCTGGTGCACTAACCCGTGTAGAACAGCAGTACAGCATAGCCATCAAAAACGGAGGCGCTGTGTGCTCGCTTCGGCAGCACATATACTAAAAACGGAGGCGCTGTCACTTAGTAGTTGTGGCTTCATTCAGCAAGTCACTAACCTTCTCCTAGCCTTCGTTTCGGCATCTGTAAATGGGAGTGGATTATAATCCTGCCTGTCCCCTAGCTCTGCACTATTACTGTAGGCGGGAGTGCATGTGGGTCTGTTGAGCTCTTGAAACATTCCTTTGCCAAAGGAATCAGGTGGCTTGATTTGTCTGGCCTTCACAGACCGAACAAGGCGACACTCTGGGTTCCAATCATTATAACTTCACTTTCCTGTGTGTCGGGCAGGCATGTGTCTGGATCTTGTAGTTTTGGCAAGATGTCACTCCTGAGTTGTGGCCTCAAGCAATCCTTCGTGACTCCTCCTGAGACTGGTGGTCTCTGGGATTCTGAGGGGCGGGTGAGCACCCTGAATGAGAGGGGTCCAGCTCCCTGGCCAGCAAGGGAGGGAGACAGGGCCTGTCTCTGCTGGCTGCTGCGGCCAGGCCTGCAACAATACGAGGAAGCCTTTATCAAGGCCATCCAGCTGCCTACCACCGTCTTGAGCCAGCTAAGGGTCCGTGCCTGCTGTGGTCCATCAAGGCTGTGTGTCTGAGACCTGTCAGCCAGCCAGGAACCCTGCCTTCTGCATCAGGCAGCCCGAGTATCCTCAGTTCTGGCCCTGGTTGCTCACTGAACCTCCTGTGCCCTTCTGCATGCTTCCATAGGTGACCCTCCCACCCCAGTGGTCCAGGAACCAGTGGCTGATCCTCTCTCTATGCCCTCCCCACCCCAGGTTGGATTCATGCAGTCTACACCCCCGTAGACTCTCTGGTATTTGGCGGAAACATCCTGCACAGCTTTAACGTGCCCATGCAGCTGCGGATCTATGAGATCGAGGACAGAACACGGGTAAGGCCGCTTCCTTCTCTCCTCGTGGGATTGCCCAGCCCCTGAGCTCTGTCTGGCGCTCAGGGTATGTGGGACAAGTGATTCCAGAATCCTCCTTGGTCCCCCCTCCCTCCTGTTCCCTGCCTCAAGCAGGGCCTTGGTCCTTGCAGGGGCTATTGGCAGGAGTCCCACCCAGAGCCCCTGGAGTTTCTGTTCAGCTCCAGGCCAGTGGCGGCCAAAACCCCCTTCTCAAAGAGGAAGTATCTTTTGAGAAAGCACTGTGAAATATCGGGAACCCTGCCTCTTTCTTCTCGTGTGTAGGGAGGGATGCAAGGGAGTTGGGCAGGGGATTTTGTGGTTATTACTGCTGTGGTTCAGAGGGGGGCCTTGGAAAGGTCAGCTCTTGGGCGTGTGTCCCCTCCATCCAGGGACCCCAAATGTGAAGTAGTGCCCTGAGGAAGGCAGTACCTGTGAGTCCCTCAGGATTGGCTCTGAGCTCTGTCTCAGTGTCTTGCTTGCAGGGTGGGGTGGGGTTGGGGTGTGGAGGCTCTTCCTCTTGACGGTGACAGTAACATGTAGGGTCTCCTTGACCTCCACCACCCAGGACTGGGCGGGGGGATGCTGAGGCTTAGACACCTGACCCGGTGCTCCTCTCCACTCCGCTCCATGAGCTTCCTCTGGAAAGTATTGGCTGCTTGCATCTGCACCCTCTTCCCATTGTGGAGTTTGGCCAAGTGTCCCCAGACATTTGAGACAGATTTGAGGGAGGGAAACGGGCCAAGACAGTGCCCATTCTTTCTTCTTTTTTCTTATAGTTATTCAAATATTCATTTCTTTTTTCTATTGAGATAGAATCCGCATACCATAAAATTGACAGTTACAATGCCCAGTTCAGTGGCATTTGGCGTATATTCACATAGTTGTGTAACCACCACTCTAATGCAAGGATATCTTCATACCCCAGAAAGAAACCTACTCATCAGCAGTTACCTTCCGTACCACACCTCCCCACCCCACCCCCCAAGCCTTTGGCAACCAACACTCTGCTTTCTGACTCTACGGATTTGCCTCTTACTGGACGTTCTATAAACCGAATCATATATTGTGTCCTTTTGTGATTAGTTGCTTTTACTTCTCATGATGTTTTTAGGGTTCATCCATGTTGTAGCATGGATCAGTGCTTCGTTCCTTTCTGTGGCTGAATCAGAGTCCATTGTATGGATAGACCATACCACATCTTCTTGGATTTTGCCCCAGATGACTTTTTTTTACCCTAGGGAGGTACTGTCATGCCGGGACTCTAAAGAAGCATCTCACTGAGGCAGATGCCTTGGGCCCAGAGTCCCCACCTTTCTTGGTCTTGTTTATAGGCCCTGATCTGCACAAAATCACATACATGGACCAAAATCTTAGCTGCTGTGTATCTGACTTCTCTAACAGTCTCGACGTTGAGGGACCTTGTCTGAGGGTTTCCTGGGAACAACCTTGAGCTGTATTCAGTGGTCAGGTGTGCTGACAAGGGCAACTGCACATCTTCAGATTGATGGGTTTGCTGCTGGGATGCCTGGATCTTCAGAGACAGTCTTGTTTTGTGGATTTTCTCTGTTGCCTGCCTACCATCCCTTTTCCGGTCTGGGGGAGGCCAGCCGCAGCCAGCCCTGGTCTGGTGGATGCTTCTCTGTGGCTTTCTGGGTGTGAGTGGTCATCTCAGTCTGGGTCAAGTGCTGTCTGGGGCTTCAGCCAACTGTTCTTTGGCCAGCCCTGAAGAATGGGCCAGTTTGCGTGTGAGCAGACTTGGGCGGGGGTGTATGGGATAGAAAAGAAGAAATCTAGAAGAAGTGAGGCCCACGACTTTCTAGCCAATTCCTGAAAGCCAGAATCAGGCTGGGATTTCTAAAGGCTTTGGCAACTTGCTTGACAGCTGTCCCCCTCCCCTGGGGAATCCGAATTGTATATCTCCGTGGATTTGGGCCCCATGATTCCATCAGGAGCCCAGCTCCCCTCCCCTGCTTGATGGGAGGTGGGAGGGAGGGTAACAGTGTGGAACCCCCAGCGTCACACTGAGTGCCTGTAGGATATCATGCCCATGTTGAGATAAGCACGGCAGGGTCCCCCCCCCCCACCAAGGCCCACCGTCCCTGTTGTCTGAGTAGGCGCCCCATCTGGTTTCCCTGAGGCACGTTGATGGGTGGGGGGCTGGTGGGCAGGCTGGCGGGCAGGCTGGGTTGGAAGCAGCGGCAGGCTGTTTAATCTGCTTTGATTTCTGGTCTTTGGAGAGGGCTTGGCTACAAGGCCCAATTGTTTATGTCTTAGGAGCCAAGGCAGACAAAAGATGCTGGGGAGAGAGCACTGGAAGCCAGATAAAATGCCAGGGCTCCTTGTCAGCTTGCTACAGCTTAATTCCTTACATCCCTGCGAGCTTTCTTAAGAAGGTTATGGCCATTTAAAAATAGTTTTTCAAGAGTCCCTAAAACAGGGCTTTGCTTGGAAACCAAAGGCAGGGGCTGGGACATGAAACTGTCAATCTTTAAGCCTCATGGTGTGGATTTGTCTTAGAAAAAGGATTTGCCTTTATGGCCCAAAGTGAGGACCCTTTCCATCCAGACCAGGGGAAACCCAGCAGTCTCCTATGTTTAGGAAACCATGTCTTACGCACAAGGATTTTAATATTGGGGGGGGGGGGGGTGGATGATAGATGACTTCACTCTGCTGCCCCTGTGGCTCTGTCCTGCCAGGGCCTGGTGGTTTCTATGTGAAGAAACCCACATGCGTACTGCCCTGTGCAGATTCAATCCTCTCATTGTAAAGACACAGGGGGCAGAAGGAACGACACCAAGGAATGGATGTGTTGCACGTTTATTATTTGAAGATAACGTCACAACAACCATCACGACATATTTTTTAACTCCAGTTAGCTTGATGAGGAACAGGGATGGTCCAGTCGATCATTCATTAAACTGCCGTCTCTCTTATGTTTATCTTTTTTTTTTTTTTTCCTAATGGCTCTAGTGAAAGCAGCTTTCTCAGGAAAGGTAACGCCGCACGCTCCATTCCCCCTCAGCCAGTGAATATCTATTTGGAAATCGCAAATAATTTTCCCTTCCTTTCCTCTTTTCCTCTACCATTGGATTTTTTTTTTCCATTGACTTTTTTTTTTTTTCCAGGAGAAAAACAAATTTTAAGACTCTTCCACCCACCCTCATATTTTAGTTTTTCAAGTCCCTTGAGACCTAGGAGTTTTAGATGCACCAAAATACCTTTGGTTCTGATCTCCTAAGGTCACTCAGCTGTTAGAGGAGGGGCTAAGGCCAAGTGCTACTCTCAAGGGCCTTTGGGAACTCACAGCTACTCCTTGAGATCTGCAGATATAGACGGATTCCCCCCCAACCCCCAGGCTGGGAGCGCTGCATGCTTTCTGAATGCCTTGCCTTTCGGTGAACAGCTCAATTTGGTGAGGCTCCGAATTTGTCAACAAATAATGTTGAGCAATCGTGTGTTTAATGTTCCCAGGCATGTGGCTGAAACCTTTTGGAGGCGAAGGGTGGAAGGCGACAACCCGTTTGTAAGTCAATTCTTTGCAAATTTTTGTTTCCTGCGGTGCTCTCTTGGAAAAAAAAAAAATAAATAAAATGAAAAATTTTGAATTCCTTCATCAGCATTTGTTTTCACTCAGCTGGTTTCCCTTGGGTTCAGCAACAAGGAGGGGAGACTTCTCTTCCTCCTCTCCTGACATAGAGCCAAAAAAAAAATTTTTTTTTCCTGATCTAGAAAGATTCTTGGGCGCTGGTTGTGCCCATCAGTGCAGAGCGGCTTGCATGGTTTCCCAAAATTTGAAAGGACAAAAGCAACTTCAGAGATTTGCCAATCGAATCTGAAGTCAGGAGATGTGAATGAGGGTCGGAGAAGAGGTGGGCCTGCCCGCCTTCATCCTGCTCTGTTGGTATTGGCAATTGGTTTCAAAATCATCGCTTGGTCTTTGCTCTGGAGCGGGGGTAGGGCTGAGGCTCCCAGACCCTTCTTCACAGGAGGTCAGGCTCTGTCTCAGTCTGAAGTGCCCCTCTCCTTATAAACTCGGAAGGGCATTGATCCAGTGACGGTGAAAAAGGATGAATGCTATCTCAACATTAAAGCCGGGGTTCTCAGGAACGTAGCTGGAGCCAAGGAAACCGCTAGATGTTCCCAACTCCATGCATCCCCCCGGAGGAGCTCAAAAGCATGCGGCGGCCAGGATCTCATTCCAGCACACCCCATCCGCCAGAGGTGGGGAGGTCAAATGGATCCAATAAGCAGATGGGAGAAGCAAGACCCCCAACGTGGGCAAGACCCCCAACGTGGGCAACCGTGGGCCTCACGGTTGAAAACTGAGTCAGTGGGGCCTGGGGTGGCTGGGGGGACTGAGCTGGGACTCCCAAGGCAGAGTTGGGGACTTTTCCAGGTGGTCATTGTGAGAGGGGCAGGAAAATGCTATTTTAGGGCACATGGAGGTCTTAGGTCTGCTTGTCTTTGCCTTTATCCCACATGTAGAAAGTTGCCTATAGGCTGTCGCAGGGAAAGGTAGGAGGGTGTCCTGGCTTGACATCCAACTCCCTGGGTTTCTGGAAGTTAGGAGAGGTGAAGAGGGGTCTCTTGCACAAGCAGAAGTTCCTGGAGGCAGACACCCTTGGCGAGAGGGCAAGAAAGCGGGCCCGGAGTGCATGTGGATGTGCAAGATCTATAGGTTCAGGATGCAGTTTCCGGAATGTTCATCAGTGCAAGGCCATCAGTGGAATTGCTTCTTTGCCATCTTTCTTTGCCATCTTGTCCATTTAGACCCCGTGCTTCCACCCATCAGAATCCTCCTGGAGCCCAGGGCTTTTCATAGTTCTGATACACAAAGCTATCTGCACCTACACTTCCTCCCCTCAAAGAAATGGCCCAAAGGGGAGCTCCCTCTGGGCTCCTGCTCCAGTCCCAAGCGTGTGTCTCCTGGTGTTAGAGCCATCTGGGTCACCCTGGGGACCTGTGTCCAAGGGAATCTTCTGGGAGTACAGGTGGGGCAGTGCCAGGTGGTTGTTGGGGAGGAGCAGGGGTGGGACCCTCTGAAGCCCCTCCCCCTGGGGTAGGAGAGGCCACATCCCCTCCCTCATTGGTCGCCCCCTGTCGCCTCCCTACCCAGAGTGCAGGAGATGCTTGGTAGCCGGTTTGCAAATGGGTAAGGTTTGGGGGTGTGTGTATCAATTTCTGTCTTTCAAGGGGCAGGGAGCATAGCAGAGTCTGTGCAAGAATTTTTGAGAACGAGGAGGAGCCTGTGTTTGTTGTAGCTGGAATCAGGCTCACATCTGCAGGTACCCGCACCCTCTGTCAGCAGGTCAGGGAACAATTCTTGTTTCTCTGCATCTCACAGAAGCACAAAGTGGACCCCAGTCCGCCTTCCCCTGGTGGCCTGTAGCTCCGGGGGCTTTGAAATGATGCTCTCACCTAGGCCTCTTTTTCCCCCTCTTCCTCTTCATTTATGCATGCTACTGGTATCTTGCCCCTTTCAGCGCCTCTCTCCTGCCTTCCAGCTCCCACCTCCCCCATTTTTCCTCCTCACACCATTTGTGCTCTTGTTAAGATGGTGAAAATAACTCCTACCCGCAGAACCCCACCCCCACCTCCCCATTTTCTCCCTTGGTTCTCCTTTGCCTTACAGAAGTTGACTTCCAACCTGGGTCTTTGCTTTCAGGTGCAGCCCAAATTTCGTTACCCCTTCTACTATGAGATGTGCTGGTATGTCTTGGAAAGATACGTGTACTGTGTGACCCAGCGGTCCTACCTCACTCAGGAATACCAGAGAGAATCCATGCTTATTGGTGAGTGCAATGTGGACCCAGCCGCTTCCACTGCTCAGTTGGGCAGGAAAAATTTTTTCAGTGTGGCCCTTGAGAGTCTCTGGGTTCTTGGAATTCTTTTGAACCAGTGTTGGGCAGATTCCTAGAGACCCCTTAGGAGGGGAAGCCATCTTTGTCAATGTCCCATTTGGAATACAGAGTCCAAGAAATTGAAAGTGTGATCCTAACAGAGTCACCTTGGTGGCCTCCAGGTCATGCTGAGGAGTCATTCCCAGGCATGGTTGCTGAAACAGGATCCCTACAGAGCAAAGAATCCTGGTTGTTTTATTCCTCCGTGGCCACCAGCTGATCCCCTATTCTTAGCCCTCCACTGCACCTAGGGGTTGGGTTTTTGTCTATATAGGAGCAGGCCCATGGGATGCAGCCAATCCCCCAAAATCTGAGGCCAGCTTGGAACCAGCGGGGAGGGGTGACCAGGGCTGGAGACACAAGCATGGCAGAGCATTGGGTGGTTCTGACGGAGGTAGGGAAATAGCCTTTAGAGCCATGGCTGCTGCAGGGAGCCCTGCCTTAATGCCTTTACTTAAAGGGACATCACCCCCCAAATGGCTTGATCCTGGAATCTAGACTTCTAGATGCCTGCCTGAACTTGCCTGTAACTGTGACAGTGAGCCCTGAGGAGCAATCTGGAAGAACATGGGTCTTCCCCCACTGCCTCTGAGCTGAGGGGTTTTCTGGATCCAGAGTCTGCTGAGACTCATTTACTGCTTCTTTCTCATCACAGGATAGAAAAATAGGATCGATCTGTCTCCTGTAGGGTCTACACAGTTTCTCCTGCAATCTCCATGATTTTTAGATACCTTATTATTTTTTTTTTTCTCATTGTAGAAAGCCTCTACCCTCCTTCCCTTGACTCTCATCCTTAGTGACTTTTTTAGAGCTTTCAGATTGGGCATATGATGGAGAACAAATAGTTCTCCTGAACTATTTGTAATAGAACTCAGCAAAATAGTTCTGCTGAGGTCTGTATCGGGAAGTGGTTATTTACTTCCTAGAAATTCAGTTTTGCCTGGGGAGTCTCTTATGGGTCTCGTACATGTCAGATGATGCAATATTCAGGTGTTGAAAAGTCCTGAAACCCCACAACCTGCTCTTTGGAAGCTCCCAGCCTGGTAGGAAATGGGAAGTTAGTCTGAAATAATGAGGGTGACCCCTGTGGTTGTAGTAGCTTACACATTCCTGTGAGGACCAGAAGTTTGATTTTTGTGGCAGTCCTCAGGACCAGGAAACGGAGGGTCACTTCTCTCATTTGGATATTTTAGAGCTGTAGGAGAACATTCCCAATTCCATTCACAGGCACCAGAGGAAAGCTTGAGGCAGCATTTGCGTTGTTGATGCCTGCTTTTTTCTTGAAATTTCTTGCCTCTGATTCCTCTGAAGCCTCACTGCTTCTCCTGCCAAAGTAAAGGGGAGACATCAGGGAGATGCCTCATTTATCAAATGCTGGTTGTGTGCTAGGACCCAAGCTCAGCGAAGCCTTATTGGATCCTCACCTCAAGTGTTCAAGGCAGCATTTTTTGTCTTGTATTTTTTAAAAAAGCATTATTGGGATATAGTCCCCATACAATTAATATACTATTTAATGTGTACAACTCAGTGGTTGTTTTTCATATATTCCCAGAGCTGTGCAACTATCACCAGGCAATTTGGGGTTGTTTTCTTTACCCCAGAAACATGTACCCTTGTGTTATCTCCTTATCTCCCCCACCCCCAGTTTAGGTACCCATTAATCTACTTTTTCTGTCTCTATAGATTTCCCCTTGTTCTGGACATTTCATATAAATGGAGTCGTTATAGAATATATGCATTTTTGGCCTTATTTTTATATGTTGACAAATAAAATGCCAGGTGCATTCAAGGAGGTGAAACAACCTGTCTGGGTATACATAGCTGGAAAGAAACAGAGCTGGAATTTGATCCTATATCTGATTGACCACAACCTTTCTAGAGGCTAAGGCACAGACAATGTATTAGAATTGTCAAAAGGAGCTTGATGTCCAGAGTAAAAGGGAGGCATAGTGAGTGGAGTTTCCAGGGACTTCCAGTAGGGAGTTTAGGGCATTAACCTCCGTGTTTCTTGTGACCCTCCTGCTTCTTGTAGATGCCCCAAGAAAGCCCAGCATAGACGGCTTCTCATCTGATTCCTGGTTGGAGATGGAGGAAGAGTCTTGTGAGCAGCAGCCTCAAGAGGAGGAGAAGGAGGAGGAAGAGGAGGAGGAGGAGGAGGAGGAGGGTGCAGATAAGGTGCCCAAGCCTCCCGCTGATGGCCCTCCGTCACCCACCAGCACCCCTTCAGAGGACCAGGAGGCCCCTGGGAAGAAGCCCAAAGCACCTGCCATGCGGTTCCTCCAAAGGACTTTGTCTAACGAGTCAGAAGAAAGTGTGAAGTCCACGACGGTGCCCACAGACTACCCTAAGACACCCACTGGCTCCCCTGCCACGGGGGTCTCCGCCAAGTGGACCCACCTCACTGAGTTTGAGCTGAAGGGCCTGAAAGCGCTGGTGGAGAAACTGGAATCCCTCCCAGAGAACAAGAAGTGTGTCCCTGAGGGCATCGAGGACCCCCAGGCACTCCTGGAGGGTGTGAAGGTGGGCAGGGGTCACATCTGGGCCTGGGCAGCTGAGAAGGGCTAGGTAGGCTCCCAGGGGCAGCTCAGTGCAAACTGTCCTGAGGTCTCTCTGTGTGGAAGAGGGACTTCTGGTCCAAGCAAGCCTGTCTAGGGCTTCTGAGCTGAAGCCATCATTGAGAGCTAAAGGGGAAGCTGCCTCTGTAGTTGACAAAGACTTCTTTCTTAGCACTTGTTGAAAATCTGAGGCTTTACTGGCAGTAGGCATTATAGCTATACCCATAGTGAGTGCTCTTATTAGGTCTGGAGACAGACCCTTTCACCCTGGGCTGGAAGACTTGCTGTTCTGGGCTGGCTTCCCCTGGAGCATGAGTCTGTGACCAGGTTGCATATGAGCATGTTGCACATCTGGGCAGTCCTCCAAGTGCCCAGCTAAGGTGGGCCATGTAGCCACCTGGGGTTCAGGGGTCTCTAAGTAGAGCCTAATTATTGAGAGTATGTTCATTGAGCACCATCTGGGCTGGCCACTGAGGGAACAGAAAGCAGAAGCCATAGTCACTGCCCTCAGGTAGCTCACCAATTAGCAGGAAAGCAAGCAGGAGAAGAAGCCAGGAGATAGGGAAAATTAAGAAGCACGTAGCATGGTGTGTACCCAGGGCATGGAAGTAGGGTGAAGGATACTCATCAGCCACACCAGGTGCCAAGGGCTCTGGAACAGTTACGCAGAGGGCATTTGGCTTGGCCTTTAGAGGCTGCATAGGCGTTCTCCAGATGGGGAAGGCTGTTACAGGCAGAGTGCAGATATGCAGTGTGTGCATTTCCCAGGAAATAGACTGAGAGGTCTTCTGTAGTAATCATCATCATAACATATTTGTTGAAAACTCCCTACCTGTCTGGGACCAGTGCTAGGCAAGGTACTTGAGTTGTCTGTACTTATCTGACATGGAAGTAGGTTCAGAGAGGGTAAAGGATATGCCTGAGGTGACAGAGCAAGTATTTGCCCTAGGGCCCCCCATCAGGCAGTCTAACAGGGACCACCAAAAGAGGGAGCCAGCATACAAAATCATCAGTCCAGATCTATTTCACTTTATGTAGAAGGTGTTTCCTTTCAGGTGCTGGGAAAGGAAAATCTTATAACTGGGGGAAATTGCCAGCTAAAAGAACTCTGTGGTGATCGTCCCTGTAAGGCAAATCTTTACTTGCTTTGGGTCTTTTTCATTGACTCTTGACTTTTTTGGAAGTTGTTGACCTCTGTTGAGGGTTTTATGAAAATTATGAAACGGGCAAAATTTTGTATGCTGTGTCAAGGGGCCTTGGACTCCTGAGCCTGTTCCTGGACCCCAGGTTAAGAATCCCTAATCTCGTGGCATGGAGTTTTATATGTTATGTTTCCTAAAGGAGACCTTAGAATTCTGTTATGAGGCTCCTTTTTCCTTCTGAGGTCCTTTAAAGTAAAAACAAGGAATTTTCATCAATAATAAAACCATTAACAGCATTGGGGCCCCCACAATGTTGTAAATGAGTTAAAAACGCATTCATCTTATGAGGAAGTATTGTTCTTTGCTTGTGGAAAGCTCTTTTTTTTTCCTTTAGAAGTATCTTTGTGTCTGTGATCTGTTTGTGTGCAGTGTTTCTGATTGGTCAGATTTCTTTCTAGATTTGGGACTTGGCCCCTCCTGTCTCTCACCTATACTCACCTGATGTGATGAGACTGGAGTCAGCTGTTGATGGTGTGGAGGAGGACTGGGGTAGGGGTTTAGATGCATTTCAAGGAGCCTGGCCTCCTCCCTCCTCCTGTCCTCACCATGGGGTGGGTTAACTGGCAGGTTGTGATAATACTTTTCAATGGCCATGTGCTGTTACAGGTGTTTTCCATATATAAACCTCCAGCAACCCTTGATAGTGATTTTATTATCCTCATGTTGCAGATGAGAAAATCGAGGCACAGTTAGGTTAAGTGATTTGCCTAAGGCCACACATGCTCAGTTGGGGAATCCTTGCACTCACTCCCTACACTGCACTGCTTTGTTTGGCTGCTGTAGAGAAATTTTTTTCCCTTCTCAGAAGCCATCCTACACTTATGGAGAAGGTAGTAAGGGGATTGCTTTGGTGTCCTCTACAGAACAAGCAATGGTTCTGGCCATGGAACAGAGTTTGTAAATTGGCAGTCCCTGGCCGAATCAAGCCTCTAGGCATTGTTTTTGGCCTGCACAGTTTTAAACATATTTTTATAATTACTTGCCAACATTAAAATATCAGAAGAGTCATAAAAAAATATCCTAGCTATCCTGGCCCATGTTCTTGACTGGCTGCAAACCACAGGAAGTGAGTAGCAGCTGACCTCATATACCCCAGTCCCCACCACTCCCTACTGCCTCCTTGAGCATGTATTTATTATTAGGTTCACACATCATATAATATAGCCACTTAGTTCATTTATTGAATTTATCTATTTTTTTTTAAAGACTTTAACTATTTATTTGAGAGAGAGAGCACACGAGAGACAGCACAAGTGGGAGGGAGGAGCTAGCTCCCCACTGATCACAGAGCCTGATGTGGGGCTAGATCCCAGGACTCTGGGATCATGACCTGAGCTGAAGACAGATGCTTATCTGACTGAGCCACCCAGGCTTGAACTTACCTGTCTTTTTCTTTTTCTTTTTCTTTTTTTTCCCCTAAGACACCAGAAGAGATGATTTATCATGTACATGTTAAATTCAGCCACAAAAGAAAACAGAATTAGTCTCAAAAGTCACAGGTCCAGGACAAAGGGCCAAAAGGGACTATTTTTTGGTATGAACAAGGTGGTTCTCTCAGAGGTGGTAGTAGTAATCAGATGGCGGTGGGTGTTCTAGATCCATTAAATCAAGTTCTAGAAAGTAGGCATGCAGTCCAACAATTTGTACCAGCGTCACTGGCCTCTGGCTTTTCTTATTTCTTCTTCTGTGTCTTTTGTCGGTACATAGGCTAATGCTTTACTTGGACCTCTGCCTCATCTTTTTTGCTTCAGTGTGCACATTGGCTTCTTCCTCCACTTGGCTGTCATGGCGTGGAGGTTTCCAGAAGATGGCGCTAAGGCCAAGAGAGCTGCAACTTGCCTTATTTTTAGAGATAAATTTATGTTCTTGAGTTTTGTCTGGGGAGGCCTTTTGCAGCTTAAAGAGCTTGTAAATTGGGTAGACAGGTCTTTTTAGAGCCCCAGGAGAACTGGAGCATCTGCTTGTGTCTCTAAATGCTGTGTGGCCAGGAGTCTGTATGGGGGAAGTGGGCCAAACATCTCTTCTGGAACAGGAGGGTTCTTGGCTGTCCAGCCTGGCCATCGGCCTTCTCAATCCCTGGATACCCAGAAAAGAGGTGGAATCTCAGACTAACCTTCAGAGTGAGAGTGTTGTCACAGAGGATGAGCAGCTTCTTGGCTGTACTTGATGCCTTGGTTTTCTCTCTCCTCAGATTTTGGGGTTTTGTTTGCACTGGCTGAGAAATAAAACACAGGAAATGTGCAGAAATCTTGGCTAGTGCCTACTGCTGTCACTACTGTTGAGTGATTTGTGTGTCTGGCAAGTGGAGGTTCCCCTTTGGTAACTAACCAGTTTTGATCTTTGGTCCACTGCTTAATGGAATGGTTCATGGTAATGGGAACCCCTGAGATTGGAGACAGTCCCCTAAACAACTCAGTCTCCGGAGAAGTAGGTTTGGGCTTTTATCAGAAACCCATTTTTGGGGCACCTGCATGGCTCAATTGGTTAAGTATCTGCCTTCGGCTCAGGTCATGATCCTGAGGTCCTTGGATTGAGTCCCACATCGGGCTCCCTACTCAGCAGGGAGCTTGCTGCTCCCTCTCCCTCTGCCTGCTGCTCCCCTTGCTTGTGCTCTCTTGCTCTCTGACAAATAAATAAACTCCATTAAAAAATACACTAGGGATGCCTGGGTGGCTCAGTCGGTTGGACATCTGCCTTTGGCTAGGTCATGATCCAGGGGTCCTGGGATCTAGCCCCACATTGGGCTCCCTGCTCTGTGAGGAGCTGGCTTCTCCCTTCCCTCTGCTGCTGCTCCCCTTGCATTTGTGCTGTCTCTCTCTCTCTCTCAAATAAATAAATAAAATGAAAAAAATATACTAGAATTAAAAAAACAAACCATTTTTTCTTTCATTTGTAATATATTTTTAAAACTTGTGCTAAAATGCACATAACACCATTTTGTCTTAAAATTTTTTTGTAATATTTATTTATTTATTCATGAGACACACACACACACACACACACACACACAGAGAGAGAGGCAGAGACAGAGGCAGAGAGAGAAGCAGGCTCCATGCAGGGAGCCCGATGTGGGACTCAATCCCGGGACTCCAACGATTCACGCCCTGGGCTGAAGGCAGGCACCCAACCACTGAGCCACCCAGGCGTCCCCCCAAAATTATTTTTTTAAATTTACTAGATCACCACTTTAGAATCTTCAAGAGTCTTCAAGAATGTGCCATCTCAACCATTTTATTTAATTAAAAAATGTTTTTAACATTTTTTTATTTTTAGGTAATCTCTACATCCAGTATGGGGCTCAAATTCACAACCCTGAGATCAAGAGTCATGCACTTTCCTGACTGAGCCAGCCAGGCACCCCAACCTTAAAGTACCCAGTTTAGTGACTTAAGTACATTCACGATATTGTACAGCCCCCACCTCTGTGTGGTTCAGAACATTTTCATCACCCTGGACAGAACCCTGTCTCCGCTAGTGGTCACCCCCCATTCCCGTCCTCCTTACCTCCCTCCTCCCACCCCCGTCTGCTTTCTATCTTTTTTTTTTTTTTAAGATTTTATTTATTCATGAGAGACACAGAGAGAGAGAGAGACAGAGACAGAGACAGAGACATAGGCAGAGGGAGAAGCAGGCTCCATGCAAGGAGCCCAATGTGGGACTTGATCCCGGGTCTCCAGGATCATGCTCTGGGCTGAAGGCGGTGCTAAACTGCTGAGCCACCCGGGCTGCCCTGTTTTCTATCTTTATAAAGTTTATAAAGTTTCAAGTATTACAGTGTTACATGATCTATGTAAGAAAAATTAAGCGTTAGAGGCTAGAGGCTAGAAAATGTCCCCCTCCCCACTTTCCCAGCCCTGGAGGTAACCCTGTTACTCATCTGCTGAACATACTTTTGGAGCTTTCCTCTCATCCCCAGGTATACATAATTTGTTAAAAATTAGAGCATACTGTTTTACAACTTGCTTCTGTCCCTTCAAGCTTTCTTTTTTGTGTCTTCCTGTAAGTCTAGCCTCCTCTTTTTGTGGGCAGAACTTTTGAAAGTTGAGTTTGTCCTTCCTATGACCCTGTGGTTTTGGCAGGTCTGAGAGAGCTCATTTGTACCTTGAGAACTTGCCTTGAGGGGTCTGGCTTTAGATTCAAACTAAAATGACCACCCTACTTAATTTATTTTGTAAAGAGAAGCAAGATTTCAGGATCTTGTAAAAATCTAAGAAAATTATTTCTGGGGCACCTGGGTGGCTCAGTCAGTTAGGTGTCTGACTCTGGATTTTTGGCTCAGCTTATGATCTCAGGGTCGAGAGGTTGAGGCCCCCATCCAGCTCCATGCTCAGCATGGAGTCTACTTGGGATTCTCTCTCTCTCTCTCTGTCCCTCCCCCCCTCAAATAAATAAATAAAATCTTTAAAGATAAAGATTTTATTTACTTTATCTGAGAGAGAGAGGGAGGGAGGGAGAGATCACGAGCAGGTGGAAGGGCAGAGGGAGATTCAGACTTCCTGCTGAGCAGGGAGTCCAGTTCAGGGCTTGATCTCAGGATCCTGGGATCGTGAGCTGAGCCAAGGGAGGATGCATAACTGACTGAGCCACCCAGGCTTCCAGAAATAAAATATTTAAAAAAAGAAAGCCATTTCCTTTCCCTGCCTTTATGAAACCCTGTGGGATTTGGCACTGAGATACCTCCAGTGACTTCCTTCTTTCGAGACACTTGTGTTAGAGATGCAGGATATTGGCCTGTACCTAATGGGAAGAATAAGAAATCAGGACATGAGACCCTTGAGTTTAATTTCGGC
Organism: Canis lupus dingo; assembly: GCF_003254725.2. Classification (NCBI taxonomy): domain Eukaryota; kingdom Metazoa; phylum Chordata; class Mammalia; order Carnivora; family Canidae; genus Canis; species Canis lupus. The sequence continues at coordinate 8,019,920 of NC_064268.1, forward strand.
TTCTGTTCTTTGCTGCTTGCTGTGTAGTCAAGCACTCCACCTTTCTGTTTATCTGCAGGTAAAACAAGGGTATTGGACTGGCTGTGCTTTATCTTTCTGGGGACCAGATTCAACAGTCCCTTGGCCACTCTGAAGTGATTAACCAATCGACACCTGAGTGTCTTCACTGTAAAATGGGGAAAATAATGGGGATCTGTGTCGTCAGATTATTTTGAGGGGCAGTGAGGTAATGAACACCTAGCACTCCTGGTAAACTCTTGGAGAAAAATTAGGTATTCTTAGGTACACAGTCAAAGGAGAGCCAGACTGGCTTTGGCCGCTCCCCCATACCTCTTATAGGTTAATGATCACCATCCATATAAGTTTCTCAGGGCTGCCATAATAGAGCCACAGACTGGCCTAAAACATCAGAAACTTATTTTCTCATGGTTCTGGAGACTGGGAGTCTGAAATCAAGGCTACGCTTGCTCTGAAGGCTCTAGGGGAAGAAGGATCCTTTCTTGTCTTTTCCAGCTTCTCATTGTTACCAGCAGTCTAGCAGTCTTTGGCATTCCTTGGCTTGTAGCTACATCACTTCCATCTCTGAGTTCATGCAGATGTTCATCTTTGCTGTGTGTCTTCTCTTACAAGGACACTATCATTGGATTAGGGCCCACCCTAATCCACTATGACCTGTTCTTAACATGATTATATCTGCAAAGACCCCATTTCCCAAAAAGGTCATATGAGGTTTGGCTGATGGATTTTAACAAAGGGGCACCCTATTCAACCCAATGCATCATCGTCTTTTTTCTCTTCCATCTTGGGTTGGCAACAGTAAGATGGGAGTTGCTCTGCATACTATTCCTTCTAGAAGAATCTGTACTTTCTACTAGAACTCAGGGAGAGAGCTGTGATTTCCCAATGGAAGAAAAGGAAGGTGTGCAGCTATTGGGGGCAGATCTACTCCTCAAATCGATTGTAGATGACTTAAAAATGCATGCCATGGTTGTGAGGGTTTGGGTCTAAGTGGGTAGTCACCACTAAGGTTGGCTGTAAAAGAGTGTTTGTCAGATACCTGCAAGGTGATTCTGTAGGGGTCATTGTTTTTTTTTTTTTTTTTTTAATTTTATTTATTTATGATAGTCACACAGGGAGAGAGAGAGGCAGAGACATAGGCAGAGGGAGAAGCAGGCTCCAAGCACCGGGAGCCTGACATGGGACTCGATCCCAGGTCTCCAGGATCGTGCCCTGGGCCAAAGGCAGGCGCCAAACCGCTGCGCCACCCAGGGATCCCTGTAGGGGTCATTGTTAATGAAAATAATGCCAGGCTCTCTTCCCACAATGCCTTGCCCCCCTAGCTGCCAGAGTGTAAGCTTGGTATGAAAATATCAGCTTGCTGCAGATAGCCACCTTTTTTATTACATGGAATTGTGGGACTCTCTGGAATTAGGGGGTGGAAGAGCCAGTGAGGGGCCATTGTTTTCAGGTGTTTTATATATATATATTTGATATTTAAGAAAGAAACCAGTTGTATTGTTCTTTCATCAAAACACAAATGTAAGAGGAAAGAAAATAATCCTAAATGAAGGGTACATTATCCAAACAGGTATTCTCTCTTAAGACCAAAGTTTCTGGAGTCAGGCTAAATCCCATGTGCCATCTGTTAGCCAGCCAAATGCTCTTGGAAAACATGATAAAATAGAGAAAGAACACGTGCCTCATTAAATTCAGCGAGGCAACATGCATAAAACCTTGTTTAGCACAAGGACTTTAATAGAGCTTATTATTAATATTATTTCAGACAGCTTGGAATGAAAACAGGCCCATTTAGGGTTAAGTGTGAGAGTCTGTGAAACCCATGACCATGGAAAGTGTGTACAGTTTTACTGATCAGTCTTGATCCTGGAATACACCTGCTTGTTTGAGCAGCCCCACCTTGCTGTTTTGCAAAATAGTAAAGTGTAGGGCTCAGACTCCTGGCACTGCTGGCTTTTTAATTTATCACCATCATCCCCTACCCCACTCTCATAACTGCTTCAGGGGAGCCAAGAAGCAGGAAGCCAGTGAGGGGTCTGCAGCCTCAGGGGCTTGCTCCCATCCAAAAGATGACCCAGAGCAGAGAATGGCAGATCAGTTTCAACCAGGCTGGGTTGCTCAGGCTCTCCTGCTGGGGCCTGGGTGTAATACTGAGCCCTGTGCTTGGTATTTTTGTTGGGCAGTGTGGGGATGGAGGGTTGATACAATGATGAATGAGACAGGTCTTTCACCTAAGGAGCTCCCACTGTGATGACAAAACAAACCACGCATACTCCTACTTCTCTGCCTGTACCACCTCAGGGAACGAAGGAGAACAGCAAGAGCGAGATATCTGAGTTCCAGACATCTAGGGCAAACCCTAGACCTGAAAAATGGGTAGGTTTATCTGTGTCACTTGGGACTTTATTTTTGCCTACAATTAACTGGTGGGCTCCTGAATCACATTATTATCCTTTCTCTTTATGTAGCTAAATCAGCTTTTTATTTTTTATTTATTTTTAAAGATTTTATTTATTTATTCATGAGAGACACACACACACACACACACAGAGGCAGAGACACAGGCAGAGGGAGGAGAAGCAGGCTCTATGCAAGGAGCCCAATGCAGGACTCGATTCCGGGAAGCCAGGATCAGGCCCTGAGCCAAAGGCAGACATTCAACCGCTGAGCCACCCAGGCGTCCGTAAGTCAGCTTTAAAATTTTTGTTTTTAATTTGAGAGAGAGCACGAGCAGGGAGAGCAGCAGAGTGAGAGGGAGAAGCAGACTCTCTGGCTGAGCAGGGAGCCCGATGTGGGGCTTGATCCCAGAACCCAGACATCATCACCTGAGCTGAAGGCAGATGCATAACTGACTGAGCCATCCAGGCACCTGCTAAATCAGCTTTTAGATTGCCCTTCCAACTAAATAAACTTTTAAATTTCTCTGTGCTTAGAACTTCTTAAGTGGTTGAATTCTGCAAACAGAGGACAGGGCGGTGTGTATTCCAGTAGGAAAAATAACATAAGCCAAAAGAGATGAGCCAACAGTTGTTGAGCATTTACCATGTACCAAGTGCCTTCCATGCATTATGATCCTCAGCACAACCTGGCAAGGTGGGGACTGTTATCATCCCATTTCTCAGATGGAGAAACTGAGACTCAGGTGTTGTCACTTGCCAAGTTATGTAGCTAATAGGCTTGTAACCACAGTGCACTATGACAAGGGCAGTGTGTTAGCTGCCTGTGGCCACTGTGACAAATGACTACAAACTTGGGAGCTTGAAACAACAGAAATTTACTCTCTACAGTCTGGTCTACACCCTGGGAAGGCTTCTGGGGGAAATTCTTCCTTGTTCTTCTAGCTTCTGGTGATTCCTGGTGTTTCTTGGCTTGTGGCTATGTCACTAGTCTGTCTCTGTCTTCTCATGCCTTCTTCCTTACTGTCTCTGTTCAAATCCCCCTCTTTTTTCTCTTACAAAGACACCAGTCATGGGGCATCTGGGTGGCATATTCGGTTAAGCATCAGCCTCTTGGTTTTGGCTCAGGTCATGATCTCAGGGTCATGAGATTGAACCCTGCCTTGGACTCCATGCTGAGTTTGGAATCTGCTTGGGACTCCCTTCCTCCCCCTCCTCCCCTGCGCCCCCTCTCCTGTGCAAGCGTGCGTGTGCTTTCTCTGTCCAATAGATAAATACATCTTAGAAAAAAAAAGATACCAGTCACTGGATTTTGTACCCTAAATCCAGGATAATTTCATCTGATATTCTCCACTAATTACATCTGCAAAGAACTTTTTCCAAGTAAGGTCATATTCATAGGCACCAGGGATTAGGATTTGAACATACCCGCTTGAGAGATCTAGTCCAATCCCATACAGATAAGTGTTTACAGGCAGGCATGGGATGGTTGGCTGGGGCGGAGGCAAGGATCTTGGGCGTTCCAGAGTGCATGACGCCCAGTTACCTGTGGTATGGGGAGGACCCCTCAGTCTACTGGGCTCCCCAGAAGAGCAGCATGAGCTGCTCCGTGCCTTGTTACTCTTCCTTTATCTGTTGGTTTGGTTGGTGGTTAGTGATTTTTTCCTGATGCCTGCCTCTTCTTTATTATCATTAATTATTATTAACACCCCATCCTAAGGAGCAGTGGGGCCTGAATCCATTTCGCTAATTAAGTCCACAGAGAGAGTTGACATAAGAGGGAGCAGAGGCCCAGTACATCCGTTGTCTGTGGTTATCTTGTTGGGTCAAAAGCAAGGCAGTTTTCAACAGAAAGGGCCTCGTAGCCTCCATCTTTCTCTTTTAGAAAGCCTGCCCTGGGCTCTCCTACGCGAGAGGTTTATGGGATGTAATGCAGAGGGCCCTGGGCTGGTCCTGGCACCTGGTTTCCTAGTCTCTGCTTCCAGGAGTCCCAGGGAGTGTATGAATTCTGGCGGAGCCTAGCGATGCCAGTGACATGATTCTCTTCAGCACAATTTATTTCTCAGAGAGACAATCTCCAATTAGAATAATCTCTTCTTGTAGCTTGTCAAAAAATGCAAATACTTCCCTGTGCGACAGAACCGTAAGCGCCTCCTGGTGGCCACCACGGGCCATTGAGGGGATTTGCTTCCTGCAGGGATTGTGTGTGTGAGATGCCCACTCCAGAGTACTTGGGGAGGTATTTATTAATTATTATTATTTTTATTTATTTATTTAATGACTTTTTTTTTAAGTGAAAAGGAAGCTGGGCATGGAGCCCAATGCGGGGCTTAAACTCATGACCTGATCAAGAAGAACTGAGCTGAGATCAAGAGTTGGACTCTTAGCCAACTGAGCCACCCAAGCACCCCCTCTATTAATTTTTAATTATTATTTATCATTAATAATATGTTTATTATTAATAACACTTACACCTTCAGAAATAGCTTTTTGTAACCACATTCCTCCACAGAGACCTCACCTTGCTTGTGAGTTATGGACTCCAGCTCTGATATTGAAATGACAGGAAATCTTGAGACAGTTCAGAAACTCCAGGAAGACCAAGGCGAGTGGACATTATTTTCAGTCTTACACAGAGAAGCGGTTGTATACTGGTAGCCTGTAACCCAGACTGGCCCACAGATACTGTTTGTTTGGCTCACATTTTTTCATTTTCATTTTGTTTTTTGTTTGTTTGTTTGTTTGGTTTGGTTTTGGTTTTGGCTTTTAAATTTTTCAACCAGTTGCCAATATTTAAGCAATTTAAAGTAAAACTCTGGATCTTTGATTTCTTCTGAAAAATCAGAGATTAGGTGGAGCTTTCATTCCCACAAAAGGTTAGTAGGTTGGAAGGCAGCATTTGCTACCTTTATTTATTTGTTTTCTAAGAGATTTTCTTTCTTTCTTTGACAGACACCATGAGAGTACAAGCAGAGGGAGCAGCAGAAGGAGAGGGAGAAGCAGGCTCCCCACTGAGCAGGGACCCTGAAGCAGGGCTTGATCCCAGGACCCCAAGATCATGACCTGAGCCAAAGGCAGACACTTAACTGACTGAGCTGCCCAGGTGTCCTGCATTTGCCCTTTTTAAACTAGGCCTGCATGCCTGGGTGGCTCAGTGGCTGAGCGCCTGCCTTCGGCCCAGGGCGTGATCCTGGAGACCCAGGATCGAGTCCCACATCGGGCTCCCGGCATGGAGCCTGCTTCTCCCTCTGCCTGTGTCTCTGCCTCTCTCTCTGTGTCTCTCATGAATAAATAAATAAAAAAGAAAAAGATTCTATTCATCTAATCACGAGAAACACACAGAGAGAGAGAGGCAGAGACACAGGCAGAGGGAGAAGCAGGCTCCATGCCGGGAGCCCGATGTGGGACTCGATCCTGGGTCTCCAGGATCACGCCCTGGGCCGAAGGCAGGCGCTCAGCCACTGAGCCACCCAGGCGTCCCTAGAATCTTTAAAACAACAATAACAACAACAACAACAACAACAAAACCCTGATGTATTGTAGAAGAGGGTGTGAAATTCATGTGGATTATTAAGAACCATGAAATGTCAACAAAATTTTATGCTTATTCAAGCCCACATTGGGCATACGTGGGTCTTCCCTTTTGTGATTGGGGCAAACTTTGAAAAATGCTTTGTAGAGTTAGTGGCTGAATTAGTTCTCTGTCTTGCGAGGAATAGGCGAGGATGACTCACTTCTGTATTTGTTAATTGGATGGTGAATGTGAGCCCAGATTGTCTCCTAGGTGTTGTATTTTTTTAATAATGGAGTATAGAAAAAAAATAGAAAAAAAAATAATGGAGTATAGATCAGCTCCAGAGGTTGCTGGAATGGTATACTGAGGCTTTATCACCCAGTGTTACTAACTGGGCTTATAGTTAGATGGATCTGGTCAGTGTCAGGATCTATCACCTCCCAGACCCAGATGTGTGACCTTGGGCAAATCAAATAACCCCTCTGCACTTCAGTTTCTGCTTTTGTGAAAGGGAGAGAATCAGCTCTATCCCACAGAGGGAATTAGTTCAGAGCAAGCACCCAATAAATGCTCCAAAGAATGGTAGTAAAATCACACCTCACTTCATGGAGTAAAGTCAAGGTTAGTGATATCACTGTTCTAAGCTGTGGCTTCCTCAAGGTCATACAGTCTGCAAGTTGTAAAACTTGAACCCAGGTCTTCAGACTCTAGAATCAGTGTTGTCAAAGGCATAACAGTAATGGCTTAACTAGTGAGATGTCAGGTCTCCTGTGGGTAATTTTTAGAACTTCTGAGTCCATTCCTTAGAAAGAGACTGCTTTGCTCCATTCTCTCCTCCCTTTTTAAAAAAATTGTGGTAAGGGCAGGGCACCTGGCTGGCTCAGTTGGAAGAGCCTGTGACTCTTGATTTCAGGGTCATGAGTTATAGTCCCATGTTGGGTGTAGAGATTACTTAAATAAAAATAAAACACACACAAAATTTTTTAAAATTGTAGCCAATTATACATAACATATAATTTATTATTTTAACCATTTTTAAGTGTCTAGTTCAGTGGCATTTTTTTTAAGATTTTATTTTATTTATTCATGAGAGACACACAGAGAGGAGAGAGAGAGAGAGAGAGAGGCAGAGACACAGGCAGAGGGAGAAGCAGGCTCCATTCAGGGAGCCTGACCTGGGACTCGATCCCGGGTCTCCAGGATCAGGCCCTGGACTGAAGGCGGTGCTAAACCGCTGAGCCACCGGGGCTACCCGAGTTCAGTGGCATTAAGTATATTCACCCTGTTGTGCAGCCATCACCACCATGCATTAAACAACTCCCTGCTTCTCCCTCCCTCAGCCACTGGCAGCCACTACTCTGTTTTATGCTTGTATGACTCTGACTACATTAGGCACCTCATATAAGTGGAATCATGCACTATTTGGCCTTTTGTGTCTGGCTTATTTCACTCAACAGAATATCCTCCAGTCCATCCACATTACAGTATGTGTCATGATTTCCTTCCTTTTTCGGGCAGAGTAATATTCTCTTGTGTGGATAGATCACATATTATTTATCCATCCATCCACACTGATGGACGCTTAGGTTGTTTTCAAGTATCATTTGGCTGTTGTGAGTCATATTGCTAGGAACGTGGCCCCCTCTCTTCTTGAAGGTTAAGGTTGAGTAACACCATAGTTAGAGCACAGGTTGTGAAAAGGCGGGGTCTCCACCCTCTACCGGCTGAGTGGTCTTGGACTGTTCTCGCACGCCCTAGGCCCCAGTATTCTCATCTGGAAATGATGGTGGTCCATCTCACAGTGGGGTCAAGGGGGTTGGATGAGATAGTAGATATGGCGTTTTTATCTTGGTGCCCAGCACAGAGCAAGCACTCACTACATCCTACTTTTATATATTCATTTGACGACATATGTGGTGTCTGCCTCCTGATGGTTCCATTTAACTTCTCACCTAGCCAGTCCCACCTACCTTGTGTGGTGGACCAAGTGGAAATGGCTCACTTGGGTGCATGTACTAATGGGTGCAATGCCTCTATTTAATTCAAAACCAAAACTGATAAATTCATCGGCTTTTTATCCTCATTGGGAATTGGCAATTCTAAACAATGTCAGTGATGAAACACTCCTCCCCCCAGGCATGGATCCTTCCCACTGCCCCAAACATTCGATAGCATCTTTCATGCCCCATGTGAGGTCCACACTGGAGCTGAATCATGCTTATATTCTTGGTTCCCTTATATTGTATTTCTTGTTAAATATGCTACATCCATGTTAGAAAAATTGGCAGCCTAATAATCCCATTGTCCTTTATGGCAGCTGTTACTACTGTCTGATTGACATTTTAGGGGGCACCTGAGTGGCTCAGTCGGTTGAATGTCCGACTCTTGATCTCCACTCAGGTCTTGATCTTGGGGTTGTGAGTTCAAGTCCCACGTTGGGTTCCATGCTCGAGCCTACTTAAAAAAAATTGCTTCTTATGATAGGACTTTACGTTTCAGAATGGTGTTAGATGGACAGGAAAATTCAGATACTACAGAGAGTTTCCACTTATCCACCCCCCACCCTGCCCCAGTTTACTCTAGGATTAACATGGTATATTAGTGGAGTACATTGGTTACAATTAATCTAACATTGATACATTATTACTACTAACTAAAGTTTAGAGTTTATTCACATTTCCTGAGTTTTTACCAAGTGTTGTATATCTATTTCAGGGTCCCACCCACGATAGCCCTGTGTATTTGTAATGTCTCCTTAGGGCTCCTCTTGGCTGTGATGGTTTCTCAGACCTTTTTTGGTTGTTGTTTTTTTACTTTAACAGATTTGAGGAATACTGGTCAAGGATTTTGTAGAAAATCCCTCTTTGGGGATTTGTGGTTTTATTATTTTTTTAAGTTATTTACTTGAGGCTTAGTGTAGGTTAGTCATTGTGCAAGATGAGGGATATAGCAGTGAACCGAGACGTTTATAAACAGCATTTATAAATCAGTGACATTGATACTGGACTTGAAGAGAGCTATATGGACTGAGAATTGAACCCAGACAGCCCCGAGTTTGACTCTTGATCACTGTCGTATTTGCTACCTCCCATGGGCAGAGGAAAGTTCTGCAGGTGGATTTGGCGTAGTAGGCACATTTTGAAAAATGTGGTAACCACAGGATGATGAGAAAACTAAGACAATAGAATAAATAAGAAGTAAGTTGGATTCATTTCCGGTGAATAGATTAGGGAAAGTGAGTTAAAATAATCTCTTTTTTTAAGTTAAAATAATCTTTATCTACATTTCTCTTTTGAACTCTTCTGCTCTTCCTATTAAGTTCTACTGTGCAACTTTTTCTGTTTTTAGATGGTCCTGCAGGAATGTTTTTGTGCAATCCAAAAATTAATGGTCAAAGTCAGGATAGCCCAGTGGCAGATCTGTCTATCCCTTAATGCTTTTTCATGGCACACTGTGGATGCAATAAAAAAAACCGATGTGTGAAGTGGTCATGGGGTGGGAAGTCTGGTGCCAGAGAGTGGGGTTCAGGGGCTCTATCCTCCTGGTCTGGGCCAGGATCCAAGTCCTTTGAGTCTTTCTGAGCCTTGATTGCCTCACCTCTAAAGGATAACTCCGTGGAGTAGCAACACATGGATGAAGTTCTAAAATGAGCCACCACATTAGGACAAAATCTGGTAGAGTCAGAATTACCCTTGAAAAGTCTTCAAACTACCCACAAAGTTGTGAACACAGTGTGCCGTGTGGAAGACCCTCACACAAGCTGGGAATATGTCTCACAGCCCACTTTTCTGCCAGCATTTGGTCAGATGACTCCATCCTTGGTTAAATCAGATGAAAGATCTACTTGTATTTATGGCCCACGTTGTAATAAGCAATGACATGTCTTTACATGCCAAGATTAGAAGAAACATGGCTTGCTGGCCGATGGAAGAAAAGCGATCTCACAGGTGTCAAGACCTTGTGTTTGGTTTTGGTTTTTGTTTTCTGCATACATAGTTGAGTTTATGTACCTTAGGGCATTGTAGTGCACCACCCAGCGCACTTCCAGTGTACTCGGTAAGGATTGAATGAGATTGTATGCATGAGAGTCCATGGTGCTCTAGACAAATGTTTGATTATCATAAATGTGATCAGTGAGCAATATATTCATGGTAGTCATAAGGAGGTGTGTGATATGCTTTTTAAAAAAATTTTGGAAAGGAGGATATTGCATGTCTTGTGGCATCTGAGGAAGCCCGGTGACTTGATTTCTACTGAGTCTGTGTTTGGTGATTGACTCTATAGAGGGCTCTGTCTTTTATTGGGTTAGGTTTGGTCTTAGCCTCCTTCAGGGACCTCCCCTCTACTGTGGGCTAATATGGCTCCTTTGTTTGGCCACAGAATGTCCTGAAGGAGCACGCGGATGACGACCCCAGTCTGGCCATCACTGGGGTCCCTGTAGTCACTTGGCCAAAGAAGACTCCAAAGGTAAGACACAGATCGCCCGCAGCTGGGATACCAATCCCACTGCCTTTCACATCTTCTGTAAGATGAATGTTGGCAGCTTTGCAGTGAAGACTCCTGGCAGAAGGCACCCTAATTAAGATGAATGGTTTTGGTGATTTGTCCATTCCAAGTTTTTGTTTTTCAGGCAGTGCCCTCTGGTGGTCACTCAGAAAACTGTGGGGCAAGTGATGCCTCACTTTTCCCTATCCTTAGGTGACTTCTATCCCTTCTTCCCTCTCTCCTTTCTTTTCTTCTTTCCTTCTCTTTTTCCTCCAGGTGCGTCAAGGGCTGTTCCCTTTCTTTTGAAAGTTAACTTTTTTTCTCTTTTAAAACTGATTGATGCTCACCATGAAGATGTCTAATCAAGTAGGAAAGTACAAAGACGCTGGGGGGAACGGGAATAACATCACTGAGTACTTACCAGGAGCAGGTGGCTTTACCTCGTTGTCTGCATCCCTCATCTTTCTTAGACTCCAATAACCCTGTGAGGCAGACACTTGCGATTCTCATTTTACAGATAAGGAAACTGAGGCTGGCAAAGGTCAAATCAATTGTGAGGGCTCTTGGTAGAGCCGAGGGCAAGATGACTAGTTTATGTGACAGCAGAGACTAAACTGTTAACCAGTATCCATCTCGAGTCCACTCTCCAGAGAAAACCAGTCTTCTTCCACAGTCTATGCTAGGGTGGGACATGTATGTATCAATCCATTTGTCCACACTTAGCCTCATCACTTTCTTAGGCAAGTTATAGAAACTCCCTGAACCTTACTTTCCTTGTCTGTAAAATAGGGTTATAGTAGCACCTACTTCAAATGTTGTGACTGGATGAGACACTAGATGAGACACTAGATGAGACAATGCATTGTTTAATTTATTTCTGGTTAACTATAAAAAGAAAAAATAGAACAATGCATGCAAAGTTCTTAGGACAAGGACTGACCAGTAGTGAGTGCTCTTTAAATGTTAGTTTTAACTTAAGCAGCCTCTTCACTGATGGATGTTTTTTCTGATTTTTTTTTTCTGTCATGGGAAACATTTGGAGGAACATTCTAAATCTGTGCTGTCCAGAATGGTAGCTGCTAGCTCTATGGCTTTTGAGCACTTGAAATATGGCAAGCCCAAATTGAGATGTGCCAGAAGTATAAAATACGCAGCAGGTTTCAAAGCCTTACTGCAAAGAACACTGTAAAATTTTACTTGTTAATTCTTTTTTTTTTTTTTTAAGATTTTATTTATTTACTCATGAGAGATACACAGAGAGAGAGAGAGGCAGAGACACAGACAGAGGGAGAAGCAGGCTCCATGCAGGGAGCCTGACGTGGGACTTGATCCCTGGTCTCCAGGATCACACCCTGGACTGAAGGCGGTGCTAAACCGCTGAGCCCCCCAGGCTGCCTGTTAATTATTCTTTTTGAAAAATTTTGTTTATTTATTCATGAGAGACACAAAGAGAGAGGCAGAGACACAGACAAAGGAGGAAGGAGGCACCATGCAGGGAGCCTGATGCAGGACTCCATCCCAGGACCCCAGGATCATGCCCTGGGCCAAAGGCAGACACTCAACCACTGAGCCACCCATGCATCCCGCTCATTAATTAATTTTTTGTATTGATTGCAGTTGAAATTAGGGTTGTCGGATTTTAAAAAGGATGCCTATTTAAATTTGAATTTCAGGTAAACAAGTAAAACTTTTAAGTATAAGTACAGCCCACATATCACATGGGATACACTTACACTGAAAAAGATTATTCATTGTTCATCTGAAATTTAACTGGGTATACTATATTTTTATTTGCTACATCTGGCAACTCTAGTTGAAATGATAGTATTTTGGATATATTGGTTAGACAAAATGGATTATGAATATTAATTTCAGCTTTTTCTTTTTGCCTTTTTAAATGTGGCTACAAAAAATGTAAATGTACATGTGTGGCTCACTTTATATTTCTGTTGGACATTGATGTTCTGGGTTATTCCTTCCACCTTTGTTTGATTATCTTCTCAGGGTATATTCCTAAATGTGGAATTGCTGGGGAGAAGGAATCCCTATTACTTCTGATTCTCTTTGAAGCTTAGTGGGAATTTAGGTGATGATAGAAACAAAAAAGGGATTTGCCTTCATAGCTCCTGCCTTTTGTATCTCGATCTTTAGGAGCATATGGGGTTTTAATGTTTGCTTTCCTCTACATGGGCAATAAATACAACTGCCATTTCTGAGACCACAAACTGTACTTGCAAACATAGCACCTTGCAGCAACCCAGCCAGGCCCCATGACTACTCTGAACCTGAAGAGGAAACCGTGGCTTTGCCTCACTGCCTGCTTCCCTCTCAGGGGAAGATGCTCTGGGGGAGAGATCAGGGTTTGCAGAACACAGGCTTTTAAAAAACAAACTTGCCACTACCCACTATAATCTCAGAATTAATGGAGGAGTCCAAGTGTGCTTCTCTGGAGGAAATCTACTACCAATGTGTCCTGTGCTCTGTGCCTGAGACCATCCAGTTTATACTGGAGAGGCCTATAGGCATTATTTTTTTTTTTTAAGATTTTATTTATCTATTCATGAGAGACACAGAGAGAGAGGCAGAGACATAGGCAGCGAAAGAAGCAGGCTCCCTGCGGGGAGCTTGATGTAGAACTTGATCCCAGGACCCTAGGATCATGGTCTGAGCTGAAGGCAGATCCTCAACCACTGAGCCACCGAGGTACCCCGAGGCTTATAGTCATTAAAAAAACAAACCAAACCAAAAATCATCAAGCCTCTGCCTCCTTCCTTCAAAGGGCTGGAAATTGGAAGCAGGCTCCTGGGGGGAGTAACCCTTATCTAAGATTTTCCTGGAGGATTGGTGTACAAGCACTGGTCTGTACACGAGGTCGTATGGCTCGTATCATCAAATCTGGAGAGGGGATAGACTGGAGCCTTAGGCTGATGAAGGGTGAAAGGAGAGCATTCACTATGTCACAATACTTTGGGGATACTAGTATGGGTTTTTTTTTTTTTTTTGACATCTTATAATAAAACAAATATAATTTGCTTACCATAAAGTTCTCTCACTTAACGTGTACAACTCACTTTTTAGTATATTCAGTATATTCAAAGAGTTATGCAACTATTCCACAATCTAATTTTAGAACATTTTCATACCCTCTGAAAGAAATCCCATCAGGTGTCAGTTCCCCCCCGCCCAACCCCTAAATCTTCCCCTTCCGCCAGTCCCCAGCAACCACTAATCTCTCTATCTCTATGGATTTGCCTGTTCTGGACATTTCACATAAATGGAATTATCCAATACCTGACCTTTTGTGACTGGCTTCTTTCACTTAGTATAATATTTTTAAGCTTCATCCACATTGTAGCATCTGTCAGTACTTCATTCCTTTTTATTTTTATTTTTTTAATTTTTTAATTTTAATTTTTAAAAAATATTTTATTTATTTATTCATGAGAGACACAGAGAGAAAGAGGCAGAGACATAGGCAGAGAGAGAAGCAGGCCCAATGCAGGAAGCCCGATGTGGGACTTGATCCCGGGTCTCCAGGATCATGCCCTGAGCTGAAGGCGGCACTAAACCACTGAGCCACCCGGGCTGCCCTTCATTCCTTTTTTTTTTTTTTTTCCTTCATTCCTTTTTATGACCAAATAATATTCTACTGTGTGTATATACCATACTTCATTTATCCATTCACCAGCTGATGGACATTTGGGCTGTTCCTACCTTTTGGCTGTTGTGAATAATGATGCTGTGACATTTGTGCACAAGTATGTATATGGACACGTGTTTTCATTTCTTGGGTTGGCACATAAGAAGTGGAATTGACTAATCATGTGGTAACCCTGTGTTTAGTTTTTTGAGGAATGGCCTGACTTTTCCGGGGTAGCCGCATCCTTTTACATTCCTACCAGCAATGTATGAGACTTTCAGTTTATACCTACATCTTTGCCAGTGCTTATTATCTGTCTTTTTTATGAGAGCCATTGTAGCACCGTCTTTTTCTTTTCAACTTGCTTTAGGATTTCTCAAACTCATTTAAGTTTATCCTGATTTTGCAAGGGCTGCCATCACAAAGTACCACAAACTGTGTGTGTGGCTTCCAGGACAGATGTTCATTTTCTCATAGTTCTGGAGGCCAGAGGTCTGAGAACAAGATGTCAGTTGGCATGATCTATTTCTTCTGGGGACTGTCTTCTGGGCTTGTTGATAGCCGTTGTCTCTGTGTATCATCACATGGTTTGTCCTCTGTGTGTCTGTGTTCTAATCTCCTCTTAGAAGACACCAGTCATGCTGAATCAGGACCCACCCTAATGACCCCATTTTAACTTCATTACTTCCTCTTTTCTTTTAAGATTTTATTTATTTATTCATGAGAGATACAGAGAGAGGCAGAGACATAGGCAGAAAGAGAAGCAGGCTCATGCAGGGAGTCTGATGTGGGACTCGATCCCAGGACCCCGGTATCACGACCTGAGCCAAAGGCAGACACTCAACCACTGAACCACCCAGGCATCCCTAACTTCGTTACTTCTTGAAAGACTTTATCCCCAGCTACTCACATTCCAAGGTGTATGGGGGTTAGGGCTTTCATGTAAGAATTTGGTATGTGTGGGGAGGTGGGGGATAGTATTCAACTCATAGTGTTTACCGTACATTATTTTAGAGCCATAAAAAGATGTAAATAATGTAATAATGTATACCATGGCCCCCTACTCAGCTCTAGAAATAAATTATTGCCGGTACAGCCAAAACCCCCTGAGTACTCCTCCTCAATGTAGGCATCAATCTTTAGATGTCTTTTTTATCTCTTATTTGATCCTTACAACGATGCTGGGAAGTGTGGATAGTGTTATCTCTGGGTGCAGTTGAGACTGGGAACTCAGAGAGGGACACAGGTATGCCTTGGGCCACACAGCTTGTGAATAATGAGGCTTTAATCCCTAGATCTGAGGAACTCAGTGAAATGTGGTGGTGGTGGGGGGGGAGGCATGCCGTTATATGTAAGCATTTCCTGGCTGGTGGGGTTAAAAAGTTAACAGGAAAAGGAGAAGTTAAGTGAACGACTGACTGCCTGGGCCGCCCAGGGTCTCTCTGTTCCCAGGTTTGCAGTCGGCTTGCTCCCAATTTCATGTGGGTTGGGTTGAAAGATCAAGGGTGCTCGTTGAGGCTGTCAGGATGCGAGGTAGGGAGCGGTACTGGGTCTGGGTCAGGTTACTTAACAAGTAATTAATGCTAAATGATGATGAGCAAGAAATGCTTTGATCTCCTACCTTGCCTCCTGGAGAACAAAGTCCTTTTCTGGAACTGATTAGGTGTCGTGAGGTCATTTCTGATGCCGCGTCTTTCAAATCAAAGATGCTACTGAACCACCATTCGTCATCATTCACCCGATTGGCTCTTTCCACCAGTGGTGATAGATTTGTTTTGATCTGTCTACACTCTGGCTGCTTTCTTTTATGACCAGGTGGCAGGATTTGGGGGGCCTGTCTGTGACCTTAGAACCAAGCCAAGGGAACTGAGCTTATTTGAGGCCCGACCTCTGACCTCAGCCTTATTAGCAAGTTGACCTTCTGCTCAGCAGCCAGAAGGCTAGCTTGCTGGTCCCTTCACAAAGAGGGAAATTGAGGAAACCAGGGGGGAGGGAGGCGGGAGACTGAGCCACAGCTGCCTCTGGAAAAGTGAGCCTGTCGATGCATCCTGTTCTTATTCTTAATCCATTACCGCTAGGGGCCAAACCGGGCTGCCACTTGAATTTCAATTATTGGCAGTTTTTCTGGAGAATAGGAGCAGAGGCTGAACTATGTATGAATAAGTGCCCTGATGGGGGACATGGGACAGCCCTTCTCAGTTAATGGATCAGCTTCCTTTCAGGGACATTATGGGGCACACAGGAACCACAGCAGGAAGTGACACACACACACGCACCCCTGATGTATGTGTTCCCCTTCGTTCTACTTACTCTGTCTCTCTTCCCCTTCCTCTGCAGTTTCTCATTTAGATCTGGAAGGCCTGAAAAGTGTGGGGTCCCTTTGGAGTGACACACAGCCTTTACCTGAAGGAGAGGCACATAATTCACTAAAAAGAGGCCCCATGTACTTCCTGTTCTTTCTCTGCTCTGGTCTCAATTCCTGTCACCCCTGGAGTAATTAGGTTGAGGAAGAGGAGGAGGAGGATGACGATAATGAAGACCTTTCATTGTTGCCTTCTTGGGCCCAGGTAGTTTCCCAGAAAGGCATCGTGGTCTGATGAGAGCCGGTCCTCAGGCCAGCGGCATTAGCTTTACCTGGGGAACTTGTCTAAAAAATAAAATACAGCTTCCTGAGCCTGGTCTGGGACACTGAGATTTAGTAGGTTTGGTATGGGGCCCAGGAGTCTACACTTTCTTGACATTTGTTGGGTAATTCTCATGCATGACTAGGGTGGGCTCTGGGGTCAGACGCACCTGGGGATTGAACCCTGGCTTTGCCACAAACTAGCTGTGTGGCTGTGGGCACATCTGAGCCTCATAAAAAGGGGCTCATAATGCCTTTCCTGCAGAGTTGCTGTGAGATGCTGTCTCTAAAAGACCTCAATAGTAGGCCATTAGTCAGTGATAGCTATTGTAATTTTTTATAATTGTGGTTTACAAGTAAAGGACGACCCTGAATCTGCCCTCTCAGAAGGCGATGCTCTCTAAGAAATAGAGGATGCAGAAGGAAGGGACTGGAGCAGGGGAGGGGGGTGAATAGTTGAGAGACATTTCCCATCCTTCAGTTATTGTTGGCTGGTGCAAAAACTTAATCTCAAGCAAAGACCCTCATGGCTTCACCTCCCCAAAGTAGTCATGGCTGAATGGAAATGACTGGTTCAAGAAAGTGCTTCTCCTCCTGCATCTCTTCCTCTCTCCCCCAAATGGAGTCCTAGTTGTTGTGGTGACCATTGCCTTAGACTGTGCCCCTGAGGGTTTGAAGCTGCTGAGACCACAGGCTTTGCTCCTGGGCCAGGGTAGGAGTTGGGGGTATCTAGTCCTTCCAGCTTCCTGAGAGCAGGTAAAGTCCAGAGGAGAGCAGCCTCTGAGAGTGGGCATGTGTAATGCCCACAGGCAGGGAGGAGACCAGCAGTGGGAGCGCTGGCACTAGCAGTGCAAAGAAAGACAAGAGAAGCGAGTGGATGGTGGGGAGGATACAGTGAGGGAAACCAAGGGAAAAACAATCTGGGGCCCTCGCTTGGAATCTCGACGGTTTTCCTCAGTGACAGCTGAGTCATTAGTAAAGTCCAACAGGTTCCCAGGAGCGCAGCAACAAAACCTGTGATCAAAGAATATCCACAGATGTGGCCTGCTTGCTCTGAAAAGTGCTGTATACAACATCAGTAAACAGCAAGATCCAACTCAAAGAAAACCATCAACAGTGAAGTTGGGACCCAGGTCTCTGGACCAGCTTTTATGAGCTCCATTTCCAAATTTGTTAGTGGCTGAACCTATATGATGTGGTACCTTCTGGTGAGCCAACTGACAAGGATCCATCAGAGCCCTCTGATGGTGGAGTGGAATGGAGGGCTTTTTGGTGGAGTGAACCCAAACAGATGGTAGAAGTTTCTAGACTCATACCACACATGAGACCTAGAAAGGACAGAACTGTGACTTTACCTGCTGGCTTTTTGTAGGTAAGAGTTCTGACTTCTCCCCATGTCTTCACATTCTTTCTTGGCTCTGTACATGCCCAGGTCTAAATTGCCTTTCTATAAGGACACCAGTCATTACTGAATTAGGGCCCTAATAGCCCCATTTTAATCAAATCACTTTGGTAAAGACCCTGTATCACATTCTGAGGTCCCAGGGTAAGGGGTGGATAGTACTTCACTGTATGAATTTTGGGGCAGATACAATTCAGACTGTAAACTTGAGTTGAGCCTTCACTAAATCTCCATCTTCTTTGAATCGTGTCCCAGATCCTTGACCTGGCCTGGAGTGCCCAAGTCTTCAGCTGTGGTTCTACCTTAAAATCTTTAAGATTTTCTCTCATCTGCTCAACATTGCAGGGGAACTGAATGACTCCATATTTTCCAATTACTTGGTCTTTACTCTTGCTACTCCCCTTCTAGAAATGCCCTTCTTATTTCCCCTGTGCATAAAATTTCCACCTCTGAGCCCAACCAAGCCCCCTTTTTCACCAGGAAGCTTCCCGGGCTGGATGTTCAGCCAGATAGTTGTATCTCCAGAGCCCCCCACTTCAGCCTTCTCTGGCCTGTTGGCCTATTCCGTGGGCTGTACCAAAGGGCTTTCTTGTCTCTCTGGCTTCTAATTTGGCTCAGCCAAAGAGAAGTGACCAGCAGGAGATGAGAATGTGGGAGGAGAAAGAGGTTGGGGTATTTGGGATACCTCGTGGGATCATGGCAGGTTGTCTGTTTCTTTCTTTTGAAGGCCACGATTCCTATTTTGTGGCCTTCTCCAGTTTTCTTTCAGCATTTCCAGTAACTGGCCCATCCTGTAGCCCATCAGCCAAAGGGAGGTAATGGCTTGTGGCTGTCACCAGACTCAGGGTGTAACACTGAGCCTTGTAGGTTTCCCTAACCCTACTTACGCTCTGTAAATTGAGTCTCTGTTAAACTCTCCTCCATGACCTGGTGTGAGGCTGCCAGGGTGCCATCCATTGCCTGCCAAGATCCTGACGGCTATACTTCCCCGTCTTTCTTTCCATTGGACATCTACATTCTACTCTGCATTTTGTGGCTTCCACTGGCTTCTTGAAACTGGAGCTCATCTTATTAATATTTCCTTCCCCATTTTTGTATCCTATTATGCACGATTGCTCCTAGATAGCAAGGGCTCAGGAAATGTTTGTTGAATGAATGAACTCAATCACAAGGTTTTCCCAGCTTTTCTAAAAGATAAAATTGGACTCAATCCATTTCAGGCTCTTGGCTGGCTTTCTTTTACCTGCGTCTCTTTGGTGAGAATGTGGATCTCTCCTTAATGTAACTGCTATGTCCCAGTCCCAGCTAACTGTCGAAAGAATGCTAAATGGAATGTTCAGGGCTCCTGGGTGCTCTTGGACCCTTTTGTCCCTCAGATTTAAGCATCCTTCTTTATCCCACCGGACTTAGAAATCACCTGGAATTTCTCAGCCAACATCTATGTCATTTTAGATTCGCTTTATTGGAACTTTTAAGTCAGCGTTCAGCTGAAATAACCTGTAATTAAAGTCTGCACCAAGGATTTCTTTCTTAGTCTGATAACCTGCTCAGCTGTCTGTGTTAATAATGCCAAAGACAAATTCTTGGAAAGCAACTGAAATATTGCGGGCTCCTGCCTTCGGTGGGGTAATTAGAAAGCCAGGCAGGCACTGTAAGTGATTGCCTGCCATTATCATGGTTTTATTTCGGGAACAATGGCCTATCCTTCAGACTTTTCTTTTTGTCGAATGTCATCATATATTTCCCATTTTAAAGGAGGATACTTGATCATTGACATGAAGAATAAATTGTCATGCTCTTTTATTCTCTCCCCACCCCGACTCTGTAATTTGGCTTTGTTAGAAGGATGGATGTGTATGCTACCAAATGATGTTGTCAGGTAATACGTTCTCCAAATTTGGGTGATCTAGAGGGGGGGGGAAGAGCACAAGTAGGTGAATACAGTTTAAATATGTGCATTGTTTAACTTTGCTTTTTGTTATAAAGGTGACAAGAGCAAGTGCATTTGTTGGGATGAGGGCAACTGTGTGTAATTATACAGGAGGAAGGTAGGCAAGAAGTGAACACTGTAGTAAAACTTGCTCTAAACCACTGACCTTCTCTACCAATGCATGTAAATAACTAAACAGCAAAAACACTTTGAAGGAGTTGAGATCATATAGATTCATTTCTGTCTTGGTTAGTGTTTATGGGACAGGATGCTACCATGGAGTGGATCATTGGTTTGAGTGTTCCATATTGATTGACCTGTTCTTCAGGGAGAGGGTGTTTTTTATTTCTTTTTCTTTGATTTTTATCAAATTAAAAAAAAATTTAAATCCTCTATTCATGAGAGACAGAGAGAGGCAGAGACATAGGCAGAGGGAGAAGCAGGCTCCCCGTGGGGAACCCGATTCAGGAATCCATCCCAGGGCACCAGGATCACAACAAAGGGGATGCTCAACCACTGAGCCACCCAGGTGCCCTCATACTTTTTTTAATTGTGGGAAAACATATATAACATTAAATTGACTGTTTTAACCTTTTTTGGGCATACAGCTCAGTGGCATTAAGTATATCCACATTGTTATGCAACCCTCAGCCCTGTCCATTGCCAGTGCTTCTTTTGTCATCTGCAAGTAAAACTCTAAAGCCCTTAAAACAAAAAGTCCCTGTTCCTCCTCCCCTTGCCCCTGGCAACTACCCTTCTACTTACCGTTTCTATGAATTCTAGGTACCTCATGTTAGTGCAATCCGATAGCATTTGCCCTTTTGTGACTGGTTTATTTCACTCAGCATAATGTCCTCAAGGTTCATCCATATTGTAGCAGGTATTAGAGTCTCCCTCCTCTTTCACGCTGAACAGTATTTTATTTATTCATCCACCCATGGACACTTGTGTTGCTTCCACTTTTGATTACTGTGAATAATGCTGCTATGAACATGGATGTATAAACATCTTTTTGAGTCCTTACTTTCAGTTCTTTTAGATGTACACCCAGAACTGGAATTGCTGGGTCATATGGTAATTGTATGTTTAATTTTTGCAGAACTGCCATACCATTTTCCATAGCAGCTGCATCAATTTATACTCTTACCAAGGGTACACAAAGGGTTCCCGTGTCTCCACATCCTTGTGGAGTTGACAGTTGTAGCTTTCTGGTTTTGATAATAGATGTCCAATGGGTGTGAAGTGATGGGTGTTATTTCTTTTTAGCTCACTTTATTTTTATGGTGAAATATTCTATAGAAAGTTATGGGCATCAAGACATTCTGCCCCTAAATACTTAATACTTAATTGCATCTTTGAAAAAGAATAATGTTTTTCTACACAGCTGAAATCATGTGATTACATGTACCCAAATTTACAATTTCTTAATACCACCTAATGCCTGGTCATATTGAGATTTCCCAAATTATCCTTTGCAGATGCTTTATCCAAACCAGGCTCCCATCCAGAACCGTACATTAAATCTGTTTTTAATTCTCTTTCAATCGAGACCTTTCTCAGGACATTGATTTGTAGAGAAGACAGAACCATGTGTCTTGCAGAATATCCCACTATCAGCATTTGTCTGATTGCTTCCTTGTGGTATCATGTAGCTTTTCTCCCTATCTTTTGTAATTTTTGTACACTGGAAATTAGATCTAAAGGCTTGGTTAAAATTCAATATCATGGGTTGTGGATTAAGATGACGGTTGTCTGATACCCCATTATTCAGTTAGGTTTGTCCTTCTTTCCTGCAGAGAATAATCTGGAAGGGGAAACATTGACCTCTGCTTTGCTGCTTTCCTCCATCATTCACTGATGGTTTCAGTACCAGCTAGTCATTCTTTCCCGTATCAATAATTCTATCAGGAGATGAAAATAAAACTTTAAAGTTTATCATCCCTCCCTTGTGAATTAGCTGGCATTCCCATCCCCCAGTATTATTGAGAAATAATTGGCTTACATCACTAAGTTTTGTTTTGTTTTGTTTTGTTTTTGTTTTTGTTTTTGTTTTTGTTTTTGTTTTTGCAGAGCTTTCCCTCATCAGTTGGGGCTACCCTTAAACACAGTTCCTCCTGAAAGGACACTATGCGTGCTCAATTCTTTTCCTTTTAAATACCAATTTTCAAAGTAAGAAGTTGGTTTAATGGCCACTTCAAATGGTGACAGATAAGCTTGTCAGGCTTTTTCTATGTTGAGTGTCATGATACACATGGATTTTCATAGATCCGGGGGGCTTTTCGAGGCAAATTGGCCTGGTGGAGATGAGCCATTCTTTCAAGGAAAGCAAGAATGGTAAATGAAGAGAGGCCTATGGCTCTAGTCAAAGTGTGTGTGTGTGTGTGTGTGTGTGTGTGTGTGAGAGAGAGAGAGAGAGAGATCTCCTATCCCTACTTCCAGCCACACCAGCCATTATGTATTTGTATTCTCTAAACAAAAGGCATTAGAGTACCTAGTACCTACCACAAGAGCCAATCAGACCACCACCACCACCACCACCACCACCACGCCTGTTAGCCGCTCATTTAAGAGGTGATTCAACTCTCTGGTTTGGTTAGTTTCAACATGCCCCGCGGTTTAGGACTTATACATTTCCTAACCAGGTTACCTTTCAGGAATAGAAACTGAAGATCACTCTTAAGTGGTGGCAGGATAAAAAATATATATGAATGTATCCCACTGTATGGATATGCCACATTTTGGTCACCTGTTCATCAGTGGATGGAATTTGGGGGTTGTTTCCGCAGTTTGGTTGTTGTGAACAGAGCTGTTCATCAACAATGAACATAGTTTTACTCCTGTTTAGTCTCTTGTCTCTCTACTTTATCATCCTGTCTTGAGCAATCTTTGGATTTAGTCTTTTCCTTTGAAAATTTTGAAAACACAGAACTTTTTATCCTGATTCTCTAAGGTGCTTCTCTGGAGGATGGTGAGGCAGGTAATGGGACAGGTGCCTGGTTGGGAAGGAAACAAAGTGGGGAGAGTTGGTTTTGTTAAGAAAAATATTTTTAAGTTACGGAAATCTTGGTGGTAGGCCAGAATTATGCTCACATTTTATGTACTTTTAGCCCCTCCTATTCCACCCTCTCACCCCCTTCACTCCTCCACCCCCACCCCACCCCCACCTCCCAAGCCCCAGGGGAGAGGGGTTTGTAAAGGAAACTCATTTATTTTGTCCAAATTGAGTGCTCAGCCTTAGCCTGGATTTTTGTAGGGCAATGAATAGAGAAGGGAAGTAACTTCCTAAGGTCAGCGAATGAACTGGAAATGGGGTGGATGGCAGGAAAACATTTCTCAGATCAATGCCAATCACCTGTTAAATTAGTTAATCTTTTAAAAAAAAAATCCTGTACCTGGTCACAAATCTTCCAGTGAATGTAAATATTTGTTGGTTGATTTTTGGCAATGTAGAGAGACATTATTAGGAGAGGGACAATATTTAACAGAAAGCCCAATCTGTTTAAAGGACCCATATGACAAATATGCATGGGTTTTTGTTTTTGTTTGTATTCATGAGAGACATAGAGAGAGGCAGAGACATAGGCAGAGGGAGAAGCAGGCTCCCTGTGGAGAGCCTGTTGCAGGACTCGATCCCAGGACCCTGGGATCACGACCTGAGCCAAAGGCAGATGCTCAACCACTGAGCCACCCAGGCACCCCATATGCCTGTTTTGTTTTGTTTTTTTTTTAAGATTTATCTATTTATTTATTCATGAGATACACACAGAGAGAGGGAGGCAGAGACACAGGCAGAGGGAGAAGCAGGTTCCATGCAAGGAGCCCGATGTGGGACTTGATCCTGGGTCTCCAGGATCACACCCTGGGCTGCAGGCGGCGCTAAACCGCTGTGCCACCGGGGCTGCCCTATGCCTGGTTTTTATTTTTATTTTTATTTTTTTTAAAGATTTTATTTATTTATTCATGAGAACACACAGAGAGGATTAAGAGAGAGAGGCAGAGACACAGGCAGAGGGAGAAGCAGGCTCCATGCAGGGAGCCCGACGTGGGACTCGATCCCAAGTCTCCAGGATCACGACCTGGGCTGAAGGCGGTGCTAAACCGCTGCGCCACCCGGGCTGCCCCTATGCCTGGTTTTTAAATGCTTGTGGAATCACTCTCCAGGGGGAAAATAGAAAGCAATTTAATAACATTAGTAATTTCCTCAACAGAAATCACAGTAGCCCTTGGTCGGTCACATGGACACTCCCTGAACTGTAGTTTTATCCAGCCAACCCTAGAATCAGCCCTAAGTTGCTATGTGACACAATGTAAAAATTCCTCTTATTTACATTTTATTACAAAAACTACTCTCCAAGAGACCTCCTTTCTCCACTAAGGGGGGAAAAGTCTATTGAGAGACAGAGAGACAAATGATAAAATATAGTAAAAGAACTGAAACATGCATTCTCTCTTGCTTAAAAAGTATAAATGATTACTTGCACTAGGAAGCTACTCTTCACATGCCTGTTCCATCATTTCTATTCCCTCCTTAGGGGCACGTTTACAAATGGGTTCCATTGGTTTAGGAGATTGCTGGCCAGTTACTGGTCTGGATTCAGAGACTCCATTCTCTTTCCCTGCCCTGATCCTCTGGGGGAATAACGTTCCCAAGCTTTAGCCATGCCCTTTCTGACATGGGCACAAGGGAAGGGGCCACATGCAGGACGGACCCTTATCCCCGGAAATGGGGATGGAGAGGATGGTTTCCTTCCTTTGACCTAAGCTCACTGCCTGTCTGGGCACTGGAGACAGTGTGCTATGCCCGTAGGTGGCTAATTCTGGGTACAATCTCTCAGCAAATCAGAGGTCATTCTTGATGTCTCATGATCTGATAGGCAGACCAGAAAATTAAATGACACTCAGAGAGAAAACAGGGAAGTGGGTGCCCACTGTGACTGAGGCTGATTGAGCTCCCATCTGTTTCTTTATTTTCTCACCAAAGTTCTGGATCCTCCTGGCTCAGGGTGGCATCAGCTTTGGGAAGTTCTTTCTAAGAACATAAGCCTTGGCTAAGTGGAGCCAGGAGCGTGTTCAGCTCTTAAGGTCACTCAGAGATGAGGTCAAGAGGGAGAAAGGACAAACCTAAAGCCCAAGTGTAAACTAAATTTTTGGGTGGCAATTTTATTGGGCCAGGGCTAGCATAATGTATTTTATATACAGTCCAGCATGCTATTAACACAAAACAAAGGTTGGATAATTGTGTGTGCCATTTAGCTAAAGGAAACTTGATCAAGGGAAGTAGAGGAGTAAGAAGTTCTTTGCAAGTGTCAGAAGAGGAATTTTTAAGAGGTGTTAGGATAGTGGCTGGCAGGAGCCTTCTTAATGTTTGGAGAGGACCGATTGCATTATCATGTCTTAATCCTGGTTTCCTACTTGCACAGTTGGCCCCTGACAGATGATCAGATAGCAGTTTGACTACCAAAGGTTACCAAAATCATACCTATCTGCCTTCAAAATTGAATTTGAACGGAGAATACAGAATTTGCAAAATTTAATTAGAGACATTAATTTAATTCTACATAAGTCTGAGTTTTTCACTTGGATTCTTATATCGGTCTTATTTGGCATCACCCTCTTCTTTTGTCTCTGGCATGAGGCATTGGAGTGGTGTGATTAGCAGCCTAGGCTCCAGGCTCCAGCTGCCTGCAGGTTCAGATCCAGGTCCTTTCATTTCCTAGCAGCAATATACCTCAGTTTCCTCTTCTATAAAATGGGTGAACAATGGTACATGCCTGATGGGACTGTTTAAATGGATAAAAGAGATAATGTCTACAGAACACTTGGCACTGGCTCTCGCCCTTCAACCATGCTTAGCAAATATTAGCTGCTATTATTGCCTGGACCCCTGGAAGGTGGCAGTGGGGGGAAGGATGGTGTCTCTGGGTGGTATTATTATATAAGGGACCCTGGGCTTGAGAGCTACTTCCTAATTTCCTTTGGATCTCTGTTTCCTCACTCGTGAAGTGAAGGGGTCTGGTTGAGGCCCCTTCTCATTCAGAAATGATGTGGTGGAAGGAAGTTTTGTGTTAGCTACATAGCTTGTTTATCAACATTTTTCCTTTCTCTTCTTTGCGCCATGATTAATGAGAACCGAGTTTTTTTACTTCCTTAAATACAGAAAAGAGCTTTTGAGAGTTCAAAAGAAATCGGCCCAAAGACAAGTCTTAAGTAATCTAGCACTCCTGATAAGCAATGGGAGAGATTTTCAAGAAAAAGTCCCGCTTCCTTACCCTCTCTCCTGATGCATTATGGTATTTGGGTGTCTTTGTACCTTTGCAGTTCTGACCACAGTGAATGACAATGAAGTGAAAGCATGATTAGCATTTTATCAGCCCCTCCCCCTTATTTTAAGGGACTTTCTACAGGGTAGAATGGCCCCTAAGAGGTCATCAGATAGATATAGACTTAAGTCCATCAGGATAGCTTTTTAAAAGCTGAGATCTTTGGGGATGTAGTGAGGTGGAGGAGAGGGATATTCTTTTGCTTTTTGTTTTTGTTAACCTTGAGTGGATTGTGAAAACTATAAGAAGGGAGGAGGAAACTCAGAATAGATATGTTTTAGTAAAGATCAAGTCTGCTGGGATTTCTTCCCATACTGTCAGTGGGTGTATAAATTTTCATACAGCCTTCAAAATCTACTCAGTAAAGTTGACATCCCTGTTTACTCACTCCTGCCGACCCCTTGCTAGAAACCACCTGAACTTTATTTACAAGGTCTCTGCCACACACATTCTGCCTTCCTTGAAAGCACAAGTGATGTCTTGCCTGTGGGTCCCTTGTGTTCTCACAGTGGATTTTGTGGTCAGTGGCCTGGGCATGAATAACAGTTGGACAACACTGCAGAGTTGATCACTGGGTTTCACAGCTAATGAGATTTTTCATGGGAAAGCTTTTGATCTCCTTGCAGAACGTTGCTCATCTTTCCATTGGGTAAACTTTCCCATTTTACAGATGAGATTGAGCAGGTGTACGGGTATGCGTGTTTAGTGTCATATTGGACATTCCTAGTTAGTTGGTAAGAAGAGTGCCAGCTGCTCAATAAGTCATTCTGCTCCTTGTTTTGGTTGTGGTTTTGATGCTTATAAGAGCATCGATCAGTCCAGCTAATGGTCAGAACTCCTCCTTCAGAATAAGGGCTGTGGGCATAAGTACCGCATAGACTTTTTTTGTTGCCGTTGTTAATGAATCTCAACCCAGATTTCCAGTAACAATTTTATGCAAGAGTGGGCTGCTTTTGGATTAAGCATTAAGAGGAGCCTTTACAGTTTAAGAATTCAGGAGCCCACACCTTCTGGGCCAGTGTCGGGTCTCTGCCAATCTCCTAAGAGAACTAGGTTCAGGCCTGTAGCTCTCTGCCCCCTCTGAGATCACCTCCAGGGCACATCGCTTCCAGGAGACCACCAGAAGGAGGGTTCGTGTCCAAGAGGGTGGGGCGCCCACCTCGGGGGGCAGAGTGCATTCAGGGCGTTCTCTCTCGTGACCTCCAAATCAGCAAGCAGCTCTATGGGAACTCCCGTCAGCACTACTGCACATTTCATGCTGACTCCTTCTCCATCTGTTAAGGCAAACCTGAGGGCAGAGAGGGCAGCATCAGGGGACCGGCCCAAGGTAACTGCCCGCTTCCGGGGAACTGGCCCGCCCCCCGGGTTCGCGGGCATCAGGTCCCGGACCCAGAGCATGTGCAAACCCGGGAGCTCGTGTGCCCGCCGCCGGGTGCACAGGCACTCTTGCCTGGCGTCGCGTGCAGAGCCCCCCCCACCCCCCCCGCCCGTGGCCTGTGCGCCCCGGGGCTCCCGCGAGACGCCCCGCAGGACCACACAAAAGACCCCACCCCAGGTCGGGCGTGCATTTCCTGTTCGAGCGGCGGCGGCGTGCAGCCACCCATGTGCATCCCGGGCGCGCGGGCCGGCGGGCCGTGGGGCACGCCCCCACGCAGTCCCAGTCCCCGCGCGCCGGCCGCGAGGGGCCGCCCTCGGCGGGCCCGCCCCCATGTCACCGCAGGCCGGGCTCCCTTTGTGTGCGGCCCCTGCGCCGCGGCCGCGCCATTGGCCCGCCGGCCCGGGGGGCCAGCCCCTTCCTGGCTCGCTTCATGCATATGCATGAGCGCCCCGGCCCTCCCCTCGTCGGCCCCTCCCCGCCCCCTCCCGCGCGGGCGTGCGAGGCGCGCGGCGCGGCTCCCTCCTCGCGGCAGCAGGCGCCCGAGCCGAGCCCGAGCCCGAGCCCGAGCCCGAGCCCGAGCCCGAGCCAGGGCGAGCCGAGCCTGCTCCGGGCGGCGGCGGCGGCGGCGGCGGCGGCGCCGCTCCAGCCATGTCAGCGCGCGCGAGCCTGGGCCCACCATGAGCCATGGCCATGTCCGTGAGCGCCGAGGACGACGACTATGAATCGGAGCCGGACCAGGTCGGCGGCCCGGGGTGGGGCTGAGGGAGGGATCCGCCCGCCCGCCCGCCCGCCCGCCGACCTCCCGGCCGACCGACCGACGCGCCCGGGGCGGCCGCGACGCCGCCGCCGCCGCCGCCGCCGCGATGAGGAGAAAGTTTTGCAGCCGCCGCCGGCGGGGCCGCCAGGGCCGGGCCGAGCGGGGCGCGGAGGAGCGCGGCAGGCCGGCGGCCGGCCCGGGCAGGGGGCGTGTGCGAGCGGCGGGGCGCGAGGGCGGCCGGCCGTGCGGCGGGGACAATGTGGGCCTCGCCGTCGGGCGGGCCCTGCGGGGCGCGGGCCGTGGCCCGAGAGCAAGTTGCGGGCGCGGGCGCGGGCGTCCAGGGCGCGCCTCGCCGTCCCCTCGCGCCCTCCGCGGCCCACGCGCGTGCCGGCCCCCCGGGCGCACCCGGACCTGCGGCCGCCGGCGCCTCCCTCCTTTCTCTTTGCAAAGTTGCACCGGGACCCTCGGCCTCTGGGCTGGAGGACGCCGCGGCCCGGGGCCCGTGGGCCCGACGGCCCGAGCTTTTGTCTGGGCGCCGCGCGCCCGCCGCCCGCCGCCCGCCGTGGGCAGACGGAGACAGGAAGGGCTGCGAGCCGCGGGCCGGCGCGGGGAATCCGGAACCGGCGAGTGCGCTCCGCCGCGGCGGGGCGGGAGGAAGCCGTGACCCCAGATGGCAGTGCGTGGCCTCAGTTGGATTCAGAAGAGAAAGCAACCTCTCCTGGGACCCGGGGGCAGAAATCTGTGTATAAAACAAAGCCGGGGTGTGTTTACGGCGTGAATTTACTCCGCGAAGATCCGTGTTTGGCAGCGGGGGAAGAAAGTTGGGGATTGACCGAGTATAATCTGCACAGTATTCGCAGCAGGACGCAGGCTAGGCAGACTTGTCCGAGGAATTAAGCGTCGGGTGGGTTGAGTTATCATGTGGGCACGGGACCAGGCGAATAAGGTGCTTATTTATAATCCTGGGTGCATTTCCTCGGTGGAATAAAGATGTTTTGGAATGTTCAGGCCGAGATGTAGGAACGTTTTTCTCCTCCATTAGGGGTGATTGAAGAAGCGCTGTATGTGCTGCACTTAAATTGTATGGCACATGTCATTAACTGTTTTAATCTAACAGACCAAGTTAAATTTTACTGTTTAGTTCCATTTTGTTGTTTTCCGAGTTTTGCTGGATGTCTTTCAGGTGCATGCCCCTTATGGTGTTCCTGAACCTCGCTGGTCTCCTAGATGGGATTAACCCAGAGTCAACTCAAGAGGTTTTGTCTTGGAACTTTTATCAAGTCAGTAGCACAGTGTGTGAATGGTTCTCAGTTCCTGCTTCTTGGTTCACACCAAATCTTGGCTTGAAACTTTTTCAGTTCAGTTTGATTCTACCTAATTAATCCCTGCCAGCAGTTTACCCTTCCTGCATCTGCTCATTCATAAGAAGACACTTGTACTCAACATTGACTCTTCTTTGGTGTTTCAGGATTGAGGTTCCTGTTACCTGCTTTGTTTTGTTTTGGTTTGTTTTGTTTTGTTTTAAGTTGGCCACACCCTGTGGCTTAGGGTAGATACAATCTTTGACAGAGTATGAGACAAGACTTCATGTGTCTCTGGGCTAAAAAACACGTTTTCAGGTCTGCCACTCCTGTGAGAGAGTTCCATCAGGAGAAGACCTGTACTCCCTGTAGCCACATTACATTCCTCCTCCACTCAGCAGTCAGCACTGTGTGGCACTTCTGGAGCTGTCAGTCAAGTTCTTGAGGTTCACCTTAAGATGATGAGTTCCACTCAGGTGTATTGAGATGACTCCTAAGGCAGGTCAACGGGCAGCAGGTTTTTCCCATATTCCCAATAGAGACGGTGGTTGTTAGCAAAGGACCCTGCATTTGCGGAAGCTCCAGGCTATGGCTCAGGGCCCCTTGCCTCCTCCTTCCCTTCCTCACTAGTTTCCCCAGCCTCAGGATTTCTCGGGCCTGATAACAGTGGCTTCCTCTAAGGATCTCAGAAGCACTTGTGATGTCCACGGGAGAGTGAGTCTCTGGGCTCTAGACCCCACTCTTCCGTGAAGTATCCTTCATGGAGGGGTGCCAGTCTTGGAGTATGAGTATGCAGGTGTGCTTAACTGCTGTTAAGTGACCAGTGGAGGCCCTATTGGAAAGTAACTAATCCCCAGTTACCCCCAGCAACTGCACCTAGCCCCTTACCACCACCCCTCATCAGAATTTTACCTGTTCTACTCTAAAATTCTGTGCATGTCTCTTGTCCCCACTTGAGGCCGGTGTCTCTTGTCCTTACCTGGGAAGCACTTCCTTAGGCCTGTCTGCCCCCTCCTTCCCACTGCAGCCTAGGTTTTCTCTGCTCCCAGTGTGGGATGGGAGCCAGTGGGTGGTGGTGGCGGCGGTGGCGGCAGCAGCGGCAGCAGCAGCAGCGGCGGTGGCAGCAGCAGCGGGGAGGAGACCCCTTGCATGCTCTTTGCCAGTGCTCACTCCTGGGTAGGCTGTCTCCTGTGGACTTCCATTTGCTTCACAGTGCAGGATGTGTCAGAAAATTGTTTAGCTGTTTTCAGTTTGAGGAGATACCCCTTAAAGAAGGGCTGTTCATGAGAATTCTTGTTGCATTTTGTTTTTCATTGTTTTTTAAACCTTGAAATGAAAATAGCTTTGTTCCTTTTTTTTTTTTTTTCTCCCAACAAAAGTGATTGTTGAGGCATCTGGGGGGGCTCAGTGGGTTTAGCATCTGACTCTTGATATCAACTCAGGTCTTGATCTCAGGGTCATGAGTTCAGGCCCTGCCTTGGGCTTCATGCCAGCTGTGGAGCCTACTTAAAATATAATAATGAAATAAAAGTGATTATTGTCTGTTTAAAAAAAATAAAAACAATTAGAAAACAATGAAGAGGAAAGTATCTCAGGAGTTTATGCAGCTGGGGCGCCTGGGTGGCTTAGTCGTTTGGGTGTCTGCTTTCAGCCCAGGTCTTGATCTCAGGGTCCTGGGATCAAGTCCCCATCATGGGGCAGGGGATGGGGCGGAGTCTGCTTCTCCCTTTTCCTTTGTCCCTCCATCCCACTTGTGTATATGCTCTCTCTTTTTCTCAAATAAAATCTTAAAAAAAAAAAGTTTATGTACCCATAACTAATGTGTTACTCATTATAGCTTATTGAAATTTAAGACTGAGAACCATAAACCTTCCTGAAATTTTATGTAAAGGTTTGTGACTGTGTGCATTTTTCTGGGAAAAGGTCCTTAGCTTTCCTCAAGTTCTCCAAAGGTCATCCCAAACCCTGGGTTTCTGGTAGCTCTTGTGTTTTTATTCTCTTGCTCCTTACCCTTAGTATATGAACAAATCAAAGCCATCACTGGAGTCTACAGGTGTGTATTAAGGGACCCCACATTGCTGTTAAAGTCCAGCTTTTCCTGGAGTGTCCATTATGCCTAAAGATTTGGGAGTAGATGAATGTTGAGATAAATCTGTGTTATGCAGTAGAATATAACATTAGCATGACAAAATAATTCCATACTGTTTGGGGGGTGATGGCTACCCCTTGTGGGGCTAAGTATCAGTGTGCTGCTGTTGGGAGTAGCTTCTTGGGAACTGCAGCCATGTTTCACTGTTTTTCTCACTCATCTTGACAGTCGTCCGTTCTTGAAACTCTTCCCTGGTTCAGGGAAATGACACAACCTCCTGCTGTTCTGCCTGCCTTTCTGGCCGTTCCTCCACAGGTTGGTCTTTCACACTAGCCTTTGAATATTTGTAGTCTTGAATGTAGTAGTGTCTAGGACCCCCTTTTCACTCTGCCTTTTCTGCCTGGACAACCTCATGGACTTCACTAATTTGATGGTATGTGATGCTGACTCCTGATTGTGGCCGGCCGTGTTCCCTCCTGGCCACCTTCCTTGAATGTCCCATTGGCCCCTCAGATTTTGTGTGTCCACGATGGAGTCTTTGATCTCTCTCTCCTCCCTCTCCTAAGCCCCTTGTTCTTCTGTTGCTGAAACCAGAAACCTCAGAGCTTTTCAGGACTTCCCGCCTGTGTACCCCATGTTCAGGGAGCCTCTTGGGTCTGCTTCTGAAACATCTCCTGAATCATCCCCTCCTTGTCAACCCATGTGTGTGTGCCTTCATCATCTTCAACCTGGGCTACTGTAGTATACTCATCTCCTCTCCCTGCCTTTCATCTTGCTTATTACCCCCCAAAATTTTTACACACTTGCCAGAATGTGATCATGTTGCTCCTGAATGTAAAGTCCTTTACCTCCCCTTTACAGGGGACACCACTTCTGTGCCCTATGAGGCCCTGGAGGATTAGGCTCCTGCCATCTCAAAGACTCTCTTCCAGTAGCCATATCAGGCTACTGCATGTGTTACGTAGTTTCACATCTCTATCTTATTACTCTTCCTTCTGACTAGAATATCTCCTCCCTACCCCACCCCTATTCCTGGCCTGCATAGGCCTATTCTCCCTTAAGACCCTTAGTCACCACCTCCTGTGTCTGTGACCCTCTTCCCAACCTCACCTCCCAGTGAGATGAGGCATTTCTTCTGGGTCGCACGCCAGGATTCAGGCTTTAGAGCCCCTGCCCAGGCTTGTATCATGGCTTCTTGTTCCCTGGCCATATGACATTAGGCAGATGACTTGACTCTGCTCTGCTGTTTCCTCACTTCTGAATGGAGAGAATTTGTTTTAGAGATTACTGATACAAATATTGAAAAGAGTCAATAAGTGTTACTTTTAATATCATTATCATCATCACTATCACCTTGCATTTCATTTACATGGTTGTCTGTCATTCTCCCCCTGGATTGTAATGCCTTTGAGAGTATGGAACACATCTTACTCGTCTCTGTAGTCCCAGCACCTAGCATTGAATCTGACACATAGTTCTCAGCCAGAAAACACTTGGGTAGGCAGGTGGGTGAATGTGTGACTCATTAATGAATGAGTCTCCAGTGCAGATTACATGCTCTGTTGGCTATTGAAGTTGAGTATCTTTTCATGTGCTTATTCCCCATTTGTATACATGGGGTTTTGTGGTTTTGTTTTGTTTTGTTTTGGAAGGGGGGGGGCAGAGGGAGAGGAAGAAAGAGAATCTTAAGCAGCCTCCATACCTAGCATAGAGCCTGCCATGAGGCTCAGTCTCACAACCCTCAGATGGAGACCTGAGCTGAAATCAAGAGTTGGAGGCTTGACCAACTAAGCCACTCAGGTGCCCCTGTATATATGTTTTTGAAGAAATTCCTTTTTAAATCCTTTGTCCATTTTCAAATTGGAATATTTGTCTTTTCCTTGTTTAGTTCTTAGAGTTCTTTATATATTCTAAGTACTAGTCCCTTACCAGATATATTATTTGCAATATGTTCTCCCATTCTCTGGGTTTTTCACCTGATTGTGCCCATTTTAAGCTAAAAACAGAAGTTTTTAGTTTTGAAGTCTAGTTTATCTGTTTTGTTGCCTGTGCTTTTGGTGTCATGTTCAAGAAATCATTGCCTAATTCAAGGTTATGAAGGTTTACCCTTATGTTCTAAGAGGGTAGAATTTTAGCTCTTACACTTAGGTCTTTGATCCACGTTTGAGATAATTTTTGCATACAGTGTGAGGTAAGGGTTCAACGAAATTCTTTTTTTTTTTTTTTTAACTTCATTCTTTTTGCATGTCCCTGCACCATTTGTTGGAAAGACTATTCTTTCCCACTACTAAGTTGTCTTAACACACTTGTTGAAAATCACTTGGTCATTGAAAATTGTTTGGCCATAAATATTATAAGGGTGTATTTCTGGACTCTCAGTTCCATTGATCAGTATGTCCTTATGCCAGTACCACATGGTCTTGTTTATTGTAGCTTTGTTGTAAGCTTTGAGATCAGAAAGTACTAAGCCTCCAACTTGTTCTTCATTTTCAAGATCTTTGTGGCCTTTTCCAGGTCTCTGTCATTTCCACATGAATATCAGGATTGGCTTGTTGATTTCTACAGAAAACCAGCTGGGACTTTGATAGAGATTGCATTGAATTTATCGGTCAGTTTGGGGAGTATTGCCATCCTGACAATATTTTTTTTTTTCAGTCCATGAACATGGGATGTCTTTTCATTGATTTAGGTTACTGCAAGTAATTTTAATCCTAGTGTTTTAGAGATGAAGGATCAAAGAGGTTCTGCCCATGAATATTCAGGAGAAGAGTATCTGATGTATAGGAAGCACTCCATAAATATTTGTGGAATGAATGAAAGAACTGCAGTCATAGTGTTCTCTTAAAGGAAGATGCTTAGGAGTAGCTGGTGGAGAAGAGATACTGGAATACTATGGTTTCGGGGTGGGGGGGAGCGCATGTGGACTGTAGATTTCCTGAACAGGTGGAGCTGGGCTGATCTAATCAACAAGTAGCCTTGGGATTGAAAAGGCTGGTTTGTAAGTGAAAGTCAGTGGATGTCATCATTCCCTTTTGCTGAGAAGAATAGTTCGTGCTGAAATTAACAAAGACTCATTCTGGGTTACTTGAACAAATAGAGGTGAAGATAGGATAGAGTGGAATTTAGAATTGGGTTTTGAGGGGATCCCTGGGTGGCTCAGCAGTTTGGGGCCTGCCTTCAGCTCGGGGCGTGATCCTGGACACCCAGGATCGAGTTCTGCGTCGGGCTCCCTGCATGGAGCCTGCTTCTCCCTCTGCCTATGTCTCTGCCTCTCTCTCTCTCTCTGTGTGACTATCATAAATAAATAAAAATTAAAAAAAAATAAAGATTTTTTATTTATTTATTCATGAGAGACACACACAGAGAGAGAGGCAGAGACACAGGCAGAGGGAAAAGCAGGCTCCATGCACCGGGAGCCCGACGTGGAATTCGATCCCAGGTCTCCAGGATCACGCCCCGGGCCAAAGGCAGGCGCTAAACCGCTGTGCCAAAAAAAAAAAAAAAAAAAAGAATTGGGTTTTGAACCTTTAGATATCATGCAGAAGAGATTAGGACAGAAGCTTCATGCCAGAATGATAGGGCTTTGGCTTGTTTACCTTAATAGAGACCCTCCAGTGTCTTTCTCACCTGTTGATTTTTCTGGGTGATCTGTCTTAGGATCCTGCATTTCCAGTGTTGCTCAGTTGACTTCTGACAAGCCTGCTGGCGCCCACTTCCCACAAAAGCTGGCCATGAGGCTGCAGGCAGCAGCGGCTTCTCTAGCTTGACTTGGCAGCCAGCTAGAGAGGGCCTGAATCAAGGTCTTCAGAAACAGGGCTTTCTCACACCTCTTCCAGGATGTTGTCTGTCATTTGCTCTGTCATATTCCAGGATGTCTAAGCTGCCATTGGGATCCAGGAGGGAAAAGTGCTTCTCTGGGTGGGAATATGCTTTAGAAAGCACTGGAAGGTAGGCTTGTTTCATAGTTGCACATGTGCTCTGTGACATTGCCTGGATCGCCCCAGTGTTTTACTTCAGAGAGACAGTGTCCTCGTGGCCAGTAACAACAGAGGTACCCAGTGGCTATTTATACCTGACGTTCCTGAGTGGGAGGAGAGTTGTGTTTGGACTCTAGGAATTTTTTGCTGTCCTTCACCAAAGCAGCTAGTCCTTAGACTCTCCTGCTCTGGGAGTGGGGGTGCGGGTCAGAGTTTGAGCCCCTCATCTGTGGCTTGTCCTTGGAGGCTGGACTGCACTGCCCTCTCTGTACCAGACTTGAGGCTTAGAATCCTCCAGGTCGTTGCCAGTTTGAGGGATTGGAGGAGTGAGTTGCTTCTAGGACCTGTGCTCTCTCTCTACAGGGGTAAAATTGGATTCGTGAGCTGTGAAAAGAGGGAAAAGCCTTCTTGGTTTCCATTTCGCTGAAAGTGAATGTGCTTCTCTGTGCCTTTTTCCGGCACCTGTCCTGCTATGGGCACGAACCGTGGACGCACTCCAGGGGTGTGTGCTCCCGTCCCGTGGACTCCCACCCTGCTGCGCTTGCTCATCTGCTCTGGGTTATGGTGTTCAAGGCACTTTTTGGGTGTATGCTCATCCTCTGCTGGCTCTGTTATCTAG
This sequence comes from Canis lupus dingo, assembly GCF_003254725.2. Lineage (NCBI taxonomy): Eukaryota > Metazoa > Chordata > Mammalia > Carnivora > Canidae > Canis > Canis lupus. The sequence continues at coordinate 8,056,369 of NC_064268.1, forward strand.
GGCAAGTCACTTAACGTCCAGTCTCTTCATCTGAGAAATGATGGCTCTCACAGGGTTATTGTTGGGAAAATAAGGTCCTATCATATATAGAATGATCACAGTTGTAGGCAGTCAGTAAATATCCACCGTCGTTGTCAGCCTCCTCATCGGCTGCTTCCACCTGGCACATTTGCTGCACTTCGGTCAGCTGCTTAGTGTTCAGGCCCGTGGCCCCTACATACCATTCTCAACTCCAAAAGCTCTGAAAACTACTTTTTTTTTAAGCTACTCATCTGGCAGCAGTATCTGACATGAATGGATGCATGTAATTTATCCCACTTCCGATGTTAAGGACTGCTAAGCTCCTCCTATGTGTGACAAGAGGTGCCCCAGATCTCACTGGGGGGCAGCATAAGGACTGGTGGGAGGGGGCTGTGAGACCTTCACTGCTGGAAGAGAGTGGCTTGCGTGGGAGCTGTCCCTTTGCCGACGCAGCTGGTGGTGTACAGACCAACCTATGGGCCTCCTTGGGAACACGGCCACTGGCCAGGCCACCCTACAGCTGAGGATGGGCCTGAGTGTGGAGTGGCTCTGTGGGAGAAGTGGGATCGGGGTAGGGTCTTGAGGACTGACAGGCCACTGGAGCCAGGTCTCCTGTCTCCCTTTCCTCTGGAATTCAGAGCTAGTTGAATGGGATAAAGGTCCAGGGTAGCAGTGCTTCCTGAGGTGAGCACTTCAGATGCTTTGCAGTTCCTTTGAGTGTTGGCAGGCTGCTAGGAAGATAAATTGAGGGAAGGATCCACCTAGGTGTCAATACCAAAGGGGGGTGGTGGTATGGAGTGTGAGATTTTCAGCTCTCTGCAGGGACCACTGCACTGCAGAAAAAATGGTTAATGGCGAGGCTTTATTCACAGGTGGGCTGTGTTTCTTCCTGGTGTGGTTCTGTGATCTCGATAACCCCTGTGATGTTGGGGGGAGGGGTCTCTGGAGGGAGGACCCTTTGCACTGTTGTGATACATAGTCACCACATTTCTGGACCCTCGAGCTGAGAAGAGGAGGGGATTTTGTTAGGGATCCAAGTGTGGGAAGCAAGTAAAAGGCTGGGACTGGACTTGAGATTAATTGGCTGCAAAGGGTCTATAAGCATTAGATGCCAATTTGATCAGATAGTTTTGGGGTAAGGAGTGTGTCTCCCTCATCAATGAACCATTTTTCAGCAAACTCCTGTTACTTGGAAAGATGCTTCAGGCAGCACACTACCACCCTGGTCCCTCCCACTGCCGGTCCCTGTACACTGGAGACCTCAGCAGACAGTGTCCTCCAGCAACTGGCCTGGGAGCTCCCCCACAGATCCTGGTTTGCAAGGGGCTCTGAGGCTGCTGGCCCAGAGAGCAGGACCTGTGGCTGGCTGGTTTGGTTTTGTGTTTTGCACTGCCCTTGCGTTCATCGTCCTTTTCTCTGCTTTCTTCAGAGTCACAGGGAGTGAAGCATTTGGAGCCCATGTAGAGAACTCAGAAGTCAAGGCTCCTTAGGGTGAATGTCTCATTCTGCCAGGGTTTGTTTGGTTTATTGAGCACATCCTATGTGCCAGGTCATCCTGTTAGAGGATAGCGGTGACAAGATAGTCTTGATACCTGCCTTCCTGAGCTCTCTGTCTCAAAGTGAAGGCTCCTGAGAAATACTGCCCGTGGGAGGTGCCCTGCCGAACACAGGCCAGGGAGGGCTGTCAGAAGACTGGGGCCTGCAAATTGAATAGGTCTTACCCAACTGGAGTAGGAAAGGAGTTTGTGTTCCTGGCAGAGGGGACAGAGTCTTCCATGTGGCTGTGTATGGCCTCTCCAGGGAAATAGAACCTGGCTGGAGGCAGGCAGGGGCCTGTGCTGAGACGTGGTGGCCGTGGAAGGGTCTTGAACCAGGACTTGCTCTCAGAAGCAGGGTGTCCTCTGTTCACTTGCTGGGGCTGCCATGATGAAGTACCCAAAACTGGGGCGCTTAAAACAACAGAAACTTATTCTCTCACAGTTCTGAAGGCCAGAAGTCTGAAATCAAGGTGCTGACAGGATTGTCCTCTCTCTGAAGACTCTAGGGGAGGATCATGCCTTGTCTCTTCCAGCCTCTGGTGGCTACCAGCTTCCTTGGCTTAAAGACACTCCAGTCACATGGCCATCTCCTTCCTGTACCTCCACACTTACTCTCTCTGTGCCTGTGTCCAAATTTCCCCTTTCGTGAGGACACCAGTCCTATTGGATTAGGGCCCACCCTAATAACTTTAATTGGATCACCTCTGTAAAAGCCCTGTTTTTAAATAAAGTCACCGTCTGAGGTCCTTGGGTTGGGACCTGAGCAGATCAGCTCTGGACACCCCACACTGGGGGTCTGGCCAGGCCCGTGGCCCATCTCACCCGTCCTGTGTGCTCTCCTGCAGAACCGGGCGGTAGGTCGGCCCAAGGGGAAGCTGGGCCCAGCCTCTGCCGTGAAGTTGGCCGCCAACCGGACAACGGCGGGAGCTCGCCGGCGCCGGACGCGATGCCGCAAGTGCGAGGCCTGCCTGCGGACCGAGTGTGGAGAGTGCCACTTCTGCAAGGACATGAAGAAGTTCGGGGGCCCCGGGCGGATGAAGCAGAGCTGCATCATGCGACAGTGCATCGCGGTGAGTGTGGTGGGCATGAACTCTCCAGAGATGCCCTGGGGGCAGAGTAGGGGTGGCCACACTGCCTTCCTCTGGTTGCACCCTGGCCCTCTCTGAAGCCAGACCCCACCTCCCTGGCTTGTCTTTCTGCTTGTTAGTCTGTCTGGTCTCTCCCTTAAAGAGAATGTTCCAGATGCAGAATCCTTTAAGTGATGCTCTCTTGTGGAGAGAAAAGGGACTGTGACCAGTGCTGTTTCAGATTTCACATTGCAGGATGTGGGGGCATACTTACTGCACCAGGCTCCTTTTTCTTCATAGGCTGTTGGGGTTAAAGACTCCTTCCCTCCCTGGATGACTGAGTACTTTGAAGTCTCTGCCATTAAAGATGTCAGCCTGTCCTGTCTGTGACCCCATTGCCAGCATTTACGGTCCAGTTCATGATGGTTCTAGGCCCTCCCTTCCTTCCTATCCTGCTTTCAAAGTCAGAGGTCCTGGTGGAAGGTCAGTGCCCCTCCTGAGGGGGCTGCCCCAGATGAAGAGGATTGATTTATGGTGCTTCGGAGCTAGGCTGCTAGAGAGCTCGGCCAGCCCCTTGGCTATCTCACTGCCCCAGCCCCACTCCAAGACAGGGCCAGTGCACACAGGCTCTGGCAACTGGGCACAGCCCCAGGTTCAGTCCGTGTGTCTGTCCAACACACACATTGCCTTTCCGCAGGGTGCTGCTCCCAGGCCCCGAGGTCCTCCCTGTGGGAACAGTGATCTCTGCTCCTGTGGGAAAGCAGGCTGGGCAGGAGGGACAGGATTCCTGGGTGAGCTCCTCCGAAGGCTCAGCCTGGCATGGGGCACATCCTTCTCTTTGGGTGCTTTTCCTCCTCTGAGCCCAGGGTCACTTTCCCCTTCTTCCTCTGCACGTACTATGTGAGTTTTTGTTTTAGTTTAGTGGTTTTTGGTTTTTGATTTTTTTATTATGGTCAAAAACACAACAGAATTTTAACCATTTTCAAATGTCCAGTGCAGAGTGCAGTCATATTACATATACCCCCATTGTTGTGCAAGCTGATCTCTGGAGCCTTTTCATCTTGCCAAATGGAAACCCTATCTCCATCGAACAACCCCATTTTCTCTCCCTCAGCCCCTGGCAACCACCTTTCTACTTTCTGAGGTGGCTGCTTTAGATACCTCATAGAAGTGGTGTTTCTCCTGCGACTGGCTTATTTCACTGAGCATAACCTTCTCAAGGTTCATCTGTATTGTAGCAGGGATCAGGATTTCCTTTTTTTTTTTTTTTTTTTTTTTTAATTAGTAAACTCTGTGCCCAACGTGGGGCTTAAATTCATGATCCCAAGATAAGGAGTTGCATACTCTACCAACTGACCCAGCCAGGATTTCCTTCTTTTGAAGACTGATAAGGGGCACCTGGGTGGCTCAGTGGGTTAAGCGTCTGTTTTCAGCTCAGGTCATGATCTCAGGGTCTTGGGATGGAACTGTGCATTGGGGGCAGGCTCAGCAGGTGGCCTGTTTCTCCATCTGCCCTTCACCTTGCTCCAGTCTTTCTCAAATAAATAAAATCTTTTTTTTTTTTTTAAGATTTTATTTATTTATTCATGAGAGACACAGAGAGAGGCAGAGACACAGGCAGAGACAGAAGCAGGCTCCATGCAGGGAGCCCAATGTGGGACTTGATCCCAGGATCACAACCCTCACTAGCTGAAGGCAGATGCTCAACCATTGAGCCACCCAGGCATCCCTCAAATAAATAAAATCTTAAAAAAAAAAATGAATGAATGATATTCCACCATTTGCATATGGTACATTTTCTTTACCTGTTCCTCTTTTGATGGACATTAGTTGCTTCCACCTCTTGGCTTTATGAATAATGATGCTGTGAACATGGGGCGGGGGGTGGTGGTGATGCCCAGCATCTCTTTGAGATCCTGTTTTGAATTATTTTGGATATATACCCAGAAGTAGAATTGCTGGATCATATGGTACCTCTACCTTTTAAAAGATTTTATTTATTTGTTTGAGAGGGATAGAGATCATATGTGTATATGCGCACATGAGTATGGGAAGAGGAGAGAATCTCAAGCAGGCTCTGTGGCAAACGTGGAACCCATCGTCTAGGGGCTTGACCTTATGACTCTGAGATCATGACCTGAGCTGAAATCAAGAGTCGGGTGCTTACCTAACCCTAACCCAACTGAGCCACCCTGGTGCCCCAGTAGCTCTATTTTTAATTGTTTTGGGGATCACCATACTGTTTTCCATAGAGGTTGCTCCACCTTAAATTCCCACCAGCAGTACACAAGGGTTCCATTTTCTCTACATCCTGCCAATACTTGTGATTTACTGTTTTTTTTTTTTTTTGATGCTGGTTACCCGAATGGATGTGAGGTGTTACTTTGATGTGGTTTTCATCTGCACTTGCCTGATGATTGCTGATGGTGAGCATCATTCAAATGTTTGCTGGCCATGGCTTCTTTGGAGCAATATCTGTTTAAGTCCTTTGTCCATTTTTAATTTGGGTTGTTTTTGTTTTTGTTGAGTTGGAGTTCTTCATGTGTTCCACATATTAGCCCCTCATCACATACACAGTTTCTAAATATTTGCTTCCATTCCATAGGTTGTCTTTTCACTCTGTGGATTGCTTCCTCTGCTGTACAGTTTTTGTTTCATTGCTTGTGTTTTTGTTACTTGTATCCAGGTCATTTCAGTGAGTTTCAGGAAATGTGGGAGTCCTCTTGAAATGTTGTCTCTAAACATGCCTATATATATATATATATCCCCTGCCCCCTGGAGTGAGGGTCCACGTGACCCACTGCATTCTGTCAGGATTTGAGAGGTTGTCTATAGGGACTGTTGGTCTTGAGAACAGTGTCACCTAAAAGCTGGCACAGGGCCGTGACCCAGCGCTGTCTCTTGCTCTTCAGCCTTGCTCTGCCCCTGCCCATGTTCTAGGCCCAGCTGTGGGACCCGTCTCTGCTGTCACCTGTGCTTTGCAGCTCTGGTGCCTAGTTCAATGTCTGCCACAGTGTGACTGTTGATTGAAGGAAACCTCACTTTTGCATGTCTTTCTCCAACCTGATGGGGCTTCTGGAACTTATAGTCAGTGTAGACTTGGCCTGACCCTCAGCATCCTTCTTAACTCTTCTAACCTTTCCACTTTGTTGTGGCTCTTCCTGCCATGGTTTACCCACCTCTGGCACATGCAAGCCACCTCTCTTCCCTTTCCAGGCCCTTCTGTCTTGATGTCCCACAATCGATCTCTCCCCATGATCAGCCTTCCCTTTGCTCCTCTTTGAAAAGCTTCATCCCTCACACTGTCTAGCTCTGTCTCCCTGCTGGCTTGGGCCTGGGTTCCCCTCCTGAGTCTACGCAGTGGCTTTGCCTGTGGTTCTGCCTGACGATTTCAGAGTCTGTCCCCTACCCTGGCCCACTCCATCATAGATCATCTTCTGGCCAGCAGGTGCTCCCCACCCAGTACCCCCAGCTCTGGGCTTCCTGTGCTCCTCTGCCCCAGGTGCTCCCCGTTGCTGAATTCCTCTGGCTCTTGCTTCTGTGTCCCTTTCCACTTGGGTTGGAGATCCTTTTTCCTATTCCTACTCCCTACTTCTCTCTGCCTATAGAAGCCCAAATACCCTCTCCTGGGAGTCCTCCAGAAATCAGCCACTTGCTGTTTCCCATTGCACTTGGCACATGACTTTCCCATGTCTTCCTAGGATGTCAGCATGTTCTGCCTCCGAAACAGCTCGAGGGAGCAGCTGCCTTCCTCGTTACGGTTGCCCCCCTTTGGTTGCTTGCTTCAGGCTTTAGCCGATGTTTATTAAGTATTTGTTGAACAAATGATGGCTCTTTTGCCTTGAGTATTCTATTTATTTGAATTCAAATATTTGAGCCACTTTATAGACTTTTCACTTATTAGTGGAGCATATATCTTATTTGAAGCTCTTCTAATTCAGTGTAAAAAAAAAAAAAAGTATGTTTCTCTGGATTCCAGGTACTGAGGTGTGCATAAGGGGAAGAGTGAGTGTCCACAAGGTGTTTATAGTCTAATTCATCAGTTCTCAAACGTGGTCCTGAGAACTCCTGAAAATTATGAGTACCTGGAAGAGCTTTGTTTATATGGGTTATTTATTTTTATTACTTGTATTCAAAATTAAAATGGGGAAGTTTAAAAAATACTTTGAATTCATTTGAAAAAATAAACCCACTACACGTTAACAAAAATAACATTTTTATGAGAAATAACTACATCTTCCAAAATAAAAATGATTAGGAAGAATGCATTGTTTTATATTTTTGTGAATCTCTTCTTTTATGTGGGTTCATTAGACAAGACCTGCGTTTTCATTTATGTGTGTGTCTGCATTCTGTCGCAATACCTTGTTTTGGAAGAACTATGTGAGGAAACTGGCTTCACACAGATCTGTAGTTGGAAAAGGGAGAGAGGATTTTCATAGTCTTTTCAGGTAGTGGTGGATATCTCTGATACTCTGCTGGTACTCAACAGGTGACAGTTTCTTAAAGGTTAGTTGCAATGTGGAATCTGAAACTGTATCAATGAACTTTTCATAGTGTTACATTAAAATTCATTAGTCTTTCTTGCCCCTGGAAAAGTTTATTTGCTCATGCATGATGTTACAACATCATGCATTGGTTATTTGAAAAATACTGGCTCACTGAGTTATACAGATTTTCCAAATATGGGCACACAGTGTTATACAATGTAAAAAAATAAGGGGGGGGGGGTAATAACCACATTTGTTAACACTACTACCACCAGTCTCCTGAGAGCTAAGTCTTTAAGGAAGCTGTCCAGTTCATGGTGACTAATATAAGTTTTCCAAAATTCTAATTTCTATTTTAAATTTTGAATTTTATCATTTATAACAAATGCTTTACATTCGTTTTTCTGGAAGTGACTGGCTCATTTCATTTTGGTCTTTGAGAAATCTACCAATACTCTTTTTATTTTCTTTTTAATCAGTTATTCTGTCAAGTAGAATGATGTTCTATGGAGAAAATAACCAAGTCAGATCACAGCTTAGTCACGAGTGCCTTTCCTTTAGATAACCATCGTCCTTTGGTATGCAGCAATAGTGCTTTATGTGTACTTCCTATTTTGTCATACAGAACGTTCAAAGGATACGTACTAAAATAAAAAAATTTTTTAAATTAAAAGGTTATATACTCTTGGGCCAAAGTTTTAATAAAATTAGTTTTTTTCTGCTTTGCCAAAGACCTTTCTTGGTGCAACCTGGTGATCTTTGTCACAAATGTGTGGCAGTGACAAACTCTGTGCTGCCCTGACCAGTGCCAGCAGTTGTACTCACCAGAGCAAATGTCAACATAGTTGGAAAAGGCAGATAACATCTTAGTGTTCCTCTGACTGTGCTTTTGACCCCGCAGACCTCCCTGTAAAGGTGGTGGGGCCTGTGCTGTGATAGCGCTGGTGACGCGCAGCCTTGTTTCCCCACCCCCACCCCCACCCCATGGGTCTTTCCTCCTGTGTGATGCTGCCTGTGGCCTCCATGGTTCCAGGGCATTGCCAGGCATTGCTCACTCCTGGGCCTCCTGGCTGTATTTTTCTCCATATCCCCTGTCACAACATACACCGTTGTTCATTTGTCTGCCTCCTTCCACTAAACTGTAAGCTCAGGATGGCAGAGACTTTTTTTTTTTTTTTTAAGATTTTATTTATTCATGAGAAACACACACAGAGAAAGGCAGAGATACAGGCCGAGGGAGAAGCAGACTCCATGCAGGGAGCCTGACGTGGGACTTGATCCTAGGTCTCTAGGTCTCTAGGATCACACCCTGGGCTGAAGCCAGTGCTAAACCGCTGAGCTACCCGGGCTGCCTGACTTTTTTTTTTTTTTTTTTTTAGATTTTATTTATTCATGAGAGACACACAGAGAGAGAGGCAGAGACATAGGCAGAGGGAGAAGCAGGCTCCCTGTGGGGAGCTTCATGTAGGACTCGATCCCAGGACCCCAGGATCATGACCTGAGCTAAAGGCAGATGCTCAACCACTGAGCCACCCAGGTGCCCCAGAATGGTAGAGACTTCTTTGTCTCGTTCGGTGCTGTTCCCAGCACTTAGTATCTGGCATGGAGGTAGTAGCCAGATCAGTATTTGAATGAACGAGTAGATGAACGATGGGCGGGGCTTGGGCTGGCTGGCTGCTGACTCCTGGCCTGTGACCTGCTCCCCATGGGGCCTGCCTCCTGCTGACTTGGCTGTGCTCTGTCCGGCTCTTCAGCCAGTGCTGCCCCATACCGCCGTGTGCCTGGTGTGTGGCGAGGCAGGGAAGGAAGACACAGTGGAAGAGGAAGAAGGAAAGTTTAACCTCATGCTCATGGAGTGCTCCATCTGCAATGAAATCATCCACCCTGGATGCCTTAAGGTGAGCAGTCCCGGGGGGGCTCTGGCCATGTTGCTCAGCTCCCCCCTGAGGGCCTCTGGTGGTGCTGATGTCAGGGGGCTGTGAACTCCCTTCCCCAGAGGACCTCTGAGTCTGTAGGGTGCTGAGGACAAGAAGGGTCTGGAGCAGCTCAGCCCTCCACTACCCATGTCTTGAAGGGAAAGAACACGTACCCACCAACTTCCCAGCCCCTCAGCCACAGACTGGAGGGAGAGACCGGATGGTTGTGTTGCTTGCTGGCATCCTGGGTTGGGGCTTCTGGGAGAACAAGGCCTGGCCAGAGGAGGACAGGTCCTGTAACAACAGGTGGTTGCGTTAGTGTTGCCGGCTGCCAAGAACCTGCTCCCTTGGTGTGCCCAGGGCAGGGCTGGCTTCTTGTGTGGACTGCTGTGCTGTTCCTGCCTGTCTTAGGCAACAGGTTCTACCTCTGAAAGGAAGAGGCTGCTGTCCCCACCCCAGAGCCCAGAGAGTGTCCTCATACCTGGCACCTCCCCATCAGCGCAGGTGTCAGCCTGTGTGTATCTGTGTTTAAGCAAGATCAAAGTTGGCCTGCCCCAGATGTTACCTCCACCCTGAAATGACTCTATTCCTCGGTGGCAGTAGTGGGGGGTTTGTCCTGAGGCTCATCGTCCTGTACACACCTCCCACTCTGAAGGGAGCACTGTGATTTTTTTCCTCTGCCTTTGGAAGTCAAACCTTCATGTTTTAGTTGCCTGGTTATTTCGTCTCCTGGATCAGAAGCTTTGTGAGGGCAGGGACAGCCCCTCGGAATTGCTCCCACTTAGCACCCAGTATGGTGCTACTAATGATTGAACAAAGGATGGGGTCCTTTCTGCCCTGAGCCAGCTGCTTTACCCAGGTTATCTCACTGAATTGTTGCAGAATGATGGTGAGACAGGTATGTTGCACTTCACGATCTAGGGCACTGGCCCATGGAGATGGGGTGATTTGCCTGTGATCCCTGTGCAAAGGTGGATTTGGGACAAAGTTAGGATGTGACCCCTGGCCAGAATCCACAGCCCATCCATCTTGACCATCTCTGTTTCCTCTTGGTCAACAATGGGACAAATGACATTTGGGAGGGGGTGTTGATGTTTCTGGCGGATGTGGCATCCTCTGCCCCCTCCCCACTTGCTGACTGGCGTGTGTCCTTTGCAGATTAAGGAGTCAGAGGGCGTGGTCAACGATGAGCTTCCAAACTGCTGGGAGTGTCCGAAGTGTAACCACGCCGGCAAGACCGGGAAAGTGAGTGCCGGGCTCCAAGTCCCAGGGGTCAGCCTGGGAGGGGTGGACCTTGGCCTTGCCAGATGCAGCCTGTCCCTGCCCTGTTGAACGGTGGGGTGTTGCGGGTTCCCGGAGTGGGGCACGTTCAAAGATATACAGTTTGTTTGTTCCTTCTCTCTTTTTGGCCTACAAGCAAAAGCGTGGCCCTGGCTTTAAGTATGCCTCCAACCTGCCCGGCTCCCTGCTCAAGGAACAGAAGATGAACCGGGACAATAAGGAAGGACAGGAGCCCGCCAAGCGGCGGAGTGAGTGTGAGGAGGCGCCTCGGCGCAGGTCCGACGAGCACCCCAAGAAGGTGCCCCCGGATGGCATCCTGCGCCGAAAGTCGGACGATGTGCACTTGAGGAGGAAGCGGAAATACGAGAAGCCCCAAGAGCTGAGCGGGCGCAAGCGAGTACGGACTTGGGGGAGCGGGCAGTGTGGGTGGCCTTGGCTGGTCCTGGGGGCGGGAGCACGGGCAGAGGCGGGCACGGGCAGTGAGGACCACTCAGGGTCCTGGCCACTGGCTGCCCTGGGCAGGTCACATAAGTCCTGAGAGCCCAGCCCAAGAGAGCCCAGCGAGTCACTCCTCTTCCCACTCCTTTAGGCCTCGACGCTTCAAACGTCCCCCGGTTCCTCCTCTCACCTCTCGCCGAGGCCCCCTCTAGGCAGCAGCCTCAGTCCCTGGTGGAGATCCAGTCTCACTTACTTCCAGCAGCAGGTGCTCCCACGTTGCCCCGCCCTTCTGAGGCCCTGGGGACTCCCGAGTCCCGGGCTGCCCCCACCTTCCCACCCCTCCCCGGCCCTCCGGCCCTCCGGCCCGTTGCCGCAGCCATTCCAAGGCATCTGTGCGCTGCAGCTCCCCAGGCCCCAGGCCCAGATCACCGGCTCGTGGTTCTGGCGTGGAGCCTGGGAAGCTGAAGCTGCCACGGGGAAGGCCTGCGGATCTGGGAACCTCGGAGGATCCTGGCCGCTCCGCTCCGCCCACCGGCCCTTCCCGCTTCTGCCACGAGGTGGCGCCTGGTGGTCTCCGCTGGGAACCCGCAGGCCCTGCTTCCAGGACTGGCTCCCAGAGCCCAGTCGGACCCCAGTGGGCAAATTCTCATCTCAGGGTCTGCCCCAGGGTGGGAGGTCAGTTGGGTGGGAACAGTTCGACCACACTCTTTTCCTTCCAACTTCTCTCTTAAAAGCCGCAGTCAGAGCCCACCGTCTTCTAGTACAGGGGAGATGGGATTCATGGGAAAGGTGATCCTCCATCCCCTACTCTAGAGACTGTGGATTCGTGGTGGGGTTGAGGATAGAGGGGACCAAATCCTGTGAACCCTGGGAACAAGCTCTGCATGCTTTTTTTCCTGTGACAGCTAAAACCTGGCAAAGAAGATAAGCTTTTCAGGAAAAAGGTACCGTCTTCCATTCTCCTGTCTGCCCCTCCCCCCATGCCTGTTCCTGGGTTCCAGGGTGGAGGGGCATGGGTGGGTGCAGCCCTGAGCCTAGGGGCTTAGCTGCCCTCACTCCCCCTCCTCCCTCAGCGGCGGTCCTGGAAGAACGCCGAGGACCGGATGGCTCTGGCCAATAAGCCTCTCCGGCGCTTCAAGCAGGAGCCGGAGGATGACCTGCCCGAGGCACCCCCCAAGGCCCGGGAGAGCGACCACTCACGCTCCAGCTCCCCCACAGCTGGACCCAGCACAGAGGGGGCAGAGGGCCCTGAGGAGAAGAAAAAGGTAAAGATACGTAGGAAAAGGCGGCTTCCCACCAAGGAGCTGAGCAAGGAGCTGAGCAAGGAGCTGAACCAAGAGATCCAGAAGACGGAGAACAGCCTGGCCAACGAGAACCACCAGCCCATCAAGTCAGAGCCCGAGAGTGAGAGCGAAGAGCCCAAGCGGCCCCTGGGCCTCTGCGAGCGCCCCCACCGCTTCAGCAAGGGGCTCACTGGCACCCCCCGGGAGCTGCGACACCAGCTGGGGCCCGGCTTGCGCAGCCCACCCCGTGTCATCTCCCGGCCCCCTCCCTCCGTGTCCCCACCCAAGTGCATCCAGATGGAGCGACACGTGATTCGGCCACCCCCCATCAGCCCCCCGCCTGACTCGCTGCCCCTGGATGATGGGGCGGCCCACGTCATGCACAGGGAGGTGTGGATGGCCGTCTTCAGCTACCTCAGCCACCAAGACTTGTGTGTCTGCATGCGGGTCTGCAGGACCTGGAACCGCTGGTGAGGGGCACTGGCTCAGCTTGGATGGGGGAGGCAGCGAGGGACTGGCCTGGTGTCGGGCTCCAGGCTAAGGCTTAGATTAGACCAGGAATGGCACGTGTGTGGTATGTGTCCCCACTTCAGTCACTCATGATGACCTTTCTTTCCTTTGAAGCTCAGTCCCGCTTAACACTTCTTCTCATAGAGTTCCAGGTGGCTACAGCAATCTGGTCACACTGGTCTTGTCAGAAGAAATGAACCCTGTTTGATGGCCTGATTCGGCCCTTGGAAGATGAGCTCTAAGGACCAGGTGGATTCCTTGTCCTTACAGAGGTGGCCAGGTTTTAAAAGCAAGGGTTCTGGTTACTGAGCTTACCTTCAGCTGTGATATTTCCTAGCTTTCTGGCTTCTGCCAGGTTATTGCATCTATAAAAGGGCAAGACATGATGTCTGCCTGGGACGTCGTTGTGAGAAGTGGCGTGTAGGGGGTGTAGTAAAGCCCCCGTAAATACTTAATGGAGAGCAGGTACTGGAATCTTCCGTGGGCGCCTGCAGCAGAGCAAAGGTGCCCAGGTGTGGGCAGGATAAGAGTTGAGCGGAGAAGGATCAAGGGTGGAGTCGGGGAGGAGTTGCCACAGCCATGCAGGGGGCTCCCTGCATGAGCCCGTCTGACGACGCCCCTTGTGTTGGGCCTGGCCCGCAGGTGCTGCGATAAGCGGTTATGGACCTGCATCGATCTGAACCACTGCAAGTCCATCACACCCTTGATGCTGAGCGGCATCATCCGGCGGCAGCCAGTCTCCCTGGACCTCAGCTGGACCAATATCTCCAAGAAACAGCTGAGCTGGCTCATCAACCGGTTGCCTGGTGAGCACTAGGCCAGGGACCCCGGAGGTGCAGTGGTGGGAGCCAGGAAGCATCTCCTGACCTGTCACCCTCCCCCGTCCCCCAGGGCTTCGAGACTTGGTGCTGTCGGGCTGCTCGTGGATTGCAGGTCTCAGCTCTCTGTAGCTCTAGCTGTCCGTTACTCCGGACCCTGGATGTCCAGTGGGTAGAAGGACTAAAGGACGCCCAGATGCGGGATCTCCTGTCCCCACCCACAGATAACAGGCCAGGTGAGTGGCCAGGCCCAGGGCGTGCCCCAGGGGGGTCAACATGGAGCTGTGTGACCGGGCCATGCCATTGGACCTGGTTTTCACCACAGGGCCTATCTGGTGCATGTGTTCGCGAGCCTTCTCTGGTCTTAGCCCTTTTCCAGAGGATGTGGAGACTATCTCAGGTGATGTGTTCTTGGTCACCTTCAGGCTTAGAAGGGATGCATGAAAGCAGAGGCTTCTTTGCATACCCAGCAGTCTTCTGTGGGGTCTTTGCATGTGCCTGATGCTTCTCTGTTCATTTGTCCTTCATTGGCTTCAAGCCTCCATAAACATGGAGAGCAGGCAGTTGTAGCTGGGCATGGGCTCACAAGAGGGAGCCTTCCTGGGCAGCCCTGGTGGCGCAGCGGTTTAGTGCCACCTGCAGCCCAGGGTGTGATCCTGGAGACCTGGGATCGAGTCCCACATCAGGCTCCTTGCATGGAGCCTGCTTCTCCCTCTGCCTGTGTCTCTCTCTCTCTCTCTCTCTCTCTCTGTGTGTGTGTTTCTCATGAATAAATAAATAAATCTTTAAAAAAAAAAAAAAGAGGGAGCCTTCCTTCCGATGGTTGTGGGGGTCCTTGCTCACTGCCTGTAGCTTACATGGTGATCCAGAGGTGCTGTGCTGTCTCTCTGTTCCAACTGGCTGAGTACTGCTGGATAGAATGTTGGCTGTGTTTCTAAATGTTCAGATTTTTCCAGACAGAAGTGTGAGATTTGATGTGAAATCTTTGGATGTTTAAATGTATGAACTAATTGGGGGGAAACACTCAGTGGTCAAATGAAACTCATGTGTGATATGTGTAGCTGGTGAGTGTGACCAGATCTCTCCGGTCAGGCCAACATGCCACCTCTCTTCTTCCTGTCCCCTTAGGTCAGATGGACAATCGGAGCAAGCTCCGGAACATTGTGGAGCTTCGTCTAGCAGGCCTGGACATCACGGACGCCTCCCTGCGGCTCATCATACGCCACATGCCCCTGCTCTCCAAGCTCCACCTTAGTTACTGTAATCATGTTACTGACCAGTCCATCAACCTGCTCACCGCTGTGGGCACCACCACCCGAGACTCCTTAACCGAAATCAACCTATCAGGTCAGTCAGGGGCACCCACCCGGGGTGTACCCAGCAGAGTCTGCCAGGACCTCAGGGGACATTTGTGGGAAAATGATCTGTGTGCCTGCTATTGGGGCAGGTGTGCACCCATAAACAAGACAGACACCTGGCCTAGGCTAAAGGAGAAACAGTAAACACAGCAGTTGCTGGATCGGTAAGAATAGCTGTCCCCAAATGGTGTTGGTAGCAGCAAGAGCACAGAGCCATGGTTCCTGACCCAAAACCCAGGCTTGAGGAACTTCTCCCAGGTGGTGCAGACATGCTGGCTGGTACAGAGGAGAGGGGAGCAGGGTAGCGGGCAGTGAGGCCAGGCAGGCTGGCACTGATGAGATAGCTTGGTTTCTTCTGCTGGTGTGCACCCTGATATCGGGGTCTGGTGGAGGAGAGAAAAGCCTCCAGCTGGTGCCACTGAGGGTCTGCGCCTGCAGGATCCTCACTCTGCTTGCTGATGGTGCTGGAGTTGGTTTGCAGGGCCCCAGGGTGTGACTTGTGGTGAGGTGGGTAGAGAGCGCGGCCCGGCTCAGCCAGTCCTGGTCTCACTGCTTAGGACATCAGATGGGGTCCATTAGGTTTACATGGGACCTGAAAATAACCACTTTTTTCCTCTAGAAATTAGCAAGTAATAAAGGACCCCTTCACGTCACGCTTGGTAGATAAACACCTTCCAGTCAGCTGTGCCACATTTGGGGAGGAATGGGGGGTTTGGGGGGTTGAGAGAATTCTCTACCCATTCTCTGCTCAAGCCATTCCTCTTTCTGGGGGAGTTTTGGTGGCAGGGGTCATCCCACCAGGGGAGGCAGAGGAAAGCGAGCCATCCTGGGCCAAGGGTCCCAGCTCAAGCCTCCCCTTGTGGGCTTGTCTGACGCTGGAGTTGCCCTGTGAGGGGCCCAGATGGGCCTGAGTGTTGTGGTGACTGTTCCCTGCAAGCAACCCTGTATGTGCTGCAGCAGTCCTGGCACATCCTCCTCCTGCAGTGCCGTCCACGACATGCTTCCCCGGGTGGAAACTGCTTTTGCCTCTGCTTTTCCATGGTCATCCTTTCGTCTTCGTACGTAGAGACCTCTGCCGTACAGGAAGGCAAACCTCTATAACCCAGTCTCTTTTATTCATCTCTTTTTTAAAAGTTTTCCCTTGCCATCAGTATAAGTAGTTAATGTAAAAATAAGTCTATGGCACAAAATAGGCAACAGTTGACATGCTTCAGAATCCATGAACTTGAAGGATCTGGTCTAGTGACAAAATGAAGTCACAATTGTCTAGCTCTTGTTATTCAGGCTGAATTTTACCATAGAACATTTATTTGGTGCTCAAGGCACCCTTCTCTTCCCCCAATTCTCACCAACACCCCCCACACAACCAACCACCTTAAAATCTTCTGGTGTTGCCTCTGTACTTCCACACAGCAAGCCTCTGTTGCTATTTCTTGATTTTTCTTTTTCCACTTAGGCATTCTGTATTTATTAGCTTGCTGTGGACTAGAGGATTACTACTTTTACATCTTCTCCCCCCAGTTGTTTTTTTGTTTTTAAGATTTTACTTACTTGACAGCACAAGTAGGGGCTGTGGCAGGCAGAGGGAGAAGCTGAGCAGGGAGCCCAATGCAGAGCTCAATCCCAGGACCCTGAAATCATGACCCAAAGGCAGACAACCAACGGACACCCCAGGCACCCCTCCCCCCTTATCTTTTCAATTCATAGTTAAGTCTACTGTCCACTGTTGAGCTAAATAGTGTATTATATTTCCCTTATTGCACACCTTTTTTTTTCCTGGAATTAATAATTGCCTCTTTTTTGTTTAGTCTCTAAGGAGATTCTGCAACAGACTTGAATACTGTTCTATCCCCACACAAACCCCTCTGGCCCAACAAGTTTTTGTAGGAGCCCTCCATTCTGGCCAGCCTTCCTCCCAGACAGCAGTTTCCACTACCATCCGAGAAATCTTCTTGGTGTGTGTCTTGTGTAGGGTCCCCACTGTCCTTGATCTCACATTCTTTTCTTGCCTCTCTGATTTCAGAGGACATTTAGACTTTGTATGTCCAAAAACTTTTCTTTTCCCTTGCATTTAATTGAGAGCTTAACTGGCTCTGGGAACCATGTTGTTTCAGAAAGTGGGAGGTGTTGCTCCTTTTTCTTTGCCTTCTAGTCCAATCGGAACCATTTGATTCTTCATCTTTCAGTGAATATTTTCTCTAATCGGAAGTTTGTCAGGACATTTTCTTTGTTTCTAGTTTTCTCTAATTTTTGATGAGCCTTGGTTTGAATCTTTTCTTTTCCACCCACATTCATATGAGAAACAAATGTCCTGGGGGATCCTTGGGTGGCTCAGCAGTTTGGCACCTGCCTTCGGCCTGGGGTGTGGTTCTGGGGTCCCAGGATTGAGTCCCGCATTGGCTCCCTGCGTGGGGCCTGCTTCTCCCTCTGTCTGTGTTTCTGCCTCTTGCTCTGAGTCTCTCAGGGATAAATAAAATAAAAATAAAATCTTAAAAAAGAAAAAGAAACAAATGTCCTTTAGCTCTGGGAAATTTCCTTGAATTATTTAATTTCCTTTTTTTCTGTTTTGTATTTACTAGTGCTCCTGTTTTCTCTTTTTTCCTCCTGTTTTCCACCTTTGTGTCATCTTTTGTCTCACTTTTCTGGGAGTTTTCTTCCACCTTACCACACAATTCATACAGTGGTTTTGTTTTGTTTTGTTTAGATTTATCTAGAGCAAGCAGAGGGAGAGAGACAAGCAGACTCCTCCCCACTGAGCATTTAAATTAAATCCTGGAATGTTCAAAGATTTTTGACAAGGTGCCACAACCACGTAGTGGGTAAAAGATATTAACTCAAAATTATTTAGACCTAAACATCGGAGCTAAAACTATAAAACTCTTAGAAGGAAATGGGAAAGTCTTTATGACTTTGAATTTGTGTTTTTTTTTTTTTTTCAATTTTTAAGATTTTATTTATTAGACACAGAGAAGCGAGAGAACACAGGCAGGGGAAGCAGAAGGCAGAGGGAAAGGTAGACTCCTGTGCAGGAGCCTGATGTGGGGCTTGATCCAGGACCCTGGGACCATGAACCTGAGCCAAAGATAGATGCTCACCCAACTCAGAAGCACCCCCTCCCCTTTTTAAAAAAGATTTTATTTATTCATGAGAGAGAGAGAGAGGCGAGACACAGGCAGAGGGAGAAGCAGGCTCCATTCAGGGAGCCCAACATCGGGCTCGATCCCAGGATCCTGGGATCATAACTGGAACTGAAGGCAGATACTTAACTGAGCGACATAAGGCGGTCCTGAATTTGTCAATGGTTTCTTAAATACAACACCAAAAGAAAACAACAAAAAGACTGAACTAAATCAAAGTTAAAAAGATTTGGCCAGGACACTTGGGTGGCTCAGTGGTTGAGTGTCTTCCTTCAGCTCAGGGTGTGATCCTGGGGTCCCATGATCAGGATCAGGATGGAGTCCCACACTGGGCTCCCCACAGGAACCCTGCTTCTTCTCCTGCCTATGTCTCTGTCTCTCTTGAATAAGTAAAATCTTAAACAAAAAACACATTTGTGCCAAAGACATTAATCAAGGGAGTAAAAACACAAAACACATTTGCTATCAATTGTAGTCTCTTGGTCTATATCACCTTAATGCCAGTAATACATGCTGTGGCTTTGTAGTGAGGTTTGAAGTCCTAAGTGTGAGTCCTCCAATTTTGTTTTCTAGACCTAGCTTTGGCAATTCAGGATCTCTTACATTTCTACATGAATCTTAGGATGGATATTTCTATTTCTGCAAAAAAAAAAAAAAAAACTATTGGTATTTTATAGCAACCATGTTGAATCTGTAGGTTGCTTTTTGAGTAGTCAATGACATTTTAACACTATTAAGTCTTCCCTGAATGTGGGATAGCTCTCCATTCCGTATCTTTAAATTCTCGCAGCACTTTTTTTTAGTTTTCAGTGTACAAGGTCATGTCACTTTGTTGATTAAACTTATTCCTATTTTATTATTATTATTAGTATTATTATTTCTGATGCTACTGCAGGTGGAATTAATTTTCTGATTGTTCTTTGCCAGTATATAAAAATGCAACTGATTTTTGTGTGTTTGTTTTCTATTCTGACCTTATTTACTTCTTTATGCCACCTCCAAACCTGGGACTAGGATAAAACAGGCCTAGTGTCAACCTCATGAGTCTTACAGTTTGCCTGCACTGTTTTCATTCCCACTCGCCTGAGTGGGGAAAAAAAAAAAAAAAAAAAGTGCAGATACTAGTGATGACAAACAGAGGCCTCAGGCTGAATGCCACTGAGATGAGAGAATTTGGCCTAGAGGAGGGAACGCTGAGCCTCAGTTGGATGCTAACTGGCCTTGAAGCCAGTCGACTATGGATTTAGTTCCAAAACCGGGTATGGCAAAGTACATGTTGGGTATGTGGTAGAAGAGGACATCTGTAAGTGAGAGCATGATGGATTCTGAATTCTGGCTTCACTTGCTGTAGCCAGAATCTTGCCAGCCTCTTGTAGCACCTTGGTCTTCTGCGTGGATTTCCAGCAAACATTTAATAAGGGGATGCACAGGCATGCTGTGCCTCGCTTGAAAGCACTGGTGCCCACATGAGGGAAAAGGATCCCAAGATGACCATACAGATGTTCTCACCCTCACCATTTGCTTCCCACTGATCTGAAGAGAGTAAGCAGATAAGTGCACAATAAGTTGATCAGGAGGTATTTATCAACAATAAATTAGGTGGGAAAAGCAAGCTATTTAATATATTGTGTGATCCTATCTTTGTTAACATAGACAGGAGACCTATTTATGTAAGAATATAAACATATAAAGAGGCAAGGGTAAGCTTCTAAGTGATTTCACTTGGAAGTCTGAAGGCTTTTCAGGCATACATTAACCTTTATAACTGGTAGATGGAAGCATTCCCAATTTAAAGAGAGCCTTCCAGCAGGTACGGTTTTTCCTAGGGCACCAGGGGCTGGAATATGCCCCAGGGGCCTGGCGTGTTCTTCCTTGCTCTGAGCTGGGGTTTTGGGGGAGGGGGGCTTTCAGCCTCTACAGTTCCTGCACCTCACATGGTCTCCTCCTCCCTGCAGACTGCAATAAGGTTACTGACCAGTGCCTGTCCTTCTTCAAACGCTGTGGAAATATCTGTCATATTGATCTGAGGTACTGCAAGCAAGTTACCAAGGAAGGCTGTGAGCAGTTCATAGCTGAAATGTCTGTGAGCGTCCAGTTTGGGCAAGTGGAAGAAAAACTCCTGCAGAAGCTGAGTTAGTCCAAGGACAAGTATGTAAATAAGGGGTGGGTGGGGGAGGGGGCGTGGCTGGGGAGGGGAAACAACTTTACAAAAATTAGGGCTTTTATTTTCAAATTGGAACTTGAAGCGACAGACCACACGATTCCATTTTTCAAGACTTGCAGAGGGAGAAACCATTCTCCCACATGTTCGGGGGATGAGTGAACCGGACACTTCCCCTTTGGTCTCTGAATTAGAACTGCACTGCTTTCTGGACCATTTCTAAGGCGGCCTTTACCAAGAAGACATTCCTGCTGGAGAGAAAGATGGACTTTGAAGAAATTCTCTTACTGAAGCATGAGCTTAGAAGTTTTTGTTGGTGGTGGTGTTTTTGTTTTGGACACCTCATTCCTTGCAACTCCAGGGGTTGGTGTCAACATACAGTGGACCACACACCACATCTGCTGCCGTCGTGATATTTTTTGTTTGTTTGGTTTTGTTACATCTTACATTATGCAGAAATATTTTTGTACAAATTGTTTAAAAGTTATTTATGCAAGGTTTGAATGCATACCTGTGTTTTTATTGTTTTGAGATTGCCAACTTCCCTGGTTTCCTTAAGGTAGGAGAGAACTTAACCTGTATTTCATCGACACAAATAATCCATCTACACATGTGCCCAGATATGGCAAAGCAGGTGAAGACCTTCCGATTAAAAGCATGTTTAACTGGAAGCTGAGAGCCTGCTTTGTCCATCAAGAATTACATAAGCATGTGGATATGTTATAGTCGAAGTAAGACACTCTGCCAAGTTTCCTCTGTATAGAATTTACCCATTTCTCAAAATTTAAAAATTCAGACTTCAGCCTTTGCACTCAGGAGGGTTTTGCGCCAGCATGAGCTCTTGTACTCTACACAGATCTAATTTATACAGTGGGTCAAGAAGTAGAATAAATGATCCAACATAGCCTTTCTTTTCCTTTTTTCTCTCCTTTGAAGTGAGTTGAGTTCTCGTTCAAGGTTTATAACATGGCTATTTCCTAGTTGTAAAGTTATGCCTTCATAAGTGCCATTGTTGTAAGGTGGTGTTTTCCTAGACTTTCCCTGACGCGGTTTTACCTTTGTTGAATTTGTATAAACAATTGTACAAAAAAAAAAGCACTCTTGGCCTTGGAGAGTTTTTGTTCTAGGAGTGGATTAGAAATTTGAGAAGTCCAGGGATCCCTGGGTGGCACAGCGGTTTAGCGCCTGCCTTTGGCCCAGGGCGCAATCCTGGAGACCCGGGATCGAATCCCATGTCAGGCTCCCGGTGCATGGAGCCTGCCTCTCTCTCTCTGTGTGACTATCATAAATAAAAAAATAATAATAATAAAAAAATAGAAATAAAAAAAGAAATTTGAGAAGTCCAGAAGCCGTAGTCCCAACATTGGTATAAAGAACTTCTCTTACTCATCAGAGCAATGCAGCAGCCCCATGGTACACGGTGTCCCGTCTTCACAGAGCACACTTACTTAAGGCAGAAGTAGTTAGTGGGAGAGAGTGGCGCCACCCCTCTGGCCATGAGTGGGGATTTGGTACAAACTGCCTCAAGGGGCGAGGTAGCTTACCTGAGTGGGTGCCTCTGACCACAGCTGTATGAAATACCTTCCGTGGTCACTTGGTGTTGCCACTGCCACAGGGGAGTGGGCAGGGGGTGTCTGTTTCCTCAACCTCTCCCTGGAGGCGGCTCCTGGAGGCTGCATGCTGCACACGGGAGTCTTGGGCCGGGGCAGCTGGAGGCAGTTGGTTATGAGGTGATGTCTCCAGCTGGTAGACACAGAAACTGGGGAGAAGTCATTTTAGATCACAGAATTTTTTAACAATAGGGTACTGCAACCTTATACTCCCATATAGAAAGGACTGCTTTAGTGAAGCTGAAAATGGGAGAAGATAATCCACCTTCCTTTTTTTTTTTTTTTTTTTGCCATGAAATGGTTTTAGATCCTGCCCAGCCAGTCTCATGCATCCTATTAGTTTAAACCCAGAGATCCTTTGACTCAAATTGGAGACATATGCAGCTGTTGTACCCCAGAATTTAACTCAGGAGATACACTTTACAAAGGTAAGATTAGTTTAAAAAAGAACCCATAAAGATTTTATTAGAGAGCAAGAAGATGAGCCAGAAGGGGGGGGATCGCAGAGAGGGAGAAGCAGACCCTTTCATTGAGCAGGAAGCCTGTTGCAGGGCTCGATCCCAAGACCCCGAGATCACAACCTGAGCCGAAGGCAGATACTTAACTGAATGAGCCATCCAGGGGCCCCAACAACTATGGTTTATTTATACAAATGTGGCTTACCTTTGTAAGCCTGTTCATCGTGGAGCGCCCCCACAGACATCAGCCTGAGCTCTAAAGGCCTCCTCTTCTTTAGGAATTGCTTTAAGGATAACAATGCTCCAGGTGAACTTCTGGAGTCAGAGGGCCTTGTTACTCCTGTAGCGTTTCCAGGAGTACACAGGTCTGCCAAGAGGAGGCGGAGAGGGCTTCGAGGACCAGGGAGCCAAAGCTACTATAGGGACATGCCTCATATGCAATCCTATGCGACCACTGCAGGACAGTGGCCTGCCTCAAACCTGGAGTGTGGTTGCATAGGAGTTCCCCCGCGTGTACTGAACAAACCAGTCAAGGTTATACACCAGTACAGTTTATACACAGACCTGTCATTTTTAAGCTTGCAGGTAGTTGCTCGGAGTCCATAGACCATAACTGATGAAGCAAAAAAAGGACCATAAACCAGAGGCTGTGCTTTTTCGATTATCACAGCTTCCTAACCCAGAAAAGCTCCATCCCGGCTTCCTCTAGGGAACTGAGGCTTCCAAAGGATAAACACCATGGCACATCCAAAGCATCAGATGCCATCCTTCCATATTGTGAGGATATGAGGACAGGGGTGAGGAACAGCATTGTATTCCACTGTACACCTTCAGACTCTTACCCATATATTACCTATTCAAAAAATCAAAAGCAGCAGAGCATGCCACTAGAAAATGCACATTGCAGGGGAAATATCTGCCCTCTTCCAAACCAGTTAGTACCTTTGGTTATTTGGTTATTTTAGTCATCAAGCCTCTCAGGCTAAAAATTTCTTTTGGCTACTCACTAAACCTGGATTAATTCAAAACACTATCTTAAAAAAAAAAAATACACTTTTGAGTTTTTGTTCTCTTGCTAAAAACAAGTATCTGAGACCACTTCTTTAAATCCAAGAAGAAACACAAAACAAGCTGATTGAAGCTGAGACAATGTACAAATAAATCTCAATTTTCTAACTTAAGACAAACCAGCACCTGCTACTCAGCTTCTATTTCAGTGTGTTCACTATCACTTGCTGGCCTGGATTTGAAGACTTCTTGCCACCAAATTAGCAATTTGTGGGCAAGATTGCAGTTTTGGAGTTTACGGTCTCACAAGAGGTACAGACAGGGTAAGTGCTCCTAAAGCTTCAGCAGGGATTCGGTTTTATTGCTCCTGCAGCAACGATCTGCTCAGGCTGCTTACTGTGAACTGTGGCCAACACCCGTCCAGGGCGCTGTAGGCAAACAGGAGAGGTTACTTGAAATATCCACGAGGTTTTGACCCTTAAAACCAGAAGAGGTGGGAAGGCATGCTTTTCTCCACAAGGCAAACTTTCCTAGTCCAGGGGTGGACTATCTGCCTCCCTTGCTATAATCATCAGATGTGTGACCAACTTATGGATTCTGAGCACTTAAAAGGCATGTGTGCTACCCACTGTAGAATCAAAAAATAAACTGAACAGGCCTCAGTTCAGAAGTTAGGCATTTCTTAAAAACATACCTACACAGCCTACCGGTGGGAATGAGTCCACAGTTGGGTTTCAACCAAACACCACCCTGGTTGGAGTTAGTTAGATGTGAAAGAAAAGCAATTTCAGATCATTCATGTCCCAGGAACCATTCTGCATGAGCCCATGTCAGGTTTCTCATTTGCTGGGTGGTAGCAGAAGAGTTAAGAAAACATCAGCGTCAGAGCCAGGTTCACATTCTGATGTTTGCCACTAACTTTTTAAAGTATCAGGTATTTTATTATCACTTTTTTTGGTAACAGCTGTATTAAGAGATAGTCACATATGAAATAATCCACCCACTTTGTAAGTAATCTCTACCCCCCAACTTGGGCTCGAACTCAACAACCCTGAGATCAGAATAATATGCTCTTCTGACTGAGCCAGCCAAGGGTCTCAGCCACTTTCTAAGACTTCAGACAAGTTCTTTAATTTCCCAGAGGTTCCCCATCTGTGAAGCAAGGCAACAGCAATTTCAGAATGCTGGAGAACTAGAAAGCCCCCAGCATAATACTTGGTCACAATAAACAGCAAATCAATAGTTAAGCTAGTGGTACATCAGCAGCCAGGAAAGGTGCTGGATCAGATGCAGATACCCATTCATGCTGTACCCAAATAAATTAGGAACTAAGTAGGACAATGTAAGCAAAAGCATTTTTTAAAATCTAATTTTATTCCTAAAGTTAAATTAGCTAGCGGTAGCACTGAAAATACACTTTCACTATACAAAACAGTGTAAACTGGTTCAACATTAAGAATTTAACACACACACTTCTCTAATGAAAGCAGCTAGATGCAGCCCTTGCTCTAAAAAGCTGTACCTGAACAGAAATGGACATGTTAAGTCTAAGGCCCTGGCAGTTGACTACAGAATGTCAGTTGTTCCCAATTATGTTTAAACGCAGAAATAGCAACAATGTGGAAACTTACATTCATCAAATAGTAGCATTTAAAATATACATGACTAATAAAGTGAACATTCAGAGGGGCCACTGCTCAGTGTGTACCATGTTGGCCACTTGTGGACAGTGATCTCATCCAAGAGAACAGAAGTTTCAAACATCTGAGTAGTTTAAGTTAAAAATAGGATGAAGGAGAAATAGAGAACAGGATAAATGTTCTCCGGAGAGAGTAGCTGATGCTGTGAGCAGTCTGCCTTCATCAACAATCAGTGATCACAGATGTGGGATGAAGCCCCGCAGAACCTGGGAAATGGCGTGTCCCCAAGCTGGCAGGCACATGGCACATACCAACATTGCCACAACTTAGGATGAATCTTTCTGTCCCCAGTTAGTAGTGAAAATAATTTTTAAAAATAGTTTCAGGGGATCCCTGGGTGGCTCAGCGGTTTAGCGCCTGCCTTTGGCCCAGGGTGCGATCCTGGAGTCCTGGGATCGAGTCCCACGTCGGGCTCCTGACATGGAGCCTGCTTCTCCCTCCTCCTGTGTCTCTGCCTATCATAAATAAATGAATAAATAAATCTTTAAAAAAAAAAAAGTTTCAGCCTTTGTACAGGAAGTTTCCAGGCACTCCTGTATATTGAAATGTCTGGGATCGAGCTTGGGGGCGAGTGTCCTGTCGGGAAGAACCCAGGCTTCAGGACTTGAACACGTGCACGGCGCGCACCACATACTGCCGGCAGATGGGACACTCACTCATGCGCTTGCCACACTTGGTGCAGGTGACCATGTGCCCGCACTCAAGCAGGACACAGTCAATGACGGCATCCATGCAGATACGGCACAAGCGATCATCTTCCTCATCCTGCAGCTGCAGTCGCTCGCCATCTGAAAGGCAGAGAGCTGGGGCTGTGGACACAGTGCTGCCTGATTGGCGGGGGGGGGGGGTGCCCTCACCAGTCATCTGGAGAGACCACGGCGGGCCCCAGATAAACCCGGTGTCGTGAAAAAATAATCCAGCTTCTCTGCACTTCCATTCCCTCCACTAGCAATGGCAGTAGTAATAATGCCTATACCTTGTAGAGTTTTGTGAATACATGAGAAATGCTTAGCTTAGGGCCAGGTATGAAGTGCCCACAAATATTAGCTACTTAGTTCTATTTTATAGCTGTAATTCAAAGTTCTTGTGAGAAGAACAGATTACTTCTGTAAGTGAAAATAAAGAGACCTAAGGTTGTCTCTATACACGGGCCTCAGAGAACATGACTGGAATTTCCCACCCAACTGTGTGGCCTTGGGAAAAGTCAGTCTCCAGAGCTTCATCTCAGTAGGAAGAACTTTATTTCCACACTGATAGAAAAGTTCTGAAGAGTCATACGTCAAGTAGCCTGTACTTGGGGGAAAACCAGTTGGAGTCTAACTGCAAACAGACCGGCTATCCTGGCTCTGAGGCCCACCCAGATTTAGGTTCTGAGAAAATCTAAGCTCTGAATAAGAAAGGTGGTGAATGAGTTTAAAAGTTCACCTCAGCCCAAGATTTGGCCCCAGAGCTCAGGATACAGAGGCTTCCTTTTCTTTAGGGAGATCTACAGGGGATCGATGGGAATATATCACAATTATAGTTAGAAAGAACAGGAATTCACTATTGAAGGGCCAGTAGTCTCTGGATTTAAGAGAATAATGCCATTTCAAAAGATTCTTGTAAACCAGGGAAAAAAAGGATTCATGGGATAAGACAATTGATGAGCCAGTGGAGAAGACCCTAGAGGGCTCTTGAGTAAATCAGAGTCTAGGCTTTGGTCCCCTCCCCTGCATGGAAGTTTCCTTCCAACAGTCACAAGTTCTGAGCATAAAGCAGAGGAGCCAGGGTTTATCAAGGCTATTAGGTAAGGCTATAGAGGTGAATATCTCAATCTAAGTGACTGAAGACAATTAAAGTAGGGAAGATTCCAACTGTACTCATTTTGAGTATTCCACAAGTCTGGAGGTTGAACCAGGGAGAGAGTAAGCAGTGAGGTAACTGAAAAAGGCACTTTGGCAAATGTGTATGTCATGGCCTCCTCTACCATAAACTCCCGGAGGGTGGGAATGAATGGCTATGCATGACCAGAGCGTACTGTACACGCTTGGCATTTACACTTATTAAATAAACGGATTTCTCCCCTCACTACCAGAATGCCATTTCCCAGCCACAGTCTGGGACCTCTGAAGGCTCTGAGGCTTAAGATTCTTGTATCTACCCTTGTGGCCTCATCTTAGGAAATAGGTATGCCAAAATACTTCCCGCATATTCAGGCATAAAGCTGTTTACCAATAATTGCTGCATTATAACCAGATTGAAGGGAAAAAAAAAAAACCCTCACGATGATAAAAGTTAGTGGGAGGATTGTTTAGATAGGAACATATTTGTCAGTCTAAACACCATTGAAATATTCTTTCTTGCCTATAAATGCTCTATGGCTTGGCCCTGTTACCGACTAAGGATTTCTGTTCCATGCCTCATCAATAAATAGTTTTGGAATTCTTAACTTCAGCTTTTCCCAACTTCTAGAGAAACCTAATACTCGATGCTAAGAACTACTTAACATCTTGGCTCTAGGTAATATTTTTTTTTTTTTTTTTTTGCAGTTAGGATTTAAAAGCTACAGTTGAGATAACCAAAGTATTGGCCTGCCAGGTTAGTGAGAAAACATGCATTTTCATAGAGACAAGGGAGTGCATTAGAGTTCTAACAAATTATGGCAAAGAAAACCAGACTCAACAAATGACCTAACTCACTTGCAATGGTGGTTTCAGAGCCAACATCACATAATAAACTTACTAATTAACAAGTTCATACCTCTAATTCACTCAATAAAAGGATACATAGTTTTGTGAAAAATTTTGACCTCATTGTGATAGAAACAACCCAATTTTTAAAAGACTAAAGAAGGATAGTATGGGGGAAGAAAGAAAAAGGAAACCTACATGACTTTTGGTTTTCTTCATTCTCTTTGTATAACCGGTTTACTTTCTCTACCAGCTCCCATTTTTCACAACAGCCAGAATAGTTGACAAAATTCCGAGCCAGGATTTCCTTCAGCTGGCGCACGCTCATTCCTTCCACATCTTCTAGGCTTGATAGGTCAGATAGTGAAGCTCTTACTCGCTTCTCAGAGAGGCCAGGAGTCTGCAATCACAGAGGGCTTCCATTAGCTCTGTTCGTGCAAACGCAGACCTCTCAGAGCAAGGGAAACTGCATGTTCTCCTCGTCCTCTAGTCACTATGAGCCTTGGATATTCTTCCCAGACTTCTAATCATTTTTTTTTTAAGATTTTATTTATTTATTCATGGAGAGACACAGAGAGAAAGGCAGAGACACAGGCAGAGGGAGAAGCAGGCTCCCCAAGGGGAGCCTGATGCAGGACTTGATCCCAGAAACCTGGGATCACGCCCTGAGCTAAAGGCAGGCACTCAGCCACTGAGCCGCCCAGGCATCTTTCATCAGTTCTTGAAGTGTTTTCTATATTATGCTACATTCAAACCAGGAGAAACATCCAGCACTAATCTAGTGAAAGAGTCCACATAGGCACTCTCCCTGCCTGCCAGGTTGACATGTTAAGGGAATTTTATAGGAGCACTCACCCGCTCCTCCAAGTTTTCTTCATCGTCATCATCCTCATCATCTTCGTCATCATCTTCATCATCCTCCTCTTCTGTGTTTGCTGAAGCTATTTCACTTTGTACCTACACACATAATTGATCTGATTAGGTCAGGAATCATATTTTCCTAACAGTATCAACTCTGTCAATATTGAACCCTGGAGAAAACCCTTCCACAGATCTTCCCCAAGAATGTCCCTAGTACCTGGCATACTCCACAATGACCTTGGATCTGGAGTGCTGCCGCCCCTCTCAAAGAGCTGGGCCCCCCACGATTTCATAAACCTACCTTTCCTAAAGTTATCTCAAAAGCCAAATTCCTATGTGTGGGTGAATTTATAACATCTAACCAGAGTATTAACTCCCTGAGAAGGTCCCATCATGAAATGTCAAAGCCACAGCTGTCAATGCATGCAACTACCCCGCCTCATCATCAAAGGACCTGTGTAAGGCTGGTCTAACTGGAGCCTCTAAGATACAGATAGAAGCTAAAAGCTCTAAGTTCAGCCCAAGCGTCACAGGCAATTGATTTGAAAGACACCAATCCTACTACATCATACTTAGACATTCTGATTCTCAAGAATGCTTTCTAGACTTCTTCATTGACAGCTAATGCTAGCTCTAGTTTTTAGAAACTCAACAATCAGAGTTACTCTTTAGGAAGAACAGAAAGACCTTCGAAGATCTTGACTTGGGTTATGTACCTTCTTTCATGTCTTTCTCTTCAGACTCTACTTTGACCATAGCTCTTTAATAGTCTAGGTCAGTTCCCAATTTCAAATATTCCACCCCACTGGTTCACAAGCAACACACTGCAGTATCCAAAGACCCACATGTTCCAAGAGGGGTCATATACCCAAAAGCGGCACAAAAGGCAGATGTATCTTGTGTTTGCATCATTGTTATATCAGCTTTCATTTGGGAAAACAGTAACTCCTAGGTTGGACTTCTTTAATTTATGACTAGAAGGCAACTAGACCAGATTTCCCTCTGCTTTTAACTGCTTCAGTGAAGAGAATTAAATGTGGAGAGAACTCCTCAAAACAATCTATTCAGCATTTCAGAATCATTCACCTATACAAACTGATTTATTACAAGCTTTTGAATGTTATTCAATCAGGATGCCCAAGGACCTCACTGAGACAATATTGTGCCCCGGCATTTCTTTGAAATTAGTAATCATATTCTTTGATTAATTCAGATGGCTTTTTCCCATTATCTAAATCAGAATTAGAACAATTTTACTGTAGCAAGGCAATTGGACATTAGGGTAACTTACACTATTGTGTCCATGGTCACTGACAAATAATCTTGCAAATATTTACACACTACTTTTCACAGTCATTAATAGTATTTACCTTAAAGGAAACTGAAGTAACTAGTCAAGAGACTAATGGGCTCAGACAGTTGACTTTGTGGCTACCCTGCACCCAGGCTCAGAGACTCACAGCAAGAGAGCCTACATGCACAGAATTCAGCAGCGTTTGGAACCTCTACTCCCACTGGGGGTCATGAAGCCCTAAAGGCCCCATGATATATGGCCAACTAGAGGTGCCAGGCCCTTGGTGTAATTATACCCTCATACCTGTGCCAGAACTCCAGATCCCAAGATCTGGTCTCCACCCATAAAGTCTCCCTGAAATGAAGACACGGTAGCAGAAGGGGCTGTATGGTTTGAAAAAAATGAATGTGCAAAAAAGCCAGAACTCTGGGATCGTGAGGAATTCAGGCTGCTTGTGTCCAGGTCATCCTCAGAGCCCAGCCCATGGTGGCAGAGTACTAAATCTACCAAGTCTTCTTTCTCTCGACAGGTATCAATTGGGATATTTCGAAGAATGAGATATTGCCGGAGATCCTTGACTTTTAGTCGCATTAACTGAGGGCGCTGAAAGGCCGTCTCTTGTAATAAGTGACATGTGGAACATCTACGGAGATTTTCTTGTAAGACTGAACAAACGGAGCAAAAATCCTTCTTGCAGTCGCAACATACATGCTAAAGAAACAGCAAGAAAAGCAGCAGTTAATGATAGCCAGATATAAGCATGCGTTTTCTTTCTGCCTGGTATTAAAATTCAATTTTAGTTCTTATGAAGTCTCCCATGGCACCCAACTACCCTCACGGCCATGCTTGTGTTCCAAAAGCCATGAAAATCAAAACACTCACTACTGAGGCAGTTTGGATTCACAGAAGTTCAATATAGCCCTTTAAGAAAAACATACACTCTTGTGTTAATGAATTAAAACCTTTCCACCCCTTGATACAAACATGTAATTAGAACAGAGATGACTTGAAGCACATGGAGCAGAAAGCACAACCATAAACTCTTCCTACTCTTTCCCTACGTGAACAATTTCCCCATTTAAAGAGAATTTGGGGGGAGTGGGCTGGGGAGAACACAGAGAAAGAGGCAATTCACCTCTCAAGGTCATTCAAATTGAATAGAAGATCTCTCTCTTGTGGTAATCTGTACCTTACCGAGCCTTAATCACACTCAAAGCCACTGCAATAGCAAAGCTTAAAGTAGACATGAAGATGTGGTCCTTTCTGCTTGCTGTATTGTTCCCACAAGCTAACACCTTGCTCCTGACATATTTCAGATGACTAAACTGATGATGATCAAAGACTGTGAGATGGCCTTACAATATGATGGTACTCAGAAAAAATGACTTTGTCTTCGAGAAAATAACAGCCCAAATGTTTTATGCTGAATCTCTACACAGTTATTTTATACTAATTTCTTCAATTGAGTTAAGAATGTGGGTAGGGATACATTTTTTGAAACTTGAGATCAGTTATAGTAAATTATCTCTGATCAAAACTGTAGACTAATTAAATCTCTTACCTCTACAACATAAGCATAATGAGGTAGAATCAAAGTATACAGAGCTCAAAAGATAAGATCCCTGAGCAACATGAGAACAACTTGTCAGAAAACTTGAGCAGTAATACGGTCCCTTCAACTGAGTACTTTTCTAAATGGGAAATGGTTAATAAGAAATGTGGGTAATTTTAATAAAAAATGATTCATTAGCATTAACATATAATCAAGAAACGTGTCCTTTGTATATAACATTTCATCCAACTCACCTTCTTTCTAAAGACTGAAAAGGAAAGTCCACAGGCTTTGCAAACTATATTAGGCCCTTCCATAGGTACTGATGGGTAAGTGGAAAAATCAGAATTTGGTGCAAATCTGAATGGACCGGTACCTCCTGCAAATCCTGACTGCTGGCCCCTGACAGCTCCAGTTCCCATGACTTCATTCAGCAGCCCACAGCATGAAGCCCACATAGATGTGGCACCCGCCTGGAAAGAACACAGGTAAAGACCATAGTTTAAAGCTGAGTGGAGGGGATCCCTGAGTGGCTCAGCAGGTTTAGTGCCTGTCTTCGGCCTGGGGCACGGTCCTGGAGTCCCAGGATCGAGTCCCACGTCGGGCTCCCTGCATGGAGTCTGCTTCTCCCTCTGCCTGTGTCTCTGCCTCTCTCGCTCTCTGTGTCTCTCACGATTAAATAAATAAAATCTTTAATAAATAGAAAAATAACTAACTAACTAAATAAATAAATAAATAAAATAAAGCCTGTGCTCTCCGGGAATCTCAAGGAACACCATTCTGTAGATATACATTTGCCCTAAATAACTTTGAGATTATTCCTTTAACTGAGGTACAATCAATGTAGAATGAATTTTAGGTGTACAATTCAAAATATTATATTCAATATACTCAATATATACTACCAAGATATCACAAGTCTAGCTACCATCCTTCATTCAACTGAGCCCCTCCACCCATTTCACCTACCCTCTTAGTAACCAGCAAGTTGTTCTAAGAGTTTATTCACTTTTAAATTCCACATATAAGTAACATCATATAGTATTATCCGTCTTTCTTTGCCTGATTTCTTTCACTTAGCATAATTCTCTCACGATCCATCTGTGCTGTTACAAATGGCAAATTTTCCTTCTTTTTGATGGCTGGGTAGTAGTCCATTGTATGGACCTAGCACCTCTTTATCCATTCATCTACTAATGGACACTTAGATTATTTTCAGATCTACATTATTATGAATAATGCTGCAGTGAACAGGGGAGGGAAGCATAGAACTTTTTGTTTTTTGTGGGCTTTTTTTTTTTTTGGCATAGAACTTTTTGAATTAGTGTTTTCATATTCTTCAAATACCTAGAAGTGGAATAGCTGAATTATGGTAGTTCTATTTTTTATTTTTCAAGAACTCTCCATATTGTTTTCCACAGTAGCTGCACTAATTGACATTCCCACCAATGGTTCTCTTTGCTCCATATCCTTGCTAACACGTATTGTCTTTTTTATGATAGCCATTCTAATAGATATGGGAGGATATCTCACTGTGGTTTTGAGAGATTATTCTTTGAAGCATCAAAATTTTAAGCTCTGGAAAGATAAATTTTTGGTATTTTCAAAGAATATTTGGCAATGGGGAAGCCATGACATCGTTAAACAAAAGTAAACGATACAGTTATGAACCCAATTTTGTTTAAAAAAAAAAAAAAATCCACAAGGCAGTCCGGGTGGCTCAGTGATTTAGCACCACCTTCGGCCCAGGTTGTGATCCAGGAGACCCGGGACTGAGTCCCATGTTGGGCTGCCCAAGCTATAGGCTTTTAACGTATTTTATATAAATTGAGCTTTTCTCTACTTTCCAAGCTCTTCAGAAACAAATACATTACTGTGACATTAAAAAAATATATTTTTAAAAGGCAGTGATTGTGATCCTGTCTTTTCAAACTGAAAATACTAAACAGGGGCACCTGGGTGGCTTAGTGGTTGAGCATAAGCCTTTGGCTCAGGTTGTGATCCCGGGGTCCCAGGATCAAGTCCCACACATCAAGCTCCCCGTAGGGAGCCTGCTTCTCCCTCTGCCTAGGTCTCTGCCTCTCTCTCTGTGTCTCTCATGAATAAATAAAATCTTAAGACAAAAAGCACTTAAAAAAATACTAAACTATTTCTGATGACTGGATAACCACCACAATCTTCGAGGGCATAAGGGCTATTTGTCACTCCACTAAATGGCCTGAAATTAATGTACTGCCTTTTGTTTTTTTTTCCTCTGGTCTCTTCCCTGTGAGGCATCACTGCTCACATTATACTCACCTCCAACAACCTGTCTCTTTCTTACTGCAGACACAGAAACCTGATAACCACGCTTGTCAGACTTGTATGTGAAAATACATTTTTAATGAGGACTCGGTACTTTCCCATGCAAAAGTATAAAAGCTATAGCATTTGGAATCAATGAACTTTTACCCCTTGTCCTAATTCTTAAGCACATTCTAGACTCCAGATAATGTAATAGGTAATAAGAGTCCAGGTAGGTGAGATGTGATTAGTTAAAATGGCAACATAGTTCCATATTTTATTATCTAACTCTAGCAAACACTATTTGTCCAACAAGCTCTTTAAAAAAAGTTTTTTTAAAACAACTTTAAAAGGCTATTTAGAATACTATAGAAGAATCATGCTATTCTTGCTACTTCCCACATATAATATGCTATTTAAATATAGGGAAAGGAGAAGGTAAAAGCAATAAGAAACCACAATACACAGTTCAAACAGTCTCAAGTATCCGGATCATTGACTTGAGTATTAAATAGCTGCATACCCTATAATTCTAGAGAAACAGTGATGCCTTTAAAAGTCAAGTTAAATTGTAATTAATAGTTCATATCTTTAAATAAATATATACCTCAGAACTCTGGAGCCATGATATGTTTAAACATAAAAGCATGAAAATCTAGATGAGGGGATCCCTGGGTGGCTCAGCGGTTTGGCGCCTGCCTTCGGCCTAGGGCGTGATCCTGGCGTCCCAGGATCGAGTCCCATGTCGGGCTCCCTGCGTGGAGCCTGCTTCTCCACCCCTCTCTCTCTGTCTCTGTCTCTCATGAATAAATAAATAAAACCTTTAAGAAAAAAAAAACCTTCATGAAGATAATGAATATTTATAAAAGAAAAAGTAAAATCTATTTCTTCAGTCACATCCTGGGATCCAATGTATAAATTCAATATTGCATGTATTGTGCATAACTCTTCTAAAGGATCTTATTTTGTGTACTATATATGTCGGAATATAGTGTACATTGCCATATAATGTAAAAAGACAATGCAACCAACTGTCATACCAACTAAAATACCAAATAAATTTTGAACAGTGGAAAAAAAAAAAAGAAAATCTAGATGAAGTTCATTTAAAGTGAGTGTTCTTTTTTGTGGTGAGCACAGCATAATATATAGATGTGTCAAGTCATTATGTTGTACACCTGAAGCTAAGGTAACATTGTATGTTAACTACAATAAAAAATTTTTTAAATAAATTTTTAAAAAAGGATTCTTTTAGCAAAAGATTTATCCTCAGTGCTTTAAACAATGACCTATTGGGGGGGCCAGACTCAGTCAGTGGAACACGTGACTCTGGATCTCAGGGTCATAAATTCGAGCCCATTAGGCTAGAGATTACTTTAAAACAAAGAGACACCTGAGTGGCTCAGTGGTTGAGTATCTGCCTTTGGCTCAGGGCGTGATCCTGGAGTCTTGGGATCGAGTCTGAAGCATCAGAATATTTTTTAAGATTTTATATTTTTTTAAAGTAATCTCTATCCCTAACAAGGGGCTCGAACTCATGACCCAGAGTCCAAGAGTTACATGCTCCACCAACTGAGCCAGGCAGGTGCCCCCAGAATTTTTTTAAAGTTCCTCCACGTGGGGATCCCTGGGTGGCTCTGCGGTTTGGTGCCTGCCTTTGGCCCACGGCGTAATCCTGGAGTCCCGGGATCCAGTCCCACATCGGGCTCCCCACATGGAGCCTGCTTCTTCCTCTGCCTGTGTCTCTGCCTCTCTCTCAAATAAATAAAATATTAAAAAAAAAAAGTTCCCCCACGTGATTTGAATTACAGTGGAGGATAAAAGGTTAACAATTCCTCAGTTTAGGTGCTCTCTTCTTCCTGCCTACATGGTTTTAGCTGGAAAACCACTCTCAGCAGAGCGCTGATGAGAAGAGGCTGTGGTTACTTCTAAAGCTTGTGCCTCTTGAGTTCCAGGACCAAGACTTCAGCCAAACACTCCTTACAACCTGTCGACAATTTTTCCCCACAGGAGTAGGACATGTATCTAGTGTTTCCTCTCCCTCTGTGGTCTGCCCTAATCCCTCCAGAAAGGCTCAGCTGAGTTTTTTTTAACAATCTCGTCTGAATCTTAAATTAGTTCCTTTCCACATACCGGCCTGGAACTTTTGCTGAAATTGGTACCTGCCTTCATTTTTACTTTGTTCCCTCATTTTATTTACTCTTTGCTTTCTGGCCCCAACTTTTTGTTTAAGTTATTCCTCTGTATGTCTTGTGTGAAATCTCCAATACTAGGAGGAAGACAGTGATTTCTGGGTTAAAGACAGTCATTGTTCAAACTATTTTTGTCTTTCTTCACCTCCAAGTTGAAGAATCCACTCAGAAGATGAATCTCAGGATGCCTGGGTGGCTCAGCAATTGAGCATTTGCCTTTGGCTCAGGGCATGATCCCGAAGTTCCAGGATCGAGTCCCACATCAGGCTCCCTGCATGGAGCCTGCTTCTCCCTCTGCCTATGTTTCTGCTTCTGTCTCTCATGAATAAGTAAATAAATAAATCTTTAAAAAAAAAAAAAAAAGGATAATTCTCCCAGGCCTGATTAGACTCCCATTTCCTTGCCTCCCCTTTTGTATGTTTCATCTTCCAGCACTTTCCCATTAAGTCCACATTTCCTAAATTTTTTTCTGCATGACCCCTCAGGGCACAGGCATCCCTACCTCAAGCCATCACCTTTACATTCACCTAATAATGCCTGAAGTGTCCTATACCAATCTTTCCCCTCTCAACTGTCCACATTTTGTTGCTACTTGATATAACAGTCCCAATTTTCAAGTGGTAGAATCTATAAAAGCAATTAGGGAACTGTGTCAGAAAGCACTGTCCCAACAGTTTACTGAATGTGGGCTGTTGAAGGGGAGAGTCCCTTGGAGAGCAAGCATGCCAACCAATCCTCTGAGCTTTTGACTCTGCCTCTATTTCCTTGAAGTCTAGTTACCGTATCTCATAAAGTAATAGCCAAAAAGCCTTTCCCCTTTGCATTCTTTCCTTTAAAAGCTTTAAATTTAGGGATCCCTGGGTGGCTTGGCAGTTAAGCGCCTGCCTTCGGCCCGGGGCATGATCCTGGAGACCTGGGATCGAGTCCCCACGTCGCGATCCCTGCATGGAGCCTGCTTCTCCCTCTGCCTGTGTCTCTGCCCCTCTTCTCTCTGTGTCTCTCATGAATAAATAAATAAAATCTTTAAAAAGAAAAAGCTATAAATTTAGAGACTCAGGTTCATGTTCTTTCTGTCCTCCCCACCCTTTAAGATCTTCCACTAGTTTAAGCAGCCTGCATTCCCTTATCTTTTATTCACTCACTGTTCGTTCACCTTTTGGTAGTAAGACTGAAGCATATTTTCCAAACTACTTCATTGCCTCCTAGATTTTCTGAGCAAACTTAACTCCTAGACAGTACACGAGGTACAGCCCTTTGGCTTTTAAATTTGTAGTAAATGGAGTTGTTGCTCTGTCCCGATATCATAAAGGTGTGCTCTTTATGCAAGGGTCACCATCTTGTGTTAAAAAAACAAAAACAAAAAACTATCCTTCCATGAAGGAGGCCAAAGTCTGAATCTTTAAAAACTATAGCTATGATCTGGGTTTACGTGACTAACAATTCTAAAGGCTACTTGGGATCATGACTGAGAGCAGGACTCTACAGGCTAAACCACATGAATCCAAGAGGTTGGAAGGAACAATCTGTAAAGGTGGCTACATTTCCTAACTTGACCATAAATGTAGTTAAATAATGGAGAGTAACTAAATAAGGCAACTATCTACCCATGCCTGGCACAAAACTAACTTAGGGAATTCAGGTGTGATTGCAGTTTATTTTCTACCCACCAATGACTAGTGAAAATAAATGATTTTCATAATGATCTAATCTCTTTCCTACGTGCCTCCTGAGGCCAAAATTGCTCCTGAATAGTCATGTGACATCACCTGCCCGGCTTATACTAGCTAAGGTATCACATTAAAAACATACATGGCCTGTGGTAAAAAATAAAATTCTAAAGCCTCCTGTCTGGACTGGCTCAGACATCTAGATCTCCTTATGTTATTCTGGTATCCAATGCCAGTTCTTAGGTTTTTTCCAAAGCCAGTGCACCAAGACTTTAGGGGAACAGTAACTATCTTTTTTTCCACTCCCAGTTTGGAACTAATTAAGAAATAATACAAACAGTAAATGTTTGCTTGTTTACTTATACCAATCCGAAAGCATGCCTTTAGCTCCATAGCCCATTGGTCTTAATAACAGACCATTAGCAAAGACGACCTATAGCGGCTTACCATCTAGTTGACCAAAATGCTATCACCCATAGGAAGACAGATCTGGGAAGGTCCCAGAAAGTACTGTTTTGGCTCCTGTGCTAAAACTCACCAACATAAAAGCTCTTCTTTCTATGGTAGCATGAAGACTGAAAGTATCTGTCCTATATTGTTCCCTCCTAGAGGATGATTTAGAAAGTCTCTCCCCTCTGTAGGAATATAAAGGAGGGAAGGGGAGTGTATTCACAAACCTGAACAATTTGCATGTGAGTGGGACTGAGTTTCCACTGCTGTGACATTTATTTCCATGATACACCAGCAATTTTACAAGCACTCTCTCAGATTCCTCAGTCAGATTCATAAAATAGAAGTCCATTCTGAATCACCGTTTCAGTCAACAAAAGCAAGAAAAAATATGTTGTTTCTTTGCGAGCAATAGCAGTGTTCATTCTGGCACAGAGCCAGGGTTATTTTCCTTTTTTAAAGATTTTATTATTTTTTTATTCATGAGAGACAGAGAGAGAAAGGCAGAGACATAGCGACATAGGCAGAGGGAGAAGCCAGGACTGAACCCCGGATCCAGGGTTGGGGGGGGGGATTTAACATTCTTTTAGATTCCCTGGGGAGCAAACAATTCCAAAGTGCTCAATTAAAAAGTTTGCTACAAACTTTGAATCCTATTCTAAACCACATCAAGATGTGATCACTTTTAATGATCCCACAAAATATTATAGTAACCAGGCAAACTAGAATGAGTAATAAGAAAAGCCATGCTGGTTTCCACAAAAATTAAATGACAATGAGAAAGTTGATGGATTCACAAACAGCAGGGAATAACCATATTCTAAATCATTTGTTTTGTTTGTTTTTAAGTAAGTTCCACACCCAACGTGGGGTCTGAACTCAAGACTCTGAGGTAAGAGTTGCATGCTCTACCAACTGAGTCAGGTAGGTGCCCCTATACAATTTCCTTTGATTAAAATAGGTAAAGAGCAATAATAAATAATGCCACCTTATAAGAGTTGCTTGCCATAACTCTAAATTAAATATAATACTTTAAATTTGGATAAACCCCTGAATTTCAAATTCAAGAATATTAATTTTCTTGGATGTTGTATGAAGCTAAGACCAGGCAGGAATTGAGTTCTTTCACTAATGAAAGTTTCCTTGGAGTATTCACTCACCACAGGTGTTATTTTAAATTCCAAACAACTTTGTTTGCTAAAACTCAATGTCCTTGTGTTAAACAACATGAAAAGGTGTTTCAAAACTTAGCACCACTGATAAAAGAATGAGTTTATAGTTTATTTATTTTTTTATAGTTTATTTTTTTTAAGTTTTTATTTATTTATTCATTCATAGAGATGCAGAGAGAGAGAGTAGCAGAGACACAGGCAGAGGGAGAAGCAGGCTCCATGCAGAGAGCCCGACTTGGGACTCGATCCAGGGTCCCCAGGATCACGCCCTGGGCTGCAGGCGGCGCTAAACTGCTGCGCCACCGGGGCTGCCCGAGTTTATAGTTTAAATTTCAATTAGGTTAAAACTTTCCTACAAAATTTAAGACTAGCACAAGAAACAAAGCAAAACAGAAGAAACAGTTAAGATGATTATCAAAAATCTTTAACCTATTTAAAGCCACTTGAGAAGCATGTGCTCCTTAAAATGTGAAAGCATTTCTTATTCAAACTGCTGCTTCAACTGAAATAAAATTTCCGAGAAACTCTACCTTTAAAATGACCAAATAATCAGACTGTATACCACAAAGGAGGAAATTCTACATCCTAAATTCTTTCTCTCATACTATTTGGACACTAAGCAGACTGCAAAAACAGATGATCTTAAAAATATTTATTTTTAGGCAAGAAATTTCACCAAATTGATAGATATTTACAGTAAGGTGTTCTGGAGATCATAGATATTACCTTCCTCATATTTGGATTTTGTTTTTTCTTTTTTTCTTTTTTTTAATAGTATACTTGATCCTTAGCATCACTCCTCCATTCTTCAGAGAAGGGAAACAACAAAAAGGAGGGGTGCCTGGGTGGCTCAGCAGATTAAGCAGATAAGGGTTAAGCAACTGCCTTCCAGCTCAGGTCAGGATCCCAAGGTCCTGGAATAGAGAGCCCTGCAAAGGGGCTTCCTGATCAGTGGGGAGCCTGCTTCTCCCTTTCCCTCTGCCATTCCTCCTGCTTGTACTCTGATGAGCGCTTTCTGGCAAATAAAAAAATAAAATCTTAAAAAAATGAAAAGGAAATCATATCCAACAGATTACTTTCTCCTTAATTTCTCATTTTGAGCTTGAAAAAATGAGCATCATTTGTACAACCAGGGGTGAGATCAACATAAAATGGAAAAACAGTAAGGAGGATTAAATAAAATTAATACAGGACACCAAATTGGATTTTTAAACCCCTTAGAGGGAATTATTTAGGTGCTACTCTAAGGTTAAACAGTTACTTGAATCTTTGAGAGGTAACACTTCAAAACATCAGCTTCTAAACAAACAAGTTAAAGGAAGAAAGTAAATACCCGGGACGCCTGGGTGGCTCAGCGGTTGAGCTCCTGCCTTTGGCTCAGGGCGTGATCCTGGAGCTCCAGGATCAGA
Organism: Canis lupus dingo; assembly: GCF_003254725.2. Lineage (NCBI taxonomy): Eukaryota > Metazoa > Chordata > Mammalia > Carnivora > Canidae > Canis > Canis lupus. The sequence goes on from NC_064268.1 coordinate 8,096,712, forward strand.
GTCCCCACATCAGGCTCCCTGCATGGGACCTGCTTCTCCCTCTGCCTATGTCTCTCATGAATAAATTTTAAAAAATTTTTAAAAAGAAAGTAAATACCCATTCCCTACATACTAAAATCAGCTACTCCTGGGTTTGAGCAAAGATGTAATTTTCCGATTGTTAACTCTCAAAAGTTATTTTAATCCCACGGAAGGAAGTACTTGGTTCAATGAATATTCACATTAGAATTCCATGGCATCAAGAATCACTGACTTTGGGCAGCATGGATGGCTCAGCGATTGAGCGTCTGCCTTTGGCTCAGGGCGTGATCCTGGAGTTCCAAGACCAGAGTCCCACGTCAGGCTCCCTGCATGGAGCCTGATTCTCCCTCTGCCTGTGTCTGCCTCTCTCTGTATCTCATAAATAAATATAATCTTAAAACAAAAAAATCACTGACCCTGCCCAGAAATCTACAGGTGAGTATAATCCAAAATTAATTTCAATTTTAAATAAAGTTAAATAATAAATAGCCAAATCCTGTATTTCATGAATCTACTTTCCACAAAAACATAAATGAAAAGCAGCTAACAAAAAAAAAAAAAAAAAAAAAAAAAAAGAAAGAAAAGAAAGAAAAGCAGCTATCTTCCTAACACAGTCCTCTTGTACAGACTGATGTCTATTTAGGTCCATCTGTTTGCTTCATAAAATATGTATCTTTTCTACATCTTCAACTACCACTAAACTGTTTCTAAAATGTCTACTCAGGGCCCCTGGGTGGCTCAGCTGGTTAAGCGCTGCCTTTGGCTCAGGTCAAGATCCCATGGTCCTGAGATGGAGCCATGAGCTCTTGTTGGGCTCCCTGCTCAGAGAAGCCTGCTTCGCCATCTGCCCCTCCCTCTCCCACTTGTGCTCTCTCTCAAATAACTACTTAAAAAAGAAAGTCAACTCAGAAAGCAGTTTCTTCCACTTAAATTGATTTTAAAGAACTTAAAAATTTCAATCCTGGACCCATCCCTACTTCTCTCCTACATCTAGTTCACTGATGGGTCACAAATTTAATACTACTCAAGATTCCGACTTTCTTTGAGGCCATATATATGTATATATACATACATATATATACGTATGTCTGCGTGTGTATATGTGTATATACATATATATGTATACATATGCTTTATTTCTGAATCTTAACATAGCAAGATGATGTTTTCAGGAAAGCTAGTTTTAGATATTTTAATATTTAATATCTTCATACTTTAACATACAGTTCAAAAAGTTACCTACTTCCAAAACTCTTGTTTCCGGCGGCCAGAAATACCCTTCCTTGCTCCTGAGCGATTTGTTTCTGATACCTTACATTACATTCTGCTTTGTAATGTGGTTACCTGAGAATATTTTTTCTTTTGATTGGTAAACTCCTTAAAGGTAGAATTGCAATTTCAATTACTCCAACTCAGCAAGTCTCCCTCTTTACTAACCCATAGGAAACGTTCAAGAAAATACCTGCGGAGTTTCTCTAGCCACTTGACACTATCAATTTTCCACAGCAAATTTTTGGGAGCTTTGTGAAGGTATAGATTTAAGCTAGCACTTCACTTTTACTTCCCTTATCCACAACAAGCACGCTTCTCCATAGGGATTGATGAAATTGTCTAGGTCTGAAAGAGTAACAATCACCTTATGACTCACCCCACTTGGTTTGAATTCAGCATATGAATCAACACTTGAATTGATTGTTGTACACAGAGCTCTTTAGAACTCTCAGACATCAAGTTGAGAAAACCAGCCCCCAAAAGTAGGCCAGAATCAACCCTCCCCCCTTTTCTTAAACTTCTCAGTCACTGATGCTCCCACGCTCTCGCACCCACCTTGAAGAATTCAAGCTGTCAAATTACTTGCTGCGTACCTAGTGGCGACGGAGACACATCCAGTTTGCTAGCGCTCTAGGTCACGGCCCCAATGATAAGCTTAGGAAGAAATCCTTCAGAAGGGTGGGATCCCCGCCCCGAGGCATTTCCTAACCTGTTAGCCTAGCCCCAGCCTCACGACTTCCCGCACTACTCCTTTTCCCTCCGTTCTGCAGTCTCTGTCCTGCGACAGTCCCGGAGCGTTCCCGACATCTGGGTTAGTTCAAGGACTCGGGGCGGGAGGGGTCACGCTGTGGGCAAAAGGCACCGAGGGCTGAAGCGGGAACTAGGGGGTCCGCCTCAGGCCCCCGAGGAAGCGGACAGGGCTAGGAGCAAAGACGGGCCCACCACGCTTAAGGGCGGTGTGGGGGGGCGGGGGGGCGGCGCCCGGCTTCCCCCCGCCTTCCCCCAGGCTCGCTGAAGGGAGGGCTGTGCGAGATGGAGAGGTCCCGGATCCCAGGGTCTCCGCTCTGGGCCGGTTAGGGCCCGGACGCCGGCCCGGGACGTCCCTCAGCGGAGCTTTCCGAGGTGCCGGCGGGGTGAACCGCTGAGGCTAAAGGAAGGCACTTCAGGCGCCCCGGCCAGTCAGGAGAGGCGAAGAGGAACTGCCCGGCCCCACTGGCCCCTCACCTTCATGGCCGCGACCGCCGCGTCTCGGTCGGCTCTGCCGGGGAACTAAGCACCATACCAGCCCTTCGCACAGCCGCCCTCCTGCCTTCTAGGCGGCGACTACGGCGCCTCTTGTGGCGACCGAGCGTCCCGACGTAAGAGGCGTAGTCACGCCCGCCTCGCGCCCCCAGGAAGAGCGCCGAGCGGCGGCCGAGTCGGCCAATCCGGAGCCAACGCTCTGGGGGTTGGTCACCAGAGCCAATGAGGAGGCGGGGGTGGGGCGGGGCCTCTGGCCTGCCGGGTAGGCGGAGGAAGACTCCGTTCCGGCCCGCGCGGAGATGGGCGGGTCTGGGCGTGGCGGGAGGGGCCGCTGGTGCTGATTTCTTGGTGGTTCGTTGAAATAGGAGTCCGCGTTTTCTGAGGAACCTGTGCGGTAGATTTAGCTTTGTAGCTATATGGTCGAGTATCCGGGGCAGGAAAGGCAGGAAGAGACGTGGTAAATTTGAAAACGCCGGTTGGTTTGAAGTTCCCCCCCCCTTTTATTTTTTTAGTAATAGCCGTCAGAGCAGGGCCTCGAATTTCCTCCCGAGGTGTTCAAGCCTCTCACACTCGGTGGTGACCTTAGTCTCCTCTCTGGAGGGTCGGCGAGCTGAGGCAAGCTGCTCACTCAGACACCTGACTTTCATAACAAGGTGTTATTGCGAACAGTTAAACCAACGGTTCTCAAATCCCAGCTGCTCTTTCCGAGCGACGTTCAAAATAACCAAATCTTAATCCTAACACAATGAGGGAATTCGGATGAAAAATTGAGTTCGAAAAATAAAGTATGGATTTCTTCAACCCGGCTGAATGTCCCAGGGTTGGTTTACCTATACTTTCTTTCCCCTGTAACTCCACCAGTGTTTAAAGAAGGAGACATTTAGATGTCAATTCACTCACCTCTCATAGGATCTGTTTTTCTTTTAAGATTTTATTTATTCATGAGAGACACAGAGAGGTAGAGACACCGGCAGAGAGAGAAGCAGGCTGCCCGCCCAGAGCCGGATGCAGACTCCATCCATCCCAGGACCCCAGGATCACCACCTGAGCCAAAGGCAAATGCTCAACCACTGAGCCACCCAGGTGCTCCTGTTCTATTTCTCTTAAGTAGACTTGTTTATATGCACTACGTCAGATTAAATAAAACACAAAGGCACACCGCTTCCTTATGCTGCAAGAATACTTATTTTTTAAAGTTATATTTTACCGTGCTTAATGCCGTTTAACTTCTTACCCTATATAGTCCTGAATTTTCTTCTTTGGCAATAAAAATACAAAGAAAGCCTTTCACCATGTTGGGGCAAGCAGCTGAGCTTCACTGGAAAAGAAAGTATTAATTTATTCTTCTAATTAAGCACAAAGAAACTCAATAAAAACTTGCTGGTAGTACAAAGCCATAATTCTCCCTCCTAAGAAAGGAAGCTGGCAGGCCTACCTCAAAGTTAACGAATAAACACATCAAAAGATACTCAACATCATTAGCCATTAGGGAAATGCAAATCAAAACCACAAAAAGATACCACTTCACACCCACTGGGATGGCTAAAATCAAAGAGATATTAGTGTTGTGAGGATGTGGAAAAATTGGAACCTTAGTATGTTGCTGGTGGAACTGCAAAATGGTGCAGCTGCTTAGGAAAACAATCTGGCAGTACCTCAAAATGTTAAACATAGAGTTACCATATGACCCAGCAATTCCAGTCCTATGTATAAACCCAGGAAAGATAAAACATATGTCCACCAAAAAAAAAAAAAAAAAAAAAACCCCACAAAAACCAAACCCACAACCTCATACATGAATGTTCATAGCAGCATTAATCATAATAGCAAAAAGGGAAAAAATCTAAATGTCCATTATTTGATGAATGGATTAAAAATGTGGTTTTTCCAGAGGCACTCAGGTGGCTCAGTCAGTTAAACATCTGAATTCCTGGGGATCCCTGAGTGGCTCAGCAGTTAAGTGCCTGCCTTGGGCCCAGGGTGTGATCCTGGAATCCTGGGATGGAGTCCCACGTCGGGCTCCCTGCATGGAGCCTGCTTCTCCCTCTGCCTGTGTCTCTGCCCCTCTCTCTGTGTGTCTCTCATGAATAAATAAATAGAACCTTTAAAAAAAAATCTGAATTCCTTCGGCTCAGGAATATTTAGCCAAAATAGGAATGAAGTACTGACACATGCTACAACATTGGATGTATCTTGAAAATGTTGATGCTAAGTGAAAGAAGTCAGTCACAAAAGGTCACATATTGTATGATTCCACTTGTAAGAAATGTCCAGAATAGGCAAATACATAGAGACAGCAGGAAGTAGAGTAGTATTTGCCAGAGGTTGAGGGAAGGGGTTAGGGAGAAATGAAGTGCCTGCTAGTGGGCAGTTTCTTTTTGGGGTGATGAAAATTTTTTTAAAGTAACTGTAGTGGGGGCACCTGACTGGCTCACTCAGTGGATCATGCAACTCTTGATCTCCGGGTTGTGAGTTCAAGCCTCACATTGGACATAGAGTTTATGTTACAAAAACAAAACAAAACACCCCAAAACAAACTAACAAAAACTTAATAAAACTAGCCATGAGGTGATATTTGCACAGCTCTGTAAATATACTAAAAACTATTAAATTGTACTATTTAAAAGAAATTTTTATGTTCCACTCCCAGTATGAGCTTGAACTCACAACCCTGGTATCAAGAGTCGCATTCTCTACCGACTCAGCCAGCAGGCACCTCTAAATTGTGTTATTTAAATGAGTAAATTGTATGATACATGAATTAAATCTCAATACAGCTTTAACGATAATAGAGATATTGAGAAAAAAACATACCTAAACAAAGAGTTAAAGCAACTGGAGAGTAGAGGAAGGCAATTAAAACAACCAAGGGTACACCTGAAACTAACACTATTTGTTAATTATACTGGAATTAAAATAATAAATAAATGAAACAACAGCAACAACCAAGGATAGAGAGAGATTTAAGTATTAGAGACCATTTAAAAACTGCAATTCTTAAGAAATTCTTGAGGAAGACTTATTTATGCTGTAAGATGGAGCCCCTAGTTGGGCTCCATGCTCAGAGCAGAGTCAGCCTGGGATTCTCTCTCCCCTCTTTTCTGAGCCCCTCCCCCACTCATGCTCACCTTCTCTCTCTAAAAATAAATAAATAGAGGGCACCTGGTTGGCTCAGTGGTTGAGTGTCTGCCTTCGGCTCAGGTGGTGATCCAGAGGTCCTGGGATCGAGTCCTGCATCAGGCCCTATGTCTCTGCCTCTCTGTGTGTCTAAAATGAATGAATGAATGAATGAATGAATGAATGAATGAATGAATAAATAAATAAAATCTTTATATAAATACATACATAAAATCTCTTAAAAAATCATAAGGGAGTAAATAAGGCACACATGAGTTCACAGTCTCTGAATAAGTTGGCACCTCCTAAATCTTGAGAGGCATTTTGTGCTTAAGCATCATACTTTTTTAATAAAGGAGATACATTATATGATCAAAATTTTTCCTTTGTTTCAAGTTTTATCTGACACCTTTCTTTCAATTGTGTATTAATTGTACCAATTGTGATTCAGGAAAATGTAGTCTGTTTGCTAATCTAATCATAACAGCCTAGTACTTTGTATTTCAGAGTCAAAAAACTATTACCAAGATACATGGGATAATTTATTGCAGCTCAACTACTTGTTTAGGAGGTAATTAGACTGTTACTTCCAGTTGGGTGTTTTTAATCCCTCAAAAAAACTTTATTGTATTCACAATGTGTATAAGTCAATTAAATAATTTCAAAACCTCTCTCAAATTCAAAACAAAGCAAACATTATCTACAGTTTTTGAAGCTACTGAATAATCTTTCTTTCAACATCATGTGTATTCATAAAATAATAGGGTATAAAGCTAGCTATTTTTATTCTAGCAATCGATTTTCTCAGAGATAAAAGGTCATGGGGCACCTGGGTGTGCAGTTGGTTAAGCACGCAACTCTTGATTTCGGCTCAGGTCATGATCTCAGGGTCATGGGATTTGGCTCTGCGCTCAGCACCAAGTCTGCTTAAGTTTCTCCCTCTCCATCTGCTGCCCTCCCTGCTCTTACTCTATCAAATAAGTAAATAAATCCTTAAAAATATATATATTTAAAATGAAAAGTCATGGAACAGACATGTGAGTCTTTTTGCAAAGTTGTTTAGCAACCTGCTACACCAAGCTATTTCTTATTTTGGAAGATTTCAAACATATATGAAGTAAATAGAACAGTGTGATGAACTCTCATGTATATATCATCCAGTTTTCACAATTCGTTACCTTCTGCCTTCATCTCATATCCAGCACTTGCGCCTCTCCACCCACGCACCCCCCGCCTTCAGAGGTAAGTCACCTCATTAGATTAGTGTAAGACTCTGGTTGCCTAGATGTGAGCCAAATAAAAGTAGTAGAGACTTGGATCTGGTTTGTTTGTTCTGTTTATCCTTGTCACCTTCACAAATGTAACTATTTTATCCAGTCAATGTAATCCATTTTCTTTGTGGCCATTGCTTAAATTTCATGACTTACAAGACCGAGGGGATTTTCTAACCATCCTTGATTAACTTGCCTTTGCAAATACGAAGACGTAGATAGGGCAAAAAATCTACTGGCCAGTAGAATGAAAAAGCATCTCTTCAGTGAAATGCCTAAGCCAGGTCTTATCTGAATCCCAGCTGTCTGATTGACTTCTGCTACAGTAAAAATAGTTTCAACAATACTTACTGTCATTTTAGGGAACTGTCTGTGCAGCTGGAGAACAGATGGTTCCACAGGATCATTTTGTTTTGGACTCAGGCTCTTTCTGGAATTCTGCTGGTGAATTACTTTGCCAACTTGAACATATAACCCTCTTCTACCATCATCTGTAAAATGAAGATAATGGTTATTAACTAGCAGTTTATGTCTTACACTTTGCTGAATGGTAGAAGAATCCTGGAAAGTGCAACAGAAAGAGAACTTTAAGGTGTTTTCTAGAGAGTAAAACAAATAATGTGAGTCCTTTTTATATTTCTCTAAAGTAAGTGGGAGCACTTTACAAGCTTTCCTCCACCCCCTTGGCCCCCATGGGAGAAAGGGGACAGGGTTTTCTTTTCAAGGCTTGGGAAATTGAGCCACAGAAGTGAGCCCTGCTGCCTGAGGCTTTTGAGGCAGTGATGAAAATGAGAAGAGCTGCCAAATTTTCTCTCCAGCCTAGTATTATGCTCACTTTTTTTTTTTTTTATGCTGGCTTGTATTACTACTCTTCTAACAGAGACACAGACCTTGTAAAACTAGTTAATTCTTGTACATTAGATCCGCATTCACATACAGCCTCCATGAATATTGTAAACAGTATTGGGGAAATAATTCATCTACCACTGAAATGTGGAGTTGGTACCATTTCCCCCTGGTACTGATGTTTCCTAACATTTGATTATATTAAGCACCCACTATGTAGTACCAAGCACCAAAAAGAAAGACACACCCCCTCTCCCCGTGGAGCTTAAATAGTCATAATAAAATGAAATGTCAGAAGTGGTTTGTTGGTGGGGTGCCTGAGTGGCTCAGGTAGTTAAGGGTCTGACTCTAGATTTCCACTCAGGTCACGATCTCAAGATTGTGAGGTCAAGCCCCGTGTAGAGAGCCCTGCTTCTTCTGCTTTTTTTTTTTTTTTAAGATTTTATTTATTTTTGCACGAAAGACACACAGAGAGAGGCAGAGATACAGGCAGAGGGAGAAGCAGGCTCCCTGCAGGAAGCCCTGTGTGGGACTCCATCCCAGGACCCCGAGATCACGCCCTGAACCAAACGCAGATAGTCAACTGCTGAGCTACCCAGGCATCCCAAGAGCCCTGCTTCTGACTCTATCCTAGGCATGGAGCCTGCTTAAGACTCCCTCTCTGCTCCTCCTCCCCATCCATGTCCCCCCCCCCACACACACACACTCTCTCTCTCTCTCTTAAAAAAAAAGAAAAGAAAATACATAATTAAAGAAGAGGAGGAGGAGGAGAGGGAGGAAGAAGAAGAGGAAGAAGGAGAAGAAGTGGAGCAGCCCGGGTGGCTCAGTGATTTAGCGCTGCCTTCACCCTAGGGCATGATCCTGGAGACCCAGGATGGAGTCCCACGTCGGGCTCCCTGCATGGAGCCTGCTTCTCCCTCTGCCTGTGTCTCTGTCTCTCTCTCTCTCTGTCTCTCATGAATAAATAAATAAAATCTTTTTTAAAAAAGTGACAAACAGGGATCCCTGGGTGGCGCAGCGGTTTAGCGCCTGCCCTTGGCCCAGGGCGCGATCCTGGAGACCCGGGATCGAATCCCACGTCGGGCTCCCGGTGCATGGAGCCTGCTTCTCCCTCTGCCTGTGTCTCTGCTTCTCTCTCTCTCTCACTGTGTGCCTATCATTAAAAAAAAAAAAAAAAAAAAAAGTGACAAACAGGGGCACCTGGGTGGCTGTGTCAGTCAAGCATCTGCCTTTGGCTGGGGTTGTGGTCTTGGGGTCTTGGGATCGAGCCCTGTGTCTGGGTCCCTGCTCAACGGGGAGTCTGCTTCTCCCTTTGCCCCTCCCCATTGCTCGTGATCTCTCTCTTTCTCTCAAATAAATAAATAAATAAAATATTTAAAAAACAAAAAAGAAAAAGAGGGATGCCTGGGTGGCTCAGTGGTTGGGTGCCTGCCTATGGCCCAGGGCATGATTCTGGAATCCCCAGATTCAGTCCCACATCGGGCTCCCTGCATGGAGCCGGCTTCTCTCTCTGCCTGTGTCTCTGCCAATCTCTCTTTATGTGTCCCTCATGAATAAATAAATAAAATCTAAAAGAAAGAAAGAAAGTGACAAACATAGTGGTTGTATGGTGCAGACTGGCTGTTAAATATTAGTTGTTGACTCTCATAGTGTGCTGACACTGAACAACATCAAAAGAGGATCCCAGGGACTGTGGGTAGGTCACTAGCCAGGGACAAGATCCAAATCCAAAAGTCAAAGTATGTATCTATTTATATTATCACTTTGCATCATCCTAAAGTTGAAAAATTCTAAGTCAAACCCTTGTAAGTCAGGACCATCCATACTTAAAATCTAATGTGTTTTCAATTAATTACTAGTAAGATTTTGGGACACTTGGCTGGCTCAGTAGGTAGAGCAAAGGACTCTTCACCTTGGGGTTGTAAAATTATTGTTAAGATCTTGCTTCTTTTGGCTATTATTTCCTCCTATATTAAGATCCTTTAGTTACAAGTAATCCACCCAAATAAGCATGAGTCATTAAAACAGAGGATGGACATACGAACTCAACTGAACAGGCCAATCCAGCAAAACTGAGCCAAACTTAATCTATGCTCTCACACTGGCACCAGGGCACAATTTATTTCTCCCCATTTCTCAGCTCCATACTGGTTCCATTTTCCAGCTGGTTTTCCAACTGAAGCAGACATAGTGGGGAACAGCCTCAAGCTCCAAAGCTGCATGGTTTACCAAGCCTGGTTAGCAGGAAACAGTTTTTGTTTTTTGGTTGTTGGTTTTGTTTTGTTTTTAGATTTTATTTATTTGTTTATGAGAAACACAGAGAGAGTGGCAGAGACATAGGCAGAGGGAGACGCAGGCTCCCCGCTGAGCAGGGAGCCTGATGGGTGACTTGATCTCAGGACCCCAGGATCACAACCTGAAGCAAAGGCAGATGCTCAACCACTGAGCCACTAAGATACCCTAGTGCGAAACAGTTTAAACAAATATCCAAGATCAAGTGTGATTGGTCTGACCTGGGTCTTGTGCCCAAGGCTGAACCAATCACTGTGGTGGGAGAATAGGAGCAGTCCATTGGCTAAAAATGGGACTGACTCCCCCCAACCACATGGCCGAAAATTTCCCACTACATCTGAAGATTGTTAAATACCTGTATCCTTCCCTGACACCTTCCTTACTTCTTTTTCTTTTTAAAAGATTTTATTTATTCATGAGAGACAGAGAGGGAGAGAGAAAGAGAGAGAGGCAGAGGGAGAAGCAGGTTCCACGCCAGGAGCCCGATGCGGGACTTGATCCCAGGACTCCAGGATCACGCCCTGGGCCAAAGGCAGGCGCTAAACTGCTGAGCGATTCAGGGATCCCCCCCTTAGTTTACTTTTCAAGTACATATATTGTAGTGACACCCAAAGAACACAGTTTTTGTAATTTGCTCTTGATACTTCAATCTGTGGGTATGAATTTTTTTTTTAAGATTTTATTTATTTATTCATGAGAGACAGAGAGAGAGAGCGAGAGAGGCAGAGACATAGGCAGAGGGAGAAGCAATCTCCCCATGGGGAGTCTGATGTGGGATTATGGATCCCAGGACCCCGGGATCATGCCCTGAGCCAAAGGCAGATGCTCAACCACTGAGCCACTTAGGTGCCCCTGTGGGTGTGAATTTAAAGTCCCAAGTTGGAAGCTCCAAAACTTAGATTTGAGAAAAAAACAAAAACAAAAACAAAACACACACACACACAGACACACACACACACATTTCAAAGCATCCTAAACATGATCTTCGAGATGGTTTAAATGTCTGGCTGAGTGAGTAACCTATTGTTAATGAGTTAGGCAAAGCAGTGCTATCAAAAATATTATTAGCAAGAGGGCTTCTGGGTGGCTCAGTCCTTGAGTCTGCCTTCAGCTCAGGTCCTGTTTCCAGGGTTCTGAGATAGAGCCTGCTTAGCAGGGAGTCTGCTTCCCCCTCTCCCTCTGCCCCTCCACTCATTCTCTCTCACTCTCTCTCTCAAATAAATAAATAAAAATTTTAATTAAAAAAATATTAGCAGGTAGGGGTGCCTAGCTGGCTCAGTCAGTAGAGCCATGCTACTCTTGATCTTGGGATTGTAAATTCCAGTCCCAGGTTGGGTGTAGAGATTACTTAAAAATAAAATCTTAAAATGTTAATAGGTAAATGATATAAGCCAAGGTTTTTTTTTTTATTTGTTTATGTAAATGAGTGATCCATCACTGAGTTTTTAAGTTTGTGGTACTTAATAAAAAAAAAAAAAAGAAAGAAAGAAAAGAAAAGAAAAAAAAAGAAAAGAAAAGAGAGTCCAGATATATTGTAACCCCTGGCTTTTCACAATTCTTGCCCAATCTCTAAAGAACTACTCTCTAAATCTTATTTCATTTCTAAGAATAGAAATATCCTGGAGGGGGAAAAAAAAAAGAAATATCCTGAAGAATTAACCCAATTAGGGTACCTTTGGTAAATACCAAAATCTATCTTCACTTTGGCAGGGAAATGAGAATTATCTTGAGCAGAATTATCTTGCTTGGAGAGAGTGAATTTTTTTTAATGTTTTCTTTTTCCTGCTTACAAAACAGAAACATATTAATTGTGGAAAATATGGAGAAACATACAAAAGAAAATTAAGATCACTCACAATTCCACTACTTCAAAATTACTACAAGCATTTTATGTATATCCTCTGACAACTATAATAGCAATAATTAACATTTACTTAACCCTTTAGAATGCTAGGTGCCATGCATTAGATCATGGATGCTCTCATTAAATTATATCCTTATAGGGACACCTGGGTGGCTCAGTGGTTGAGCAACTGCCTTCGGCTCAGGACGTGATCCTGCAGTCCTGGGATGAGGTCCCAGCACTGAGCTCCCTGTAGGGAGCCTGCTTCTCCCTCTGCCTATGTCTCTGTCTCTCTCTGTCTCTCATGAATAAATAAATAAAATCTTAAAAAAAAAAAGGATTTCATCCTTATAACCATTCCATGAAGGGCATGCTATTATTAGATGTTTTTTTTTAAAAAGATTTATTTATGAGATAGAGTGTGAGCACCTGTGTAGACACTGAGATCATGAAAAGGTTACCTATCATGTGACTCCATTTATATGAAATGTCTAGAACAAGTATATCTGTAGACACAGAATGCAGATTGGTGGTTTTCAGGGTCTGAGGGGAGTGAGGAATGGGGAGAAATTGCTTAACATGTATGAGGTCTCTTTTGAGGTGATGAGGATGTTTTGGAACTAGGTAGATAGGGTGATGACACAACATTGTGAATGTACTAAGTGCCATTGAATTGGTCACTTTAAAATGTTTGATATCACCTCAATTTTTTTTAAGTAGGCACCACACCCAACATGGGACTTGAACTCACCACCCAAAGATCAGGAGTCACATGCTGTAACTGACTGAGCCGGCCAGCCACCCCTTCATCTCAACTTTTTATTTTTCATTTTTAAAAAAGATGTTAAAAATGAAATGAAAATGTTATTTGAGAGAGAGAGAAAGAGCGAGAGCATAAGCTGGCAGAGGGGCAGAGGGAGAGGGAGAAACAGACCATCTGCTGAACAGGGAACCTGATGTGGGGATTGATCCCAGGACCCTGGGATCATGACCTGAGCCGAAGGCAGCCATTGGATTGAGCCACTCAGGTACTCTCAACCTTTTAAAGAACAAAATAAGTAAATAAAAAGCCTTTGTTTTCTTTCCAGCCCTGTCAAAAGTTTGATAAATTCTTCATAGAATTATTGTACTATGGTATCGTACACATCCAAACTATTTTCTTTTCCCTATCATTATTTCTACTCTCAATACTTATTTACATGTAGAAAACTATTGTCATGATGCTTCACAACTTAATTTCCTCCTTAATGCTTTCTCTGGAAAAAAAATAAGTAAATTATAATTTATGTTTTAGGATAATTTGTATTTGGAAAGGAAGAATCATATTCAAAAGTTTACCATTTTTCTCCCTATTGCCCTAGAATGGCTGTAGTGAAGATTATTGAAAATTTACATTCCAATCCAAAATGGATTCGTTATCAACAGGGAACAAAATGAAATGTTCAGTCATCTCCCTAAGACTTGTGCTTGGCACCTTTTTTTTTTTTTTTTCTGTTTTAATATTTATACCAAGATTTTTGGAGGAGGCTGGAAAGGCAGGGATGTTTATCATTTGAGCAAAAGATATTAAGGTTCAGGTATATAGTTTTGAAGGTAACCCTAAATCCACGGAGGGAAAGCCCCTAGGGTTGGTATTGGTTTCTACTCTTTCCTCCTCTGCATATTCTCCTCACACCCTGCCTGGTCTTCAAATCTGGTCTACTTCCTTCCCACCCTGAATGATCCTGAATAAAGGGCATTCAGGAAATATGTTGGAGAATGAATAAATGAATGCAGATGTGCCAAATGAGAGTTGAAGACTGTTGTTCCATCAATTCTGGGGAGAAGGAAATCATTCCAGCTGGGGTGATCAGGTAAGGCTTCAACTTCAGTATGTCTAGGCCTCTGATCCTGATATAACCTGACCCATCTGCTTGTCTTTATGGTTGTCCTCATGACTTCTGCAGACTCTTTAGAATGAATTACACTTCAGGTAAATCTAGAGGAATGCATCGCCTTATCCTTCAAACTGGCAGACTTCCTAACAGAGTATATCACAGCCAATGAAAGTGCTCCTGGAACCTTAGGCTTAAGTTTGGGGGTAGTTTAACATTCTTCTTGCTCATCACTAACCTGTTGTCAGATCTTCCTTCAAAATATCTTCAGGAGGTCTCCCTTTTTTTCTATTTGTCTTTTTTTTTAAAGATTTTATTTATTTATTCATGAGACACACACACACACACAGAGGCAGAGACATAGACAGAAACAGGCTCCCTGCAGGACTCAATCCCAGAACTCTGGGACCATGCCCTGAGCCAAAGGCAGATGCTCAGCCACTGAGCCACCCAGGTGTCCTCCGCTTTTTTATTTTATTTTTTTAAAGGTTTTCATTTATTTATTCATGAGAAACACAGAGAGAAAGGCAGAGACACAGGCAGAGAGAGAAGCAGACTCCCTGCAGGGAATCCAATGCAGGACTCAGTCCCAGGAACCCAGGATCATGACCTGAGCTGAAGGCAGAGGCTCAACCGCTGAGCCACCCAGGTGCCCCCCTTTTTTATTTTAGAGAGTCAGAGAGAGACAGCATGTGCATGAGTGGTGGTGGGTGGGGGAGCAAAGAGAGAAGGAGACAGAGAATCCCAAGCAGGCTCCATGCTCAGTGCAGAGCCCAACTTGGACCAGTCTCATGACCCTGAAATCACAACCTGAGCTGAAGTCAATAGTCCAATGCCTAACTGACTGAGTCCAATGCCTCTTCATTTCTGTCTTTTAAAGACAAATGATACAAATGATCTGCTGTTTGTAGAAACCTGGAAAATGCAAATAATAATAATAATAATAATAATAATAATAATTTTTAAAAATATATATGTGCTATGGACTGATGTAGTCCCCTCCATTCATATGTTGAAGTCCTAAACCCTCAATGTGACTGTATTTGGGATAAGGCTTTTAGAAAGTAATTAAGGTTAAACGAAGTCTTTAGGTTGAGGCTCTAATCCAACATGATTGATGGCCTTAGAAGAAGAAGAAGAGAGATACCCCAATCCCCATCACTGGCCATGTGAGGACAGCAACAAGGCAGCCATCTGCAAGTCAGGAATAGTGCTTTCACCAGAGACTGAATCAGCTGGTATCTTGATCATGGACTTGCCAGTGTCCAGAACTCTGAGGAAAAAATTTTCTATTGTTTAAGCCACTGAGTTTATGGTGTTTTGTTATGGCAGCTAGAGCTAGAACAACATATAAGAAGGAGTCTGGTATTACCAGAATCTTTTAACCCAGAAGATAATTGGTAACACCACTTCTTTCCAGATTTTCTTTTTCTTTCTCATCCAAAAACTATCTTTGTCGTCTTAAATACTTGCTGTCTCATGCTTTCCCCTTCTTCCCAAATTACAGCTCTCTTATTGGACTTACGATGTTCTCCTTGGTCAAATTCATCCAATTCTGCCTATACTTGGGGGCTTGCTTGTCTGGATTCCTTTAGCATGAGGTCAGAAATCTTCTTGTTCAAATCCTGCAAGAGGATAAATCCATACTAGAATGCACTGCTTTAAAATAAAATTGCGGGCAGCCCTGGTGGCTCAGCAGTCTAGTGCCACCTTCAGCCCAGGGCCTGATCCTGGAGACCCGGAATCGAGTCCCGCATCAGGCTACCTGCATGGAGCCTGCTTCTCCCTCTGTCTGTATCTCTGCCTCTGTCTCTCTCTGTGCCTCTCGTGAATAAATAAATAAAATAAAATTGCAACCATTTTTGTTGATTAGGAAAATGCCTGTCTGAGTTGGTGAAAAATCTGAACTATGACATTTATTTTAATTAATCAATTAATTTTTAGAGAGAGAGAGAGAGAGAGCATGAGTTGGGGAGGGAGCAGTGAGGGGCAGAGGGAAAGGGTGAATCTCAAGCAGACTCCCTGCTGAGCATGGAGCCCAATGCGGGGTTGAAGGGGCGCTGAGCCCACGACCCTGACTGAGATCATGACCCTAAGATCATGAGGTGAGCTGAAATCAAGAGTTGGACGCTAAACCAACTGAGCCACCCAGGCACTCCCTGAATTATAATGATTGGAAAGAGATGTGATTTTAGCATGTTCAAATCTATGCAATACCTCTGAATAATACAAACAAAATTCAGGAAAATTGAAATTCTTGGAAATTTGCTTTTATGAACAGATATATATGATTTCTCTGGCATTCAATAACAAGTTTATGTTTGTATAGTGCTTTATTGTTTCCAAAATGCTTTGCCATTATTTATTTATTTACTTACTTATTTATTCATGAGAGACACACAGAGAGAGGCAGACAAAGGCAGAGGGAGAAGGAGGCTCCCTGAGTGGAGCCCGATGCGGGACTTGATCCCAGGACCACAGGATCACGCCCTGAGCTGAAGGCAGAGGCTCAACCGCTGAGCCACCCAGATGTCCCTGCTTTGCCTTCATTATTTATTTTGATCCTCAGTCTCAGAAGTAGGGGAGACAGGTATTCTGTTTTCCATTGAAGAGGTAGTAAAAAAGCTAGTGACTACTTGGAAAGTCAAAAGTCACCCAGCTTATCAGTTTTTATTTTTATTTTTATTTTTTTCATTTTATTTATTTATTTTTTTGCTTATCAGTTTTTTTAAAGCTTTTCTTTTTTTTTTTCTTAAGATTTTATTTATTTATTCATGAGAGACACACACAGAGAGAGAGAGGCAGAGACCCAGGCAGAGGGAGGAGCAGGGAGCCTGATGTGGGACTCAATCCTGGGTCTCCAGGATCACACCCTGGGCTGCAGGCGGCACTAAACCGCTGAGCCACCAGGGCTGCCCTGCTTATCAGTTTTTAAATGCAATATAATAACAACTAATATTTATTATGGTTTGCTAAGTCCTAGGTACTATTCTAAGCACCGTACATGTATCTCCTTATTTAATGCTTATAATAATCCCTGAGGTTTGTACTGTTTGCATTCCCATTTTATAAACAAGAAAACTGAGGCACAGAGAATTAAGTAATTTGCCCAAAGTCCCGTGATAGTAAGTGGTGGGACCAGGTTCAAACCCAAGCCAGCTGCTTACAGGGCCCACACATCTAACCAGGTTCTGAAAAGTGGTAGATTCACAACAGACATTTCAGAAGGACGGAGATGTTGTATTTCAAACAGGTTAAGAGGAATCTACTATGGCCTGGTTTGCATGGTTCATATACCTAGAATTGGTTCCTATGCAGTGAGAGAAGAATCCTCAGGATTGATTGTCCAAAGAAATGCAGGATTCACAGACTCTTTGTTAATGATATTTAACTGCACTCCATTTGTAATATTCTGCATTTCTGATAACACACTTGCACTCAAGTGACAATTCTGTTTCCTCAGACTGTAAGCATCAAGGTGCAGATCTTAATGTCTGGTTTCTTGCCACCCAATATAGTGCTGTGTTTAAAATTGTTTTTTACCTTGTTGGCCAAGAGGAAACAAGGTAGGAAAAAGGACATAAAGAATCTGGGCTGTATTCTGCTACCAAATAGCTGAGTGACCTCCAGGTCTGGTTTTCCTCAACCTCTAGGCCTTGAGTTAATTATGAAAAGATTACCAGCAAGTAGCTTTTGTTAGAAAATGCAGAGTCATATACTTTGTTTATTGGGGTAAAATTCACATAACATAAAATTCATGATTTTTACTATTTTTATTTATTTTTAAAAGATTTCATTTATTTATTCATGAGAAACACAGAGGCGGGGACATAGGCAGAGGGAGAAGCAGGCTTCCTGTGGGGAGCCTGATGTGGGACTCAATCTCAGGACCCCAGGATCATGACCTGAGCTAAAGGCAGACACTCTACCAGTGGGGCACCCAAGTGCCCCAATTTTTTTACCATTTTAAAGTGTACAATTCAGCAGCATTTAGAATATTCACAATGTTGGGCAACCATCAACACTGTCTGGTTCCAGAACATTTTCATCTGGATATGGAATACCCAGAGCAGCTAAATCCATAGAAATAGAAAGTGGATTAGCAGGGGCTGGGGGGAGGGAAACGAGGAGTAACTGTCTAATAGGCACAGTGTTTCCTTTTGGGGTGATGAAAATGTCACTGAACTATTCACTTAAAATGGTTAATTTCGTGTAATACTAATTTCACCTCAATTTTTTTTAAAAAAGTGGGAGAAAGTAAATGTAGCTTTGTCTAGTCAGAGGCAAAGCACTTCAAATATAGACAGAGATGATACGGATTGGTTAATGGGAAGAACTCCACGTGAGATCCAGCCCGAAGCCCCTGTTCCATCTACCATGCTGTACCCTGAGATTTTAAGAGTGGAGACCAGTTAGGCCATTCATCAGCTTTGTGTGATGGAACCTTCTCAAAGTATGACCAGAGGACTGGCAGGCTCAGCATCATCTGGGAGCTAGGTAGTCTTTCAGAATCCCCCACCGCCCCCAACTACCTGAATCAGAATCTGTATTTTGCCGAGCTTCTCAGGTCATTTGAATGCATCTTAAAATTTGAGAAGCACTCATTAGAATACTAAGGGGGTTCAGGCTATCCTGCTTTTGGCAACCCAATAAACATAACTGGACTTTTCTGCTGAAGATGCATTGTGGCATGATTGCTTGCTGAACTAGTTCCCAGCAGTCTTTTATTAGCATTCTCCCCTGAAGGCGCTGGAAAATTTATCCACCATCAAAAGACTTACCCATTCCTTTTGATGAACTCAGCTTCAGGGAAGAATAAGTCTGGACAATCCAAATCACCTACCAGGGGCTAGGAAAAAGTTGCAGTAGCTTCCAAATCAGCAAGGGAGAGACTGCCTTTGTATATGAGATGTGGCTGAGTATATTCAAGGAATTACATGTTTTAGAGTGCCACTTCTGAAGTGGATTCTAATTGGGTGGTTTTAAAGAGGCTGTTCCTTGGCCTGGAGTACCCTGCCTCTTTGTGATTTGAATCTGTCTGTAGCACTTGCTCAGTATTCCAAACTTGAAAATCAAAAGATAAAAGTCTACACAATGACACTATATTCTTCTAACTAATTTTATGGTAAAAGTTACTTGATTTAACTTTCTGTCAACAAAGAACCAATTGTTGGGGCACCTGGGTGGCTTCAGTGGTTGAGCATCTACCTTTGGCTCAGGGAGTGATCCCCGGGTCCTGGAATCAAGTCTCACATTGGGCTTCCTGCATGGAGCCTGCTTCTCCCTCTGCCTGTGTCTCTGCCTCTCTGTGTGTCTCTCATGAATAAATAAATAAAATCTTAAAAAAAAAGAGAGAGAGATACCCAACCATTAACATATTTGACGAATATTTATCATATGACAATTATGTGCCAGATGCTGCTATACAGCAGTGGCCAAAACAAGGGAACTATAACAGGGTGACATAGAAGTTACCGCTGGGTTGTGATATGATAGTCAATTTTATTTTTTTCTGTTTTATCCTTCTTTCGTTTTTCAAGTTTTCTGCAATCATACATTATTTTGATAATTGGAAAAAATACAATGTTATGTAAACATTTTTTAGTAAGTCCAGGGTCAGGGATGCCTGGGTGGCTCAGTGGTTGAGCGTCTGCCTTTGACTCAGGGCATGACCTTGGAGTCCTGGGATCAAGTCCCACATCGGGCTCCCTGCGTGGAGCCTGCTTCTCCCTCTGCCTGTGTCTCTGCCTCTCTCTCTGTGTTTCTCATAAATAAATAAATAAATAAATAAATAAATAAATAAATAAATAACATTTAAAAAAAAAGTAAGTCCAATGTTGTATCAGTTTATTTATTTTATTTTTTATAGATTTTATTTATTTATACTTGAGAGACCAACTAAGCCACCCAGCCTCCCTTATTACAATTTTTCTACTGTTAAACCTACTTAAGTACTATATATCCTGATCAGGATAACAAGGTTAAGTATTAATATGCACCTGATAAAACAGTTGAACATGGAAATTGACCTTTCTGACTCTTCCTCGTGTATGCAAGAAGGAACCAGAGAGATTTTTCATGTGTGCCTTATGGAAGCCCACCCACATAGTTTGCAATAACACTACACATGTATAAATACACAGATATGCAGTCAAAATGATTGCAAAATGAAATAAGATACACTTCTGAAAAATTAAACTTGAGTCATTTAAAAAACCTTTTTATTTTTAAAAAAATATTTACTTATTCATGAGAGACACAGACTGAGAGAGAGAGAGGTAGAGACACAGGCAGAGAGAGAAGCAGACTCCCCACAAGGAGTCCAACGCAGGACTCTATCCTGGATCCCGGAATCACAACCTGAGCCAAAGGCAGGTGCTCAACTGCTGAGCCACCCAGGCAGCCCTAAAAAATCTTTTTAAAGTATAACTTTGTGGGGGTTACCTGGGTGGCTCAGTCTGTTAAGCGTCTGCCTTCAGCTCAGGTCATGATCCCTGGGTCCTGGGATCAAGTCCTGCATCATGCTCCCTGCTCAGCAGGGAGTCTGCTTCTCCCTCTACCCTTCACCCCCCTTATGATCTCTCTTTCACTCTCTCACTCTTTCAAATAAATAAATCTTTAAAAAAGTATAACTTGGAGTTAAATGTATAATCTAAGAGTGTATATTAATTATATACACTTTATAATTAATACACTTTGTATTAAATGTATAATCTAAAAGTGTATATTGTTTTAAATCGAGGTAAAATACACATAAGAAAATTCACCATTTTAAAATGTGCAATTAAATGGCATTTAGACATTTACTGTGCTGTGTGACCACCACCTCTGTCCAGTTCCAAAATATTTTCATCCCTCCCCCCAAAAAGAGGCCTTGCACCCATTAAGCAGTCACTCCCCTTTCTCTCTACCTCCAGCCCCTGGAAACAACCACTCTGCTTTCATCTCTATGGATTTGCCTATTCTGGATGTTTCATATAAATGGAATCATTTGTGTTCACCTCTGTTACCTTGTGTCATGTTTTCAAGGCTCATCCATGTCCTAACATGTATGTATCAGTTCTTCATTCCTTTTTGTGGATGACTAATATTCCATCACATGGACAGACCACATTGTGTTCATCCATCCACCAGGTGTTGGACATTTGGACTGTAACCGTCTTTTGGCTATTGTGAATGGTGCTGCTGTGAATATTCTATTCGTGTACAAGTTTTACAGGAACGTGTGTTATAATTCTCTTGGCTGTTTACCTAGGAGTGAAACCACTACCCCATATGGTAACTCTATGTTTAGCATTTTGAGGAACTGCCAAACTTTTCCATTCCTGCCAGTCATGCATGAGTGTTCCAGTTTTTCTACATCCTTGCCAACATTTGTTATTGTCTGTCTTTGGTTCTATCCCTCCTAATGGGTGTGAAGTGGAGTCTCATTGTGGTTGCCCCTATTTATGGCTCATCTGAACTAGACTGTGGCTTCCAGGAAGGCCTGAGCTGGATTTGTTTTGCTCATCACTCTTTTACCAGTTTCTGGCTAAGCGCCAGCATGTGCTAGATGACAGCAGACTATGTGATGAATAAGAATCTATAGCCACCATTATTTATGTCCTAGTCCTTCTAGATGTCTCCTCTGGCATTTATAAGTTTTGCTAGGGCTGGTCAGAAACATTGGTAGACATAAAGCAGTTGAGGGAGGCCTGGGTGGCTCAGCGGTTGAGCGTCTGCCTTTGGCTCAGGGCATGATCCTGGGGTCCTAGGGTTGAGTCCTGCATCGGACTCCCCACAGGGAGCCTGCTTCTCCTCTGCCTATGTCTTTGCCTCTCTCTTTTAACTTTTTATTTTTTATTATTTTTTTTTAATTTTTATCTATTTATGATAGTCACAGAGAGAGAAAGAGAGAGGGGCAGAGACACAGGCAGAGGGAGAAGCAGGCTCCATGCACCGGGAGCCCGATGTGGGATTCGATCCCGGGTCTCCAGGATCGCGCCCTGGGCGAAAGGCAGGCGCCAAACCGCTGCGCCACCCAGGGATCCCTCTTTTAACTTTTTATATTATTATTTTTTAAAGATTTTATTTATTTATTCATGAGAGACACACACACAGAGAAGCAGAGACATAGGCAGAAGAGAAGCAGGCTTCATGCAGGGAGCCCAATGTGGGACTCGATCCCGGCACCCTGGGATCACACCCTGGGCTGAAGGCAGACATTCAACCACTGAGCCACCCAGTGTCACCAAATCTTTTTTTAAAAAAAGAACATAAAGCAGTTGATAAAAGGAATGGTGTTAGAAGTGTTGAAGTTCCTAAATCTAGTTTTCAGTTCATAAATTCATTGCAATAATATTGATATCGGTTTTGGGAGAATTCTAAACTTTCGTTTGCTAATAAAGACATCAGTAATACTCTTGTCTATGAGATATTGACTGGGTTGAACAACAGATTTCCTGAATGCCTGTCCCAAGGGCTACCGTCCTCAAGGGCTGGAGGGTGGGTGTCTAGGTTGTAAGCACATCACATGGATTAGTTCACCTTTAAGACACTCTTAGAACAGATTCATCATTTCTCTGGGACAATGGCTTTCTTCTCTGAAACCTTTCTCTCTCCTTAAAGATGCTCATTCTTTTGCTCATTCATTGACAAAATGAAAATACAGAAGATGTGTTTCCTTCCTGTCTTTCCTTACACACACTGCAAATAAAATACCTGTTCAAAGAACTTAAGATAAACAGGATATTAGAAACTTTCTCTGGCAACTTAATTGCTTTTGTGGTTCAAGGCCATTAAGAGCTTGAATGTAGAGTGGAAGAATCATGCAGTTTTTAAGATTGAGTAATGCTCCGAAGTTCCAGAAACTTATGGGAATGATGACCTCCAGTGCTTTGGCTGGGAAGCATAAAACCACTTTGAATTTTCCAATACACCCGGCTTGACAAGGATCAGTTAATCACTCCCTTAAGCTTTATTTTTTAAAGATTTTATTTATTTATTTATTAATGAGAGAGAGAGAGAGAGGCAGAGACACAGGCAGAGGGAGAAGCAGGCTCCATGCAGGGAGCCTAACCCGGGACTCGATCCCAGGACTCCAGGATCATGCCCTGGGCTGAAGGCAGGTGCTAAACCACTGAGCCACCCGGGGATCTCCTCCCTTAAGCTTTATTTATTTTTTTTTATTTATTTATTTATTTATTTATTTATTTATTTATTTATTTATTTATTTATTTTTCCCTTAAGCTTTAGATCAAGTACACACTATATCCTGAACTCTAGTAGAAATAGGCATGTTCTTAGACACTAAATATGACATGCTATGGATCTGTTTCCAATTCGTTCTGATCAATCTCTGAGATTCCAAAGTTAGGTTCTGACTTTGGTTTCTAACATTAGGAAGTTTTATTCACAGCTGGTCACAATATGAAGTGCGATATATTTGGAGGAAAGAAAAAGAATGAAATGCTAAATCTAAAATTATTCAATTTAGGTCATGCTGTGGACTAAATTATGTGTCCCCCAAATTCACCTGATGATGAGCATGTGAAAGTATTTGGAGGTAATTAAGGTATGATGATGTTATGAGGGTGGGGTCCTCACGACAGGATAAGATCCTTCCTTCTAAGAGGAAACACCAGAGAGTTCTCTCTATTTCTGCCATATGAGGACATACTGAGAAGGTGGCCATCTGCGAGCCAAGAAGAGAGCTCTCACCAAAAACTGAATCAGCTGGCATCTTGATCTTGGGCTTCCCAACCTCCAGAACTCAGAAAAAACCCTGTCTATGGCATTTTGTTATGGCAGCCTGAGCGAACTAGATAGCTCATACATCTATTTATATAATTGTTTGGTAAGATTAAAAACACAAAAATCAGATCTATTCCTCTTGGATCCAGTTTTCCCTTTGCCTAAATAACCAAGGTCTAAGTATGGACTCCAAGAGGATGAGAAGGGACTGCTTCTAGTAGATAGCACTTTAGTCCAAATTCTTTCCCTGTATCATCACTTGTCATCATGTGACTTTGTAGCTCCTCTTGCTTAAGAGGCAGAGCCTATTTCCTGACCTGCGCTAGCCTTGAGCCTTATGCTTCAGCTAATAGAATGTGGAGTGAGTACCGATGTGTCCTACCACTGGACTGAGGACTGTAGGGTGTACTTGTCTCTACTTTCTTGCATACATGAAAACATTCTTTGGGGTAGCCTGCTAGAGGAAGAGAGACACATAGAGCCACTCCAGGTGTCCTAGTCACAGCCACTCCAGAACATCCAGTCAGCCAGCCCTGAGATCTGTGATCTAGCTCCAGCAAGATTAACGGAGCTCCTAGCCTACCACCTCAGATGTGTGAGCAAATATGTTTCTTATTCTACGTTGGAAGTTTTATAATTGTTACACAGCATTATTATTGCAGCAGGGAACTATACACTACCACTATTTGGCACTGGATATTCATCAAACATCAGTGATCCAGAAACTCTTGCAAACTAAAACACATGCAATTTTTACAAACCAAGGATTTAACAACCTGCAAAGAAGGAAAAGCAATGAACAAATACAGTTTCTGCTTCTATTACAGAAAGCAGCTATTTCTCCTGGAAACTGCCATTTAGTCAAGTATTGAGAGTAAGTCAGGGTATCTTCAAAGAAATGAAAATTATGAGTGTAAAATGTACTCATATACTAATGAAAATTACATAATGTATTTTACCTTTCAATTATTAGCACTAAGAGATATTTGAATTGGGTTCAAGCAAGCAAATGATGATAGTTGAGAGGAGAAGCATAAACTCACCCCCCCCCCCAGCTAATTCATTTGTTTATTGATTCTTCGAATTGCAGATGGTGATGTTTCCTTTGGATGAAACAAGAGGTCCAGAGACAACTAGAGTTTCTTTCCCCAGAGAATGAGGTCAATTCAGGTCATGAGCTTTGAGAAACTGGAATGTTACCTTGGGTCTAGAAATACTTAGTGATGCTTGCCAGGCTAGTGATCAAGTTTCCTCAGCAGCTCAGTTAATGACTCAGAACTTTCTGTATTAATTGAGCCCTGAGACTCTACATGACTCTCTCAAAGTCGGGGCTCATTTTATTTAATAGGAGATATTTTCTTCTCTCACAGCTGGATTTTCTTGGATTATCAACAGAGATTGTTTACACATGTACACAGGAGACCTGGTTCACACAGTACATTTTCCTTGCTCAGGGCGATCAGAGCAATTATCTACTTCCTCTAACAAGATGTCTTAGAATTGCACAACCACCACAGTTAGGGTTTGTCATTTTCAGAAGTTTTGGAACTGATCAGCAGGTAGAGCATGTGTTCTGTGACACTGCTGGCTTTCCATCTGCTGTGTGAGCTGCAGATGATGTGCTGACACTTAGCTGCTGGAGAGCTACTGCCTAATGAGCAATGGGGAAAATTGGTTCTATTTGGCACACTTCTACTTGGGGTGTACAGTGTTCAGAGATACAGAAAATCATGAGTACAGTCACCCATTACTCAAAATAACTTAAAACATCTTCCATAATTACTCAGTTCTTTCATAGTCATGACATTGCTAATCATGACTCCTGATTAAATAACAAGCTGAGTTCCTGATGCTCATTAAGATGCAGAGGCCACCCTCGTTCATTGCTGGTAGGAATGTGAAGTGGTGGGGCCACTGTGGAAGAGTCTGGCAGTTCCTAAAAAAGTTAAACATAGAGTTACCATATGACCCAGAAATTCCACTACTAGGTATATACCCAAAAGAATTGAAGACATCTGTTCACACAAAAACATGTACGTGAATGCTCACAGCACCATAATTCACAATAGCTAAGTAGTAGAAACAACTTAAATGTCCATTGACAGGTACAGAAAATTAAATGTAGTCTATCTTTACAATGGATTAGTATTCAGCCATGAAAAGGAATGAAGTATTGACATATGCTACAACATGGATGAACCTCAGAAACATTAGGCTAAAATGAAAGAAGCCAACACAAATGGCCACAGATTGTATAGTTTCATTTATATGAAGTGTCCAGAATACACAAATTTATACAGAGAGAAAGAAGTTTAGTGGTTGCCAGGTGTTAGGGTGAGGGGGGACAGTGAGTGCTAATGGGTCTGGGGTTTCATTCTGGGGCCATTAAAATGTTCTGGAATTAGATGTTCTAGAATTAGATGCTTGCTGATTCTTTTCCCATCCAATCCAAACCTTTGATTGTAAATGTGACTATCCCAGATTCTAGGGAAGACTAAGTGGCTGCCTGAACCACAGAACTAGTTAGTTTTCAAAGCCAAGACTAGATCCTGGGGGGGTGGGGGGGTTCTGATTCTCAGGTCAACTTTCCTCTTGTTTCATCAATTGAACACATTTGAATCATATTTTCTCTGATTGGCAGGAGAGTATTTGGTGACTGGGGAAGCAAGGGGGACAGTCACTGAATACCACATAAAATGAGAAAGGCTCAAATACCCACCATTTGCTTCAAAGTGGATGGAACTGGAAGGTATTATGCTGAGTGAAGTAAGTCAATCGGAGAAGGACAAACATTGTATGTTCTCATTCATTTGGGGAATATAAATAATAGTGAAAGGGAATATAAGGGAAGGGAGAAGAAATGTGTGGGAAATATCAGAAAGGGAGACAGAATATAAAGACTCCTAACTCTGGGAGACGAACTAGGGGTGATGGAAGGGGAGGAGGGCGGGGGGTGGGGGTGACTGGGTGATGGGCACTGAGGTGGGCACTTGACGGGATGAGCACTGGGTGTTATTCTGTATGTTGGTAAATTGAACACCAATAAAAAGAAATTTATTATTTTAAAAAAAAGATGAGAAAGGCTCATATAGGAACAAATCAAGGAGCCTGAAGCTTTTTCTGAGGGCTAAACAGGTCTGGCAGGATAAATTGCTTTTAGAATTTTCAATTATAGGGGATCCCTGGGTGGCGCAGTGGTTTGGCGCCTGCCTTTGGCTCAGGGCGTGATCCTGGAGACCCGGGATCGAATCCCACATCAGGCTCCCGGTGCATGGAGCCTGCTTCTCTCTCTGCCTCTCTCTCTCTCTCTCTCTCTCTCTCTCTCTCAATCTGTGTGTGACTATAGTAAATAAATAAAAAATTAAAAAAAAAGAATTTTCAATTATATATTAATAAAGATGATCTTGGTTGCAAGAGCCAAAAACCTTCCTCAATCAAGCTAAAGCAAACAAACTTTTGTTGCCCCAAACGAAACAAATATTTGCTCATTTTTGTGGTTGGGTGATTATCTGCTAGGAAAGCTGATACAGTAGAAGGATGAGCTGCAAGAACTATGATCTCAAGGTAGAAACAGAAGTCAATGGACCATAGCTGTCTATTTCTTTCTCCCCTCTCATCTACCTCAATTCTGCTTGTTTCTCTTTGCAAATCAGCCTTGTTCTCTCTTCCTACAGGTAGACTTTTTTTCCCCTGGCACCAGGGAATATGGCATCAAAAGCCCTGTTGGCAAACCCAAGACAAAGAGGGAACTTTTTTCTCCACCGTCCATACAGCAAACCTTGGAAAAGGATCTGATTGGCTGTGCCAGAGCCTTATACCTATCTCTATATTCAGAAGGGCATGCTCTGTAATAATTTGCTCAGATCAAAGGCAACACATTTTGGGGGATGATAGTAGAGAATGCTCAACAGACAAAATAAATAAACCTAACTCCACTACCAGTTATAAATCCTTACTTCTTTTATTGACTTGGAGGGCTGCTTTGAAATGTGAAAGGTGAAAAAGATCTGCATTCAGTTTTCATAAAGTGAGGGAGGTCAACCACACATCTATAACAGCATGTTCTTCCTGGTCTCCTGGAGATAGACACTGACTTGTCTCATCAGGGATTTTTTTTTAAGATTTATTTATTTATTGGGATCCCTGGGTGGCGCAGCGGTTTGGCGCCTGCCTTTGGCCCAGGGCGTGATCCTGGAGACCCGGGATCAAATCCCACATCGGGCTCCCGGTGCATGGAGCCTGCTTCTCCCTCTGCCTGTGTCTCTGCCTCTCTCTCTCTCTCTCTGTATCTGTCATAAATAAATAAAATATTTAAAAAAAAAAAAGATTTATTTATTTATTTATTTATGAGAGAGAGAGAGAGAGAGAGAGAGAGAGAGGCAGAGACACAGGCGGAGGGAGAAGCAGGCTCCATGCACCGGGAGCCCGATGTGGGACTTGATCCCGGGACTCCAGGATCGTGCCCTGGGCCAGAGGCAGGCGCTAAACCGCTGAACCACCCAGGGATCCCCTCATCAGGGATTTTTGACTTGTGACCTATGCCACTTTTTTTTCTCTATGAGGTCAAGTAACTGTTTTATATATTCACTGCTGTATCCCTAAGCACTTAGCACAATGTCTGGCACATAATAGATATTCAAAATTATTTGTGGAGTGAATTTTAAGGATTTGAAGCACACCTGACTCAAAAAAATCTTGGCAATAATGAGCACATACCAGATGCCAGGTGCCTATGTCAGAAATTGAGACTGCAGAGATTGAAAACACAAATCTGACGCCCACCTTTGAGGCACTCACAGTCCATCAGAGGAGCAAACAGAACATACATGTAATAAATGGGGCTTGCACAAAGTGCTATGAAACTGTCACATAACCTTAGAGAAGATGATGGTATAATACATCCCTAAGAGTTAAAGTGTTTTCAGAATTTTAATAGGATTTAAGCATGTTCTTAAAATCAAATATATACAGATGGAAACAGAAGTTGGAACTTCTGTTTCCAACCCAAATGCTGGCAGGTGAAGCTGCGTCAGTGGGTAAAGTAGGGTAAATGGGTGACACAAACTGCCTTTTTAAAAAAGATTTTATTTATTTATTTGAGATATATATATATGTATGTATATACATATATAGAGAGAGAGTGTGTGCGCACAAGCTGGGGAGGGCCAGGGGAAGAACCTGCGATCATGACCTGAGCTAAAGGCAGGTGAATCAACTGAGCCATGCAGGCGCCCCTCAGTATGCCTTTACATTAAAAAAGGGGGAGGGGTGCTTACAAAAATAAACTGAGGCAAAGAAGTTATTTGCATAAGACATTTCCTGTGAAAAGTCAGTTTCCCCTTTTACAAATAAGTAACAGTTACTGAGATACTGTATGTGATAAAATGTACAGAGTTGTATGTCAAATATATATGTAATTGTGTGTCTCAGGTACACAGAGCTGTGAAGATATAGAATTAAGGGTTTTTATTCCAAGCTACCAATACTTCTTTTCCAGCACAGTAATTTAGTCTGCCTCCTTTCCTGTTTTTGTGAACTAAGGCCATATATTCATTCATTAGTCCTTAAACAAATAGTGATCGAGACACAAAGGCAAGGCACTGGGCACAGTGACTGTGTGTGAGTGTGTAGCCAAAGTTGAATAGTCATGGTTTTTCTTCCAGGGGTCACAGAGACAACTACAGAAGGCAAGTCAATATTCATAATAATCGGGCTACAGATAAGTGTCTTGGGAGAGATACAAATGGATGGAAGGGGAATTGTAAAAAATCAGTTTGAAAATATTGTCTAGGGATTGATTTTGCAGGGCTACGAATGTCAGACTAAAACATCTTGTAGTTTATGGGGCAGGAAACGAAAGTGGTATCACCTCCTATTTCCAGTAAAGATGCAAGGCCACTTGCAACCTGACTTGTCTATCTCCAAATGGCATTTGTGAAATAGAGAAAAAAATGCTTCCTTGGGTATTTTTTTTAAAGATTTATTTTATTTTAAAGATTTTATTTATTTATTCATAAGAGACACACACACACACACACACAGAGGTAGAGATACAGGCAGAGGGAGAAGCAGGCTCCATGCAGGTAGCCCAACGTGGGACCCAATCCCAGATTCCCAGGATCAGGCCCTGGGCTGAAGGCGGCGCTAAACTGCTGAGCCACCCAGGCTGCCCTAAAAATTTATTTATTCATGAAAGACACAGAGAGAGGCAGAGACATAGGCAGAGGGAGAAGCAGGCTCCCTGCGGGGAGCCTGATGTGGAACTCGATCCCAGGACCCCGGGATCACCACCTGGGCCAAAGGCAGACGCTCAACAGCTCAGCCGCTTAGCCATGCAGGTGCTCTCAAATATGAATTTTATTTTTTTAGTATTTTTAGTATTTTTGTATATTTTTTATTGGAGTTCGACTTGCCAACATATAGCATAACACCCAGTGCTCATCCCGTCAAGTGCCCTCCTCAGTGCCCGTCACCCAGTCACTCCCCCAACCCCCCCACCTCCCCTTCCACCACCCCTTGTTCGTTTCCCAGAGTTAGGAGTCTCTCATGTCCTGTCACCCTCTCTGATTTTTCCCACTCATTTTCTCTCCTTTCCCCTATAATCCCTTTCACTATTTTTATATTCCCCAAATGAATGAGACCATATAATGTTTGTCCTTCTCTGACTTACTTCACTCAGCATAATACCCTCCAGTTCCACCCACGTCGAAGCAAATGGTGGGTATTTGTCGTTTCTAATGGCTGAGGAATATTCCATTGTATACATAGACCACATCTTCTTTATCCATTCATCTTTCGATGGACACCGAGGCTCCTTCCACAGTTTGGCTATTGTGGACATTGCTGTTAGAAACATCGGGGTGCAGGTGTCCCGGCGTTTCATTGCATCTGTATCTTTGGGGTAAATCCCCATCAGTGCAACTGCTGGGTCGTAGGGCAGGTCTATTCTTAACTCTTTGAGGAACCTCCACACAGTTTTCCAGAGTGGCTGCACCAGCTCACATTCCCACCAACAGTGCAGGAGTGTTCCCCTTTCTCCACATCCTTCACAAAAGACTTGATCTTTGACCTCTTGGTGATTTTTCTTCTTGCCCATGGCAGCTGTCACTTTTCAGGGATAGCGGTCAATTCCGGCCACCAGAGCATGGCTGTAGGGACGGTCTGAGGTGCCCTCATCACTGTTCTTCAGGATGATCGCTTTTGTCGGAGTAGCTTCCGGCCAGGACCAGCACCACCTTCCGGGGTTTCATGAACTTGCCCATCTCGACCGCAGCCACTCGAGCTTACAGCAGAAAGGAAGCTCAAATACGAATTTTAAAGGTGTAAATTTTCTTCTTCGTGTAAATTTTCTTCTTCTTCTTCTTCTTTTCTTTTTCTCCTTCTTCTTCTTCTTTTTAAGATTTCATTTATTTATTCATTCATGAGAATCTCACAGCGAGAGACAGAGAGGTGGAGACACAGGCAGAGGGAGAAGCAGGCTCCATGCAGGGAGCCTGACCTGGGACTCGATACCGGGACCCCAGGATCAGGCCCTGGACTCAAGGCGGCGCTAAACCGCTGAGCCACCTTGGCTGCCCCGAATTCTGCTGCTTTTAAACAGAATTGTTTCAAAATTCAATTTTAACTGTTTTTAATTAAACAGATGGGCAGGTCCTCCACCCACCCCAACCTGAGCCATTCAGCCCCAGGCCCCCGAGCATCCATCATCTATCTCCCTTCTACAGTCCGACCCCAAGTCTCCCGGGAACCTAGTTGTTCCGCTGGAGTTTCTGTAGGGGACTCCGTCTTTAAGTGCACCGTCTTTGCCCCGCCCTGCACAGCACCCCCGGACATTCTGATTGGCTGTAGCCTTCCCATGTGCTCTGGTCTGGCTTCTCTGATTGGCCGACGGCTCACCGCGAACAAGGATTACCCGTTTCCTGGGCTACAGCGAGGGTGAGCGGAGGCCTAGGAATCCCGGTAGCTGGCGGGCTTCTGACTTAGTCCGGGGGCGCCATGGCCAGCGTCCACGAGAGCCTCTACTTCAACCCCATGATGACCAATGGGGTCGTGCACGCCAACGTGTTCGGCATCAAGGACTGGGTGACGCCGTATAAGATCGCGGTGCTGGTGCTGCTGAACGAGATGGGCCGTACGGGCGAGGGCGCCGTCAGCCTCATGGAGCGGCGGAGGCTCAACCAGCTGCTCCTGCCGCTGTTGCAGGTGAGCGGCCCCCATCGGCTCCCGCTCATCCAGCATGCCTTTCCTGAGCACATGCTCCGTGCCGGCGGCACGAGTGTTTCTCGGATACTCTTTAAGCCCTGGAGGTCCTCAAAAAAAAAAAAAAAAAAAAAAAAAAAAAAAGAAAAAAAGGAGTCAATACCACCTGCTCACAATGAGTACTTACCATCCGTCTGGCAGGTGATTTCCATGCATTTTTTGCAGGTTCCTGTTTGGCTCTAGCATTTATTTAGCTAAGTGATGGGGGGAGGAATTCTTTTCTAAGATCCACCCATCTTTTTTTTTTAAAGCTTTTATTAAAAAAATAAAGCTTTTATTTATTTATTCATGATAGACACACACAGAGAGAGAAGCAGAGACACAGGCAGAGGGAGAAGCAGACTCCATGCAGGGAGCCTGATGCAGGATTTGATTCCGGGACTCCAGGATCACGCCCTAGGCTAAAGGCAGGCACTAAACCGCTGAGCCACCCAGGGATACCTATCTTTTTTTTTTTTAAAGTATTAATTTACTTAACACACACACACACAGAGGCAGAAACGTAGGCAGAGGAAGAAGCAGGCTCCCCGCAGGAAGAAACAGTTAAAATGGGACTTGATCCCAGGACCTTGGGACCATGACCTGAGCCAAAGGCAGATGCTCAGCCACTGAGCCACCCAGGCAACTCCTTCACTCCTGTCTTCTGTAGAAAAGGGGCTACACCAGTCCTGAGCGTTGGAGTCAGGTGAATCGGGGAGGCTCCCAGAGGACCAGAATAAGTAATGGTAATGATCTAAAACTGACAGCCAACCTTGAACACTTACTGTTTGCTAAGCACGTAACGTGTCTCCTTTCATTTCGCAGACTCAGGTGATAGCTTCAGCAGTTACTAGCTGTGTGACTGGGGCAAGTTCCATAACCTACTTGGGTCTCTGTTTTCTCTCTGTAAAATGGGGACAGTAATAGAAACTGTGTTGTAGGATGGCTGTATTAAATTAGAAGACCAGGGCACCTGGGTGGCTCAGTGGTTGACATCTGCCTTCAGCTCAGATCGTGAGGTCCTGGGACCGAGTTCCGCATCAGGGTCCCCACAGGGAGCCTACTTCTCCCTCTGCCTACGTCTCTGCCTGTGTCTCTCATGAATAAATAAAAATCTTAAAAAAAAAAAAAAAAGAAGATCCATGGAAAGCATGTCACAGTTTGTGGCACATAGTAAAGTGCTCAGTGTTAGCTATTGTCATTTGAATGGGGTCTCATAGAGCATATATCTTCTTTTATATTTGTTGTGGTTTTTCTCGTTCATTTGTGTGATTTTATGACTCATGTCTCTCCTCTTCTAAGCTACTATGAGGGCAGTGTTTTATCCTACTTTTGTTCACTCTTGAATCCCCAAAGCTTAGTAGAGTGCCGTAAATAAAAGTGTGGAGTAAGTGATATGGGACATACCCTTTTGTGACAGATGCGTGTATTTAGGTGAATGGGGAGGACTCAGAGGAAGAGGAGAGTTAAGCTGGAACTTGCAGGATGAGCAGCGGTGGCAGAAACAAAGATCTAAGGTCCTGGGCCCCCACATTATCAATATGCTTGATAAACGGCTTTTTAAAAAATGATTTTATTATTTATTTGAGAGAGAGAAAGAGCAAAGGAGAGCGAGAGGAAGAAATCGGTTCCCCACTGAGCAGAGAGCCCCATGCAGGGCGCTATCCCAGGACCCCAGGATCATGACCCAAGCCCAAGACAGATGCTGAACCTACTGAACCACCCAGATGGCCCAGGGACTTTTTTCTTTTCTTTCTTTCCTTCTTCTTCTTTTTTTTTTTTTTTAAAGATTTATTTATTTGAGAGAGAGGGAGAGAGAGCATGTTGAGCAGGGGGAGGGGCAGAAGGAGATTAAGCTCAAGACCTTAAGATCATGACCTGAAACCAGGAGTCTGCTACAGACTGAGCCACCCAGGTGCACCTAAACAGCTTTTTAAAAATATATCACCCAGGGACGCCTGGGTGGCTCAGTGGTTGAGCGTCTGCCTTTGGCTCAGTGTGTGATCCTGGAGTCCCGGGATCGAGTCCCACATCGGGCTCCCTGCATGGAGCCTGCTTCTCTCTCTACCTCTCTCTCTGTGTGTCTCTCATGAATAAATAAATTTTAAAAAATCCCACAAAATATTTAAATATATATATACATATATATATATATATCACCCATATTAATTGGGGGAGAGAAAGAATACTGAGAACACAGAGATTAAGTGGCTTGCCTGGTTGGTTGAATATAAGTAATGGGGTCTTTACTTGTAGCTCCCAGTCTTAGATGCATTACTATTATTATAAGTGTATTTTCCTAGTCCATTATTGAAATAAAAGTCATAATACTGAAAGATTTGGTACTAGAGAAAAGAAACAAAATAGTACTCGTGTTTAACTCACACATCTTTCTGTCTTTGCTCGTGTGTTTTTTTTTTTTTTTTTCTGTCTGAAATTCTCCTTTGTGGTTCTTTGGCTAAATACTATGTGATCTAGAAACATTCCCGTCAGACTTCCAATTCCTTTGTTTAAGGTTCGGCTTTACACATTAGTTAATTTTTAAAAAAACTAGTTAATTTTTAATTACTCAACTAATATACAAAGATCATTGTAAAAACTTCAGCTGATACTAAAATTGATGGAGTTATGGTTCTACATGTCATCCAACCCTTTTCCCCTCTCAGAGATTATCACTGTTATGTTTATTCATTCAACTATTTGTGGAGTCACAGGTCAGAACAGATCTTTCTAGACCTTTTGCGAAATCCATGTGTATATAAATAGGTAGATGCATATGAATGTAAGGATAGGTATGTATCCTTTTTATTTAATTTTGCTTAAATTTATTTTTTATTTTTATCTTTTTAAAAGTTTTATTTATTCATGAGAGACACAGAGAGAAGCAGAGACACAGGCAGAGGGAGAATCTGGCTCCCTCTGGGGAGCCTGATGTGGGACTCGATCCCAGGACCCTGGATTCACGACCTGAGCCAAAGGCAGATGCTCAACCACCTAGTCACAGGCGCCCCATAATTTTGCTTAAGTTAAAAAAAATTTTTTTTAAGTAAATAAAATTCTATTCTACAGCTTGCTCCTTTCACTTAACCAGTCTTGGAGATCTTTCCACGTCAGCACATTTGAATAGAGCCACTTCATTCTTTTTTAACAGCTGCATTATATTCCACAATAAGAAAAGAAACAACTCATATTAAATATAAACAACTCCTAATATTAAGTAAATTTACAACATATTATAAGTTATAGATAACTATTGATGGGCTTCTAGATTCTTTTCAGTTTTTCATCATTTCAAACAATGCATGCCAAATATACCTTCCCCAGAATTGAATTGCTTTCCACATCTAAAATTGGCATATATAGTATCAACTTACTCTCTAAAAAAGATCCAGTGTTTAGTTTTAAACCTCAATTGGATTGTATAATCTTGACAGCCAAGGTTGCATACTCTGTCTTTGCTGGTACCTTTTACGGACTTGGGCATATAGTATATCTGCCTACTTTACAAGGTTTTGGGAAGGATCAAATGAGATTGTGAAAAAATAGGATTCCTGTGTTTGAATAATGCTTTCCAGTCTACAAAGCACGTTGCCTTTTCTTACTCTTTCTTTGTCATAAACAAGGGAGATGGTTATGATTGTCTACATTTTATTGATAAAGGAAACTAGCTTTGCCATGATTACAAAATAATAAAAAGGAACTCCAGGTCCTCAGAATACAGTCTATGCTTTGTTTCCATTTTTAAACCTTTTCCCCAGCTAACCAAGAATGGTTTGCAGATTTGAAGTATTCCTTTAGCGTTTTATTTATTTATTTTTCCTTTCCTTTAGCGTTTTAGATAGTTGTTTTCCTGATTTGAGATTTCACATTTGGAATGATTGTTAAAGCAGAGGGGTTGATAAATGAATTCGTGTTTACAGTATATCATTCTCCAGCTCCTTAAAATTTATCTATGCCCTCCTTGTCTTCTTTACCCAGGGCCCAGATATTACACTGTCTAAACTGTACAAGTTAATTGAAGAATCTTGTCCCCAGCTGGCAAATTCAGTACAGATCAGGTAAGCTTCCTTTCATTCTGGATATGTGAAAATATGTTTATGTAGATGAAAATTAGAAAAATGTACATGGTAATGAGTTCTCTAAAAATATATCTTTGTTACTCTCCCTTGTTTTTCTATGTACTGTACTTTTTTTTTGAAAAATGGTTAACATTAAACATTCTGTTTCAATTTTTTTTTTAAAGATTTTATTTATTTATTCATGAGAGACAGAGAGAGAGGCAGAGACACAGGCAGAGGGAGAAGCAGGCTCCATGCAGGGAGCCTGACCCGGACTCATCTCTGGTCTCCAGGATCAGGCCCTGGGCTAAAGGTGGCGCTAAACCACTGAGCCACCCAGGCTGCCCTGTTTCAAATTTTATTTTTCTATATGGATCTACCTTGTTCTTCTTAGTCGTTGCAAAGCATTTCATTTTTGCTGGTTGATGTGCTACTTTGACAAATTTTATGATCAAGGATACACGAGCAGTGATGCTTTTTAGAATAAAGAGAGTGACATTCTGGATTGTCAGGTTTGTTTTATGTGTCACCATTTTTATGAATTTCTGAATTGCTCTTAAAATAGATTTATTGGAGATAATTGTGGAATATGAAACATGAGAAGATGTTCAGAGGGACTTCCTAAAATACGCACCTCAATTTTCTCATTCAGAATCAAACTGATGGCTGAAGGCGAATTGAAGGATATGGAACAATTTTTTGATGACCTTTCAGATTCTTTTTCTGGAACTGAACCAGAGGTTCACAAAACGAGTGTAGTAGGTATGAAGCTCTTCTAAGGAGAGCAGAAAATGTTTTCATTGAAATGAGCAGCTTGCTTAATCACATGTATCATTACTCTGCCATATCTGAACAAACACAATGGGGTGTTGGACATGTTTTAATTTATATTTATTGCCTTGCCATTTTGTCCTATGTTTAAGTGACTGTCTTGTGGAAAATCATCTTCTGTTTTGTCTATAATAGTCCAATTATTAGCTCTGGTCCTGGGGGCATTTAGGGTTTCAGAGCTCTTTTTCACAGTTCTCTGGATTCCTTGTCTGCATTGTACGACAGTAAGTCAGGGTCGCCAACTAAACTTTTATGAAAAGAGGTAAGTAAGAATATATTATTGCTATAGCTTATAAAATGAGGGCATACATGAAATTTCTTGAGGCTTGTCTATTAGCTTTCTATCCATGCTCCATCCATTTGGCTTTTTTGCGTGGTAGTTTTTATGTTATTCAGCATCAGCTATTATATTGATCTTCTGTGTGCTGTGTGCCAGGCTCTGGACTTAAAAGATAGACAGGGACCTTCTTATGGAGATCACATACTGGTAGGGTGGGGCCAGATGGTAAAAAGTAAACAAATAAATGAAATAATTTCAGATAGTTCCATCAGCCACGAAAAAAACATATTGGATGGGTAAAGATGATGGAGTGTAGGGGGTAGAGGGTGAGGTGAGGACTGAACCCTGAATAAGAAGAGGAAATTAGTTTTGTAAAAGATGGGGGAAGAACATTCTAGGTGGAGGGAATAGCAACTGCAAGTGTCTTCTTTTTGATTCTTTTGAAGGAAGAATTGCAAGAAATAGTTTCCACTTTGTGTAGCCTGGATTTCAGTTAATGCTTCACCTGTGTTTGTCTGTACTGTAGGTTTGTTTCTGCGCCACATGATCTTGGCCTACAGTAAGCTTTCTTTCAGTCAAGTGTTTAAGCTGTACACCGCACTTCAACAGTACTTCCAGAATGGTGAGAAAAAGACAGTGGAGGATGCTGATATGGAACTGACCAATAGAGAGGAGAGTGAAAGAAAAATGGAAAAAGAAGAACTTGATGTATCTATAAGGTAACTTGGGTTTTTCCAATAGGCATCCCTTTCCTGTGAAATAATATAATTATAGGCACAGTAAATCCTCATTCAGAATTCATGTGCTGCCTGCTATGATTTTGCCCCTTCAGATCTAAGAAGTTGACCCATATGGGCTGTATCACTGGGCTCCCTGCCTTCTGATTCCTGATGGGGAGGCACTAAGGGCTAAGAAGAGTGGGGTCAGGCTGTGATCTGCTGGCTCCCTTCCTTCAGGGTCATGGTGGACTGGCTGTTGGGTCACAGCTTCTGTGACCTGGTCCTCTCTGCATTCTTCTGGGGTCTGGGAACTAGGACAATGTCCCAGGCCTGGGGTGTAAGGTACCCCATGGTTACCAGTCCTGGGGACTGTATTGTTCCTTATGGCTTCTCTGTCTCCTGCCCCTAGTTTCACAAGCTCCTTCCAAATCCCACCATTTAAATACGCCATTTGTTTCCTGCTGGGACCCTGACCAGTAGTGTTCCTTATGTCACAGTTGATTCATTCAGTGAAAATGTATGGTGTGCCTATTAAAGTTTAAGCAGTGGGGGACATGGTGCCCCTGTTCACCTAGTTGTTCAAGCTCAAAACTTAGGAGTGTCCTTGGTTTCTCCCGGCAGCCTAGTTGTTCTTCCACAATAGTCTGGACTTAGTTCACTTGTCTGTATCACTACAGCTGCCCCTGCAGCCCCAGCATCAAATCTCTACTTCTATAGCCTCCTTGTTGGCCTCTTTGCCTTCACTCATGTTTCCCTGCAATCTGTTTTTCATGTAGCATCCAAGGGAAACCTCATGAGCGTAAATCATACCATGGCACCCTTCTGCCCCAAACCCTCAGTGACTACTGTTCTTGGAGTTTAGACCCAAATCCAAGCTTTTCATGGCCTCCATGCCTGTGTGATCTGGCCCCATCATCTTCTCTACCTCTTGCTCCTTGCTCTCTGCTTAACTCTCAGCAGTCCAGCTGCTCGGGCTTGGTTTCAGCTTCATGAGTACTCCACACTGCTGTGGGCTTCTGATTTCAGCTCTAGTGTCATCACACAGGCCTTCTGTGACCACATATCTGAAGTAACCACCGTTCCAAATACTTCTGGCTTCTTTAGTTCCTTCATGACTCTCCTCATTAAGTAACTTGTTATGTTTATTGCTTAGTCCTTTGTATCTATGTCTTCTGCCTTGGCACCCCTTTGGATCTAAGACCCTTCTCCATCTTGCTTCATTGCATTTTTACCAGGGCTTAGTTTAGTGCCTGCCTCCTAGAATGTCTGTGAATATGTGCTGGATGAATAAATGAATGCAGAGAATCAACATAGGCAGCCTGTCACCCATACTGGTGAGTGGTCCTGGACATAAAGCAGTTTTTATTGACTTCACTTAGCTATCTCAATTCCCCTCACCTTAACTGTTACCTGGGATCACTTCCCAAATAAACATTGCTACTCTGAGGGAAAAACACACACATGTGTGTACACATGGATAGTATATTCCATATTCCCTGACCTCAAGGGCCCACAGTGTGGCAAGGAAGACTGACATCACAGATCATTATGCTGCAGTGTGCTCAGAGTTTTATCAGCCTCACCTGCTAAGGAGGCTGGCTAAACCACCTCGGGGGTATGGATAGTTCCTGAGAGTGGCCTTTGGTTACAAGATTTGTTTGGCACATGCTGGGTGCATGAGATTATAGTATCATTAAATGCTTCCAAAACCTCACTTACTCAGAATTGCTTATAGATGCCTCTCATCTGGTGGAGAGGTGGCACAGTGTGGGTTTAAGTCTGGCTCTGGTGACAGACTCCTGGCTTTGGGTTCTGGCTCCTCTACTTACTCCCTGTGAGACTCTTGGCCAGTTACCCTCTCTGTGCTTCAGTGTCCTGATTTGCAAAATGAGGCATCATATCACTTCCTCAGGGGGTCATTGTGAGGATTAAACATGAGATCCACTAAAATGAACAGAGCTGTGCCTGGCATGTAGTAAATATCCAACAAATACTGGCTGTTCTTGTTCTCTACTTTCTCTATTGGCTCAGCCTTCTAAGGAGTGCTTCTGGGCTACAGGGTGGTCTTTGCTCTGGCTACTTGATATACTTCAAGTAGCAGAATATCACTTCTTGTGAAATGCTAAAATTCAGACTTATTTTGGTTTGACTTTCTCCTAAATTAATCTGATGTAATTAGGTCTAACTGCATCATTTTATTTTTATCCTGTTCTAAGAGCTCATCTGTGTGTGACCCAGTATATTTATCATGAAGGTATATAGTTTCAGGCCAAATGACTATGTTGTAATGTCACATTGTATGCACTATACTAAAACAAAACAAAACAAGAACAAAAGGGAAAAAAAGGTCTGCAGTGAATTTTGTGCATAAAACTTTTATAAAAAGTCGGGGTGGAGGGACATCTGGGTGGTTCAGTGGTTGAGCGTCTGCCTTTGGCTCAGGATCCTGAGGGTCCTGGTATCGAATCCTGCATCAGGCTCCTTGCATGGAGCTTTCTTCTCCTCCCTCTGCCTATGTCTCTGCCTCTCTCACTCTGTTGGTCTCATGAATAAATAAATAAAATCTTAAAAAAAAAAAAAGTAGAGGTGAAGAATTTGATACCATAAGAACTGAGAATCAAATCACATATATACATTACAATTTTATATCTTCAAAGATAAAACTGGAATGTTTTCCCACCTATAATGTATAGCAGCAGAATGCTCTGCAATGGTTAAAAAATGTATATCAATGTAATATTTCAAACTTTTCTTTTTTTTTAAGATTTTATTTATTTATTCATGAGAGGCACACACAGAGAGAGAGGCAGAGACACACGCAGAGGGAGAAGCAGGCTCCATCCAGGGAGCCCAACGCAGGACTCAATCCCAGGTCTCCAGGATCACACTCCAGGCTGAAGGAGGTGCTAAACTGCTGAGCCACTGGGGCTGCCCTCAATGTAATATTTCATTCATAATTTTCCAGTAAATGACATTTCTGGATAAAAAAAGGTGTATAGTTTTAGAAAATAGTGTACATACAGTAACTGAATTTTGTCATTGAAATTAAGGAGATATATTATTTGTTTTGAGATATACTATTTAAATATTTTTCTAATTAAGTATTACAATTTTTTGTCTACAAAGAAATAACCTTTCTTGTAATAAGATTTCTTTTTATTTTATAGAATATGTTTCAATTAAAAATATATTTACATTTATTTCTTTGTTAAAGAGAAAAATTTCATTTTTTGGTGATCTTTTCTAATATTTTATTGCATTATGAAAAGTTTCACAATTTAGCCCTTTTATTCTTCCTTTCTTTATGTTTTTTCTTTTTTTTTTAAGTTCTTGGAATGTTTTCAGGTCTCTTTTCTTCATGAAAGTTATTTTTCTTGTCCTAGACATTTGTATTAAAATTAGAAAGGACGGAGGCAGCCCTGGTGGCGCAGCGGCTTAGCGCCACCTGCAGCCCAGGGTGTGATCCAGGAGATCATTTCCCCTTGAATGTTAATTTAGAAGGGAGGGAAGAAATATTCAGGCAACAAATGTTTATCATTTTTAAAAAGTCCAATCACAGAAGAGAGGGCACACTGAAATTGAGCCTCTGCTTTGTTTGCTGGCAGTTGCCAAGTGCCTGCAGTCAGGAGCAGGCTGATAGGATTTGCCTATGTGAGTCTACAGTGGAAGCTACTGGTCTGCAAGCCGCCTGTAATTACAGCTTCCCTGTGCTTCTAAAAGGACCTAACAGGGATCCCTGGGTGGCGCAGCGGTTTGGCGCCTGCCTTTGGCCCAGGGCGCGATCCTGGAGACCCGGGATCGAATCCCATGTCGGGCTCCCGGTGCATGGAGCCTGCTTCTCCCTCTGCCTGTGTCTCTGCCTCTCTCTCTCTCTCTCTCTCTCTGTGTGACTATCATAAATAAATAAAAGTTTAAAAAATAAAAAAATAAAAGGACCTAACAGAAGTAGAAATTCTCTGGTAATTCTTCACTTGCCAGTGATTTAATATAAATCTCCCAAATTCCTGAATTTATTCAACAAATACTTACCAAGTGCTTCCTGTGTACCCGGCACCATGTTTCAGTGCTGTGTTGTCAGCCAAGAGGAGGAGGCCCTGTCCTCCTGGAGTCTTGTGGGGAGGGTCAGATAAGAGAGAGGCCGTTGGTAAGTAATGTAGTTTCAGAGTAAGTCTGTGCCGTTGAAAGGAAATGGGACCCAGGGGTAGAGGGACTGGGGTTTTGGCTGGAGAGGGGCCAGGTGGAGAGGGAGCCAGGTGATGAAGGAGCCGGGAGGAAATGCCAGAACGCACGGCACACACACAGCTTCCACGACGGGACAAGCCGCCATGTTGGAGGCACAGACAAAACATTGTGGCTTCGGGAGAGGGGCTGCTTCACGCCCTCTGGTCACATCCTTCAGAAGGGTGGTGTCCTTGCTTCCTCCTCGGATGTCTGGTAACTGTTCCTGCCCCAGTCCCTCGTCTCCCCTACTTCTGTCAATACTCTGCTCAGAAACCTCCAAGGATTCCACAGTCTCCCCACTAGGTGTTCAAGACCTTCCATAGTTGACTCTTTCTCTTTCTTTTTCTTTTTCTTTTCTTTTCTTTTCTTTTCTTTTCTTTTCTTTTTCTTTTTCTTTTTCTTTTTCTTTTTCTTTTCTTTTCTTTCTTTCTTTCTTTCTTTCTTTCTTTCTTTCTTTCTTTCTTCTTTCCTTCCTTCCTTCCTTCCTTCCTTCCTTCCTTCCTTCCTTCCTTCCTTCCTTCCTTTTCTTCTTTCTTTCTCTTTCTTTCTTTCTTTCTTTCTTTCTTTCTTTCTTTCTTTCTTTCTTTCTTTCAGAATTTTATTTGAGAGAAAGCATAAGCTGGGGGAGGGGCAGAGGGAGAGGGAGTAGCAGGCTCCCCACTGAGCAGGGAGCCCTACTAGGGGTTCATTCGCAGATCATGACCTGAGCTGAAGGCAGACACTTAACTGACTGAACCACCCAGGAGCCCCACCGCTGACCTCTCTGACCTTAGTTCAGTTTC
This sequence comes from Canis lupus dingo, assembly GCF_003254725.2. NCBI lineage: Eukaryota > Metazoa > Chordata > Mammalia > Carnivora > Canidae > Canis > Canis lupus. The sequence continues at coordinate 8,139,351 of NC_064268.1, forward strand.
TCAGCTTGGATCCCTTGCCTCAGGCCGTCTAGGGTCTCATCTTTTGTTTTCCTTTCCTGGAATGCCTTCTTCCTTATCATTTTTTCTGCTCCTTCCCAACTTGCAAGGGATTACCCCATTTCTCAGTGCAGAGTCATATTCACATTTGGCATTTATCACTTACTGTCATCTTCTCACCTGGGCTGGTCTTAGCCTTCCCCAGGACTTGTAAGCCTATTAACACATTGTATGTCCTCCAGGACCTAGACTGGAGTTTTATGCATTGCGAGTATTCAGAAACAACAACAATCCTCTGTTGGTTGATCTCATATTTTAAAATTTTCAATTACAGTGGTAGATTAAAGCCCCTTAGAGTAATCTCCAGACTTCTGAGAATCTGACAGATGCCATGTACTGGGTCCGTATTAGAAATGCACATCTTTGCCAACTTTTTTTTTTTTTTTTTAACATTTTATTTGTTTATTTATGAGAGACATAGAAAGAGAGGCAAAGACACAGGCAGAGAGAGGAGAAGCAGGCTCCATGCAAGGAGCCGAATGTGGGACTCAATCCCAGGACTCCAGAATCACACCTTGGGCTGAAGGCAGGTGCTAAACCACTGAGCCACCCAGGGAACCCCAGTACATGGACTTCTTAAAGCCCATTCATGGACCCAGCTTAGATGTCGTTGATTTACAGCAGTAGTAAGTCTAAATTTCTGTCTCAGCAACTAGTAGGATTTATAAGCAAGGTAACCTTGAGCCCCTTTCCCAAATGAGTGGCCCTTTTCCTAAATTGAATACCTCTGTGGCTTCTCACAAGTTATTTTTTTCCTGCATGTATTTTGGGGCCCTGAGGAAGCAGGAGGAGTCCGTAAAGGATGGTTTGGGCCCTGGTGTTTTTATTTGCTCCTCCCAAGCTGGTTCATGTCAGCCACGATTGCCACCAGAGAGGCCACAGCCAAATTTGATCTTCATTTATGGGAACTGTATTTCCCTTCTTTTAGAATCATTTTGCATGATTCTGGTTTTCTCTACTAACCTTATTGGTCATGTGTTTTTCCTTATAAGCTACCCTCAATTTTCAGGGCATGGGGTTTAAGGAAATAAAGCATTTGGTAATAGCATTGTAGGCTTTAAGATTTTATTAAAAAAAAAATTTATTTTTAAGTAATCTCTACACCAAACATGGGGCTCGAACTTAAAACTGTGAGAGTAGGAGTCACAGGCTATACCGACTGAGCTGGCCAGGGTGCCCTGACCATTGTGGACTTTAAAGGCAGTAGGGTCAGTACTGTGTGTCCAGTTTCATTCAGATTCTTACCTATCTCCAGCCTTTTTATGTGCAGCCATACTTATTCCAAGCCTTGGGTTTACCTTGGTTATGGCGCATGTTAAGAGCAAAGGGCTCCTTACTGCCCAGATACTTAACTGTTTTTCATTTGAGAACTTGGCTGGTGAATTTGTTTTCCATTTCCCTCCCGGTCACTGTTGTGTCACCAATCTTTGTTAGACCTGGGTTGGGGCTGGTTCTTGACAGCTCTGATGATGGCAGAATCTGATACACTGCCCCAGGGATTATTAGGTAATAATTATCAGAAATGAAACCAAGAGAATATTAGAGCAGCATCTCCCAAAGTGTTTTCTGTGGAATACTAGTGCTTCTTGAAAGGTACGAGGAAAGGATTCTTCTTTGTTCAATGAGTTTGGTAAATGGTACATTCTCTTTTTTAAGATTTTATTTATTTATTTACTAGAGAACAGAGAATGAGAGAGGCAGAGACATAGGCAGAGGGAGGAGAAGCAGGCTCCATGCAGGGAGCCAGATGGGGGACTCGATCCTAGGCCCTGGGACCATGCCCTGAGCCGAAGGCAGATGCTCAACCACTGAGCAACCCAGGCATCCTGGTAAATGGTACATTAAACAAAGTAAATAAAGTTTCTTTCTGTTGGATTTCTCTCCCATACATCGTGAATCTCCAAGTAAGATAGAGTGTGTGTGACTTTCCCCACAATATGTAACCTCAGAAGAATTTTCCTTCAGAATATCCATTCACATATCGTTTACATAAAAGTTGGACAAGTACTGCATTAGATGCAGGGTGCTTATAAAAGCATTATTGATGAGTAAATATTGATTTTTATACTTACCATAATCCTATAGAGAAACCATTTCTTGGGCAGCCCGGGTGGCTCAGTGGTTTAGTGCCGCCTTCAGCAGCATAGGGTGCGATCCTAGAGACCCGAGATCAAGTCCCACGTTGGGCTCCCTGCGTGGAGCCTGCTTCTCCCTTTGTTTTGTATCTGTGCCTCTCTCTCTCTCTCTGTGTCTCTCATAAATAAATAAATAAAATTTTAAAAAACCCTATTTCTTCAGCGTCTTGTGGCAAAAGGGCATTACTCCTACTTTGCTCTCACAATAAGACTTTTCTGTTGTGCATGCATAGATTTCTCAAGCCTAGGTTTATATCCCTATATTCCTTGTTTGTTGATTCTGCATGATGTAAATTTCTAGGCAAATGATTATTTCTTGGGAGAAGCCACTTTTTCCTGCTCTTGAGTACACCACAACTTGTATCTGTAGCAAGGAGTTAGAAACTTCACTCATTCATTCATTTCCCAAACCCTGAGTACCTGTTTTGGTCCTAGGGATGGTGCTGGGTTTTGGCATCCAATTGCAAGTAAAAGCATACAGGTGTGGCAATGCATAGGTTCTGTTCTCAGCCTCTCTGGGAGACAATGGGAGCTACAGTGAGAGATATCAGGAGAGATTCTCAGAGGACATGACACTTGAGTCAGTCTTGAATGATGGATGGTGTACTGCAGTTCAGCTGGGTGGGACAATGGCCCTGTAGGCCAAGGAAGTAGTGGGGGCATCTTGGCTCAATAGGAGGTCTGTGAGGAGGTCTCAGGCCGGGGGCATGGATGAGCAAGAAAAGGCAAAGGTGAGAGGTAGTGAGCAGCTAGGGCCACTCATGGAGCATTGTGCCTGTCCTGCAAGCAGTGTGGACTTTATCCTGGAAGCTGAGGGGGTACCACTGCAGAGCTTTATATCAGGGGTACCATGAGATTTGTGCATGGTGGAAAGATCACACTATGTAGAACTTAGGTCTATAACTGTCCACAATGATATTGTGTGAACTTTGGCGGGTTGTTCAATATCAATTTTTATTTATGTTTTTTTCTATTCCTTTTTTTTTTTTAAGATTTTTATTTATTTATTCATGAGAGACACACACAGAGAGAGAGGCAGAGACACAGGCAGAGGGAGAAGCAGGCTCCATGCAGGGAGCCCAATGCAGGATTCAATCCCAGGTCTCCAGGATCATGTCCTGAGCTGAAGGCAGACTCACTCAACCACTAAGCCACCCAGGCATCCCATGTTTTTTCTATTCCTGAGAGGAGAGAATTAATTGTAAAGGTTTTGAGCTCTTTTTGATAAAGCTATTTGACTTACTATTCTTGCTGTTGTGTAATTCCTTTTTGTTTGCCATTTAAAATTTTTATTTTAGTTTCAGTTAGTTACTATACAGTGTCGTATCAGTTTCAGGTGTACAATATAGTGATTGAACACTTCATAAGACACTTGGTACTCCTCACAACAGGTGTGCTCCTTGGTCCCCCTCACCTAGTTCACCCATCCTTGTTATGTAATTCCTTAGTAGTTTTGTTTTATTTTTTTCCAGAGAAGAAGAGGTATCTTGCAGTGGGCCTCTCTCCCAAAAACAAGCAGAATATTTTCTTTCTCAACAGGTATGTTAATTCTGTTATTTTATCACAAACTTTTAAAAACAAATCCTGTGGAGAGGCACCTGGGTGGTTTAGTCAGTTAAGCATCTGACTCTTGATTTTGGCTCAGGTCATGATCTCAGGGTTGTGGGATCAAGCCCTATGTCAGGCTCTGCCCTCACCGAGGAGTCTACTGGAGAGTCTATTCGTTTCTCTCTCTTTCCCTTTGCCTCCCCCCCTGCTCTCTCTCTTTCTTTTTTGTTTTTTAAAGATTTTTACTTATTTATTCATGAGAGACACACAGAGAGGTGCAGAGACATAGGCAGAGGGAAAAGCAGGCTCCATGCAGGGAGCCCAATGTGGGATTCAATCCCGGAACTCCGGGATCACGCCCCAAGCTGAAGGCAGACGCTCAACCACTGAGCTACCCATGTATCCCCCTCTGTCTCTTTCTCAAACAAATAAATAAATAAAATCTTTAAAAATGATAAAAACAAATTGTTATTTTAAAAAAAAAATTTTTTTTAATTTATTTATGATAGTCACACAGAGAGAGAGAGAGAGGCAGAGACACAGGCAGAGGGAGAAGCAGGCTCCATGCACCGGAAGCCCGATGTGGGATTCGATCCCAGGTCTCCAGGATCGAGCGCCCTGGGCCAAAGGCAGGCGCTAAACCGCTGCGCCACCCAGGGATCCCGATAAAAACAAATTATATGTCATCACATATGCCTCTTTTGTTAGGCTTATTAATGAATTTACATTATTTCTTATTCTTTGTCCTCTCTTCTTCACTAACTATACAGTGGTGGTTGTGTGTTCTTTCTGATTTTGTGTGTGATTTTCTTTTTCTGTTTCTTTTTTTTAAGATTCTATTTTTTTAAAATAGTTTTTTACATTTTTTTTAAGGATTTTATTTATTTATTTATTTATTCTTGATAGACATAGAGGAGGGGGTGGGCAGAGACACAGGCAGAGGGAGAAACAGGCTCCATGTCAGGAGCCTGATGCGGGACTGATCCCGGGATTCCAGGATCACGCCCTGGGTCAAAGGTAGGTGCTAAACCGCTGAGCCACCCAGGGATCCCCCTAATATTCTATTTTTAAGTAATCTCTACACCCAACATGAGGCTTGAACTTAAAACTCCAAGATCAAGAGTCGCATGCTCTACTGAGCTAGCCAAGTGCCTCATGATTTTATTTTTCTTAAAGCTATGATGCAAAAAAACAAAAAAAAAACAAAAACAAAAACAAAAAAAAAAGCTATGATGCATGCTGATTTTATAATAGTGTGTGACTAACACAGCCCAAAGATGTGATTTGGAAGACTTACTTCCCTTCGGGATCCCTGGGTGGCGCAGCGGTTTGGCACCTGCCTTTGGCCCAGGGCACGATCCTGGAGACCCGGGATCGAATCCCACATCAGGCTCCCGGTGCATGGAGCCTGCTTCTCCATCTGCCTGTGTTTCTGCCTCTCTCTCTCTCTCTCTGTGACTATCATAAATAAATAAAAAAAAAAAAAAAAAAAAAAAGACTTACTTCCCTTCCCCCAACATTTTATTATGGACATTTTCAAATACAAAAGTTGAAAAGCATTGCCTAGTGAATATCCATATACCCACCACATTATTATTTTGCTCTGAGCTTATCATATACCTTCACATCCCTTATCCAGCCATCATTTCATCTTTCATTTTTGATGCATTTCAAGTTGCAGACATCAGTACACTTCACACCAGACATTTCTTGATGGTGCTTTTCAGCCATACTTTTTCATTTGCTTGGTAACCAAAGCCAAATATTTTTCTCCCATGTTATTATTCAAGCATAGAATTTTGATATTTTGCTCTATTTTTCTAATTTTCTTTAATTTGGTTATTAATTTTCTTTCTGCAGAAAAATGTAATGTTTAGGTCTAGATGAAAAGTGATAGAAATCACCCCTGCAGATGAATTTCAAACAGATTAGAAAAACCCATTTAGACAATTGGTTAAGTATGGAGGAGAAAATATAGCTAGATCCTCATACTTCAGTATATTACAGATGAATTAAAGGGTAAATGTGAATATTTAAAGTTTTAATTAGACCAGAAGGAACTACATATTAACTTTTAACTGATCTCTGAGTGGGGAAAGACTTTTTAAACATAAAAGCTATGGAAGTAAACATGTAGGAAGATCATCATTTGATTTTTCAGCATTAAAATTAAAAACGTCTGCATGTCAGAACACATTCCAACAAAACTAAAAGGCAAACAATAAATGAGAAAATAAGCATGTTTATTTGCAATAAACATGACAGTCACAGTTTACTTTTGCTTTAAAAATCATATTTTCAAAGACTTTGATGAGATAAACTTTATAATATATTATTAGAAGAAAAGAACGGAAAGTAAAATGATATACCATGTTCTAATATGTAAAAAATATGGTATATGTGTATACCTGTATGTATACACACATATATATCCCACACACATAGAAAAAAGACTGGAAAAAAAAAAGACTGGAATAAGACACTATTAACAGTATTATTTCTGTGTGGAGGGGTTACACATGATTTTTGTTTCCCCTGTGTGTCTTTCCAATGTTTTTGGTATCTTTTATAATGATATAATGAATTAAAATGAAATTAGAAATTAATAACTTCTAAATAAAAATTTAGGTAAAAATGAAGTGTCTGTAACAAAGTTAAGTACTAATATTTAATTTAGAACTAGTTTTATATATTTTGTATGATCATTGCTGGTACCATCTACATGAAACAGATAGCTGAGAGCTATGAGGCCCTTTGCAGTGCTGGATGCACTACCGATTCTGGAGGTGGTCACAGTCCGGGGTGGGGTCACATTGGTGCTTTAATGTAGTTTGATAGGTACTACAGGAAGAGTTAATGCATAAGCAGGGGCCTTATGGTCCAAGTAGGGGCTTACCGGACCTTACCTAGTCTAGAAGGTGATACAACCAAGTGGCTGAAGTCTAAAGTGGGGTCTGAAGGAGGAATAGGAGTTTGCAAGGAATGCAAGGAACATGTGACTGGGGAGAGGTAGTTGGGAGGCTCTGTGTTTCAGGAAGAGGAAATAGTGTTTTGTGTGGTCAAGAGGAGAAAATAGCTGTAGAAAAGACCATAATCAGGATGCTGGTTAGGATGCATTTCCATATGTTTATTGGCCATTTCTTTCCACCAAGTTGTCATTTTTAAATTTCAGGCTTCTTTGTTAAAAAATGATGAGACGAAAGCCCTCACTCCAGCATCTTTGCAGAAAGAACTGAACAACTTGTTGAAATTTAATCCTGATTTTGCTGAAGCGGTGAGTCATTTGAGTTGGAAAGCCATGATGAGGCTACTCTTTACATTGAAGAGCCATGCAAATGAGGACTGGCCCATTGGCCCTGTTTCTTGGAAGGAAAGGTTGGCAAGTCAAGAAGCCTCCATAGGGAAGCTTTCCCTCCCAGCCCTCATCCCCAGGCCATTAGAGTTTTCTTCAGTCTATTGCTCTTCTCATTCATGCATCGTTTCTCTGAGGCTCCAAATTTTGGGTAAATGATAGAGTAGACTTTGTTTTTTTCTTCAAGTTTTGGGGCTAAAAATTATTTTCCTTTCTTTCTTTTTTTTTTTTTAAATTCAAATAGTTCCATTCCTTACTGGATTTTTACCCTGAAAACCTTCTCTCTCTCTCTCTCTCTCTCTTTAACTTTCTAGATAGTAGCTGGATTTGACATCTTTATTCTCCTGCAGCAATACATCTGCTTTGCTCGGTAGTAACTGGGATATGCCAGTTGGAGGGAAGTTTAATTCAGTGAATCAAACAAAATGAAACTAGTGTCAAAACCCACGATAATTACCTTAGTAAACTAGTTAGACTCACTGTATTATGACCTGGACATTTACAGAAATTAATTCTATGATTTTTATGTGAATTCAGGAAAAAAAAACCTTTACTTTTGAGCTCACAGTATTCCTTAATACCCAAGCTGGGTGGGTGCCCCCCACCCCCACCCCACCCCATCACCCTTGGGTGCTCATATAACCAATGGCATAGTGTTTGTATATTTAGGATAAAACCCTGACACAAATCCTAATGGGGCTCCCATTTTTCATTTGGGGACTCTTAGGGAGGAAACTTGTTTTATCCTGCTTGTGGGGGAAAGATGATGCTGAACCGTGTTACTGGGGGGCTGGTGGAGGGACCCTGGTGTTTGCAGTCAGGAAGACGCTCTGAGCCCGACCATTTAAAATACATGGATTATTTCTTGTTTCAGCACTATCTCAGCTACTTAAACAACCTTCGAGTTCAAGATGTTTTCAGTTCAACACACAGCCTCCTTCATTATTTCGATCGCCTGATCCTTACCGGGGCCGAAAGCAAAAGTAACGGAGAGGAGGGTTACGGCCGGAGCCTCAGATACGCGGCGCTGAACCTGGCGGCCCTGCACTGCCGCTTCGGTCACTAGTGAGTCCGTAGGTCTGTCCCCGCTGAACCTAAGAGTGACTCTCAGGCGTTAACTGGGATGTATATGTTAAGTGCTGTTTTATTAAAAAGAGAGAGAAAGGAAGGGAGGGAGGGAGAAAGAGAAAGAAAGAGAAAAAAGAAGGAAAGAGAGAGACCTTCTGACCTGGGCTTGTCCGTAACTTGTGAAGAGGGAAGCTTTCCCTGGACAGGAGTTTCCACTTCTGCTTCAGCAGTCTGCCCCCTAGTGTCCCTGTGGAGCATGACTCTCGAATTGCATGACCTCTGTCATTACTTCTAAGAACAACAGGCGTTGAATTAAAAGGAAATTAGGTCATTAGGCCAGAGGTTCCCAAAAGGATTTTTCGGAGGTAATAATGGGGATACTAAAGCTATTTACAGTGTTTCAAAAAGCCAAAAGGAAGTGGTAGTGGACTGGATGAAACACTGTACAGTTTACTAAGCCGAACGTTTGTGCTTTTGTTTTGTTTTTTTTTTTTTTTTTTAAATTTTTTATTTATTTATGATAGTCACACAGAGAGAGAGAGAGAGAGAGAGAGGCAGAGACATAGGCAGAGGGAGAAGCAGGCTCCATGCACCGGGAGCCCGACGTGGGATTCGATCCCGGGTCTCCAGGATCGCGCCTTGGGCCAAAGGCAGGCGCCAAACCGCTGCGCCACCCAGGGATCCCACGTTTGTGCTTTTGGATGAAATTCAGGCAGCCCAGTGGGGTGACATTGGCTTATGCCATTGCTAAGATATGCTTACGATTTTGATGAATACGACTAGGAAAATTGCCCAATTATTATTCAGTAAATAGAGTTATGTGGATAAAAACTTAAAACACGGAAGCTATTTTGGAAACAATGAGATAATGTAACTAATTTTGAAAAAGTAGAGAATTATTAATTGAAAGAGTCAATAAAGCCCCCTGTGGCTTTATCCTCTTTGAGAGAAATGTGGTCTCTGCTACAGGTATTTTGAATAGAAACTATTGGGTGTATTAATGGAAATATAGCATCCAAAGTTCAATTGAGACTTCGGCAACCCTTGATGTATGGGTTAGCTTATCAATTTCTGATTGTCACATTTAAAAGGAACATAGGCTGGAATTTGTGTGGGGGACAGTCTCCTTGTAGGTGTTCAAAGCCATGTCATATAAACTGTGGGAGAAGGGCACATGGGTGCCTTAGTGGTTGAGCGTCTGCCTTTGGCTCAGGACTTGATCCTGGAGTCCCGGGATCGAGTGCTACATTGGGCTCCCTGCAGGGAGTCTGCTTCTCCCTTTGCCTATGTCTCTGCCTCTCTCTGCATGTCTCTCTCTGTCTCTCATGAATAAATAAATAAAATCTTTAAAACAAACAAAAAATTAATAAATATTATTTTTTAAAAAAAAGGAGATCCCTGGGTGGCTCAGCGGTTTAGCGCCTGCCTTCAGCCCAGGGCGTGATCCTAGAGTTCCGGGATCGAGTCCCGTGTTGGGCTCCCTGCATGGGGCCTGCTTCTCCCTCTGCTTGTGTCTCTGCCTCTCTCTCTCTCTCTCTCTCTGTTTCTCATGAATAAATAAATAATAAATATTATAAAAAACAAACAAAAAACTGTGGGAGGATATGAGAATGGTGGGCCCGGAGAGAAAATGATTTAGCCAAGCATGTGTTTGGCATCTTTGTGTCGTGAAAGGCCATGTGAAGACAGTGTAGATGACTCAGGGTATGATTCCTGGAGAACTAGAACTGGGAAGTGCAAGGGAAGGGCCATGCTTTGCCCATGGTAAGGAAGGTGGTCCCACATGGAACCTCTGTGGAAGTGTCAAGGTCTCAAGCCTAGACCAGGTGTGTCTGTAAGGGAATTCAAGCAACAGATTGATAGTGGGACTCAGAAAGATTCAAATCTGCTCCAAACTCCATGATTTTATGAGATGCTGTGTTATCTTTTGATCATCAACTTCTTTTTGTCTGCCCAGCTGTCACAACCTCTTAATCAGGACCTTTCATTTTTTATGTTCTCCTAATAGCAACATGATTTTATTTTTTAAGATTTTATTTATTTATTCATGAGAGACAGAAAGAGAGAGGCAGAGACATAGGCAGAGGGAGAAGTAGACTCCCTGCGGGGAGCCTGATGTGGGACTCGATCCCAGGACCCCGGGATCATGACCTGAGCTAAAGGCAGAGTCTCAACCACTGAGCTACTACCCAAGTGCCCCAATAGCAACATCATTTGTAGTGTTTACCACTGACTGATTTCTCTGTTCAAAACAGCTTCTGCTAGGGTTTGGAAATTTGTATCCTGCCTTCTGGATACAAGTAATCTGTTGATGTATAGAATTTATATATTTACATTAGGAGAGGTGGCTAACTGCATCAAATTAATTGCTAATTAATTTACTCAAGTCCATGCATCATTGTTTCTAGTCTTGGAGTTGTGAGCCTGTATAAATATTTGTCCCTTAGCTTATAGGATTGTGAGGATTTTTTGAAAATTGGTATACTTGTTTATTGAGCATCTGCTGTGTAACAGGCATTGTGTTAGGTGTTGAGGGTACAGCAGTGTAAAAGGAGGGGAAAAACCCCCTGTTCTCATGGAGTTTATGGTTGGGGAGATAAAGAATAAACAACATTACACATAATACCTAAAGGTGATAGATGAGGATAGAGGTTAGAGAGTGCTGTTGTTTTCATAAGGGATATTCCTCCAGATATATGCACAGATCACTCCTTCAATTTGGAAGTGTCTGTTTAAATAATAAGGTAGCAGGTCAACCCTCCTAACCTCTGTTAACTTAATATTTGAATAGAGATTTAAAGTGGTCTTTAATCTACCTGAGAGCTACCATTGGGTAGATCTAACTTTTCTTCCTACCTGGGAAAAGTAATCTCTCTTTAGTTTTAGCATATTATCTATACAGTTCTCCCCAAAATCTTTTTTTAAAAAAAACTTAACATTACTTATTTGGTCTTCAGATATTCAAAAAAGTTAAATTAACTGATATTTATTGAGGGTCTGTGTGTGATGATATGCTTTCTGCCCTCCAGTAGCTTATGTCCTATTGCATCTCAGCTTTGAAAGGAATTTAAAAGAAATGTAAAATAGATAAAAATGTATCAGGTCTCTTTATTTAAATAAGTGGTTATTGAGGACAATTCAGCTCTCCCCAATTAAAATGGATTATGTGAAGCTAATGCTAATTTTAAAGAAAATTCCTTATGTAAATTTTTCTTAAATAAGTGATACCCGTTGAATTTCTGATTTGATTTTCTGTAACTCTGCACTTACAGAAATTCTTTTCTGTGACTTGCCACCAGGAAACCCAAAATTTAAGAGCTTGCCCTCTGTAGGTTTGTAAATGAGTTGAAGAAATAAAATTAACACAGATTAAGTAAGTAAAAGGTGATACACAGTAGTATTTAATTAAGCACTGCAAGGTGGATTACAGATAGCATTCCTGTGAGTGTTTCCAGAGGTGGGAGCTCAGTGGGGCCAAGGATAGTTGGCTGAATTTCCATAGAACTTGAGATTAGGGAGACATCCCAGATGGAGGGGAACCATGTCAGCAGAAAAAAAAAAAAAAATCTCTGAAGTGATTATTCTTAAACTACTCTAACTAGTTTTGAAAAAATACAGAAGTATCAAATGCCTTTGTAAAAGAAAAAAAATTCACATAATGGGCAAGGGAATACAGTGAAAAGTGAGATATTGTATCCTATCCTCACCTCTCCTCCCAGGGGGGACAACTAAAGTAAAAATCTTAGGAGTGGAGATCAAGAAAAGCCATTCCTTCTTGCCCTTTATAGTAGAAATCCATCTGAGAAAGGACATGTTCTGTGTCATTTATGTTAATATTTCTTGCTCCTGGGAGAGGGAAGTGCCCCTGATGAAAAAAGCTCATTGTTGACAACTTCTAACCCAGAGGCCTACTGGAATGAATTACTGTACAGATGCCTTCCTGTTACATTGCTTGGAGATGTTTGTGATTGTTAATGAGTTATTAATGTTCAGTCTGCTTCTAGTCAGCAGGCAGAGCTTGCCCTGCAGGAGGCGATTAGGATTGCTCAGGAGTCCAACGATCATGTGTGTCTCCAGCATTGCTTGGTGAGCCACCCTCTCCTGTCTTGGGAGTTCTGCCCATGTGGTTGAGTTGGCCTTCAAAAGGTTTCATTCGCATTGGTTGTTTTGCAGTTGGAAGGCCATTAGCAGTGAAGGGAAACTAGGTGGTTGTGGGAATCCAGAAAAGGCCAGCCATTGTTATTATCTTTCTTAATCCATGATCTCTGTTTTGCCCTGGAGTGTATTTCTTGTCTACAAATTTTAATCCAAAACTACCACATTAAACATTGGCATTAACAAAAAGGTGTATGCCACACCTTGTACCTGATGAGACATTGTCCTATGAAAGCATAAACACCACACACAAGTAGAACACAGAATTCATTTAACATTTCCTGAGAATCTCAATTTCTCAATTAAAGGCCTTCTGGGAGCTTCCTGGTTTTTTTCTGAAATATTTGCCACTCATTACTGTCAGGTGAAGATCAATGGCTGTTTAGCTCACTCTGACAATTTTAATGTGTTTGGGGTTTTCATTTAGGTTCATACTTGATGAAAGAGTATTTTAGAGGATTTATCTTGTCTATTGTTAAATATTTCTTACAACTATTATGATATTTCAGTAGAACATTAACCGTTATCATCATTGAGATATATTCTGATGATTTCTCTTACCAGAGCTGGCTTTATGTGCTGGGGCAGAAGAGATCCGATAGCTATGTTCTGCTAGAGCACTCTGTGAAGAAGGCAGTACATTTTGGCTTACCGGTAAGACTCACCTTCGTATGAGATTGTTTTACTAAGCCATGTGGTTTTATTCTTGGTAGTTTCCTGACCTTAACTATTAATCACATCACTAAATCCTGTTTGATAGGTTTCTCTCTGCTTCTTTTATCTTTTTTTTTTTTTTTTTAAGATTTTATTTATTTATTCATGAGAGACCACACAGAGAGAGGCAGAGACATAGGCAGAGGGAGAAGCAGGCTCCATTCAGGGAGCCTGACGGGGGTCTCGATCCCAGGTCTCCAGGATCAGGCCCTGGGTTGAAGGCGGCACTAAACTGCTGAGCCACCCAGGCTGCCCTCTGCTCCCTTTATCTTAATAACATCTATAAAAGTTCCATTGATCAATTTGTTGAGATCTTTGTTTAGTGTATTGATCAACATTGACTTCCACACATTTATGTAGAAAAATTTCAGGAAAGACTTATTTTTAAACCAACAATTGGCAAACTACAGTCCATGGGCCAAGTCTGGCATGCTGTGTGCTTATCAATGGCCCTCAAGCTAAGAATGGGTTTTACATTTTTAAATAGTTGGAGGGGAAAAAACAACAAAGACTATGTGACAGAGACCAAATGTGGCCTGCAAAACCTAAATTATTTACTACGGTGGCCCTTTATAGAACCAGTTTGCTGATCTTTGTTTTAAAAGTCAACAAAGGGGCAGCCCTGGTGGCTCAGCTGTTTAGCGCCACCTTCATTCCAGGGCGCGATCCTGGAGACCTGGGATTGAGTCCCACCTTGGACTCCCCTGCATGGAGCCTGCTCCTCCCTCTGTCTGCATCTCTGTCTCTCTCTCTGTGTGTGTCTCATGAATGAATGAATGAATGAATGAATGAATGAATGAATAAATATAAAAGTCAACAAAGCCAGGAACCAGTAAACAGGCACATTTGTCCTTTCTTATTTTAAGTGCAGGGAAGGACCTGAATTCTAGTCTGTGGTGACAAATCCTGAGGGGCAGTGAAAGGGCTTAGTCTTCACATGTGTAGTAGTAAAGACTGTCAGAATCTAGATTACTTTCGCTCACAGAACCTTAACCTGTCTTGAAAGCATCTGCTGAAAACTGCACCATGGCAGTGGGACTGTTTAAGCATTCTGTCTCATAAAGTTTGCAGCATGGTCCAGGAAAACTGAAAGTAACATGCATAATAACTTATTGTATATGCTTTTTAAAAATAGAAGGGGTGCCTGAATGGCTCAGTCAGTTTAGCATCTGATTCTTGATCTCAGGTCAGGTCTTGATCTCAGGGTTGTGAATTTAAGCCCCATGTTGAGCTTCAGGCTGGGTGGGGAGCCTACTTAAAAAAAAATTGAGGTTGACACATTGACACATGGTATATACTTCTTAAATCTGTAAATTGTCCTTTGACTCATTTTGGAGAAAGAACACTTACATGTATGGAATTGATTATCATGACAAAAATAAGTTGTCCCTTATAATAAATGATAGATTTCGTAAATACAATTTTTATTTTGGATTTAAGCTGACTTTTTTTTAAAGATTTATTTATTTATTTTAGTGGGGGGAGAGGCAGAGGGAGAGGGAGAGAAAAAAAAAATCCTCCAGCAGACTCCCTGCTGAGTGTGGAGCCTGACCTCAGGCTCAATCTCAGGGTCCTGAGATCACCACCTGAGCTGAAACCAAGGATCAGACATTTAATGGTCTGAGTCACCCTGGTGCCCCTAAGCTGACTTTTTTAAGTTGTGCTTCCACCTTTGAAAATTACATCAGAAGTTAATGAAAAGATAATTATGCTCATAATAGGCATCCTTTAAAAAATCTCCTACTCCAGGGGGGCCTAGCTGGCTCAGTTGGTAGAGCATGCGACTTTTGATCTTGGGGTTGTAAATTAGAGCCCACATTAGGTGTAGCAGATTACTTAAAATTAAAAAAAATAATAATTAAAAAAGGAAACAAAATATCTCCTACTCCATAATGTGCCCAGCACTGTTGACGGGTACTGTTTTGTTTTTATTTATTTATTTGAGTGGGAGGGAGGGTGTACACATATGAGCAGAGGGAGAGGCAGAGGGAGAGGGAGAATAAGACTCCTGGCTGAGCACGGAGCCCAACACAGTGTTCGATCCCAGGATTCTAAGGTCATGACCTGAGCCGAAGTTAGATGCTTAACCAACTCAAGCCACCAGGCACCCCAAAGCAAAGTTTATTGAGCAGTAGTAAAGTAATAGTACAAGGCTCCCAAAGTGGGAGGGAACCTAAGAGGGTTGCTGACAATAATTCTTTATGATAGAGTTGATGCCCATTTTATAGACGAGGAAGTTGAGGCTTGGTTAAGAAGCTAACTGACCCCAAGTCACAGAGTAAGTGACAGAGACAGTGTTTAAGTCCAGGCCCATTATATCAAAGCCCTGGCTCTTCTCAGCATACCGTCTGCCTCTCTTCCACACCCAGTTTTTCAGGAACGCAGTTCATATGGGTCAGGTACTTTCCTTTTAAATAATACTGTTGGTTGGTTTGCATGTGCTAAAATGTGAAATACGGCAAATTTCTGAAGAGTGAAAAATCCCGTCATGTAATCTCTGCTTTGAGTCATGGGTGTGTCTGTCCACTTAGTACCTCGCCTCCCTGGGAATACAGTCCCTAGTTCAGCAGAGGGCTTTTGCTGGGAAGACAGCAAATAAACTGATGGATGCCCTAAAGGACTCTGACCTCCTACACTGGAAACACAGCCTGTCAGAGCTCATCGATATCAGCATTGCACAGAAAACGGCCATCTGGAGACTCTATGGCCGCAGGTGGGTCTTCAAGCAGACTGTCAGGGCTGTAGGGCCATGAATCCTTCTAAAGATGAGCAGAAGCTAGCAAACTGGTTCTGTGAAAGGCCAAACAGACAAGTCATTTTCCCCTTTGATGACAGTTGTACGTACAGGGGATTAAAGAAAATGATCATAGTCTTAAAACACTATGTATTTTGTACAGACTTGGTAAAGTTCTTTCCTGTGCTCATTCTTTTTTACTCCTCCCAGCTGCCCTGTGAGGTAACTAGTAGGTAGGCTCCATTCCAGGATGTGAAAACCCAGGTTCACACATCTAATCTGCCCATGATCACAAATGTCGTTAGCAAGTGACAGAGCCAAGCCTCAAACCCAGCTTCTCTGGCTCTGAGCCCTATGCCACTATGATCTGAGACACCTCTCTTCCCGTCCTCAGGAGGCAAGGGCCACAGTTGCTCAGGTTGAGCTTCCCTGTTAATCAATATGTGTCCTCTGGAGTATTGCCGGCCTCAAGCCTAATTTTCCATTTGGCTTCCTTTAGCTTGGAAGTATACTTCTGAACTAGGTTTTTAATCCTGGAGCCTTGTCAGTACCCTACCTTCTACCTAGACAATCTGCTGTTTCTAGGAATCCAGTAACGAAAGGAAGTGCTTGCCTTACCAGTTGTGTTTTTGTATACTTGAGATAATTTTTTGGCATGATGTGATCTGAGACAGCTGCAAACACTGGCCACTGCTTACATTGCCAGAGCAGCTGGTGCCAGGATGGCATCAGGTCTGAATTTCTCCGTGAAAACTAATTAACACACTGTGACCACAGGGAAATTAGAGGCAGTCAGGGGGTCTGGAGCTTCGAGCTCCCTCCCGCTCGTGCCATAACCACTGCATGTTTCCTTTGGGGCTGCACCCCAAGGGTGCTTTTCTGCTTTCCTTGTGCTGAGGGTGGGACAGCTGACAGTGAGAAGCAGCTGCTCCCGCTAAGCCAGAGCCTGCAGAGGGACTTAATTTCCTTCCATTTCCCCTTAAGATAGTTGTAGGGTGTGGCTGAAGGGCAGCCTGGGTCTCTTGACTGAAGGGAATTCCTGTCCATCTCCTCACCCAGCACCATGGCACTGCAGCAAGCCCAGATGTTGCTGAGCATGAACAGCCTGGAGTCCGTGAATGCGGGTGTGCAGCAGAACAACACAGAGTCGTTTGCCGTCGCCCTCTGCCATCTTGCAGAGCTGCACGCAGAGCAGGTAGGCAGGTAGGTGGGCCTGTGTGCTTCTGGAGCAATGGAGGCTCTGGCATGTCTTGCCTCTGCTGCTTGAGAAAAGCACGGAATAGGACTTGGACAGTCCTTGTTGACTGCAGAGGGTATAAAGGTGAAATCCCATTGATAGAAATGGACTGCGTGTGGGGTCTATAAAGATTGTTGAACTTGGGATCTCTTTGCATTGACAAAGGGAATGAATGAGAGGTCAGCTATTTCCATGTAACACATGGAATAAAAAGGAGCCTTTGAAATTTAAGATATGTTCATAGGAGATGGGAAAGCTACAGCAGTTAAATTTAAGCCTCCAACACAAGTCTGACTGACTCCAAAAAGGAGCAGTGGGAATTGGATGCAACTTGACTTATAGCCCAAGTAATTCTACAAATTATCTTTATAGGAGATTGATCAAAGGATCTCTCATGCTGCTCTGGGCTTTCTCTCTCCTTTGCTCCAAAATGTCTTCTTGCATGGGAAAGAAGTCAAGGAAACCTTTTACCCAAGCCCTCTATCTCACTAAGCACTGCCTTGGCTATAAGTGCATTTCCTTGATCTGTAGCTTTTCTCGACTTCTCTGTGATGTCCATTATTGTTAGGTTGTATCGTAGCATTCAATGTTCCCTAATCTGCAGCCTAAAGATCTTTGGATGGTACCTACCTTTTTCAGAAATCTGTAAATACTTCCCTCTACTAATTGGTATTTTAGCATTTGACAATCCTTTAGGTATCTGTTGTGACAAAGGGGATGAGTGGGCTCTGGCTGATGGGTCCCACATGCACCTCCATCAGCTGCCTTCTTCCTGCACCTGGGAGGCATTGCCCATGTTTCCTGATGTCAGAACGGCAGCCAGCTGCAGCTTCAGCCAGCTTGCTTTCCCCCAGGAATCTGCACATTCATCACTTTTTTTTTCCCATCTTAATGGCACTGGAACCTCTTTAATATCTCTTTTCCTCTCCTGGTACCATGGTTAAGTGGAGCATTTGGTAATGGGTGAGTTATTGACCCTTCAGTTATTGGTGTGAGCCTCGTACGACTTTTCTTCCCCTAACAACTTTATTGAGATAACATTCATATGCTATACTGTTCACTCACTTTAAGTTACCCCATATATATGGCTTTTTTTTTTTTTATGGCTTTTTGAAGTCAGATTCTCCCCACTGACCCCAGCCTTAAAATGCGTAACTTCCTTTTAGTTCTCTTTGAGTTATGTAGGATAGAAATGATTTTGTTTTTTCCTTGCTGGACTGAAAACTTACTTTACAAAAATTTTGGTCTTGGCTTGATACTTAAGCCTTGAAACTTTCTCCAAAGCTAGTTATTAGAGTTCTGTGATTTTTCCTGGGAGATTTTTCCTGTGTTTTGGATCTGTATTAGTATTTCCATCTTCATTTCCCTTAGATCCCTGGGCTTATGTGAAGAAGCTGCTGACCCCATCACGACCTGGTTCCAGTGGCCAGATGTGTTGGGAAGCCTTAGAATTACACTGCTAGACACTAGGCGGTGGCCTCTTTGTTTCAATTTAGTGCCTCCCCCTCTTTCCTCAACTTGCCTTAGCAAGACCTTCCTAGTGCTAGAACATCAGCCAGGTAGCTATACCCATGGGGCTGATGATTGTCACATTTTTAATTGTATAGGTTTGGTAGGCACCTGGGAAATTAAGCTTGGCCAACAGTAGAGAAGGCAGTTTTATCATGCGTCTCCATTTGCTCCTTTATTTCCTTTGTGTGTACTTCAGATTGTGTTCTAGAATTGATCTCCAAATAAACTGGGTGCTGCGCTTTGGCGTGGCAGTGACAGGAGTGTGGGTGGAACCTAAAAAGAAGTTACAAGCTCTGAATTACTGTTTCTGACCTTCCTCCTGCAATCCAGAGGAAGCACTAGGACAGCCAGCCCCCTTTTTCCTTTTTTATAATTCTAGACCATCTGGTATCATTCCTCTCCCGGCCTCAGGAGAGGCAGGTCACAATGGGAATGTTTGTGGGTCTACTGCAGTGTGTCTGTCTACTTGGCCTAAAAGTTTGTTAACCCATCTCAATCCACATCCCCAACTCACTGTGGCAGTCAGAAAAATAATTGGTAAGACTGGCCAGATAAAAATCATAAGAATAAAAAGATGATTGACCTTTTATTGTAATTCAGTGTAATTTCCACTTAATTCACTTCAAATAAAAGTTCACTTGCAGTCTCATTGAACTTCTATATAGACAGAAGGCTTTTCACCTAATCAAAGGATTGGGACAAATTGAAAAGCTTTTGGATAGTCCATAAGAAACATTCTAATGACATAAGGGTATTTAAAAAAAGACACAAACGTGTATTCACATAAAAAACACAAATGAAAAACAAAAAACAAAAAACATAAATGACCAAAAAACATGAAAAATTTTCAGTCTAGTCATTAAAGAAATTAAAATTGATACAGTAAAATACTAGTTTTGCCAGTCAAATAGGCAATCCTTAAATACTGTGGTAGGAGAAAGGCACAGAGTGCTGGTATGAAAGTTTGCGGCACATTTCCAGAGGGTAGTTTAGTAACGTGTATCAGAGGGCTTAGAAGTGCCTGCCATCTGACCAGCCAGTTCTACCTCAAAGGTCTTATGCTGAGGAAATGATTTGAAAAGTGGACAATTATGCAAAGGTGTATGCACCAAGATACTGTAGCATTCTTAAAATGGATGAAATTAGAAACAACCAAACTATCCCAAATTAGGTTATTTTGATGTGTCATAGTTTATTTACTTAATAAAATACTATGATATAGCTTTGTATTTGTGAACACTGAAAAGATTGATTCAAAAAATATTTGAGTGCCTCCCATGTAGTAAACACTGTTATAGGCAATTTACAGAAAAAGTGTGTATAGTGTGTATACCAGTTTTTAGAATACATGCATGTTTTTATTTATGTGCATAAGAGAAGTTTATTTTTATTTTTTAAAGACTTTGTTTATGTACTCACGAGAGACACAGAGAGAGGCAGAGACACAGGCAGAGGGAGAAGCAGGCTCCCTGCAGGGAGTCCAATGCAGGACTTAATTCCAGGACCCTGGGATCACGACTTGAGCCAAAGGCAGACAGACGCTCAACTACTGAGCCACACTTCTGCATAAGAGAAGTTTAGAAGGATATGTGCCTAAACATTCCTGTGATTATCTTTGGTGAGATTGAAATTTGTCTTTTTCTTATCATTTTAATTAATTAATCAACTTATTTATAAGATTTTATTTATTTATTCATGAGAGACACAGAAAGAGAGGCAGAGACACAGGCAGAGGGAGGAGAAGCAGGCTCCACACAAGGAGCCTGATGCGAGACTCGATCCCAGGACTCCGGGATCAGGCCCTGAACCAATGGCAGATGCTCAACTGCTGAGCCACCTGGGCATCCCTATCGTTTATATTTATTTTGTAAGCTTTTTCCTAGAGTGAACATGCATTACATGCATATGTAATTTAAAAAAATTTTTTTTTAATTTTTATTTATTTATGATAGTCACAGAGAGAGAGAGAGAGAGGCAGAGACATAGGCAGAGGGAGAAGCAGGCTCCATGCACCGGGAGCCCGACGTGGGATTCGATCCCGGGTCTCCAGGATCGCGCCCTGGGCCAAAGGCAGACGCTAAACCGCTGCGCCACCCAGGGATCCCTTAAATTTTTTTTTTAATGAACAAATGAAATATACTAGAACCTTCAAAAATATGACCTCTTGATGTAGGACAGCCTGTGCCTTGTGTCTTCTAGGGTGCAGCACCATGAATAAGGTGAATCATAGTGACATCCTATGAGTGGTGTGGCAGGTGTGATTTCAACATAGGTGTGCTCATCAAATCATGTGTTTCTGCTTAGGGTTGTTTTGCTGCAGCTTCGGAAGTGTTAAAGCACTTGAAGGAACGATTCCCGCCTAATAGTCAGCATGCCCAGGTAATCTGCCTTTGCATGTATTGGATTTATTTCCGAAGAGACCATGTCTACTGTATTGTTGTCAAAGCGGAGTATTTTAGGGTCTCCCCTCAGTTTCTTGTGTCTGGGTTCCTTTCGGTGTCATCTGTGCATTGAAGTGTATATAGGTACGTACCAAACTCTACACTCTGTTCAAAAGGGCAGAGAAATAAGATTTATTTATTTTTTTATTATTATTTTTTAAAAGATTTTATTTATTTATTCACGAGAGACACAGGCAGAGGGAAGAGCAGGCTTCCTGCAAGGAGCCCGATATGGGACTCGATCCTGGATCACGGGATCTTGCCCTGAGCCAAAAAAGACGCTCAACCACTGAGCCACCCAGGTGTCCCAGAGAAATGATTTAAAGATTTATTTAGGGAGCTTTTTTTCTTCCTGTCCTCATGGTTTTAAATTAGGATTCCTTATATCTCTAGCTGTATGGATCATCCGCGTCCATGGCGCGGTCTTAGGTCTTAGTTTGGTGTTTTCTCTTACTTGGCAACTCCAGTCTTTTCATCTCAGAATTAAATGACCTATGGGAAGATGTTGTCCCCAGAAGGAATTAATTTTATAAAGCACTCCCAAGCCCTCTGTTCCTTTTTGCACTGATGACTGTCTCTAATGGGGCCGAAAAAGCTATTACACGGACCTCTTCTTCCTGCCTTTACCAAGTTTAGTCTTCATTGGATTAGAGAATTTGAAATCCTAAGAGACCATGGCCTGGCAATCTCCTCCTGCTGGCCCCTGAGGCTGCTTCTCCCATAGGTTGTTGGCTCCACTGCACTGGGTATGGTGTGGATGCCCATCTGCATGTGAAGTGTGCTGGGGTCTCATTGCTGCTTTCATCAGGCTGAGATCTGAATGCAAAGTGCCTAGCTGTGAAGATGGTATGCAAACAAAATAGAAGATAGCACCTAAGAATGATGCAGAAGGAAAGAGTTAAGTGTAGTTCTGTAGCAGTGCTAATGCAATGGAACAGTTTGGTTTATAGACCTAGCTGTTAAAAAAAAAAAGGCAATTTAATTCACAGTTCATAGAAAAAACATATATGGCCAATAGCTATATAGCAAGATGCTCAGCCTGACTGGCAATTAGGAAAATAAAGGTGAAAGCAATAATAAGCTCTTTCATTAGCTATAAGATTGGCTAAAGGTCAAATACCCAACAGCACCAAGTGTTGGTGAGGATGAGGAGCGACAAGTAATGTCATATGCTACTGGAGGGGGGGGTGTATAAATTGGTGTGACCTGTTTGGAGAACAAATGGGCACTGTATTAAAATGAAGGTGCATATGTCCTACAGCCGCATTTCCACTGCTTGCTGTAGACTTGAGATAACTCTTGCACCAGGAGAGATGTTTGAGAATGTTAATTGCAGCATTGTTCAGAAAAGTGAAAAATTGGTCCTACCTAAATACTCATCAACATAAGAATAGATAAGTTGTCCCATATTTATGTAATTGAAAACTATTCATGGGTGAAAAGGAAGAACTAGAGCTACTTGTATTAATATGTAGAAGTCCCAGAAAAATAATGTTGAGCTTAAAAGCAAGTTTTCAAAAGATACATACAGTATAATAGTTTTTACTTTATACAAAATTTAAAAACATACAAGAGAACTTTCTGGGCTCAGATCAGAACTCATTTGTGGTTATGTGGCTAAATGCACCAAGAAGGTTGGAATCATCTGTAAATACCTGACCTGTTATGGTGCCTCCCTCAGGAAAATGGTGAAGAAGACTGAAATAGGCCAGCACACCAACCACTCTTGCTCCTTCTGTGGCAAAACCAAGATGAAAAGATGAGCTGTGGGGATCTGACACTGAGGTTCCTGTGTGAAAACTGCAGGGGGGTGGGGAACTGACCTGGACCTACAGTACCACTTCTGCCTTCACAGGAACATCTGAAGAAACAAAGTCAAAGACTAGATAGAAGCTCTACCTTTTGAAACATTGCTAGCCTTAAAAGAGTTAATTTATGTAACAAAATTACTTTGGGTTGTTGTAAATTTATAAATGTTCCAATTTGCAGTGCATTGATTTCACTTTCTGAAAAGACTTGGAAATTAAAAATCCTTCTAATTTTTATTGGGTAAAAACATACAAGATCATACTATATATTGTTTAAGGGTAAGAATATATGCTATAAAAGTATAAAAACATGAATGGGAATGATAAACATCAAATCAGGTGCTTACTTTGGACAGAGAAAGATAGGAATGGAATTTGCAAAGAACTTCAGTAGTATGTGATAGTATCTGAGCAAATAAAGCAAAATTGTGATTTGACAAAGTTGATGATTGGTACACATGTGTTATTTTAGTCTCAGTGCTTTTTCACAACCTTCAAATATTTATAAAAAACATTTTTAAATCTCAAGAAAATGTGTATTAATTGTTGTAAGGATATTTGCTAAGCAAGCCGGAATATTTTTGTATCTCTGTTGAATGATAAGGTGAACCCTTGACATTTTGTTCTTTTCTTTTCTTTTCCTATTAGCTGTGGATGCTATGTGATCAAAAAATACAGTTTGACAGAGCAATGAATGATGGCAAATACCATTTGGCTGATTCACTTGTTACAGGAATCACAGCTCTTAATAGTATAGAGGGTGTATACAGGTAAGAGACTTCAAGAACTGCAACCCCAGGATGCAGTAATTCTAAAATTGCTTTATTCTCATTTGTTTAATTAAAGTTAATTTATTAACTTTAGCTTAGGAAAAAACTTTTTCCCCTATTTATTACCTATTTATTCCAGGAAATTAGGAAATACAGATAAGTAGAATGGACAAAATAAGTATTACCCAGAGATAATCACTAACATTCTGATATTGATAATTCCAGACTTTTTTGTTCTTGTGTGTGTGTGTGTGGGGGGGTATATATACACATGTGCTTACACACACACACACACACACACACACACTTCTTTTTTAACAAAAATTCTATCAGGATAAGTTCTTCCCTATGGGAGGTTCACAGTCTAATTGAGGAAATAGAAACTCTAACGCTGAGAGTGACTTTACTTGTAAAACACCAGCATAACCATTTGTGTTTATTTTGTTTCTTTGTCAGGAAGGCAATTGTACTACAAGCTCAGAACCAAATGTCAGAGGCACACAAACTTTTACAAAAATTGTTGGTTCATTGTCAGAAAATCAGGAATACGGAAATGGTGATCAGGTGAGGAAGGTTCCCCGAGCATCTCCTGCAGGTGGTCCTTTGTGCTGGATGTTCTCATCCCATGTCTTCCTCTTTGTGGGCAGTGTCCTGCTGTCTGTGGCAGAGCTATACTGGCGATCTTCCTCCCCAACCATCGCGCTGCCTGTGCTCCTGCAGGCTCTGGCCCTCTCCAAGGAGTACCGATTACAGTACTTGGCCTCAGAAACAGTGCTGAACTTGGCTTTCGCTC
Source organism: Canis lupus dingo (assembly GCF_003254725.2). Lineage (NCBI taxonomy): Eukaryota > Metazoa > Chordata > Mammalia > Carnivora > Canidae > Canis > Canis lupus. The sequence goes on from NC_064268.1 coordinate 8,163,675, forward strand.
AGGTAAGCTGATCTCTGTTTTTATAGCACATATTTGTGAGTCTGTTATTGGTGAGTCTGTTACTACTTTGGGGTTTGGAAAAGGATGATGATGAGCTTTGACTTCTTAATGTTGAAGTCTGGGAATGTAGTCTCATGGTCAAGCCCTCCCTGGAAGTCTGAAGTTGTGAACTCCATGACAAGTTGACACCTCCCAGTAGCACTAGCTGTACTGAGCTGTGTATTTAATAAAGGGGGTGCGCTTCTTCATTGAGAACACTTGTGTCACATTAATGATTTAGCTGGCCCAGAGCTGTGCTTGATTAATAAGGGGATAAATAAAGAGATGAGGAAGTTGTATGTTTATTGAAAGATTTTGGAAATTGTGTTTTATGTGTTTTCTATCTCCCGCTGAGGAATGTGAAGGCTGGGAGAAAAGGGACCTTGTTTTCTCACTGCTGTGTCCTCTGTACATAGTAAGATATACACATAGTAGGCTTTTAATAAATATTTAGTGAATGAATGCATTTTGAACTCACTGGCACTAGAGGAATTTACTAACTAAAGCAGAGATTCCCTAAACCATACATTAGAATTAATTGGGAAGGGCAGCCTGGGTGGCTCAGTGGTTTAGTGCGGCCTTCAGCCCAGGGCCTGATCCTGGAGACCCTGGATCGAGTCCCACGTCGGGTTCTCTGCATGGAGCCTGCTTCTCCCTCTGCCTGTGTCTCTGCCTCCCTCTCTCTCTCTCTCTCTCTCTCTGTCTCTCATGAATAAATAAATAAATCTTAAAAAAAAAAGAATTAATTGGGAAGATTTTAAAAATATCTACATATCTGGCCTTGCTTTGAACACATGGAGTCAATCTACAGGGAAGGAGCACAGGGATCTAATGTTTTCCTTTCTAGCTTCTCTACTGATTTTTTTTTTTTTAAGATTTTATTTATTCATGAGAGACAGATTGAGGCAGAGCCACAGGCAGGCAGAGGGAGAAGCAGGCTCCATGCAAGAAGCCTGACGTGGGACTCGATCCTGGGTCTCCAGGATCCGGCTCTGGACTGAAGGCAGTGCTAAACTGCTGTGCCTGTATTTGTTTCTTAATAAAGATAAAAATACAAAATAATTTACTATTTTAATCATTTTAAAGTGCACAGTTCAGTGGTTTTAAGAATATTTTAGTGTTTTGCAACCATCAACACTGTTTAGTTCCAGAATATTTTCATTACTCCAAAGAGGAATCTTGTACCTGTTAAGTAGTCATTCCCATTTCTCCCTCCCCCTGAACTGGCAGCCACCAATCTACTTTCTGCCTTTGTGGGTTTGCCTATTCTGGATATTTCATATAAATGGAATCATACAATACCTGGCCTTATGTAGTCTGTCTTCTTCACTTAGTGTAATGTTTAGGAGTAGAATTGCTGGGTCACATGAGAATTCTGTATTTAATTTTTTATGGAACCACCAAACTGCTTTCCACAGTACTGCAGCATCTTATATTCTCACCAGTGATGTATGAAGATTCTGGTTTCTCTGTGTCCTTGCCAGCACTTGTTATTTTCCATTTTTTTATTATACCCAACCTACTAGGTTAAATAAATAAATAATTAAATAAATAAATAAAGTTCTACCTATTGTAGTTTTGTTTTGTTTCGTTTTTAAAGATTTTACTTATTTCTGAGAATACACAGAGAGGAGAGAGAGAAGCAGAGACATAGGCAGAGGGAGAAGCAGGCGCCATGCAAGGAGCCTGACGTGGGACTCGATCCCAAGTCTCCAGGATCAGGCCCTGGGCCGAAGGTGGCGTTAAACCGCTTGAGCCACCAGGGCTGCCCCCCTATTGTAGTTTTGATTTGCATTTCTCTAATAACTAATGATATTGATCATCTTTTCATGTGCTTATTGGCCATATATATATGTTCTTTGGAGACATCTAAGTCCTTTACATATTTTTCAGTTGGGTTATTGTCTTTCTGATGTTCATTTGTAAGATTGTTTTGTATATTCTGAATACTAGACCCTTATCAGATATATGATTTCTGAATATGTTCTGTCCTCTGGGTTGTCTTTTCACTTTCTTGATCATGACCTTTGATGCACAAAGGTTTTAATTTTGATGAAATACAATTTATCCTTTTTTTCTTTTGTTGCTTATTCTTATGGTCTACTTAAACTGTTGCTAATCCAAGTTCATGAAGATTTATACCTATATTTCCTTCTAAGGATTTTAATAGTCTTAGATCTTACATTTAGGTCTTTTTATCCATTTTAAGGTAATTTTTGTATATCGTGTGAGGTAAGAGTCGAGCTTTATTCTTTCACATATGGATGTCCTGGTGTTCTAGCGCCACTTGTTAAAAAGACTATTCTTTTCCCATTGAATGGTCTTGGCAACCTTGTCAAAAATATTGATCATGGACATACGGGTTTATTTCTGCACTCTCAATTCTACTCCATTGATCTCTATGTTTGTCGTTATGCCAGTACTGTTTTGATTACTGTATCTTTGTATTAAAATTAAAATTTGGAAGTAAGAGGGATGCCTGGGTGGTGCAGTTTGTTGAGCATCCAACTCTTAGTTTCTGCTCAGATTATGATCTTGGAGTCATGAGATCCAGCCCCCTGTTGGGCTCTGAGCTCAGCAGGGAGTCTGAGATTCTCTCTCCCTCTCCCCATTTCACTCCTGCTTTCTCACTTTCTCTCTCCCTCTAAAGTAAATCAGTCAGTCACATCAGGAAGTAAGAGGCCTCCAACTTTGTTCTTTTTCAAAATTGTTTTGGCTATTGGTGATCCGTTGTGATTCCATATGAATTTTAGAAAAGCTTGTCCATTTCAGCAAAAATGGTATTTGGAATTTTGATAAGGATCGTGTTGAATCTGTAGATGCATCTGGAGAGTGTTGCCATCTTCACAATATTAAGTCTTCCAGTCCATTAACAGGATGCCTTTTATTTAGGTCTTCTTTAATTTCTTTAACAATCTCTTCTAGTTTTTAGTGTATAATTCTTAGAGTTTCTTATTTAAACTTATTCTTAAGCATTTTATTCCTTTTTTTTAAGATTTTTATTTATTTATTCATGAAAGACACACAGAGAGAGAGGCAGAGACACAGGCAGAAGGAGAAGCAGGCTCCACGCAGGGAGTCCGACGTGGGACTCAATCCCGGGACTCCAGGATCACGCCCTGGGCCAAAGGCAGGCGCCAAACTGCTGAGCCACCCAGAGATCCCCTATTCTTTTTGATACCATCACAAATGGAATTTTTAAAAAAGATTTAATATATTTATTCATGAGATACAAAGAGAGAGACAGAGACATGGGTAGAGGGAGAAGTAGGCTCCCTGCAGGGAGCCTGATGCGGACTCAGTCCCAGGACCCCAGGATCACACTCCGAGCCAAAGGCACTCAGCAACTGAGCCACCCAGGTGTCCCTATCATTAATGGAATTTAAAAGATTAATTTCATGGGGCACCTGGGTGGCTCATTTGGTTAAGTATCTGACTCTTGGTTTCAGCTCAGGTAATGATCTCAGGGTCTTGGGATTGGACCCTGCATTGGGCTCTGTGCTCAGCACGGACTCTGTTTATCCCTCTCCCTCTGCTCCTTCCCTGCCTTGAATAAACAAAATCTCCAAAAAAAAATTTATAATTTTTTTTTTATTTTTTATGATAGTCACACACACAGAGAGAGAGAGAGAGAGGCAGAGACATAGGCAGAGGGAGAAGCAGGCTCCATGCACTGGGAGCCCGACATGGGATTCAATCCCAGGTCTCCAGGATCGCGCCCTGGGCCAAAGGCAGGCGCCAAACCGCTGCGCCACCCAGGGATCCCCAATTTCATTTTTGAATTGTTTGTTACTAGTGTATTGGTCTTACATCCTGCAACTTTGCTGAGTTTAATACTTGTTATAGGTTTTTAAGAATTTCTTTAGAGTTTTCTATATATAAGATCATATTATCTGCAAATAAACAGTTTTACTTCCATTCCAATTTGAATGTCTTTCATTTCTTTTTCTTGCCTAATTGCACTGGGTAGAACTTCCAGAACAGTGCTGAATAGAAGCGGTAAGATTGTACATCCTTATGTACATCCTTATTTTTGCTTGATCTCAGTAGGGGGGTTGATTTCAGTCTTTCATTGCTTTTTTTTTTTTTTTTTATTCATTAGAGACAGAGAAGCAGAGACACAGACAAAGAGAGAAGCAGGCCCCTCTCAGGGAGCCCGTTGTGGGACTCAATCCTGGGAGCAGGATCATACCCTGAGCAGACTCTCAACTGCTGAGCCACCCAGGCATCCCTCGCCTCGGTCTTTCATTGTTAAATATGACATTAGCTGTGAGTTTTTCATAGATGCATCAGTATTAAGTTGAGGAAGTTCCCTTCTACTCCTGGATGTTTTTATCATGAATAAGTGTTGTGAAATGTTTTTTCTGTTTTGTTTTTTTTTAAAGATTTTATTTATTTATTTTTGAGAGACACAGAGAGAGAGGCAGAGACACAGAGGTAGAGGCAGGCTCCCCATGAGGAACCTGATGCAGGACTTGATCTCAGGACCCTGGGACCACCACCTGAGCCAAAGGCAGACGCTCAACCACTGAGCCACCCAGGTGCCCCTATTTTTTCTGTTTCTATTGATTAGATCATGTGGGAATTTTTCTCTTTATTTTATTAATAGGGTGTTTTACATATAGATTTTTGCATAGTGAACTGTTGCACTCTTGGGATAAATCCTACTTGGTTATGATGTATGATCTTTTAAATATGCTGTTGGATTTGATTTATTAGTATTTTGCATCTGTATTCATAAAGAATACTGGTCTGAAGTTTTCTTGTGATATCTCTGTCTAGTTGTATTAGGGTAATAGTGGCCTCATAAAGTGAGTTAAAAAATGTTCCCTCCTCTTCGATTTCTTGGAAGAATGAGAAGGATTGGTGTTAATTCTTCTTTAAATGTTTGGTAGAATTTACCATTGAAGCCATGTGGTCCTGGGTTCTGTTTTGGAAGTTTTTTTTTTACTCATTCAGTTTTTTTGGATATCCTTTACTTGTTATGGGTCCATTCAAAAATTTTTTTTAAGGGTGGAGCCCAGTGTGGTGCTTGAACTCATGACCCTGAGACCAAGACCTGCTCTGAGACTAAGTCAGATACTCAACCGACTGAGCTACCCAGGCGCCCCCCGTTCAAATTTTCTATTTCTTCTTCTTTTTTTAAAAAAATATTTATTTATTCATGAGAGACAGAGAGAGAGAGAGAGGCAGAGACACAGGCAGAGGGAGAAGCAGGCTCCATGCAGGGAGCCCAATGTGGGACTCAATCCCAAGTCTCCAGGATCAGGCTCTGGGCTGAAGGCGGCACTAAACCACTGAGCCACCCGAGCTGCCCTTGGGCTGCCCTTCTATTTCTTCTTGAGTTAGTTTTGGTAATTTGTATCTCTCTAGAAATTTGTTCATTATATCTAGTTTAATTTGTTGGCGTACAGTTGTTCATTCTTATATATTCTTATATAATCCTCTTTTTTTCCTGTAAAGTTGTTAATTAACTCCCTACTTTTATTCCTGATTTTTATCATTTGAGTCTTCTTTCTTTTTTTCTCTTGGTCAGTCTAGCTAACAGTTTGTTAATTTTCTTGATCCTTTAGTTTCATTGATCCTGTTGTTTTCCTCTGTTTTGTTCATTTTCACTCTAATAATTATTTCCTTACCTCTGTTAGATTTGAATGTAGTTTGCTCTTTTTTTAGTTTTTTTTTTTTTTTTAAGATTTTTTTATTTGAGGGAGAGCGAGTGGTGGAGGAGAGAGAAGAGGGGGCAGGGGAAGAGGCCGACTCCCTGCCAAGCTGGGGAGCCCAATGCAATGCAGGGCTCAATCCCAGAACCCGTGGATCATGACCTGAGCATGATCTGAGCTGAAGGCAAATGCTTAACTGACTGAGCCACCCAGGCATCCCTCTTTTTTTTTTTTTTTTTTTTAAGTTTCTTAAGGTGCAAGTTCAACTTACAGATTTGAGATCTTTTTCTTTTTTAATGTATGCCTTTACAGCTATAAATTTTCTTCTGAGTACCGTCTGTAAGGTTTGGATGTTGCATGTGTCTTCATTTCAAAGTATTTTCTAATTTGCCTTGTGATTTCTTCTTGTACCTATTGGTTGTTTAAAGATGTGTTGTTTAATTTCTATATATTTATGAGTCTTCTAGATTACCTTTTATTATTGATTTCTAATTTTATTTCATGTGATCAGAAAAGATACTTTGTATGATTTCAATCTTTTAAAATTTAGAGTGTTATTTTGTAATGTAACATATGCTCTATCTGGAAGGTATTCCATGTGCCCTTGAAAAGAATGCGCACTCTGCCTTGGTTGGGTAGAGTGTGCTCCCTAACAAGTGACTGTTAGGGTTGGCTGGTTCATAGTGTTGTTCGGTCTTCTGTTTCCTTGCTGATCTGTCTAGTTGTTCTCTCCTTAGTGAGTGGAGTACTGGAACTCTCCCAACTTTCATTAAACTATTTCTTCCTGTGGTTCTTTGCATATTTTGGGGTTCCATTGTTTAGTGTATATATATTTATAATTGTCAATTCTTCTTGATGAATTGACCCTTTATCAGTGTATAATGTCTTTTATCTTTTGTAACAGTTTTTTTTTTTTTAAGATTTTATGTATTAGAGAGAGTGTGTGTATCAGAGTGTGAGCAGGGAGGGACAGAGGGAGAAGGAGAAAGAATCCAAAGCAGATTCTGCACTGAGTGCGGAGCCTGATGCAGGGCTCAATCCCATGACTGTGAGATTATGACCTGAGCCAAGAGTCAGATGCTTAACCAATTGAGCCACTCAGGTTCCCCTTTTGTAACAGTTTTTGACTTAAAGTCCATTTTGTCTGATATAAGAATAGTCATTCCAGCTCTCTTTTGATTACTGTTTGCGTGAAATATCTCTTGTGTGCTTTTATTTTCAGCCTATTTGTCTCTTTTAACCTAAAGTGAGTTTCCTTACAGATAGCATATAGTTGGATAATTTCTTTTTCAAATGTATTGCGCTAATCTGTGTCTTATAATGGAAGAGCTTAATTCATTTAATGTAATTATGGATTTGAAAGGACTTCTATTTTGTTAGTTTTTTTCTATATGTCTTACATCTTTTTTGTTCGTCAGTTACTCCGTTACTGTTTCTTTTGTGTTAAATGGATGTTTCTTATTTTGTTTTACTGTATGCTTTTGAGTTATTTTCTTGGTGGTTCCCCTTCTCCCAGTGATTCTTACACAGCAAGAATGATGCTTTGAGTCTTTGGAATCACCAGTCTAAGGGATATTGATTCTGAATCTTTTTGTAAAGGCAAAAACCTTTCTAAAGTGTGAGTAACTACTTCCTACTGTATCTATCATAATCTGAAATCAGATTGTCACACATTGTTTTCTCGGAGTGTGGAGCATATTAAATGTAGTACATGTCAGGGAGAGCATAAGCCACATGGCTCTTCAGCAGAGAAGAGCCAGAAATGAATCCTTTTCTGTCATGGGCAGTGGATGTGGATGTGTACAGTACCACAGTGTTTCTTTTACAGCTCATCCTTGGAATCCCAGAACAGGCCTTAAGTCTTCTCCACATGGCCATTGAGCCCATCTTGGCTGATGGGGCGGTCCTGGACAAAGGCCGAGCCATGTTCTTGGTGGCCAAGTGCCAAGTGGCTTCAGCAGCTTCTTATGACCCACTGAAGAAAGCAGAAGGTAGGGAGCCATTCAAAGATTGCAAGGCAATACTACTGCAGAAAAAAATTAAATTTAGGCCCCAGAAGAAGGAGGACACTAAATTTGGGGCGGTATTTAAGTTCTCAAATATATGTTAAAATTTCATGCTGTATTTAAAGGACTTTGACATGCATGCTTGGCATGAAGTTTGAGGGTAATTGAATCCTGATTTTTTTTTTTTTAAAGATTTTATTTATTTATTCATGATAGTTACACAGAGAGAGACAGAGAGGCAGAGACACAGGCAGAGGGAGAAGCAGGCTCCATGCATGGAGCCCGACGTGGGATTCGATCCCAGGCCTCCAGGATCGCGCCCCGGGCCAAAGGCAGGCGCCAAACCGCTGCGCCACCCAGGGATCCCCTAACCCTACAGAGTGAGGGTCCCAGGCTGAAAATCAGCACTAAAGATCTTTTTAAAAACCTCACCCTAGTGTATTTTTTTTTCTTCTCAAAGAGTAGAATACAAAAGTATCTGGTACATGTTAAATCAATAAAAGTAGATGTTCAGTTCTGAAAATTATGTGTGAAATGTTGAGTTAAACATGTGTGATTTTTTTCTCATTTTCCCTCAGCTCTGGAGGCAGCCATCGAAAATCTCAATGAAGCCAAGAACTATTTTGCAAAGGTCGACTGCAAAGAACAGATCAGAGATGTTGTTTACTTCCAGGCCAGACTCTACCATACGCTGGGCAAGACCCAGGAGAGGAACCAGTGTGCGATGCTCTTCCGGCAGCTTCATCAGGAGCTGCCCTCTCATGGGGTGCCCTTGATCAATCATCTCTAGTGGGAGTATCCCTGCTGGGCCCTCAATAGACTAGAAGATTTTGAACTTCTTTACATCCCCTCCCTCCATGTAAATGATGTACTTGATGTCTGATCAATAAACTGCATTCTGATTCATTTCTCTTATTTTGTGGTTAGAATATACGTATTTGTTTTCTCCCCCTTTTTTTAAAGATTTTATTTATTTGTTTGAGAGAGAGAGTGAACATGCAAGAGAGAACACAAGTGGGGAGGGGCAGAGGGAGGGGGAGAAGCAGACTCCCCACTGAGCAGGGAGCAGGGACATGGGGCTCAATCCCAGGACCCTGAGATCATGACCCCAGCTGAAGGCAGATGCTCAACTGACTGAGCCACCCAGGTCCCCCTCCCTTATCTTTTTTGATAGCAAAAGATACCAACTCTTCGTTGATGAACAGCTTTTTTATTAATAAGTTAGTGTAAATTTATGTTCTATTTGAGCAAAGTTGCCGATATCTTATTAGAATCTGTACATACTCTCCATTATCACATGAATTTGTTTAGCACCTACCTCAGAGTCAGCTTTTTTGGGTATTGGTAGGTCTCTCTAGGGGGTCAGTATGGGTATTTCTGAGGCTTGGATTTTCCTTCTGAAGCTTCCTTGTTTTGTTGGACTGAGCTGGGGCTTATGATGTGCCTGTGTGTCCTCACAAGCACATGAAGGTCCTTGACTGGAGTAAAAGGAAGAGATCTTTTTATGGTTTTTGAACCAATTACAAGAAACCTGTTTCAATCATGGTATTTGCTTTCTTATCTCTTTCATGTGAGTCTATTACTTCTCTCTTTAATTATATAAATGAGGGACGATAATAAGTCTAGGAATTCATCATGAATAAGGTGATGATAAATTAAGAAAGGGTCTGAAGCTCAGAGTTGTGTGGATGCTATCACTCAAATATATAGTATTTCTAATTTATGTATCTCAGCCCTGCAATTAAGGAGGGCCAGCTATTGCTTTGTCTGTCAATGAATTTATCTTATCCCCCCTGTGTTTGTTCACAGGAAAATCACCATGTTTCAAGTCCAAAACAGCAACAAGGAACCAACCAAATTTTGCAGTTTCTATCATTGGCTCTTTCTCTGTTAAATTTAAACCTTCTGATGGGAAATAATTTATCTCTAGAGCTCTTTGAAACAGTGTAAAACAACTCCCACTCATGGGGTGCATTTGTTGGCTAAAGACAGCTGCTCTGGAAACAAGAGACTCAGTGTGGAGATAGAGACAGTAATTGGTGTGATGTTTTAAAATCTTAAATTAATTTGAAAGGTTATATGTGTAGATGGTAAAAATTAAATGTTCTTTTTTTTTTAAAGATTTTATTTATTCATGAAAGACAGAAAGGCAGAGATGTAGGCAGAGGGAGAAGCAGGCTCCAGGCAGGGAGCCTGATATGGGACCTGATCCTGAGACCATGGATCACACTCTGAGCCAGGGGCAGGTGCTCAACCGCTGAGCCACCCAGGCATCCCTAAAAACTATATGTTCTTAAGAGTTATAGAGTAAAAAGCAATTCTTCCCAGGAAGTAACCACTATTATCAATTTCTTTTTATTCTTCCAAATATATTCTCATTTGATATCATTTTTGTTCATGTATTTAAACTATAGTCTTTCCAGTCTGGATATGATCTTAATCACTCTGCCTCAACAGAAGAAGTTCCAAGAGATGGGGCAAGTTTACTCAGCTGACCCTTATGCCTCAACATTAAAAACTAGAAATCATCAGACCTGGCTAGGACCACCTACATAATTTGTAGGGCCAGTGGGAAGTAAAAATACAAAGCCTATATTAAGTAGAGGATTAAACCAAGTAAGGGGCACAGTTTACATGCTCATGAAGTCAGCCTGCCTCACTCTGCTCCCAGCCTGCACGTTCACCCTTGCAGAACTGAATTCAAAGCTAATAGTCTATGGCCTGCTGCCACCTGTGACTTAGATTTGTTAGTTGATGCCTGTCTCCTCCAGGAAGGAATAGTGGGTTAAATGGGAAGTTGGAAACGTCAGAGTGACCCCCACACACAGAACTGTCGGTTACAGCTAATTGGCTTTTTTCCTGGTGGAGCATTTGTGAGGGAAGGATCAGAATAGTGTAATTATAGGTGGTTTAACATAAAAGTGTAACTAAATGATGATTTGGTTAAATGGAAAATGGTTGGGTGAGCAGGGAATTGAAGCTATACAACCAGTGGACATTCAGGTCTCTACTAGAGACCTTACAGAGAAGAAAGGTGTGGTGACCCAAGCCAGTGGCTTGGCATGGTGAGAGCTCTATCAGCAGGTTTGGTGTTGAGTATTTCCAGCCCTGAGGCAAGTGGGTACAAATATCTTAACACTTACAGAGTGGGGGGCGGGGCGGGGGGCACCTGGATGGCTCAGTTGGTTAAGCATCTGCCTTTGGCTCTGGTAGTGATCCCAGAGTCCTGAGATTGAGCCCCGCATCAGGCTCCCTGCTCAGTGGGGAGTCTGCTTCTCTCTCTCGTGCAGCTCCTCATGCTTGTTTTTTCTCTATCAAATAAACATTTTTTTTAAGATTCTACTTATTTATTCATGAGACACACACACACACACACACACACAGGCAGAGATACAGAGGGAGAAGCAGGCTCCATGCAGGGAGCCCGATGTGGGACTTGATCCAGGGTCTCCAGGATCATGGGCCAAAGGCAGGAGCTAAACCACTGAGCCACCTAGAGATCCCAATAAACATTTTTTAAAAGATTTTATTTATTCATGAGAGACACAGAGAGAGTGACACAGACACAGGCAGAGGGAGAAGCAGGCTCCCCACAGGGAGCCTGATGTGGGACTTGATCCCGGATCCCAGGATCACGCCCTGAGCCGAAGACAGATGCTCAACTGCTGAGCCGCCTAGGCATTCCACTCTGTCAAATAAATAAAATCTTAAACCCCACAGAGTGTCCTGTTGTAATTTATGTATGTTAACATTTAATCTTTACAACACTCCTAAGAAGTAGGCAATAGCACTAATCCCATTTAACAGATGTAGAAACTGAGGCATGAGGAGGTTAACTTGCTCACCCAAGGTTACACAGCTGGTAGGTTGCAGAACTGGGAATCTAACCTAGTTGCTGCATTACCCTAGAGCTGCCTGTTTCTGGAGTTTTGAAAAGTACTATAATGTTTCCTGTAAACATTCTTTTTCAGTTTGTTGAACATGTAACTGGTGATACCAGTCATCACTTATCTAGTGCCCAGTATAGGCCAGACAACTATGCGAGGTACTTCCACGCATATTATCTCTAATGCTTGTAAGCCAAATACCATTTTGCATTTGAGGAAACAGCCTCTGAGATTTTGCCTGACCTAGCCCCTCATTAATAAGGCTCAGTGAGGATTCAGTCCAGGTGAGACAGGTTTCTCAGTCTTATCACCGGGGCACCTTTGTGTGGTGCTGCATGCCTTGAATACCTCTACTTGTTCGGAGTGTTTTATATTTCTCCGTGATGTTTTTGAATGGTTTACACTAATTTTTTATTTCTTTTTTGTTTTTTAGAGATTTTATTATTCATTCATGAAAGACACAGAGAGAGGCAGAGACATAGGCAGAGGAAGAAGCAGGCTCTGTATGGGAAGCCTGAGTAGGACTTGATCCCAGGACCCTGGGATCATGACCAGAGCCGAAGGCAGGCACTCAACCACTGAGCCACCCATGCACCCTATACACTGATTTTTTTTTTCTTTCTCATAGTACATCTAAGACAAATGAAGAGCTTCTTCATCTATGTCCCTGCAGACTTCTCCTTTTATGCTGTTGTTCATGTTTGAGACTAACAAACATGTGAATCTCACTGCCCATTGAAGGGAAACTTCTCAGGCTCTTTTTCTTTTCACTTTTTTTTTTTTAACCAGTGTTTTTCTACTTTCCTATTGGATGGGAAGGAATTCAATTAAAAAGTCTATCTATGATTAATCCTGCTGCCTCTACCTTGATGTTCAAGGTTTGGGAGGTGGAATATTCCAGTGAACACTATGGGTACAACACAGAACAGTTCCTATAGGAAGAGGCAAAGCCTTGGCAGGAGCTTATGATACTGCCATAGAGGATAAGATAATTTTTAAATCTTACTTTTCAGCCCCTCCCTTGTACTATCCAAGTTTTCTTAAAAATAAGATTTGAATGCTTTGTTTACCTATTTTCTTGGCAATCTGTGTTGTCAAGACAGCAAGATGTTTGCCTAGCATAGGTTTTTCTAGTGTTGTTAGAGAAGAAAACCCAAAAAGCAAAACCAGTTCTTACTTTCATATCTCTAAGAAGAAAATGGTTTCCTTCAGTGGGATGATTCCTAGCCTAAGAAAGGCCAAATGTCAACGAAAGGGAATTACAGTGTCCTCTGCTTTGTTCTAGTTCACTTTAATAAGAAAGGTACATAATCGATGTGGTTTTGTTTTTTTTTTTTTTTTTTTTTTGTGTGTGTGTGTTTTTTTTTTTAGCTCTGTACTAAGTATATTAGTAGCGTCTCTGAGCACTTATGTGCTAGGCACTGAGCTATTAACTTTACACACATCACTGAACCTGTCAGTTAAGTTTGTTGTCTTCATTTGACAGCTGATGAAACCAGAGTCCCTGGCCAAGGCCAAGGCCACAGACCTGACAATTAGCAAAGCTGAGATGTGAGCTAGGTCTGTCTCGATTCCAAAGTCACTGCTTTTAACTACAATGCTGCAGGTAAACAAATTTCAGATGTGATACTTATCTAAATTCCAGGAATTGATATATGGCTCTACTGGCAAGTCAGACCCCATTAGTGAAAAGGAAAGAATAGAGACAATTGGGTGGCTGAGATCAAATACGTGGTACAGTCCTTGTAATAGGAGATCACAGAGGGGAGAGGTCAAGGAGAGCCTGGGTCATAACATTTCAGGAAGTTCTTCCAGAAAGAAGTGGATCTTGGGCTAGAGTTTTGATTTGAATGGGCACTTTCTTGCCTTTCTCACATAATTGGCTTCTCACTTTATACAGCTGTGTGTGTGTATATCTAAGTTTCTGCCTATTAGCTATTGTGTTCTAATAAAATCTAGACAATTTAGTAACATGATATAAACATATAAAATTATGTATTTTAACAAGTAACAGGAAAAGACATCAACCAATATCTATTTTAGTTTCTTTAGTAAAGAAGAGGTTACCAAACTATTGCTTATATGGGTTGAATCTGGCATACCACCTGTTTTTATATGTCCTGCTAAGAATGGTTTATGCATTTTTAAATGGTTGAAGAGAAATCAAAACAATAATATTTTGTGACATGTGAAAATTATATGAAATTTAACTTTCAGTATCTATAAATAAGAGTTTTATTGGAATACAGCCACACCCATTCATTTGTCTATGGTTGCTAGAATGGCAGAGCTGAGAAGCTGCAACAGAGACCACATAACCTGAAATTCTAAAATATTTAATATCTGGCCCTTTACAGATAAAGTTTTCTGACTCCTGACATAGAGTCAGAGATGTTCAAAATGTTCCCCAGCAGCCTCAATACATAGTTTTGAGGAGAAAAGAGCAAAATACAGAAAAATACAGAACTATGCATCCACCATTCAGAACTGACTTGACATTTCACCATTTGCTTCTAATTCCTTTAAAAGTAAAAGGCATGAAACTGTCCAACATTTCTTATGCTCCCTGTCTTTATTTTCTGTCCCTACGTCCATCTTTGTGGCAGATTGTCATGAATTTAATTGACACTCAATCCCCATTGACCTTTGAAAAAAAACACTACGCAAGCAGGTGTCTATGAACAAGATAGACTATGTGGGGTTTTAAAATACAAATTTTACATCATATTGTAGTCTGTACCTTGCTCCTTTACTCAACATTCTGGTTTGAGGATCTTCCCACGTGTGTACAAGTAGATCTTTTTTAAGATTTTATTTATTTATTCATAAGAGACACACAGAGAGGCAGAGACATAGGCAGAGGGAGAAGTAGGCACCTCACAGGGAGCTCGATGCAGGACTTGATGTGGAACTCTGGGATCACACCCTAAGCCAAAGACAGATGCTCAACCACTGAGCCAACCAGGCGTCCCTGTACAAGTAGATTTAATGTATTCCTTGGAACTATTGCATAGTATCCCATCAATTATCCAATCAAATAACACATTTCATTTATCCATTCCCCCCATGAACAGTAGGAAGGTTGTTTCTGGGCTTTTACTGTTACCAACAAAGGTGTCCGTGGTAACATCAGAAATGGTGGTCCTCTTACTGAAAGCTCTCAACTGTTTGTCAGCATGTAAATACCAGAGGATCTAAACTGAAGGGGGCTGGAAATCCATCCAGTAAAAAGGACTTTTTTTTTTTTTTTAAGATTTTCTTATTTACTTATTCACGAGAGACACGGAGACATAGGCAGAGGGAGAAGCAGGCTCCACGCAGGAAGGCTGATGCAGAACTCGGTTGCAGGACGGCCGGATCACGACCTGAGCCAAAGGCAGATGCTCAACCACTGAGCCACCCAGGTGCCTCTGGCACAAGAGGACTCTGAACCTTTCATTACTTTGGCCCTTGATTCCCGTCTGGACTCTTGATTACCTTTTGGCTCCCTGGCAGGGTCAGCGAAACATGCCCTGGGTACCTTTTGGGTCAGGACTATCTAAGGTCGGCAGGTCAGACAGCCTTTGAGATCTTCTTTCTCCCTCCTGCAGCGCCGTTCCCCAGCTGGGGGACTAAACACTCTTAAGGTTCCGGCAAAGGAGGGCGCCCCAAAGGGGTAGAATGTTTGTGAAGAATATATTGTTTTCCACAAAAAAGCATCTAAGTAGCCCTGGGGGAAGGCCAGAAGCTCATTGTTTCGGGTAGTTTTGTACATCCGGGTGGAGTGGATGTGGGAAAGGAACAGAGTTCCCCGGCCTTTGGGGCGGGCCCGGAGCCCGGGTCCGTGGGGAGGCGGGCAAGGAAAGGGGTTCCCCTGGATGGGTGGGGACCCGAAGTCCAGGCCGCATCCACCGCCCGGCGCCCGGGGCAGAGGCCGCGGACTCGGGGCGGGACCTCGGCCGTCCTGCCGACTTGGGGGACTCCCCGCGACCCAGCCGCCGCCCCGCAGTCCTCGCGTTCGGCCAAACAAAGCGAGCGCAGCCGGCGCGCCCCGCCCGCCCGAGGGTGTCGCCGCCGCCGCCGCCGCGGGGAGCGCCCGGCCAGGTGCGCGCCGCGGCCCGGAGCGAAGTTGCGGCGCTGCCTCTCGCGCCCCCCCAGCCGCCCCCGACGCTCGGGTCCGCGCGGCTCCGCGGCTGCCCCGCCCGCTCCCGGCCCCGCCCCACTTCCCCTCGCCCCCGCTCCCCCTTCTTCCCCCGCCCTCCGCCCCGCCGCTCCTTTCGGCTCCGCCGGCCCCCGCCACTCCCCCTCCCCCCCGCCCTCCCCCGCCCTCCCCGGCGCGGGGCCGAGCCCGCGGGGGCGCGCCGACGGCGGCTCGGCGCCCGGGTTTTCAGCGGCCGCGGCCAATCCTCGCGCAGCCCGCGGCGGCGTCGCGCCCCAGCGAGACCTGGCGGCTCCGCCCGCCCCCGGCCCCCCTGCGCGCGCCCGCCGGGGCCGCGGAGAGGAGCGCGCGGCCGCGCCGAGCCGAGCCGAGCCGAGCCGAGCCGGGGGCGCCGAGCGCGGGAGGCGGCGGCGGAGGCGCGGAGCCCAGGTGAGCTGCCGCGAGCGGGGCCGCGGGCCGGGGCGCCCTTGCCCTGTCGGGGCGGGGACCGCTGCCGGGATTGCAGACAAAGCCCTGCGGCCGGCCCCGGATTCCCTCCACCGAGGGCACCCCACGTGCACCGCCCCACGCCCCGCCACGTGGGGGGACCCGGCCCCCCGGCGCCCCTTCCCCCGCGTCCTCGGAGCGCCCGGGGCCTTGGGGTGGCCTCCTAGGCTGGGCCGCGCCTGGCCGGGGGCAGAGGGTGGCAGGGGCGGTCCCGGAGTTTGGAACCCGTGTCCCCCGGGGCCGGGGCAGTCAGGCAGGGATCTCGGAGGCGGCCTAGGCCCACCTTCTCGCGTTTGACAGGTAGGGAAGGCTACGGAGTGCAGGGAGGGAGAGGGCCACCGGACTCTGAGCACCCCACCCCCGCACCCCGCTTGTCTTGGGGGCAAACCCAGGCCCTGGGTAGGTTGGACCGACACCAGGGGGCAGGACCCTGGATCAGCAGTTGCGGGGCCTGGGGACCTTTGCCTCTCTTCGCTGGCCCTCTGCTTCCGCCCTCCGGAACCTCACTGGCTGGTCCTTTTGACCTAAATTTACCTCCGGACCGCAGCTCTTGATGAGTGCGGAGACGTGCCTTCACCTGCCCCTTCTGCTTGACTGTTGGGGACGCGGGGTTTCTGGGCCCAGACCCGGGAGTCTGGGTCTTGGTGCCTGCCTGGAATGCCATGCTGTGTAGCCTCGAGCTCTTCCTGGCTCCCCCCCCCCCCCCCACTCTCTGCACTGCCCAGTTTGGGAAGCGGGGTGTTTTCACAGCTCTGCCAGCCACCTTGCTGCTCTCACTTGGCCCTGGGGAGGTTGCATTTTAGCTTCTCCTGTCTCCTCCAGAAGGTTGGGGTGGAGGGATGTGGGGGCGGAGTGCGGGCCCGGGCGGACTCAGTGCTCTTAGTGAGAGAGGAGCTCTCTGGCCTGGGGTGGGGATATGTAGTGTCCATTTCCATAAAGGGAACTTCAACCTTCCTCAATCTGAAAGTCCCTACAGCCTTAGAGATAGAAACTTCAGGTACCCTAGAGTGATACTGTCACCACACCCCTTCCCCTAGCTCTGCCCCCAGGGGAGAGAGGAGAGGGTAGCTCTCTCCTCATAGGCTCCCACATACTCAGGGGGGAGGTAGGGGCAGTAACAACGGGAGGGCTTTGGGAGAGTTAGCCCCCTCGTCCCAAACCAATACACAGAAACATGCAATTTAAGAATGAACAGTGTTCATGCTATGCAAATGCAGCTTCTTG
The DNA here is from genome assembly GCF_003254725.2 of Canis lupus dingo. Taxonomy (NCBI): domain Eukaryota; kingdom Metazoa; phylum Chordata; class Mammalia; order Carnivora; family Canidae; genus Canis; species Canis lupus. The sequence continues at coordinate 8,181,115 of NC_064268.1, forward strand.
GCGAGCCCCAGCACCTCCTTCCAGATTGCTCATCATAAGCCTTTCCTCTATAGAAAGCAGGTATTCATAGTGAGAGCACAGTGTATTTTTGTAATAAAAAGTAATAGCCATCATTTGATGAGCCCCTACACACTGGACTATGTGTTGCATTTATTATCTTATTTAATGCCTACCAAAATCCTAGGGGGCAGAGATTTTTATTCCCATTATAGAGATGAGGAGGTCAAGGGTGGAAACAATTCTGCAGTGTTGCTAGGAGTTAGCCTCATTTTCTAGAGGGGTCAGAGAGGCTAAGCAGCTTGCCCAGGGTCACGCAGCCAACCCAGGCATGTCAGGCTCTTGAGCCTGTGCATTTTATCATCTATCCTAGAGCAGTCCATTGCAAGGCTGCCCTCCGTTTTTTGAGGGGCTCAGAATTGTTTACTAAGCCAGCTTAGAAGGACACGGATCTAAGTGGGCATGGTGCTGATGCTTATTAACTTGGGCTTCTCTTTGCTCCCAGGTTCTTAGTGGGCTAGTAGCCAAACATATTCACTAATACCTTTGCAGTAGTTCTCATCAGGGACAGTCCCATCGTCCTGGCAAGCATTTGAAAAAGTGCCTGGTGCCTTTTGGTGTCACAATGATGCTGAGCACTTCTGGCTTTGGTGGGCAGGAGCCGAGGATGCCAAATGTCTGGCAAGCAGGCCAGATCCATGCCAGGCATGAAGAAGTGTCCTGCCCTGAATGCCAGGAATGCCTCTGTTGAAAAACACTAGGAGGAAGAAGTGTGCTGGAAATGATGGAAGCACAGGGCAGTGGAGTTTCTGGAGAAATCTCTTTTGGCTGGTATGAATCCAGGAAGCTCCCAGAAATAAGTGTTGTTTGTGCTCAGCCTTGAGGGATGGGCTAAAAAACAAAAGGGCAAGGGGAGATTGGATGGGAATAGGAGGGGAAGGGTCTGACCTAGCAGAGGGAACTTTCTGCAGTAACCCAGAGTTCCCCCCTTGAGAACCTTAACCTGGATCCAAGCTGGACTACTGGGTAGGGAGACTGGGTGGGGTCTCAAGAGGAACTGGGTGGGGCAGGCAAAGCCTATTTTCAAGGCCTTTTGACTCAGATTTTAACGTGGGATGCAGAGTCATCCTCATCCCATCATGAACTCATTTAATGGAAAGGCTCAGAGAAAGCAGAGTACTGTAACTTGGTTAGGGTCCCTCACAACCTTTTCTTCTGCATACTGCCTTCTGGTTCTTATTTCTTTTCCCAATCCTGGAAATTTGAGGCAAATGCTATTTCAGATTGTCCTTTGGGTCAGAGGGCCTTGTGTTACTATATTTCCCTAGATGTTTTGCTTTCCCAGTTAGCTACCCACTTTAGGTTACAGGACCCAGGTGTGGGGTTCAGGCATGCCTGGCTCCAGATGCTGCCGTGGCCTTCTCCCTCATTTCTGTGCATTCTTTCTTGGAAGTTAAGGAAATTGCATCTCTCTTTTGGAATGGTCTTTTCTTTCAGACTGTGCTTGTTACCTTATTGACATCTTAATATGTGACCCCATGTATCTGGCTTCTCTTTCCTGGAGTGTGAATGTTTTCAAGGTTCATCCATGTTGTAGAATGTATCAGTGCTCCTTTCTATGGTTGAGTAGTATTCCCTTGTATGGATAGACCCCATTATGTTTATCCATTTACCCGTTGGTGGACACTGGCTTGTTTCCACCATTAGATTTTTTTTTTTAAGATTTTGTTTATTTATTTGAGACAGAGAGAGAGAGAGCATGAGAGACATCACAAGCAGTGGGGAAGGGTAGAGGGGGAAGCAGAATCAAGGCCAAGTGGGGAGCCTGATGCAGGACTCAATTCTAGGGCCCTGGGATCATGACCTGAGCCGAAGGCAGATGCTTAACCCCTTAACCAACTGAACCATCCAGGTGCCCCACCATGAGTGTTTCTTCCTTCTTTCCTTCCTTCCTTCCTTCCTTCCTTCCTTCCTTCCTTCCTTCCTTCCTTCCTTCCTTCCTTCCTTCCTTCCTTTTCTTTTTTATTATGAGAGAGAGAGAGAGAGAGAGAGAGAGAGAGAGAGAGAGGCTCCATGCAGGGAGCCCAACGTGGGACTGGATCCCGGGTCTCCAGGATCAGGCCCTGGGCTGAAGGTGGTGCTAAACCACTGAGCCACCGGGCCGCCCCACCATGAGCATTTCTTAAGGCTACTTTGTGTATTCCTCTGCCTTCTCAGCCCCCAGTTAATAAACCTCTGGGCGTAAGACATTATTTTGTGTCTCTATTTTGCAGAGCCAGTGGTGGTGGTGGTGGTGGTGGAGGAAGGGAGGGTCTCTGAAATCAATTGGTGAACAGAGTTTTCAAGACTCCCTCTATCTGGCCCCCTCTGGCTCCGCCACAAGATTCTTGCTTTCTTGCAAAGCCCAGTGCCCCCAGGGTCAATGCACAGGTGTGACATGTGTGATTTTTCAGGGAGAGTGTGAATTTCATCCAGTTCCGTTCTCTTCAGTCATGATGATTTGTTAAATGTATGTCCTCATGTCATCTTCGGGCATATATTTTGTGAGACTTTTTCTAGATAAGTAAACCCACAAAGTAGAGAAAGCTTCACCAGACAGATGGAGCCCTCACCCTGTGACCAGGCGTGGAGTCAGCTCAGTCTCCGGACAGCTTAGCTAGAAATACTTATCTGGAGGAAATCAGAAATCTAGCAAAAACAGAGCTGGGAGGAAGCCCAGAGAAGAGCAGCCCTTCGGTGGCCCCTTCCGTTTCACAGTCACCGCCGAGTGGGTGGGACACAGAGAGGAAGGGAGAACAGGGTCTTTGGGAGTGTTGACTGTGAGCCAGCTTTCATACAGAAGATGGACTCAAGTTACCCTCTCGCTAGGCTGCAGCGGTTCCATTTTACAGATGAGAAAATCAAGGCCCAGGCCCCTGGGATGCGTATAGTTTCCCAGCATGCCTTCGAATCCTGTGTTCTCTGGTCTTCCTTGCCTTCTTATGCTGGTAGACGATGCTGATTTTCTCATGGGCATAGAATAGACTAGATTAGACAAGACTAGACTAGAATCTCTCTTCTCCAGGGGGGTATGGCTTTGCTCTCTGAAAAATAAGATTTTAAGTGATTATCTTTTCTTCCTTCCCTGATTCCCTTCCTCAACACAACCAAAAATTGGGTATAATTCAAAGGAGGTGGATGCTGTTACTCATAGGGAAGACCTGTGCCCTGGTGTTCCCTGTTGGAGACGTTAGTGGCCAAAGTGGGGGAGGAGCGATTTCAGCTGCCAGTGTTTTTTCTGTTTCCATCGTGTTGGTGGTGGTGCTGCTGCTGAACTTTTTTCTTCAATTAGGAAACATTTTAAGCATAGAAAAAAGCCAAGTTTTGTTTTGTTTTGTTTTTTTTTGACTGGCTCATGTTTTTTTGGAAGACCGGATGGAAACAGGGCAGAGCAGGACACTGTGTTTCTCTTAAGTGCTGGCTCTGGAACCCTGATGATATGTCACTGAACTGAACCCACACTTTTTTGGGGGGGCTGGTGACAAGCTCTGCCTGGACTTGGTCCCTGCCCCCAGAGAGCTCCCAGGTGAGTAGTTTGTGAACTCTTGAGAAGTGCTTTGGCAAAGAGAAACAATTCTAGCATTTTCGCCTTTGAAAAGGAGAGAAAGAACATTCCAAGAGTCTGTGTACCCCCACCCCCAATCCTGAAAGCTGCTGAGCAACTATTTTTATGTTGTCTCTTTTTATCCCATTGGCTTCTGTAAATAGTTGAGAGATGGCAGTTGCAGAGATAAAAATGCTTATCTCAACCTGGAGAGGAGAAAGGATGGTCCTGCAAGGAGATGCCCCTTACCCCTCTCCTGGGCCATGGTCTGGTATGAGGGGCATGAGGTAGGTGAGTGGATGAGGGAAGGGGCATTGTGGGTGGTGTCTGAGATAAGGCTCTGCTGGAGAAATTTCAATGGGGAGCCAGTGGTTTGGATGGGAGCAGGGTGTGGAAGAAAGAACACCTCCCTGACAGGAGTTTTAACAAGTACATTAGGATGTTGCCATTGAGGTTTCTGAGGAAAAGAGATTTTATGTAGATTCATCTCAGACAATTCTCCCAGCTTCTGTGTCCAGGTGTGGGGGACAGGGTTGGTCCTGCAGAGGCAGAGCCAGCTCCCAGCCCCTGCTCACCCTTGAAATTATATGCACACTTTAATTTAAACCTTTTATTTTATTTTATTTTATTTATTTATTCATGAGAGACACAGAGAAAGAGAGAGAGGCAGAGACACAGGCAGAGGGAGAAGCAGGCTCCATGCAGGGAGCCCGATGTGGGACTCGATCCTGGGACTCCAGGATCACACCCCGGGCTGAAGGCAGACGCTCAACCGCTGAGCCACCCAGGCGTCCCTTTAATTTAAATCTTGTGAAAAGTGATGCATGTGGACAAGAGTTAGAGGGAACGATGAAAAGAGTAAAGTTAGCATATGGAATTAGAGATGAAAATTTGTGTTCTAATATAAAGTAAAGCCAGTTGAGGGGCTTGAACTTGTTAGCTGTGGAAGTGCTTTCTTGGCAGCAGCCTCTGTTCAGGGAGCATTTGGTGTGTGCAGGAGAAGGGATGTGCACTTGGTCACCATGTCTCACCTCTCTTTGGTTTACAGCTGTGCTTTCCCAAAGCACTGTGTGATTTTGGGCAAGTCAGTCGGACTCTCTGCCTCAGCTAACCTCGCCAGTGAAATAAGCATGATAAGTGTACCCGACTCATACAGTTTTCTGACAGTTAAATGAGATGATACATGCTAAATGCTCAGAATAGTGCCTGGCACTTGGCAAGCACTCCCTCCAGAGGGCTGGCTGCCATCTAACGCCACTGTGGTTACTGGTACAATGATGCATTTTTTTCTTTTAGATTTTATTTATTTATTCACGAGAGACACACAGAGAAAAGCAGAGACACAGGCAGAGAGAGAAGCAGGCTCCATGCAGGGAGTCCGATGTGGGACTTGATCCTGGAACTCCAGGATTGCACCCTGGGCAAAAGGCAGGTGCTCAACCGCTGAGCCACCCAGGCATCCACAGTGATGCATTTCTTGCATTGAAAGTGCTAGTCCCTGTCTTTCCTTCACTCTGTCCTGTTCATTGGCCCTTCCTTTACCCATCCTTAATTTTTTTAGGATTAAAGAAAAAAAAAAAAGACTTTGGAAGTTCTGATTTCTGCCTGCCTATCAAGGTGCAGATTGTCTGGTTACCAGGGGACTTGCAGCTGCCTGGCAGTTTGGCCTGGTTGAGAGCCTTATGGTGTAGAGAACTGTTGGTCTGGCAGGGAGCTTAGTGGAGAAGCTTTGTCAATCAGCTCTATTTCTTCTGTCAGTCAGGACCCTTGGTTGTAAGTGACAGAAAACCAGTCACAAACTAACTTAAGCAAACAAAGGGAATTTATTGGCTCATGTAGTTAAAAGCTTCTAGTGTATATGGGCTTCAGGCATGGCTGGATCCAGATACCCAAAGAGTGTCTCTGGCCTCAGTTCTTCTCTGTTGTCTCTTTTCTCTCTCTGTCAACTTCATGCTAAGACAGGGTTCTCCTCAGCCTCTGATAAACTTTAGAAATACATCCTTATTGCTAAGTCCCACAGAAAGAGACATTCTCAATACTTCTGCCAAATCCTAAAATGAGACTTGGTCGTCTGACCTGAGTCACACATCTCTCTTGAATCAGATTTCTTGACCAGAGCAATTCATGCCTGATTGACCAGTCTTGAGTCAGATAGGAATATGAAGTTGATTTACAGACAGCTTCATGGAGTCACCTTTCACAAAAAAATAATGATTTCCCAGATGTAGATCAGGCTGCTGTTATTAGACTAAAGGAACATAGATTCTAGGCCAATTAAAGAAAATGTCTGAGGAGCCTTGGGAGTGATATAAACAACGGCCTCTAGCCAATATTTACTGAGTGCCAACAGTGTTCTGGAAAGTTCTAGGCTCTGGAGTTGATCAGTAAACAAAAAGGGCAAAGCCACAGCTCTCACAAGTTAAGTCAGGCTGATTGTCTCTATTCCCAAATCTGTGCCTTTCTTTTCTGACCATCCTAGGACTCCATGTCTTTGTACTCCCCTCTCAAGCAGGTTGAAGTCTTAAGAAGTCAGAGGCATAGGCTGTATGCTCCTCTTTGTTAGAGATTTTGCCCAGCCTGGACTTTATTTAGGATGTAATATGTGGACATTGCAAGGCTGTACTTTAACTTTTAGCCTCTTCTTGAAAAACTCAGACCAATTTTAGCTTTTCCTGGAACTACTGCTTAACTTTGGGCAAATCAGTAAATCTTTCTAAACATTCGTTTTCTCATTGGTGAAATGAAAAATGGCTGGAGCAGGTGACCACCAATGTGTGCTCTATTTAGCACTGACATCTGATGCATCTCCAAGCAGGGCCCATGGGGGTGAGATAGGTCAGGAGCTGTGGAAAAAGGGGATGGGCGTGTGACATGCACTCAGCCTATCCTCCGTGTTGGGGAGACAAGTGTGGGGGTGGTGAGGACTGTGGCATGTGGGTAATTGTATCTCCTGTCCAAAGCTGCGGTGCATTGTTGCCAGGAGAGAATACAAGTCCAGTGCTATTGGAGTGACTTCAAGAGACTCTGGAAATGTTGACTTTTATCTGAAATGTCCCAGCTTTAAAATATTGACATCTCATTCAAATAGTTTTAGACACAGGGTAGGCCAGGCAAAATATGTTGGTGGCCAGGTGTCATCTGAGAGTCACCATTTGCACCTTTTTGCTCTAATGGCTGTGATGGGGACAGGGTCTCTGCATGCAAAAACTAGAATTATCCCTCCTGCTGTGTGCCAAGGGAAGGCCTTTGTCTCTGGGGAGACAGTTTCTGTGCCTCCAAACTAAAGAGTGCTCAAGGACAGACATTTGTAAGAGTTGGTGTCACTGAACTGATAAGACTTTTTTTTTAAGATTTTATTTATTTATTCATGAGAGACACACACACATATATATATATAGAGAGAGAGGCAGAGACACAGGCAGAGGGAGAAGCAGGCTCTATGCAGGGAGCCTGATGCGGGACTTGATCTTGGGACTCCAGGATCACGCCCTGGGCTGAAGGCAGGCACTAAACCGCTGAGCCACCCAGGGATCCCCTGATAAGACTGTTTGGCTGGACCAAGGCTGGAATCTAGAATATTCCTGCTGGCATCACCCCTTAGCACTGTGTTCACCAGTCCAGCTGAGCCCCCCCGGGGCTCTCCCTCTTGCATTGGGAAACACCTCTGCATCTGTGGCTTCTGAGGCAGCTGGCTTCTCTGGGTGGGTGGGAGCTATGTTGGTTTGCTAGGGCTGCTGTGATGATGTACTGCACTGTGTGGTCTCACAGTCCTGGAGGCCCAGCCTCCCGTCTGGGGAGGAGGGGGTGGTGCCTTTTGCTATTTCCTCCAGTATTCCCACGTCTTTCCTGCTTTGGGGCCTTCTCAGATGCTCACTCCTCCTGGAACAAGTTCTTGCCCCCTCAGCACCTGTTCATGCTATAGGTCTCAGCCTAAATAGAATTTCCTCAAGCGAGACCTTACTTGACCTGGCCCCACCCCTATTCAGATCTAAAGTGGGCCTTCTGTTCTCTTTTTTTTTCTTTTAAAAAAGACTTATTTATTTGAGACAGAGAGAGAGAGAGAGCATGAGCAAGGAGAGGGGTAGAGGGAGAGAGAATCATCAAGCAGATGCCCCATTGATCTCGGAGCCTCAGATCCTAAGATCATGACCTGAGCCGAAATCAAGAGTTGGCTGTTTAATGGACTGAGCCACCCAGGTGCCCCCTCTTTTTTGTTTTAAGATTTATTTATTTGAGAGAGAGAGGGAGAGCACGTGTACATGTGTGGGAGGATGGGCGGAGGGAGAGGGAGAGAGAATCTCAAGGAGACTCCATGTGGGACAAGGGGCTCAATCCCATGACCCTGAGATCATGACCTGAGCTGAAATCAAGAGTTAGCTGCTTAACCAACTGAGCCACCCAGGTGTCCCCCCATCTTCTCTTTTATCTTGTCCTGGTTTCTCCTTATAGAGTCATTTGTGTACCTACTTTTTTTTAAGGTTTTATTTTTATTTATTTTAGAGAGAGGGAGAAAGCTTGTGCACACCTACTTGTGATCACAAGCAGGGGGAGGGGCAGAGGGAGAGAGTCTCAAGCAGACTTCCCACTGGGGCAGGAGGAGGTAGCAGCTGGTCCTACTCTTATCCCTCTATCCCACCCTTATTGTGTCTGAGAAAAAATTCATTAATTGTGTTCCTGTCTTGGTTTCCCTATCATGACTGTGAAATCATGACCTGAGCCAATACCAAGGGTCAGATATTCAACTGACTCAGACACCCAGGTATCCCATGTACCTACTTTTTAAGAAATGACATCTGTTTGTGGACCACGTAGTAGGTCCTCAGTAATTACTTGAAAGAACAAATGGGTGAGTGAATTTCCTTTAGGACCTCCCTGGGCTCAGTTTCCCTACATGAGAGAGGATGTGGCTGCCCAAGCCTGTTATCCCAGGGAGGACGTTGTCTCTGGCCTTGGCAGTATCCTCATAGCTATCTGGGGACCTTTTTTTTTTTTTTTTTTTTTTTTTTTTTTTTTTTAAGATTTTGTTTATTTATTCATGAGAGACACACAGAGAAAGGCAGAAACATAGGCAGAGGGAGAAGCAGACTCCCTGTGGGGAGCCCGATGCAGGACTTGATCCCAGGACCGTGGGATCACGACCTGAGCTGAAGGCAGACGCTCAACCACTGAGCCACCCAGGTGCCCCCCTGGACTCTTTGTTATCCCATGGTGCTGGGGACCTCAGGGAGCAAGCCCTTGCAGGGTAATGCGCCTTGGGTTGGGGCATGTGCCAGGGGGCACACTTGCTGGCTGCTTGCTGCGCTGGGATCCTGTGGTGCTTCTGCATTTGGTGAGCAGGCACAGGTTGGCAATAGGCCCCAGGAAATGGGAATGCACTTCCTAGAGGCCTGTGCCACTTGGCTTTCTCGCAGAGGAAGGAGCATTTCCCTTCATCCTGGCCCGGAGCCTGCTCCATCTGCTTCAGGAAAGGTCTGGTTGCTTTGTTGAGCTACCCTGTGAGAGGTGGGGGAGCTTGGGGCTGCTAACCCTGGGGGGATGGGGAGGTCTTCAGGAGGAGGGAGAGGAGACAGGTTTTGGGCAGGAGGCTCTGGGGAGAGGGCTCTTGGCATTTTGTCAAAACCAAGCAGTTTTGCAGAAAGCCCCCCACCCCCCATCACCACCGGAAGGCATGCTTAGCATCCTCTCCCTTGCAGAGAGCCTGTGGAGATTAGATGACCCAAGCAGAGTAGTTAGCGTACTTGCTGCATGATAAGTGCTTAATTGATTGTTTAGCTATTGCTGTTGTTATGTAAACCATTGTGTTCGTTTGATTTTTTTTTTTCTCCTGGGCAGAGTGTTGATAGGTTTTATCAGATCTTTATAGAGCCTGTGACCTTGTAAGGTTTATTGCCCCCCAAAACCATCTGAACATTGGCTTGGACTCTGTAGGGGTTAGTGGTGGAAGATCATCCTCCTCAGGCTGAATGGCTGGCTTGCCTGTCAGGACTCGCTGGAGACCAGGGGACTCTAGATGGTCTTGAGGCACTGAGGTCTGGGTCCTCTTTCCTGAGACCTGCACACACCTACCCCTCCGGCATAGAGGCCCTCATCTCCTCTCCTGCCTCCTCCATACCTCAAGGGCCAAAGCCCTGGCCAGACGCCAGCTTGTCAAGGAGACTGATTAAAAGCAGCTTTGCTGGGGGCAGATGGCTTGGTGTCCTTGGCCTGGAGTGAAGATCGATAAGCAATTGTTTTTTTTCTTGGCAAGAAAAAAATTCTCCATTAACTTTCTCAGGTGCTGCCAGCCTAATTTTCTTTTCAGGAACTCTGCAGCCCTGTCAAAGGTGGCTCTGGGAGGGAGGACAGGCCACTGGAGCTGCTTCCCTGCCCTGGGGGCGGTAGGATCCTAATGGCCAGGGCGGTGGAACCCACACAAGAGCAGGTTGGCTGGCTTGGACATCAGTACTTTGTAGGAACATTCTGGAACCCAGCCTAGCAGGTAGTAGGCATTCAATAAGTAATTGTTGAAAAAATAGATTTTGGTCATGTAACCATGTACCAGACATACTGAGTATTTAGCTCATTTAATCCTCATGTCTATCTGGTGACTGCCCATTTTATTGATTAGAAAACTGAGGCTGAGGGAGGCTAAGTCATTTGTGCATGGTGAGTCCAAGCATTGGAGCTTCAAGGGCCCTGCTTTTCCTTTCCTGGGGAAAGTGTAACATAATAACAAGCTGGGCCACAGACCCTTGAACTTGGGTTGGATTCTTTCAGTGATAGGGAAGCCAAGATAGGAACACAGTGATTTGTTCCTCAGACACAGTAAGGGTGGGATAGAGGAATAGGAGTGGGACCAGCTGCCACCTCCTCCTGCCTCAGCCCTCTAGGTTTATCATCTTAACTCCTATTATGGTTACAGTTAACTTCTTTCTTTCAATAATTCATTTCTGGGGGTGTCTGACTGGCTCATTTGGTGGAGCATGCAACTCTTAATCTCGGGGTTGTGAGTTTGAGCCCCCACATTGAGTGTAGTGATTAAAATTTTTTTCTTTTTTTTATTAAAGATTTTATTTATTTATTCATGAGAGACACACACAAAGCGAGAGGCAGAGACACAGGCAAAGGGAGAAGCAGGCTCCACGCAGGGAGCCCGATGTGAGACTTGCTCCTGGGATTCCAGGATCACGCCCTGGGCGGAAGGCAGGTGCTAAACCGCTGAGCCACCCAGGGATCACCCCCCCCATTTTTTTCTTTTAAAGATTTTATCTAGGGATCCCTGGGTGGCGCAGTGGTTTGGCGCCTGCCTTTGGCCCAGGACACGATCCTGAAGACCCAGGATCGAATCCCACATCAGGCTCCCAGTGCATGGAGCCTGCTTCTCCCTCTGCCTGTGTCTCTGCCTCTCTCTCTCTGTGTGACTATCATAAATAAATAAAAATTTATAAAAAAAAATAAAGATTTTATCTATTAAAGAGAGAGAGAGAGCTCCTGTGCATAGGGAGTGGGGCAGACTCCCCACTGAGCAGGGAGCCCAACGTGGGGCTTGATCCCAGAACCTCAGGATCATGACCTGAGCTGAAAGGCAGACGCTTAACTGACTGAGCCACCCAGGTGCCCCAAAAATAAAATCTTAAAAGAAAAAAAAAGAATTCATTTCCAAAGAGTTTGCACATGGTACCCAATGGAAAGTTAGTCCTTCCCACCCTGTCCCCTTATTTCTGCAACCATTTGTTTGTTAACCATTTTCTTATATAGCTTTCTTGGAAATATGCTGTCGCATATACAATTATTTTCACACGTATGGCTTTTTTCAACCCCTGTACCAAAACAGCAATATACTAATGCTTTGATCTTTTTTCCACATAACACTGTGTGTTGAAGCTAATTCCTATCACGCTGTGTAGAGTCACCCCTTTTAAAATAAATGCATGGTTTTCTCCTGGAATACCATGTACCTCATTCTTCTTTACTCAGTCCCCTGTGGATGGTCATTTCAAGCCACACTACCAGAAGACATTTTTCACATGTGTAAGGTTGTCTGTAGGATAAATACTCAGGTGTGGAATTGCTAACTCAAAGGTACGTGCATTTGGAATTTTGTCAGATATTAGTGAATTTCCTTTCATGAGGATGGTACCAATTCATACTCCCCATAGCCTCACCAAAATAGTGCTATATTACATTTTTGTCTTTGCCAATCTGATGGTTGGAAAAAGTAGTAATTCCTTATAGTTTTATTATTATTTTCTTAATTTTGGTAAAATACACATAACATGAAATTTACCACTTTAGCGATTTGTAGGTATACAATTCAGTGACATTAGTGACGTTCACAGGGTTGTTCAGCCACCACCATTATGTTTTCCAGGACTTTTCATCACCCCAAACTGAACTCTGTACCCCATAAATAATGACTCTCTTCCCCTTTCCCTTCATCCTTGGTAACTCTCTCTCTTCTGTCTGTATAATATTGTCTATTCTAGGTCCCTCATATAGTTGCAATCATACAGTATTTGTCCTTTAATATTTGGCTTGTTTGACTTAGCATGTTTTCTGAGTTCATCCATGGTGTAGCATGTGTCAGAACTTTATTCTTTTTTATGGCCGAATAATATTCTGTTGTATGAATAGAACACATTCTGTTTTTTTTTTTAAAGATTTTATTTATTCATAGAGACAGAGAGAGGCAGAGACACAGGCAGAGGGAGAAGCAGGCTCATTACAGGAAGCCTGACGTGGGACTTGATCCCAGGTCTCCAGGATCACACCCCAGGCTGCAGGCGGCGCTAAACCGCTGTGCCACCGGGGCTGCCCCACATTCTGTTTATCCATCCACAGTTGATGGACACTTGGGTTATTTCTACCTTTTGACTGTGCATAGTACTGACAGGAGCAAGAGTGTATATGTATCTGTTTGGATTCCTACTCTCAATTCTTTCAGGTATATACCTGAGACTATCCCTAAAAGGCAAATGGCGTTTCTCTGCCTCTCATCCAAGTCCTTCAGGAAGCACTGGCTTTCTATTCCCATCTGCACCTTCCTCTCTATCCCCTCACTGCCACACAGTGTCCTCAAGAGATACCCTTTTATTCATTCATGAAATCTCTCTACTCCACACCCCTGTTTGCCTGGTAACATTGTGATGTGGGTGATCAGTATGGAGCTGCCACCATTGGCATCCGTGGATGTACTCTCTGAATCCTACTGGCACCTGTGACATTTGTCCAGAAGAATTTGTCAAATACATGAAGCAAAGGTTAATAATCTGTCCTAGAGACAGAAGGAATTGACAGTCTAAGACAGCATCAAACTTTTTTTTTTTTAAATTCACATAACATGAACTTCACCATTTAAAAGTGAACACTTCAGTGGCACTTAGTACGTTGAGAATTTTGTGCAGTCACCACCTCTGTTTAATTCCAGAACATGTTCATCACCCCAGGAGACCCTGTACCCATTAGCAGTTACTCCCATTCTCCCCAACACCTCCTCAGTCCTAGGCAATTACTAATCTACTCTCTGTTTCTATGGATTTGCCTGCTCTAGAAATTTCAAATAAAGAGAATTATACATACGTGACCTTTGGGGTCTGGCTTCCTTCACTTAGCATGATGTTTTTGAGGTTCACCCAGATTGTAGCAAGTGTACATCATTCCTTTAAGGGCTGAATAATATTTCATTGTGTGATTAGACCACATTCTGTTTATCCATTCATCTGTTGATGGATATGTAGATTGTTTTTCCTTTGGGCTACCCAGAATAGTGCTATTGGGGTACATACCTAGAAACAGAATTGCTGGGTCATGTGGTCATTCTTTGTTTAGGTTTTTTGAGGAACTGGTAAGCTATTTGATGTCAACTTCTTTTTTTAAATATGTTTTGTGGGGCTTGAACTGGTGACCCTGAGATCAAGAGTTGCATGCTCTACCCTCTGAGCCAGCTAGGTGCCCCAATGTCAACCTTTTGACTTCATGTTTGCCTTATGCCTGGCAGGCACCAATTAGGGTGCTGAATTAGGAAAACATTAAATAATAAGTATGTGGGGCCCCTTGATGGCTCAATGGCTGAGCATCTATCTGCCTTTCGCTCAGGTTGTGATCCTGGGGTCCTGGGATCGAGTCCCGCATCAGGCTCCCTGCGGGGAGCCTGCTTCTCCCTCTATGTCTCTGCCTCTCTGTGTCTCTCGTGAATAAATAAATAAAATCTTAAAAATAAATATGTTAAAAAGGCGGTGGTGGGGGCTGGTGGGGGAGGACAGGCAATTCAAGTACCAAACCCCATTTTATTTATTTATTTTGTTTTTTATTTTTAATTTTTAAAAAAGATTTTATTCACCCATTCATGAGAAACACAGAAAGAGAGAGACAGATACACAGGCAGAGGGAGAAGCAGGCTCCATGCAGGGAGCCGGACGTGGGACTCCGTCCCAGGACTCCAGGATCACGCCGGAGCCAAAGGCAGACGCTCAACCGCTGAGCCACCCAGGCTCCCCCAAATCCCATTTTAGCAGCAATTGGCTTGAGCTGAAAGTAGCTGCCACCTCTGTAGGGGGCAGGCGTACTCTATTTTGGGGTTTTCTCATCCTTGGTTCCTACCCAGATTGAGTTTGGAATTCTTCTGTACGTGAGGAGGGGCTTTTCAATTAAGGAAATATGGAGTATGTTCTGTGAAGACTTAAGATCCTGTCCCATCAGGTTTTGCCAGATATTTTGAGGATGTCGGCTGGAGGCGGGTCGGAGGCAGCAGGGGGCGGGCAGGGGGCGGGCAGGGGGCGGGCAGGGAGCGGCTGACCCTTCCTCTCTCCGCAGGTGGCGCGCGCTGCCGCCGGATGGGAGTGCCCGGGCCCACGCACCATGTCATCATGCGTCTCTAGCCAGCCCAGCAGCGACCCGGCCGCCCTCCAGGATGAGCTGGGGGGTGGCAGCGGCAGTGAAGGCCAGAAGCCCTGTGAGGCCCTGCAGGGCCTCTCGTCCCTGAGCATCCGCCTGGGCATGGAGTCCTTCATCGTGGTCACCGAGTGTGAGCCGGGCTGCGCGGTGGACCGCGGCCTGAGCCGGGACCGGCCCCGGGAGGCTGAGGGCCGCAAGGTGCCCCTCGACGCCTCTGCCTCCGGGTCTCAGGCCCGGCCCCAGCTGTGCAGTCGCAAGCTCTCCTTGCAGGAGCGGTCCCAGCTGGACGCGAACGGCCGCTGCGTCCACCCGGTCCTGCCCCACTCGCCTGTGGGCTCCCCGCAGTCCTCGCCGCGGCTGCCCCGGCGGCCCACGGTGGAGTCCCACCACGTCTCCATCACCGGCATGCAGGTGTGTGAGCTGGCCCGGCCGCCGGGCCTCTATGGAGCGGGGCTCTCCCAGAACATTGATTGGAGAGGTGACCCCGGGAGCCCCAGGTGGGGGTGGGAAGTGAGAGTGGAAGAGGAGGTCAACAAAGGGGGCAGGGTGGAGCCTGTTACCATCGTGGGCGACCCGGGCTCCATCTCTGGGGAACCCTGTTTGACAGCATAGAAAGTTCTGTACCTCAGAGTGATCCCGATTGAGAGCCGGGGTAGCTGGTGAGGGCTGCTGGGAGTGGGTGACCTGCCCTGAGAGTGGCCAGGGAAGTTCTGGGGCCACAGAGAGCCTCTGGCAGAGATGCAGGTGCTGCTGATCAGGAGTTGTGCTGGGGGTAGGGGTGGGTGAGAGGCCTTCCCGCCTCACAGCAGGGTGCCAGGCCCTGCTCTCAGCACTGTATGCATATTTCTCATTTGATTCCTACTGAAAACTTCTGAGAGGTGGGTTAGAACTCCAAGCCCCACTAGGGCTCACCAAGGCCCTGCTTGTTCTGCCCCTGTCCCATCTCCTGCCTTTCTGCCACCGACTCCCAGGGCTCCATCCACGTTGCCTTCTTTGTATTCCTCAGATACCCACCCCCATTCCCTCCATTACCTTTACCCCTGCTGTCCTCTCTGCTTGGAACCTCTCCCTGTCTTTGCAGGGCTGTCTTCTTCTGACAGCCAAGTTTCAACTCAAATGTCTCCTCCTCTGAAGAGCCTCTCTGACCACCCTCTGTAAGCAGCCTCGGCCCCAGCCCATCTCTACTCTGTCACCCTGTTGACACAGCACTCATCACAGATGTGTGTCTGTTGGTTTTGGCTTGTCTCCCCAGCTAGAACGTAAGCTCAGAAGGAACAGTTCTGTCCACCATCATGTCCCCAGCGTCTTGCACAGTACCTTGCACATAGTAGGAGCACAAAAATATTTGTGGAAGGAATGAATTTAATTGGGAGAAGCATGGACATAGAGAATGGCTTTCTAGAGAGGCTGATAATATAACTATATTTTTGAGGGCTAGGTAGGACTTTCATAACTGGAGAGAGTTCAGTGCAGGGGAATGCACAGCATGAGTAAAGGCCCAGAGGTAAAAGGCAGGATGCGGGGGGGGGAAAGGGCAATCTGGGGTTCAGCTAGTTAAAGAATAGGGCCCACGTGGGGAGCACCACAGCAACAGAGCTAGAGGGAGAATTTAGGTTTATTTCAGTTAGAATTGAGTCAGCCTAGAGAAATAGAGACACACAGCCCCTTCACCACAACAACAATAGGGCTTATTTATCATGTAAAATAAATCTTGAAGTCAGCATTTGGGACCCATTTGGTTCTTTTGTTGTCCTTAAAACCTCGTGGTCTCAAGATGGCTGCTGTGACTATAGCCATTACAATTTCATTCCAGACAGGAAGAAGGAACAGGGAAGAAGAGCAAAAGTCATCTGCCTCCTAAGTCAGTCCTTTTTTCTGGAAACTCTACCCAACAACTTCTGTCTACCTCCTACTAGCCAGAACATAGACATGTGGCCACCCCGGCTATAAGAAAGGCTGGGAAATGCAGACGTTGCCAGCCAGTTCTCCATTTATAAGGAAGAAAGGAGAGCCTGGTATTTGGTGGACAACTAGGCGACTCTGCCAAGGTCAGAGGAGTGGAGTCAGGACTTGACCCTGGAAGTGTCAGGGGCTAATAGGATTAGAGTAGAATCTGGAAGATGAATTCAGCAACATTTGGGGCTTGGATTAGGGGCAGCGAGACCTCTTAGGTCAGCTCTGCAGGGCCCCACTTCTGCCTGTCACATCCTTTTAGGACTAAAGGGAATGAAATCAACACTGGAAAGAAACAGTGGAAGTATCCTAAAATGTCCCCTGATGAAGGGAGGGCTTTGTGAGCCGAGGAGTGCTATACAGCAGGTCAAAAGATGCAGGTCTCTGTGTACACACTGACATGGAACTGTCTCCAGCGACGTTGTTGAGTGAGAAATGATCTAGTGTGACATCATTTTTGCCTCTGCAAACCCCATCCCAAAACAATGCTCTGTATTTTCAACAGGTGCATGTATGCGTGCATTTACATAGAAAAAGGCCTGGAAGTTTATGCACCAAACTGATATCAAGGTTTGGGGAAAGGGTTAGAATTGGGGTGGGGGGGTTCAGGGGAAGTGTTGGGCTTATCTGTAACACTTCGAAGGGTTATTTTCTATCATGTTTCTTTTCTCAGTTTTATTTCATCTATCACCTAACATTTCTTCCCTAATTACACTGAGGTATAATTGAAGTAAAACAGTGCACATATTTCAGGTGTACAATATGATCAGTTCTGATAATGTATACATCTGTGAAACCTTCACCCCAGTCAAGATCACAGACGTTTTTGGGCACACCCGATGACACATTCCTCCCCCTTCTTCCCCTTTCCCAGGTAACTGCTGACCTGCTTTTTAGTATAATAGATTAGTTTGCAAGTTCAAGAACTTTCTGTAAGTGGAATCATCTAGTATGTACTCTTTTTTTTTTTTAACTTAGCTTCATTGATGACCTGATGATTTCGACATTTGTCCATGTTGTCGTCTGTTTCCTTTTGATGGCTAACTAGCATTCCATTGTCTGCAATGGACCACTGTTTGTTTATCCGTTTACCTGTCAGTGGACATTTGAGTTGTTTCTAGTGTTTGAGTATTACAGATGAAGCTGTTTCAAACATTTGTCTACAAGTCTTTGCATGGGCACAAGTTTTCACACCTCTTGGATGAACAGCTAGGAGCAGAATGGCTATGTCCTAGAGAGGTGCTTGTTAAGAAACCACCCAACTGTTTTCCAAAGAGGGTGCACCATTTTAAATTCCTACCAGTAGTGCGTAAAGCTTCTCTGTGCCCTATATTATTCTGACAACGCTTGGTATGATCAGTCTTGGATTTTAGCCAATCTAATGGGTCTGGTTTTAGTTTACATTTCCTTGATGAGTCATGATGTTGAGCCTCTTTTTTTTTTTTTTTTTTTTTTTTGAGCCTCTTTTCATGTGCTTATTTGATCATTTGTATCTCTTCTTTGGAGAAATCTCTTCAAATCTTTTGCCCATTTTTAAATTAGAGTGTTGTTGGTAATAAGTTATAGGAGTTCTTTATCTGTCTGAATGCCATTCTGATGTGTTTGCAAATAGTTTCTCTCAGGCTGTGGCTTGCCTTTTGTTTCCTTAATAGTGAGTGTCTCAAAGAGCCAAAGTTTTATTTTTTTAAAGAGCTCAGGTTTTATTTTATTTTTTAAAAGATTTTATTTATTTATTCATGAGACACACAGAGAGAGAGACAGACAGACAGACAGAGACACAGGCAGAGGGAGAAGCAGGCTTCATGCAGGGAGGCTGACCTGGGACTCGATCCTGGGTCTCCAGGATCAGGCCCTGGGCTGAAGGCGGCGCTAAACCACTGAGCCCCACGGGCTGCCCAAAGAGCTGAGGTTTTAATTTTGATGAAATCCAGTTTATCATTTGTTTCCTTTTATATTGGTACTTTTTGTATGAAAAGAACCTTTGAGAAACCATTAAGAAACCGTTCTCTGCCCCACGGTCACTCAGATATTCTCCACTTATGCCACTTTATGTTTTTATAGGACAACATGGTCCTTAGACAGGATTACTTGTTTAATTAAAAATGAACATTTTGGGAACACTTCTTAAACATGGATATTAAAAGAGTACATACTGTATAATCACATTTTTACAATATACTAAAGCTGTTCTGTTAGCAGTCAGGATAGTGGACACCGTAGAGAGAGCCCAGTGTCTGGGAGATGCTCCTGGGGGACTGGCAGTATTCTCTTTCCTGATTTGGGTCCCAGTTCATGTGTTTGTTTTGTGAAAAATGTATCGAGCTACAAACCTACAATTCATATTCTGTGTGTTTCCACTTAACTCTCCAGGATTGTGTACAGCTGAATCAGTACACGCTAAAGGATGAAATTGGAAAGGTAAATATCCCAGGAGCCAGACTGGTTTTCTGCATCTACCGAGAATGTCTCAGATATGATGGAGGGAACCCGCTAGAGCTGGGGGTGGGAAGAAGCCCTTGGAGGCAAGATTGTGGGGGAGGGTTTTATCATTAGTGGTCCATCTGGTTTATTTTCTTTCTACAGCATATTAATGTGTTTCCACAAAAGCTCAGGCAGCTTTGAGGGAATTCCATATCACCAACATTAGTGGGTTTTTTTTCCCCCTCTAAGGTGCTCTCACATCTATTTTTGCTTTTATTTCAGCCAATGGGCAGTATCTTTGCAGGGGTCAAAACCTCAAATGCCAAAATAGAAAGCAAGTGAGTAATATAAATGAGCAAAGCATGCTAGGTCTAAGGAAGTAGGGAGTGGTGAGGACTATGGCAAACTGTTAACATGTGGAAATGGTTATAGGTCCATATGGCCAGATCTGATTTTTTTCAAAAGAAGCTGAGAATTTAGATTTTTATATCTGATCTTTCTGTTTTTAAATATTAGCGATTAACTCAAACTTTCTAAAAACTGCAGATGCAACAAAATGTAATTGCAGAGCCGATTTGGCCAGTTGGCTGCTGGTTTGCAGCCCCTGTATTAGGGTCCTCATTTTGCAGATTATAACTTCTAGACAGTATGTAATGGGCGTCTCCCTTTATCCAGGGCTCCTATGGTGTGGTCAAGTTGGCCTACAATGAAAATGACAATACCTATTATGTGAGTATCCATATCCCCCTCCCCGCCCCCACCCTTGTCCACTGCAAAAGCCTCCTTTCCAGAACTTGGCTTTCTGGAAGATTTTCTTTGCTCTTGTTTCATTTTATTCTTAGGTCATTTCCTTTTGTGTATTAGGAAGGAAGTGGTGTTCCCCTTATACAGATAGGGAAATGGGGAGGCAAAGTGATTGGGTCAGAAAGAAAATGGATAAATTCAGCAAACGTTTCATATCTTTACTCTGGGCTATCATTTCTACATCCTTCATAGCACCCAGAACCAGGTGGTAGTGGGACAAACTGCCCTTGTAGCTGAGGCTTTAGAGTCAGTCCAGCGTGGGTTCAAATTCTGGCTCTCACATCTGCCAACTGTGTGTCCTTGGCCAAGTGACATAACACCTGAACCTCACTTGGCCCATGTGTAAAACAGCCAGTCCCTCATCCATCCCTGCAGCTCACTAGTGTCTTGATTCAGTTGTAGCAAGTCCCAAAGCTTGTGGGCCCAACCAGGAGAGCTGACTTGGAAACTCAGAAACACCCTCAGGGCTGGGAGGGACCCTGGCATCCAGCCTCCAGGCCACCTGCAGCTGCTTGACCCACTCTGATGGTGAAGCACTCAGTCCTGAGGCCATCAAGGCGCCAAGAGCTTTGACAGGCCTAGAAGCAGAGGGAACTCTCCCTCTACCAAACTCTCCATTTTAATCGAGATGTGGGGTCTTTTCTCCCTGGCAGGCAATGAAAGTGCTGTCCAAAAAGAAGCTGATCCGACAGGCAGGCTTTCCACGTGAGTTTGGTGGGCCAGGCCTTTGTTCTTAGGTGCTGGGCTGGGATGTGACAGAGAAGATCCCATTGCATGGTGCCCCCTGCAGGGGAGTGTCTGGGTAGAGGTCCCAGAGACTCCTGTCACTATGCCCTGAGGAATGGGATGGGAAGGAGGGGACAGAAAGCTGATCAAGGGGCTTGGGTCTCTAGCCTCACTCATTTCTAGCAACAGAGGAGACAGGTGAGGAGCCACTTATGGCCCCTGGTGGCCTCAGCCACTCCAGCCTTGCCGAGACCCCCTTGCTTGGGTTGTCCCAACTCCAGCTGCCATTTGCAGGGGAAGAGCTGTTTGCCCTGATACTGGGATGGGCTTGTCTCCTCCAGGTCGCCCCCCGCCCCGAGGCACCCGGCTCGCTCCTGGAGGCTGCATCCAGCCTAGGGGCCCCATTGAGCAGGTGTACCAGGAAATCGCCATCCTCAAGAAGCTAGACCACCCCAATGTGGTGAAGCTGGTGGAGGTGAGCTGGGGGGACAGGGAGGAGGGAGGCTAGAATGGTAACTGTCCAGGCCCAGCTCTGTTGTTACCCAAACGCCGCACCACTGGTTTCTAGGGAGAGCCATGACAGTTTTAACAGCTGTTGCAGGGCTGACTAGTAGTTACTGCTCCACATTCCTTCACCCCTGTTCTTTCATGTTATCCTCACCCTTCTCTAAGACTATTTATTACTCCCATTTTACAGATAGAGAAATTGAGGGGAAGGGGGATACCGAGACTTGTCCTTTATCCATTTTTGTTTTTGGAGCTTTTGTATGTATGTGTGTGTGTGTGTATGTGTATATACATATATACACATACACACACACAAATGGGTGTGGCTGTGTTCCAATAAAACTTTATTTACAAAAAACAGGCAGAAGGCCAGATTTGGCTTTTATGCTATACTTGCCATCCCTTATTCTAGATCAGCAGGTCTCACAGTTTTTGGTCTCAAAATTCCTTTATGCCCTTCAAAATTATTGAAGACTCCAAAAAGGTTTTGCTTATGTGGGTTGTGTTTATTATTTGCCATATTAAGATTTAAAACTGAGAAATTTAAAAATTGTTTATTCATTTAAAAACAACAGTCCCATTATATGACAATATATTTTTATGAAAAATAACTCTATTGTCTGAAAAAAATATAAGAAGAGTGGCATTTACATTTTTTTAAGATTATTTATTTTACAGAGAGATGGTGAGAAAGAGAGGGAGTGTGGTGGGAGGAGCAGAGGAAGAGGGAGAGACAGTCCCAAGCAGACTCTGTGCTGAGTATGGAGCCCAGTGTTGGGCTCGATCCCAGATCTTGAGATTGCTACCTGAGCTGAAACTAAGGGTTGGATGCTTAATCAACTGTGCCACCCAGGCACCCTAGCATTTTAGGTAAAAATTTTTGTAAATTTTTTTTTAAGATTGTATTTATCTATTCACGAGAGACACACACACAGAGAGAAGTAGAGACACAGGCAGAGGGAGAAGCAGGCTCCATGCAGGGAGCCCAAGGTGGGACTTGATCCTGGATTTCCAGGATCATGCCCTGGGCTGAAGGCGGCACTAAACCGCTGAGCCACCCAGGCTGCCCCAGATTTTTGTAAATTTTTGTTGTTGCTAATGTCTGGCTGGATTCTCGTATTTGCTCTTTCATTCAGCCTGTTATGACTCCTCATGCCATGTGGTTTCTCATTGCTCTATTAATAGAGAATGAGAGTAGAAAGGGCAGATATTATCTTAGTTTTTGTGTGAAAATCATTTTTGACTTCGTGAACGCATCTTGGGGATCCCTAGAAGTCCCCAAACCTATTTGGAGTACCTCTGGTCTAGATGACAGGACTTGTAAATGGGATGTGATAAAGTGTAGAATTGGACATGCATTGGCAGTGCTGCAGGAGCATGGAGCTCAAGGAAGGCTTCTTAGGGGAAAGGATATTTGAGATGGCCCTGGTTGTTCTCTGGATGGAGATCATAGGGAAAGGACAGGGAAGGGCATTGCAGAGGGAGGAACAGCATGTGCAAAGGGCTGGTGTCCTCTGTTTGGGGGTACATCCCTGCCTTTGGTGAGTGTGAGGGTTAGCAGCCATGCCTTCCTGGGGCTTGCTAGGTGTGGGCTGTAGATAGGCCATGTCCTGGGTCTGATTCCCCCAACAGGGCAGGGCTCAGGGCTCTAGGTGGGTTGCCTTGGGCCTCTGTTTAGGGTGCATCTCTTTCTCAGGGCTCTTGTCCTGTGGATCTTGGTTGACTGGGAAAAGTGAGGGTGATGTGGGAAGAGGCAGGAGGACCTGTCTAGCCAAGGAGCCTGCCTTTGTTTCTTCCCGAAGGAGAGAGACAGTGGCTGCCAGCTGTCTCCACCTGTCACTGAATTACACAGTTTCAATTTGCTGCTGTTGGAGTCAGCCATCTTGGAGGAAGCTCAAGGACACTGGATTATCAAGTGGATCTGGGTCCTGGTGGGATCTCTCTTGTCTCTACTGCCCTGTGGCATCTGACCTGTCTACCTAACAAGACTGTTTGCCAGCCTGCCTGTTGGACAAATATCAGACGTTCGCCAGATGGACATAGACGTTCATCAAACATTCCCTGAGCACCTACTATGGGCCTTGTTCTTACAAGCTGACATGTGGAGGGGGAAAGATAGAAAGAAGTGACAAGATGAAAGTGGGATGGCCATGAAAGGAGAGCAGGAACATGCCGTGGCAGTTCCAGGCAGGGAGACTTCTTTTCTTGCAAGGGCAGGAGGTCAGAGGGGCACTTCATAGAGGAGTCGGAAGAGCCCAGACAGGATTTGAATTTTTGCCCTGAGGATCACGTTGTCTCCCTAGGAGACAGGTGGGGTTTTTATTGAAGCTGAGACATTTCCCAGGGGAGAAATTAAAAAAAAAATTGTTTTTAAGTAATTTTTCTTTTTTCTTTTTTCTTTTTTTTTTTTTTTTTAAGATTTGTTTATTCCTGAGAGACAGAGACACACACAGAGAGGCAGAGACACAGGCAGAGGGAGAAGCAGGCTCCATGCTGGGAGCCCGATTGGGATTCGATCCCAGGACTCCGGGATCATGCCCTGAGCCAAAGGCAGATGCTCAACTGCTGAGCCACCCAGGCGTCCCTTTTTAAAATAATTTCTGTTCTCAACATGAGGCCCAAACTCATGACCCTGAGGTCAGGAGTTGCTGAACCAACCAGGTCCCCCCATTTTCCAGGGGAGGAATTTGCCCCTCCGTTTTGTAACCTCTTTTCTAGGTGTTTTGGACTCTTCAGGATTGGGCTAGAAAGTGCCTATTTTCCAGATGGCCATTTGGATCACACACCCTGAGTTTTTTCCTGTACCCTTCATCTTAACCAGAAAGCCAGTGGAAAGCACAGCCCTCCTGTGGCAAATGCAGTCATGTGGATGCTGCTTCCTCCCTGCTCATATCATTTCTCTCTCTTCCTCTCCCCTGCTCCTCATCTCTGGCCTGTTCCATGTGGCTGTGCCAATAGGTCCTGGATGACCCCAATGAGGACCATCTGTACATGGGTAAGAGAGCCCTTGCCATCCGCCACCCTAGCTCAGGCAGCTGCACCTGCCAAAGCCCAGGGGTCCTCTTGAGCATCCCCTGTCCCTACCATCTCTCACCAAGGACCGACAGCTTCCTCTTTCCTGCCAGAGCTGGTCCCACAGTGAGCCACGTGTGAGGTTGCAGCCCTGGTTGGAAGCAGGAGGTGGAAGGGAGTGCTTGCTGAGACTTTATCTGGAGGTCCTATTCATTCATTTGCAAATATTAATTTAGCGCCTGCTCATGCTGAGCACTAAGGATGCATTGGTGAGTGAGAAAGATGAGGCTCCTGCTCTTGTGAAGCTGATATTCTAATCATGGAAGTCAGATAGTCAACAGCTAAATAAACCAGGTAAGTTCAGATGGAGCCTCTGAAGGTTAAATAGGATGATCTGAGAGAGGGATTGAGGGGCCACTTCACGTGAGACACAACCCTGTTACAAATGAGGAAGAGCATTCCAGGCAAAGGGAATTGCAAGTGCAAAGGCTGGTGAGAGCTTAACGTGATTGAGAAAAACATGACTGGGACAGAGTAAACCACGGAAAGGGGATGGGGATGAGGATGGAGAGCCTTAGGTCATGGTGGGGCATATGGAGTCTTGGAAGGCACTGCACAAAGAAATGGAAGGACTCAGGCGTGTCCTCGGAGACTTGATTTTTAAAAACTGGTGAGGACATGGGTCAGTCCTCCATCAGCTCTGAGCATAGGTACCGATGAAGGAAGGAAGGGCAAGACTAATTCAAAACTGGATAGCAGACTGTGGGGCTCAGGAATATGTGATTGATAGGTAATGTGCCCTTGCAATATGGCTTGGGTGGACATTCAAATGAGCCTGTGCATTTCAAGTGGGTACAGACGACAGCCAGGAGGGGTATCAAGGAGGTGAGGGGGGTGGGCACTACAAGTCTTCTGGATGAGCATGGGGACCATCCTTTGTTGCACAAGGAGAGTGATTGATTATCTGGGGTCTGGTTTGAAAACAGTTCAGAGCTCACTTTCTCCTCACGTCATTGCTGTGGTTCAGTTCCAAGGAAGGGTTGTAGCTAAGGACGTTTTATTTTTCATTATCTCCTTCTCTTCCCTGCCCCAGGTTTTTATTATGACAAATGTTAAGCCTACAGAAAAGATGAAAGAGTAGTACAATGAATACCTGTATACTTACCAACTAGATTCAACAGTTAATTTTTTTTTGTCAGATTTACTTTATCAGTCTAGCCACCCACACATCCATTTCTGTATTTTTTTTTTTTTGCTGAACTATCCAAAGTTTAAAAAGTAGCAGACATCTTCATGCTTCAGCCCCTGAATACTTCAGTGTGTATCTCACATAGGGACCTTCTCCTGTGTGGTCACAATACCGTTATTACATCTGAAAAAGTCAATGCCAGTTCCTTAAGAGCATCTAGGGTGCAGTCCATATTCAAATTTTAGAACTCTTATTTTTTTATTTTTTGTTTGTAAATTTTAGAACTTATAAAATCTTCCTCTAGGAATGATTTAGAAGCTACACAGTAAATAACATAGGACGTGTTAACTTTAAAAAAGTTATGTGAGAAAGAAACATTATAAAAAATGTGAACAGCACAGACTTGCAATATTTCTCAAAATGTGGTATCATTGCCACTTTAAATATATGAGATGATTTTACAGAGGTACATGGATAGACATTAAAAAAATTTTATTGTTTTATTTTTATTTTTTTAAAAGATTTTGTTTGTGAGAGACACAGAGAGACAGAGGCAGAGACATAGGCAGAAGGAGAAGCAGGCTCCATGCAGAGAACCTGATGTGGGACTTGATCTCGGGACTCCAGGATCATACCTTGGGCTGAAGGCAGATGCTCAATCACTGAGCCACCCAGGTGTCCCTAAAAATTTTTTTAGAATTAATTTATCATTGTACAGGAAAACCTAAAGCAGCACACTAAACTCATGATTTCATGGATGTCATTACCTAGGATAAGGCTAAAAATTTTAAAACTGAGTCAATTTAAAGAAAAATATGAAAAAAATAATAGTTTATGTGGTATATAGATATAGCCAGCTCATAAACATAGTAGGCAAATGAGTGAAGTTTGAAGGAACTACAGCATAAATCATAAAATGTAAAAGAATTTAGGCCCAGAATGGCATTCCCAGCATAACTTGCTTATTTGGGGCTCCTAACCTGACTCTGCATGGTTCTGGACTATTTCTGAGGTGCCTAGTTGTTCTTTCAACAAACATTATAGTTTGTCAGGCCCTGTTCTAGGTTTATCTGGAAACAAAAAAGAAGACCCTGCCCTCAGGGCACTTTCTCCCTCCAATAAGGACAGACAGATACCCTCAGTACTTAAGTATTATGCTTAGCCTTCCAAAGTAACAACACCATGGAAAAAAACAAATCTGAGCAGGGTCAGGGGAACCAGACGGTTCCAGTTTGGGGGATTGGGAAATAGAGCCGCTCCTTGAGATGCCTTAGTGAGGTGACATTTGTTCAGGACAGTGGGGACCAGATGGCAGAGGACATGTCACACCATTGTAAGACTTTGCCTTTTAGAGCAAGAAGGGAGCCATTGAGAGGAGTTGGATGAGTATGAAAAGAACCTGCCCAAGCTTGAAAGAGGGGTTTCTTAAGCCATTTGAATCTGCAACTTCATGGACAGAGTTTTTCTTTTTTTGAGGCAGCGGTATAGAAGGGAGCCAGCCTGACTTCTGATATGTGATTTGAGTGGTTTTGAAAATCCCGACAGGGTTGTATTTTAGTTTCCAATCCCAGATGTGTGTCAAGGACAGACAGGGTAGTGTATGAGGCTGGGTAGTAGGTATCAGCTACAAATACAGGCCTGACCCTCAAAGAGCACAGAACACACAGTACTTCTAGAGGCTAAAAACTTCCCACCCACCTCTCAGCCCCAGGAGGGGGTTAAACTATTAGTGGCTGAAAAGAGACCTGTTTTCACAGGCTAGCTTCCTCCATACCAACAAAGTTACTGTGCTGGGGAGGAAGCACATAAATTTGTGAAGCAGCTCTTGAAAGTTAAGACTTCCAGAATGAAGGTAGGATAGGCCAAGGTAGGATAGGCCAGAGCTGAAGGGGCTAGCTTGCCTGTCTATGGAAACCTTCCCTTTAGTGTCATTAGTTTTTGCTTCTAACCACGGCCTGAAGCCAAGGCAGATCTGCCCTAACTTGGGCTTACTCAACACTGGTTGATGAACCTGAAGACAGGGAGGGGCCCGAGACAGTTAAGTTCCTTTTCTGGTCAGAACCTTAGCCTTCTTATCTGAAGAGCTAACTCTTGTCCCTCAGCCACGTTAGCCCTTGGAGATCTTTGAAACAACCTTATAGTTTCTTCTGTAAGAAATTCCAATGTGGGTAGATAATTCTAGAACAGACAGCTCCATAGTTACTCTTCACTTGATTTTGAAATTCATTGTTGCATTTTTCACTTCCTAGATAGCTTCATGTTCCTATTATGTTTATCCAAACAGGATAAAATTAAAATAAGTATGCAACATAACCCCATAATTCTACTCTTAGGTATATACTCCCCCAAACTAAAAACAGATACGTCAATGGGAATATTCATAGCAGCACTATTCACAATAACCAAAATGTGTAAACGACCCAAATGTTCATGAGCTAATGATTGGATATACAGCATGTGGCATAGCCACACAATGGAATAGTATGCAGCCATAAAAAGGAATGAAGTACTGATTCCTGCTACAACACGAATGAGCCTTTAAAATATGGTGCTAATAAGTGAAACAGCCAGTCACAAAAGGTCACATAGTATATGATTCTGTGTATATGAAATGTCCAGAATGGCCAAATCCATTGAAACAGAAATCAGATTAGTGTTGCCAAGGCCTAGAGGGAGGGGCCTGACTGAATGGGCATGGGGTTTCTTTCAGAGGGAGTGCAAATTTTCTGGAACTAGGTAGAGGCAAAAGTCATACAACATTGTGAATACTGAATGCCACTGAACTGTAAATTTTGAAATAGTTAATTTTATATTATGAAAATTTCACTTCAATTTTTAAAAATGCAAAAAACAAAACAAAAAACCCCCAGCAACAACAACAAAACTCTGTGCATTCCCTGAACACAGCTTATCTAACACTTGGTGGCTTGGAGCAGGGATTCCCCATGTATACAGGTCCAGGAAGAAGCTGGCATGGTGGGAGGCATTTGCATGTCGTGCGTGAACGTGAGTCAAGAAAGGCCCTGTTTAGGAGCAGTGGGCTGAGTTGGCCTTTGAGGTGGTGAGGAAATCACCACCCCCACCTCTTGCTCCAAGTCTTGTTTTGGATTGAGAGTCACAGGTAAAGAGTCTGAGGGCCAGCTGACCACAGAGCGTTGAGGAGTTTGAAGAATCTACACGCATTCTTGGTCTGTGGCCTGGCACAGCTGGCAGTGTGGAGGATGCGGGAGGGATCGTTGAAACATGTTCTTAAAAAAAAAAAAAAAAAAGAAACATGTTCTTATTTCTTGAATCTAAAGACTCCTAGGCCTACTTCTTTGCACCTAAGTAGACCGATGTTGGGTTGTGTCTCCTTAGACCTGTTCTTTTTTTTTTTTAAAGATGATCTAACATCATTAGTCAGTATTTTTTTAAAAATATTTTTATTTATTTATTCATAGAGACAGAGAGAGAGAGAGAGGCAAAGACACAGGCAGAGGGAGAAGCAGGCTCCATGCAGGGAGCCCGATGTGGGACTTGATCCCAGGGCTCCAGGATCACACCCCGGGCTGCAGGCGGCGCTAAACCGCTGTGCCACCGGGGCTGCCCCGACCTGTTCTTTTTTTTTAAGATTTTATTTATTTATTCTTGAGAGACACAGAGACAGAAAGGCAGAGACATAGGCAGAGGGAGAAGCAGGCTCCATGCAGGGAGCCCAATGTGGGATTCGATCCCAGGACTCCGGGATCATGCCCTGAGCCAAAAGCAGACGCTCAACCACTGGGCCACCCAGGCTGCCCTCCTTAGAACTGTTCTTTGCCATAAGGTAGCTGAGGATCTGGGTGTGACTGACTAAGAGGACATAGTTTAGTATCAGTCAGATACCTGGAATCTCCAAGGTATGAGTGGAGAGAAGAAAGGAACCCATGAGCCATCCCTGCCTGTCTCCTGTCTCCCTGCTTTGTTTTCCCTGGCCAGGGGTTCCTGGGCAGTTTTGAGGACTAGAAGTACAGCCAGACCGGGGTCCCAGGGAGATCAGAAACCTCTGACCCCTCGCCTCCTGAGCAGGGCCTTGAGTGGAGGCTTTGGCACAGTGGATTGTTCCTTTCCCCAGCCCCAGTGCTAGTTTCTGTACTTTTTGGGGTTTCTGTGGGCCATTGGGAAGGAGGAGGAGGAGGGAGATGGTTTGCCAATTTCCCAATATAATAGCTCCCCTCTTCTCTTCTCTGCAGTGTTTGAGCTGGTCAACCAAGGGTGAGTGTCCCCACCCCTGGCGGCTGTGATGCCTGAAGCTTCTCGAGCTGCAGAGCTTCTCAAGGTGGTGCTTGGTTCTGCTGGTGAGAGAGGGTGAAGGCCAGTGTATCTGCTTTGCTTTTCATGCATGTGTCGACCTTTCAGGCCGGTGATGGAAGTGCCCACCCTCAAACCACTCTCTGAAGACCAGGCCCGTTTCTACTTCCAGGACCTGATAAAAGGCATAGAGTACCGTAAGTGGGGGCGGGGGGGAGTGCTGCAGAAGGACTCTCCCCCAGGGGTGGTTAGCATCCCACCTAGTGCATGGCCAAGTGGGAAAGTGGAATTTACCTCCTGGAGTGCAGGCAAGTGGGCAGGAAACAGAATTGTCTGAGATGCAGTCTTGGATAGCTGCAGAAAGCCATGTTCCTGATGAGCAGAAACCCTTTCTGCCACAAAAATTAAGAGCAATATTGATAGTGACTTTTCCTCAGTACTCTGTGTATGCCCTGGCACTGTTACGGGCTATATTTGCATTGTCTCTTATTCCCAGCAACCTTGGGATGGAGATCTTATTAACCTCTTGGAACCTTAGATTTCTCATCTGTAAAATGGAAATAAAGTGTCTCTCACCAGAGTCTAAATCAGCCAGTACATATCAGTAGTTCTCATTGACAGGTGTCCTTTCTGTTTCTGATCATTAAACATTTTGTCTCTTCCCTTGCCTATCACAAAGGATTGTTGTGAGATTGAAATCGGGGAAATGGGAAGCACTTAACACAGGTTCAGGCCCCAGTCTGGGCACTCAACAAACAGAACTGCTCCCCCTATTACTGGTATCATCATCATCATCATCATCATCATCACCACCACCACCACCACTGGCAAAGAAATTCAGTTGGGTCTTCCAGGCCATAGGGCTGTCCTCTCCCATGGGTTGACATCCAGGCAGGAACAAGTTAAGTTCCCAGTCTTACTCTGTAGTCCATGCTTCCCATTTGACCTGCTCCAGTCATTGTTGCTATGATGAACAGGTTGACTGTTGGCATTAGTAAATGAAAATAGGTTTTACTGTCACAAGTCTTGAGGCTTCTAGCTGGAAGCCAGCTGGGCTCAATAAAAACTCTCCAGGGACCATCGTCACTCACGACTTAGACTAGGTTGGATGGTTACTAACTATAATTGGCAGTCAGTGTTTCACTCATTTTTGAAGATGTGGTAACTTGGCAGTCAGTGTTTCACTCATTTTTGAAGATAGGGTAACTTCCTTAAAGACATTCTTTCCCCCCTATCTTTCAAAGCTGGAGAGGTCTCCAGCAGGCTGGGGAGAGTGAAGCTGGAAGGGCCCTGGGGCGTGAGAGAGCAGAGAGGTCAATAGCTCTATGGGCTATGCAGAGCTCCTCATGTGGCTTTCCTGCCTCCTCCCCCATCTGGTGTCCACCCCCCACCCTACCCCCCCCAGTCCACTACCAGAAGATCATCCACCGGGACATCAAACCTTCCAACCTGCTGGTGGGAGAAGATGGACACATCAAGATTGCCGACTTTGGTGTGAGCAACGAGTTCAAGGGCAGCGATGCTCTTCTTTCTAACACCGTGGGCACACCTGCCTTCATGGCACCTGAGTCGCTCTCGGAGACACGGAAGATTTTCTCTGGGAAGGTAGGTGTGTGTGGACCTCTCTGGGATGTGGTGTTCAGCCTGTGTCAGCACCTTTCTGGTTTAAGTGGCAGAAATCCAGCTCAAACTGGCTTAAACAATGCATCTACTGGACCTTGTAGATGAAGAACACCTTCCGGCTTGGCTAGAGACAGGGATTCAACAGGACTCCATCTCTCAGCTGTTTTCTTGAACTCATTTCCTACCCAGGGAGATGGGTTGCCAGCAGCTCCAGGGTACTTCCTCTCAGCTTATCCGTCTCTGTAGAAAAGAACATTCCTCTTTTTGAAGAGCCCTTGTCACAATCTCGGGTATTGGCTCTGATTGGTCCAGCCTGGGTCATGTGCCTGTCCTTAAGCCAATCACTATGGCTAGTGGAAATGAAGCTTTTATTTATTGGCCAGACCTGGGTCTTGTGCTCACCTAGAGGCCAGGGGCTGGATCAGTCTTTACCTGACTCGGTGGAGCCAGAGGCTAGGAGGAGTGGTTCCTCAGAGGAAAGCTGGAGGATTTAGTTTTTGGCCCTTGCAGAAGCAGTGGACACCCCCTCGCTACCCCTTGTTCCCTTATATGAACCACTCTTTTTCTTACAGGCTTTGGATGTTTGGGCCATGGGTGTGACGCTGTACTGCTTTGTGTTTGGCCAGGTAAGGGGATGGGGATGTCCTGTCTGCTGAGTGTTGTTGGGTAGCCCCCTTGGATTAATAATTACCCTTGTGGGGAGACAGTACTTACTCATTGAGTTTATAATTTTATTTCCACATTTAGACCTGAATGTCTAAAGAAAGCTGCCTTTGCAAGTGTACATAAACTGTATATAATAGTTCTATCTGTGAAAAATGATCTGTTGGGTCACCTGGGTGGCTCAGTGGTTGAACATCAGCCTTTGGCTCAGATCATGATCCCAGGATCCTGGGATCCAGTCCCACGGCGGGCTCCTTGTAGGAAGCCTGCTTCTCTCTCTTCCTGTGTCTTTGCCTCTCTCTCTGTGTCTCTCATGAATAAATAAATAAAATCTTAAAAAGAAGAAGAAAAATGATCTGTTAACACAGAAGGATTGACAGAGGCTCTAGGTATTGTAAATAGTTGATGAGTTTGGGGCAAGGACGACAAATGTGCTACCGATCTCCCTATTCCTACATCAGAGACAGACATCACAAATCAATAGCTGCTGGCACCCTTTCTTCCTGAGCCCAGGGCCACTTGCTTTGATGTGCTTCTCAGCAGAGTGTTCCCAGAAGCTGTTGTTGGAGGGATAGACTGAAAATCCATTTGGCATTATTGATTTAAGGAGTGCTGTCTCCTCTCTTTGTTGTTGTTCTTTTGTTGTTGTTTTTTCATTATCAATTTTTAGGAACTTTAGTATTTTAACTCTAAAGTTCGGATTAGTTATGTGAGTACTAAAAGCATGGATTTTTCATTTTCATGAACTTGTGCTTCTCTTGAGGAAAGCTTAAGGAACAGGTCTCATCGTTTATAATGTCCTCCCCACCAATATTTGAGGAGAAAATTTTGAGTCACACAGCAAATTTGAAATAAATGTATGAGAAACACCCACGTAGCCACCACCTGTTTTCTGCCACAAACATTTCACTCTTATTTGCTCTATCACAAGTGGATCCATCTTCAACCTGTCTTATTTTTTTTACACATTCCAGAGTAAGTTGCTGACATCTCTATACTTCCTTCCAGATGCTTTGGAACATAGTCATTAGCTAGAGCTCACTATTTGTTTGTGATTCTTTTTTTTTTTTCCTTTTGGGCTAAAATTTATATATTATAAAATGTACACATCTTCAGTGTACTGGTTAATGAGTTCAGTCAAGTGGCTTCACCTATGAAATCCAAACTCTTATCTCAAGTTACTGCTCTTTTTTTTTTTTTTAGAGATTTTATTTATTTATTCGTGAGAGAGACAGAGAGAGAGGCAGAGACATAGGCAGAGGGAGAAGCAGGCTCCCTGCAGGGAGCCCAGTGAGGAACTCGACCCCAGGACCCCGGGATCACCACCTGAGCTGAAGGCAGATGCTCAACCACTGAGTCACCCAGATGTCCTCAGGTTACTGCTCCTAATGAAAGAATTTTCCTTGGATAGGAGAGGACGAGGTCCTATTCTGTGACTTTTTCCAACCTTCTGAACACCCCACATTCCTTTTTCCAGCACAGTACCTGAGCTCTTCCTGGGTCAGTTCCTCCACCAAGTGAGAGCACTGATTTGTCACCAGGGAGGGGAGGTGGTACGTGAATGGGCTTCAGAGTCAGCTCAAGCTAGGCTAAATCCCAGCTTTACACTTCCCTAGACATGTCACCTCTCTGAGCTTCTGTTTTTCTCTTCTGGAAAAATGAGAAGAATATTTATAATTTCTTAAGGCTCTGAGAGGATCACCTGAAATAATTCAAGCATTTGTAAATTCAACCAGGTATTTATCAAACGCCAGCTTTGCACCAGGGATGTTTCTGAGCACTAGAAAAGCGGCCATAGCAAGACAGGCAGAAATCCCTGCCCTCTTAGAGCTGATGATCCTGTGCGGGGGGTTAAACAGTAAACGAGGGATCCCTGGGTGGCGCAGCGGTTTGGCGCCTGCCTTTGGCCCAGGGCGCGATCCTGGAGACCCGGGATCGAATCCCACGTCGGGCTCCCGGTGCATGGAGCCTGCTTCTCCCTCTGCCTGTGTCTCTGCCTCTCTCTCTCTCTCACTGTGTGCCTATCATAAATAAATAAAAATTAAAAAAAAATAAACAGTAAACGAATACAAATGGAATATGTCAGGGATAGGAGCTCTGATGAGAAATCTCATGGTGGTTGGGGGGCGGGTGCCCTGCTTTAGACAGAAGCTCAGGAGGGCCTCCCTGAGAATGTGAGCTTTGATCAGGTACCTGCATGATGGGAGAAAATGAGCCATGCAGATGCGGGTGGGAAGAGCATTCCAGGTAGAGGGAATAGCCAGTGAAGAAGTACTCATCCTGAGAAACCTCTGGGGCCTGGTCAAGGTTAAGCCCCCACAAATCACTGCTCTTGCTGCTACATCTTATGTATTGTTCTTACTATTATTACTGTTCACCCAGCAGGTGGTGAGGAGGAGTCTTTGCTTTTGTATAAGTAGGTAAATTAAAGCACAGCTACAGAAGATAGCCTCAGTGTGGTTGGGAAGGGCTCCTTCTGGAAGGACGTTCCTGGTTCTTTTAGACTTGTGGGTGTGGGAACTGCTTCCTCGCTTGATTGGGCTACTGGGCATTTATCACCCTGCTCTAACTTACATACAGTGACACCGACACAGGGCAGCCGTGGCAGGACTGCTGTGCCTGCCATCAACAGCCACTCTGTCCCTGACCTCTCTTCGCAGTGCCCGTTCATGGACGAGCGGATTATGTGTTTACATAGTAAGATCAAGAGTCAGGCCCTGGAATTTCCAGATCAGTGAGTATTGCCTGTCTGGGCTGAGTCCCCTTCCTCTCTAAGCTCTTGGTGTGTGTTTCCCACCCTTGATGTGTCTCCCTCACCCCACCCAGGCCCGACATAGCTGAGGACTTGAAAGATCTGATCACCCGCATGTTGGACAAGAACCCAGAATCAAGGATTGTGGTGCCAGAAATCAAGGTACCGAGGGGCCCTTGCTCTGCCATGGGATGTGCACCATGGGCCAGGCCTGTGTCCTCTGCTTGGAATTGTTTGGCTCAGCCCTGCCTCGGCCAGGCCCCATGTCCCTCTGTTCACAGCACTGCGCCCTCCTTGGCACCGTTACCCTCCCCTGTCTTGGGCCTCCGGACTGCTGGAGGGAATGGGGAGTGGGGAGGAGGATTTGGACTCATGTTAACTGTGATCATGGAAGTGGAATCTGTTGCCAGTGGAGCAGCTAGTGCTCGCTCTGATTGGCTTGGGCTGATGGCATCTACCCTCCCTGGGCTAGACCAGGCTGGGGTCTCTGTGTTCTCCATACCCCGGCTGCCAAAGTCCCAGATCCTTACCCTGCCCCTGCCCATCCCTTTGAGAAATCTCAGTGAGGGTGGCAGGAAATTAGTGAACAATTTGACACCCTCTCTCCAGCCTGCTGAATTCCATCCTTTTGCTGAAATCACTGTTAGGAGAAATCCCTGTATATCCCCTACACCCAGACCAATGCCACATGCACACATCTGACTCTTATGGAAATCTAGAGGTTTGCTTCAGAAGTTTTTAGGCATCTAGCAAACTAGGATTTGAGGAGAGGGAGGCCAAATAATTACAGATAAGGGCTTGGACCCCAGGGGTGGGTAGTGGGGTGGGGAAGATCCCTGCCTGGGTCCTCTCCTGACTGTGTCCTTCTAACTGGTCTCACTGTGCCTCCTCAAGCCTCTCTTAGCCTTCTGTGAAATGGGGAGGATCTGTCTGCTCTGAGCAGAGCCTTCCGGGCATCAGGAAAAGTCGCTAAGGGGCGATGGGTGCTCCTTGGGCAACCGTACAAGGCAGATGCCAAATTCTGGTCACTTCTGTCAAGACCTGGGGCAGATGGAGAATGTGGTCCGGCACACAACTGGGCCTGGTGGCTCCCTCCCATTCTCTGTCTCTCTGTCTTTTCCACGTTTTCTTGCATCTCACTCACTCCCCCACCCTCTGCCTGGCTTGCCAGCTCTTTTGCATGCCTAACCTCAGGCCTCCACCTCTGCCCTCCCGCACTCCCTCCCTGGCTCCGCTCACTGGCAGGGCCTTGGTGTTACTCTCCGACCTCTGGGGCCAGTCGCCGGCCCCTCACCCCTCCTATCATTCGTTGAAGCTGCACCCCTGGGTCACGAGGCACGGGGCGGAGCCGTTGCCATCGGAGGACGAGAACTGCACGCTGGTCGAGGTGACCGAAGAGGAGGTCGAGAATTCGGTCAAACACATTCCCAGCCTGGCGACCGTGGTAAGGCGGAACGAACCACTGACCGAGAACAGGGACAGCCTGAGGCGGGCCTGTAAGGATGGGCCGGGACACAGGAGGGCAGCTGAGAAGCAGATACTGAGCCTGAGAGTTGGGATGGCCGGGTCTGTCCCTGACTCCCAGCTATCAGGCTCTGGGCCTTGGTCATACATCAGGGCAGGAGGCCCCTGCCCCTTGTAGTGTCAGATTCTGGTCACTGTGGGATGGGTGGCTCTTCCCCACACATTCTATCACCCTTTCTGGAATTCTTGCTTTCAGAGCACGCGGCAGGAGGAAAAGGACCGGGCCAGGTGCCAGGGGTGGAGCTGGAGCCGAGGTCTCTAAGATGGAACTCCTACTTGGCTGGCTCTTCTGTCTTCAGAGCAGATGGCTTAGTTTGTCTTGCATCTGCCCTGTGGGCAGCTACCGGGGCTAGGGGCCGGGGCTCCCAGGTCACTTTAATGGCCTTATGTTCCTTGGCCCAGGAAAAAAGATCCAGAATGTGGAGTCCTCAGGCTTAACCTTGGAGACTCTGGGAATCACTCACTGGCCAGTCTCCTGCTCGGGTGGGAGTTTGGCTCCAGGAAGGTGACTGGGATTGTCAAGGGCTGGGGGTCCAGGCAGCAGTCCCAGGGGCAGAATGCAGCTAGCCACCCACTAAGGCCCCTGTGAAAGGCCTGGGGTGTGTTTGGCTAGTACTGGCTCCAGCTGGCAGGCAGGACTCTTCCTCTGGAAGGAGCTGGTGAGACTTTCTAAAAAGACAGTGTCTGGCCTCAAGTGACCACCCCTTGAGGAGCCTAAATGCTGGCTCCTTCTCTCCCAGCTTTGCACTTCTCCCTCCTGCTTCCCCACACACTTTCTCTCCTTCTTCCAAAACCTGAGCCCCTGGGGTGGGGCATCCATTCATATCTTCCTCCTCCTCCCCTACCTGGGGCCTCTGCATGACCTTCACTGTTAAAACTCACCCACACTCACTCCCTCTTTCTCATCCACTCCCTGCACTCATGTCCTACACCCACAGTGGGGGAGGCAGTTGGTGTTAGATCCAGGTGCCCTCTATGGGTTATTCTGTTCTGGGCTCAGGATTCTTAGGAGAAGGTCTCTGACCCTTAGAGGTCTGGGAGCAGGAGGTACATGATGAGTGAAACGAACATGGTGTGCCTGCCATCTTGGAGAGGCGGATGCTGGGCAAACCACCAACAAATAAATGTATAATGTAACAGGGGCTGTGAGGTACACCCCTAAGGGGGACTTGGACCCTCAAGAGGGGCATGTGGCCAAGCTGGAAGAAGCGGATGTGTACTGAGTGGATGGGAGTGTTAACTGGGCCAACGCAGTATCAGGAAGAGGGGGTTTCTGGCAGAGGGAAGAGCAAACGTGGTGATCCTTTGGTAGGAGGAAGCTAGGACCAACAGGAAAGTTCAAGAAAGCCAGGGCCACTGAAGCAGGGTGGGGAAGGTGAGGGATAGTGACATGAGTCTGGGTAGGAGATGGGCCTGACCACACAAGACCTGAGGCCACAGTAGATATTTATTTTTATTTTTATTTTTTTTAATAAAATAATTTTTATTGGTGTTCAATTTACCA
Source organism: Canis lupus dingo (assembly GCF_003254725.2). Taxonomy (NCBI): domain Eukaryota; kingdom Metazoa; phylum Chordata; class Mammalia; order Carnivora; family Canidae; genus Canis; species Canis lupus. The sequence continues at coordinate 8,218,514 of NC_064268.1, forward strand.
ACATACATAATAACACCCAGTGCTCATCCCGTCAAGTGTCCCCCTCAGTGCCCGTCACCCACTCACCCCCACCACCCGCTCTCCTCCCCTTCCACCACCCCTAGTTCATTTCCCGGAGTTAGGAGTCTTTATGTTCGGCCTCCCTTTCTGATATTTCCCACACATTTCTTCTCCCTTCCCTTATATTCCCTTTCACTATTATTTATATTCCCCAAATGAATGAGAACATATACTGTTTGTCCTCACAGAAGAGATTTAAATCTTGGTCCCAAGAGATGTCCAAAGCACTTGTAGCATTTGAATCAGGAGAGTAGCACCATCAGAAATGGTCTTTGGAAGACCCCATGTGGAACATAGAATGTGGGCACCAGGGAGGAAATGGGGGCTACTGCAGAGGGACTAAAAGATGGGGGGTGGTGTGAGTGTGTAGGGGTGGAGGGGGCGACACCTGGAGAGGCACAGAGGAAAGGGCTGGTGTGTTCCAGGAACCACAGAACACCAGGCTTGCTAGGGAGGAAGGGAGGGTGAATACCTTGCCAGGGGGCGTGGCCTTCACTGAAAAGTCAGTGTTTTTCTCTTCTTTTTTAATGACATAGAATTTGTGTAATATAAAACTAACCATTTTAAAGTGAACAATACAGTGGCTCTTACTACATTTACAACATTGTGCAACCATCACCTCTGTGATTCCAAAACATTTTCGTCCTCCATCCACCCCACCCCGGAAACCCTGTACCCATTAGCAGTCATGCTGTTCTTCCCTCTCACCAGCCCCAGGACTGTCTCTCTGGACTTGCCTTTCCTAGGCATTTCCTATCAGTGGAATCATACCAGTATGTGGTTTTCTGTGTCTAGCTGCTTTTACTCAGCTTTGTGTTTATCCGTGTTCATCCGTGTTGTAGCGTGCCCTGTTGTAACTGAATAACATGCTGTTGCATGGATAGGCCACATTTTTTTTATCCATTTTTCAGATGATAGATGTTTCCACCTTTAGAAACATCAGTGTGTTATTTTTTAAAAGATTTTAGTAATTTATTTATTTGAGAGAGAGCACAAGCAAGAGGGGAGAGGGCTGAAGGAGAGGGAGAAGTAGGATCCCCTTGGGGCTCGACCCCAGGACCCTGAGATTATGACCTGAGCCGAAGGCAGACACTTAACCAGCTGAGCCACCCAGGCAGCCCCATCCGTGTTTTTTTTAAATACTTAGATTTCTTCTTAGCAGCACACACACCAACTAATTCAGAAGCTCGGTCAATGCATAAAACAGCTTGAAGAGGCACTATACTCTGCTTGAGGGGTGGGGGCTAGTGCCTTTCAGGCTGAGGTCTTTTCCTTGAAAATTCCTTCATAGGTTAAAGCAGCCAAAAGCATCACCAAAAATAACTCATCTGCTCCCTTGCTCCAGAATCTTCCCTGGCTCTCTGGCTAGCAGCAGGATAAGTTCCAAAGTCCTTTGGGTGAAAAACTTGAAGTCAGGGAATGAGGGAATCAGACCTGGGTTTTGGAAAGGATAGGCCAGATCAGTGAAAGTGAGGCAGAAGATTGGGTGGCCAAGGGAAGCTGAGCAGGGGCCATGGGATATGATGAGGGTAGCACCTTTTCCCAAGGGATCCTCTCCTTAGGCAGGTGTTTGCTAACCAAGCTGGGGACTCAGTCTGTATTAGAGTGGGTGAAGGGGCACATGAGCAAGTTCCCATCACCAGCAGTGAATAAGCCTGCCCCCCATGCATCTCAGCCTTGGGTAGACCTTTGGGACCTCTCGGCTCCCTCTCCCTCTCCCTCCCAGTAGTCTGTGGGCAGGCCACCCTCAATGTCCTAGGGTGTTTCCTCAGCTCTTACACCTGCTCAGGTGTTTCCTATCCTCCACTAAAATTCAGTCCCCTGAGAAATTGGCACCCTTGTGTGATGTAACCACCGTAGAAAACACACTGGTAGTTCCTTAGGATGTTAAATGGGGTCACCACATGATCTAAGAATTGCACTCCAGGGTATATACCCAAGAAAAACAAAAACATTTTGTGTAGAAAATATCCACACACAAAAACATGTGCACAAATATTCATAGCAGCATTATTCACAATAGCCAAAAAGTGGAAACCTCCCACATGTCCATCAGTGGATGAACGGATAAACAAAATGTGGCATTTCCATATGAAAGAATATTATTTGGCTACGAAGAGGAACGAAGCGCTGATACCTGCGGCAACCATAGGAGCTTTGAGAACATGATGCTAAGTGCAGGAAGTGAGACCCAAAAGGCCACATTCTATGTGATTCTGTTTATGTGAAATGTCCAGAATAGACGAATCCTTAGAAAGAACACAGATTGGTGGTTGCCAGGGCCTGGGGGCAGGAGAAATGGGGTGTGAGTACTGGGTTGATAAAATGTTCTGAAAGTCAGTAGTACCAGAAACCACTGAACTGTACACTTTAAAATGGTGAATTTTCTACTATGGGACTTCTATTTCAGTTTTTAAAAAATGCAGCCCCTGAATTTGGCCGGGAAAAGAATAGCTGGTTTCTTGTTGGGGTGGTCAGATAGTTTGCACCAAAAAGAAAGGCCCAGATTTGAAGATGAGACAGATTGATGGGCCAAGAGGGCAGGTGTCGGGTTGGCTAGGTAAGATACGTGGTGCCAAGGGTACTGGAAGGATAGTACTGGCCAGCACTCTGGGGCTCAGGTAGACCAAGATGAGGTTAGGATAAGACGTCAAACCGAGGGATTTCAACCTTATCTCATTGGCAGCCAGGAGGCATCAATGTTTTGGGTTTTTTTTTTTAAGATTTTATTTATTTATTCATGAGAGACACAGGCAGAGGGAGAAGCAGGCTCCATGCAGGGAGCCCGACATGGGACTCAATCCTGGGTCTCCAGGATCACGCCCTGGACTGAAGGCGGCGCCAAACCACTGAGCCACCCAGGCTGCCCAGTTGTGAATGGTTTTGGACATGAACTAGTCAGATTTGGTGATGGTTTAGGTTTTTATGCCTTCAGTGGGAGGGATGCTGCCCAGGATCTCTCAAAGGCCTGTCACCAACCACAAGCCTTGGGAGTAACTGGGAGAGAAAGGAAAAGGGAGATGGCGCCTGTAGAGTGGCATTGGGGAGATGTGGCCTGGAGTCTCCCCCAGGTGGCCCAGCTCCCTCTTCTGTCCTTCAGATCCTGGTGAAGACCATGATACGGAAACGCTCTTTTGGGAACCCGTTTGAGGGCAGCCGGCGGGAGGAGCGCTCATTGTCAGCGCCTGGAAACTTGCTCACGTGAGTGTCCACCTGCCTTACTCTGGGGTGGGGAATGAGAGGCTGGACCCAGGGCAGCGTTGCCCAACCCACTCCATCCAGGCCCATCCCTGGAGCGAAGCATCTGGAATGACTCAGACCAGATCTCCCAGGCTCAGTAGGAACATTGGAGCAGCTGTCTCTGGTTCTGCCCCACCCCAACTCAGCCCAGCTCCTTTTGCGGACAGTGAACCCCTGCTGGAGTTCTACCTTTCTCAGGGAAACTTGCACTTTAACTGGGGGACCTCTTGACAATCAGAAAGCATTTCTGTGGCCCAGAAACATGCATGCTTGATGGTGGGATTATCAGCCCTGTGATGGAGGAGCAAGGCCTATCTCACCCACATGACCCTCTGTGCTACGCAGAGGTGCCCTGCTCAAGATCCCCCTGGCAGCAGCTCTGTGAAGCTGGTGTTTGGTCTGAGTGTCTCTGGGGTGGGCGACAGGCATCTCATAGATCCCAAGGGTCCCTTCTCACTTCCCTTTTCCCTCCCCTCTGGCCATTCCAGCAAAAAACCAACCAGGGAGTGTGAGCCCCTGTCTGAGCCCAAGGTAATGCCTGCCTGCCTGCGCTGTAGCCTCTGCCGGAGCCTGGGGGCGGGGGCAGCTGCAGAGCACGGGGCATCCCCACCAGGCGGAGGTTCCTCCCAGCTTGGGCTGCTGCGCCCAGGCTCACCTTGGGCCTCTGGACCTAGATTAAAAAACAAAGGTCATCCTGGGGCTTGGACCTGATGGTGGGTCGTGCATGTGGGCTGGCGCTGCGGGTGCATGGCGCTCCACCCGGAATGCCTGTGAATCCACCCAGGTCTTCTGACCCAGTCTGGTACCCACATATGCTCAGTGCACGTCAGTGGCATTGAGGCTGTGTCACAGGGTCCCGTGGCTGCCCCTGCCCTGGGTCCATGTGGTCAGAGCATAGATCAGGCATGCATTGTTCTGGGGCTCTCCAGCATCTACCCCTTCTTCTCTGATGGGTTAGGACCTAGAAAATAAGTTCCCTTCCAGCCTGCTGCAAATTAATGTAGGAATCTTCTGTCCCCAGGGTGGATCTGAACCTTTTCCTTTGGCCATCTCTTTTCTTTTTTTAAAAGATTTTATTTATTCATGAAAGACAGAGAGGCAGAGGCACAGGCAGAGGGAGAAGCAGGCTTTCTGCAGGGATCCTGATGTGGGACTCGATCCCAGAATCCCAGGGTCATGACCTGAGCAGATGCTCAACCACTGAGCCCACCCAGGTGCCCTGACCATCCCTTTTCTAAACACAGTGCCTTCTCAGCATTTTCAGCATGTCCCAGGACAGATAAGAATTTTTGTCCCTGTGGACTAAGATGATAAACACTTAGCATTCCTGCTGCTTCTCATCCCCCCACTGCCTATGGCAAGATAGAAATTCCAGTATTCTTTCCATTGAGCTCAACTCACTACCTTATCCTCAACTGGGAGCTCCATTTCTGTGTTTTTTTCTTTTTTAAGATTTTATCTATTTATTCAGGAGAGACACAGAGAGAGAGAGATGCAGAGACACAGGCAGAGGGAGAAACAGGCTCCTCGCAGGGAGCCTGATGTGGGACTTTTTCCCGGGTCTCCAGGATCAGGCCCTGGACTGAAGGTGCCGCTAAACTGCTGAGCCACCCGGGCGTCTCAGTATTAAATTTTTTTTTATGTTTAGAATCTTATAGCTGGAAAGCCGTTTCTGTGTTTTAAGAGCAGCTTTATTGAAATATAATTTATATATTACACAGCCCTGTACCCTTAGCTATCACCACCAATTCCCTATTCCGAGGTTTCTATAGAGTTGCCTATTCTAGACACTTCACATCAGTGGAATCATACAACATGTGATCTTCTGTGACTGGTTTCTCTCACTCAGCCTCATGTTCCAAGGTTCATCCACAGTGTAGCAGGTGTTAGAGCTTCATTCTTTTTGTGGCCTAGTTATATTTCATTGTACGGGTAGACCACATCTTACTCATCCATTCATTAGGTGATGGGCATTGTTAACATTTTGACTGTCACGGATGAATGCTGCCACAAGCATTCACATACAAGCAAGCAGCCATGTCTGTGTGTTAGGAGTTGACTTATGAGATGAAATTTATTGGCCACCCTCATCCCGAGAGTCAAGGGCTGAATCATGTAGTGGACTGTTTATGATCAGGGAAAGTGGCTGGTAACAATCAGCCAGTTGCTGGCAGCCTGAGAAGACTGCTTCATCCCTGTGAGGCTGTCCCCTGGCTCTCTACCGCCTACTCTTTCAGCCTCCTGGGTGACAGGGAGTGGACAGGGACTGGCCTTTTTTTTCCTCAATCTCAAGTTTTAGGGTTTGCCTCCTGTTTGCAAGTCTGTCATCTGTTTCTTATTTTCAGTGAGCTCAGAATCACAAGCTACCAAGAGATTGGCCTTTGGGCAAATCCTTTATTCCCTCACCTGCAGTCCCAGCAAGACCTGGAGATTGCCCTAAGCCTGCTGGCGGGATGCTTTGATTGTCCACATGACCCAGCACTCTGGAGTTCCAAGGGTTTATACAGATGTCGGAGACCTCAGGCCTAAGGCCTGCCAGCCATCTGCAACAAGAGCCAGCTGGTACATGCAGGCACTTCTAGGGCAGGAATTGAGGACCTGATCTGACATCTAGTTACAGTTCTCCTGCCTGGGAGATTTGACCCCCTATTCTTTGGCAGAAACATAAAAGCCAATGAGCCTGCTCTTTCAACAGAGAGGGGTTTCTTCCTAGGATTGTACAGACATCACACTCTCGTCCCTTGTGCTGGGATGGAGGTTCCCTTCTGGCCAGGCACACGTCTGCTGTGGCAAGCCCAGCAGCTTCTCTTCGAAGGGCCATCGCTGCTGGCTGATGGCATGGGACTTAGGCTTCTCCTCAGGGATTTTCCTTCCCACCTCCCTAATGAATTAGGGTGTCCCCCCTCCCCTCAGGTAGGTCTAGCTGAGGGCACTTCAGGATGTGACCTGTCAGGGACACAAGGACACCTTGGTTTCTTCTGCTCTGATCACTCACCTTGCTGAGAGGAGGGCCCTTCTCTCCATCCAGAGTGTCCCATGGGCCTGTGTGCTGGGGATGGTTCTCTTGACCACTGTTTCTGAAAGGCTGGCTGTGTGCCAGGCCAAACCCAGGTGGTCCTGACCACTGCCCTCTGGAAGCTCACCTTCAAGTAACTAAAGATTAATCTTCAATCTTAGCCTGAAGAAGGAAGGTTGGGGTGGGGGGAACACATCAGAATACCTAAAAACCTCCATGAACAGTCCCCAAGGCTGGCTGCACACGCTCCTCACATGGCATGATTTTAGGTGTTAAATAGATAGGTTCGCATCTATTTTTATAGTTCTTTTCTATTTTTGGCAAGTGATGCTGCTTCTCCATTTACAAAGGGGGATATAATGTCTCCTTTGAAACTTTTGTATAGGTGAGGAAACGGGAGAGACTCTAAAAGCTAAGTCAGTGACCTTCCAGGTGGTGTGGGAATAAGGGAGAGGCTCCGGCTGCGGCAGCCTTGCCTTAACGTGGGTTTTCTGTTCGGTGAGCAGGAAGCAAGGCAGCGAAGACAGCCTCCGGGGCCCCGACCCGGCCCCCGTGGGGGAGGAGGAAGTGCTCTTGTGAAAGGCGGTCCCTGCACCGAGAGTTGGGGGGCCCCGGCCCCCGGCCCCCGCGCTCGCATGCATCCTCTGCGGCCCGACGAGGCGATGGAGTAGCTGCCCGGACACGCGACCTCGCATGCAGGCTGCACCCTGCGTTTCCATAGCAGCATGTCCTACGGAAACCCAGCACGTGTGTAGAGCCTTGACCGTCATCTCTGGTGTTTTTGTGTTTTATTTTGTTTTGTTCCGTTTTGTTTTCTTCCTTTGTTGTTTTAAAGGGGACCAAAAAAAAAAAGACTTGACTCCATGACATCGACCTTGGCCACTGGCTGGCTGAACGGGCAGGTGTGAGGAGTTGCAGACCCAAAGCCACTTGCATTTTGGGACAATTGCTTTTTAAAACGTTTTTATGCCAAAAATCCTTCATTGTGAACTCAGAACCATGTCAGATATACTAAGGTGAATGTGTGTGGGGTTTGAAAACCATGAAAAACTGGCAGAAAACTCTGGTGGTGTGGGCTGAGACCACAGAGTTAGTTGCTGCGTTTGAAAGGGAGAGGAAGAGGGAGTGTGACTCCCCTGCAAACCTCGAAAGCCCCAAACTCCAAGCTGTGGCACCTTCCAGGACGGTGGACTCACAGAGTCAGGGTAGGGCTAGCCTTCAGTAGCTGCAGGGAGCTTTGGTGCACCTTATTTGTAAGAAGGACTTAAATTTTTTTTAATGGGTAAAGTTGCAGTCAGGAAAAGGGAAAGGGCTTGAAGCTCATTAATTGCTTTTCAAAGGGGATTTTCCATCCCTCAAAGGGTGTTCCGTGTGTTTGGGCAGGGAGCAGTTTCACCTAAAGGAGTGATAGCCACTCACAGCAGGTTTCTGAAACATTAACTGAGCTCTAGTAAATCTCTTGTTCAATGACAAAAACTTCAGGGTGAAATCCTACACTTCCATGTACATTACATGACTTAAGAGTAAACAAAATATTTTCAATTCTCTAGACTGAACTCTCGAGTAGTTCAGAGGTCATTTAGAGCTTCCAGGATACGTTCCCCAGCTTTAGGCATGTGATCAGAGTTAGAGCCCATGAAACCTGTGTCTGTATATTAGCAGCTTGGCTTGTTTAGAACCTGCGTATTCTAGAGACTGCCAAGGTTTTGTTTTCTCAAATATTAGCTGATTGTTGTGGTTAGTGAAACAGTTTCTGGAGGGCCAGTGAGGAAATACTCTGATGCGATGGAGACACAAATGCTCCTCCTTACGGGTAAAGCCCTATTGGGATCTACACAGTCACTTTGGGGCACCCTTTTAGAGAAGGTGGTTGAAACCTAGAGCAGTCCTCAGGGCCCAGGAGAACCAGGGCTTGGCACAGGGAGTTGTGTTTTGTAAGCCAAAGGTCCAGACAGAAAAGGCTTTACCTTTTTGGGTTCCATCTCAGACTGGGAAGTTTCATTGAAGTTAAGTGTGACTTCTTTCCGGAGCCACAGATGGCTGAGCAGAGTTCAGGGGGGAGGAGAACAGGAAGGCCTCTGCCCTGGGAGATTCCCGGTGCTGTGGACTCCAGCTTGGGGGAAATGGTGTCAGTAACTGGCCTTGGAGGACATGCTTGCCTGTAGTTTCTGATCATCATTGGCAGGAGGATCTTCTGCAGAGAGACAGCAGAGCAAGACCTCGTGCCCCCGCCACCCAGAGCATTCACAGAACCTGGGTGTTCCTGGCTTCCACAGATCTTTGTAAGCTCTTGACTGTCATTTAGCTCAACTTCTCTTGCTATTTTATAAACAGTATAGAATTAGGGGATGCTGGTTTCCAAGAGCAAAGGACAGCCGTCAAGATGGAGGGTTGTCTGGCCTGCTTTCTTTTTGTGACCTGGTACTTCCTCTTGCATTCCTGCGCTTGTTTATATTTATGGGCACCACCCCTTCTGGAAGCAGCTGGGGTCTGGTTAGTTTGCAATAAGCACCTTGCAGTAGTTAGAGTCCTTAGTCCCCGCCTGTCTGTGTGGACTCTGGTCTGGCCGAGTGGCTCGCCCAGGGCGGGCTGACAGCATGCGGAGCTTCTGCAGAAATCCTGTTTACACAGTTGCATCGGGTAAGAACATTTCTTCTGCCACAGAACTCCCCACTTAAGGTTTCCTGTGTGGAATGTCGGCTGTTTAGGTGGGTGGGTTCATAACTTTTTTTCAAAGAAACACCAAAGAAAGCTGTGTGAAGGAAGCGCCACCCCCCAAAAAGGATAAGCTGAGGGCTGTACCATCATGCGGTAGAGTTACCATTTTCTTGGAGCACAAACGTTGGCTTTTGAGAAGCTGGCTCTGTCAGGAAGGGGGAGAAGCCATCATGGGCAGCTTTCCCAGGTGAGCAAAAGGGGTGCCCTGGCAGTTTCTTCCATTGTTGGCTCATCTGTGGGACCAACTTGGTGTAAGCAACCTGGGGCCTGCACAGGTTCTTGCCCCAACATCCTCTGTCCTGCTCCACTTCTACCATCTCTTCCACAGCCCTCCCAGGGGCTCCGAGAAAGCCTTAGCTAGCCCCTTGACGGCCCTGGGGGCTGGAGAGGCTGTCTCCCCAGTGGTCTGGCTTTCCTGTGAGTTAGGGCTCCCACCCTTTCTGGAACAAAGAGGCAAACACCTGAGCATTGAAGTGGGCTCAACCTGTTGCTCTCACTCATCTTCCAAAGCAGAGCTTCCTATTGCTGGGGGGAAGAACTATGACCTCCACTTGTTTCCAAGGTGCTAGAGAAGGTTTCAAGGTCGTCAGTTCCCTTCCTCTTTGCAGCTTTATGGGCCGAGTTTCGCAGAACTGCTAACTTTTCTATTCTGTGTCTGATTTAATGCCCGATGCTTCTGTTTTATTCCTGATCCTTTCTACTATGCATTTTCCTTTTATCAGGTGTACAAAGTTAAATACTGTGTATTTATCACTTAAAAGTACATGAATTTAAGAGAAAAATAAGCCTTTGGTGTTTTTCCACAGATGTTTAAGCTTCTCTGTAAACTTGAAATAAACAGCAAAATGGTGCAAAGCCTAGGCCTTTTGGGGATATTTTTGCTGGTCATTGTTTATAGATATCTCTAGGACATCCATCCTTATGTCTGTTTTTCTTCCTTTGTGAGATCAGATGTCCACGTCAGTATAACATATTCAGCATTATATTATTCATTGTCAGTGTAACCATGTCCTAGTATCCTGCTACTGAAAGTGTGGTCCCTGGACTGGGAGTGTTAGCATCTCCTGGGAGTGGGGTGGAAATGCAAGTTCCCAGACCCCATTTAAAGAAGATCCCCAGGTAACTTGTGTGCCCACTGAAGTCTGAGAAGCACTGTTTTAGCAGGCAGGTAATTGCTAGTTCTTCTTTGGAGACCAACCAGGTGAGCAGCTACGGGAGCAATATTAATTACACATGGAACACATCCTGCGAGCAGGCATGTTCTAGGACACATCACCCCACAAGGTAGGTATTTATCCCATCTTATGGATTATTACCTGCAAAGTGAAGCTCAGGAAAGTGAAGTCAGTTGTCCAAGGGCTCCAACTTTGATAGCAAATGCAGTGTTCTACAGAGCTTGGACAGTTGCAGGTTGGTTTGTTTTAGTTTTATTTATTTATGAGAGACACAGAGAGGCAAAGACATTGGCAGAGAGAGAAGTAGTCTCCCTGGGTGAGAAGCCCATGCAGGACTCGATCCTAGGACCCAAGGATCATGACCTGAGCCAAAGGCAGATGCTCTACCACTGAGCCACCCAGGTGCCCCAGTTGCAGGTTTTCATGGCATTTGGAGACTTAGAACTGATGCGTCCTTCAGGCTAGAGGCTGGGGGTTCCCTGCACTCCAAACGTGAATCTAGCCCATGACATTGCTTTATTGGCTTTGAGCTTAGGTTTTTTGGTAAAAGGGATGGCAGATGAAGTCTGAAAGCTCCTTGTTCTGTTGTTGCAGAAATGTAACATTGGAATACTGGTCTTTAAGAGTCAAGAGCAGGTGTTCCTATCCAAAGACTCCACTGAGAATTGAATGAAAGCTCTAAGACATGCAGACAGGTGCATCACTTTGCAGAGTTTAGGAATTCCAGAGACTGGAAATCTGTCCATGGGTGCAAAGGTGAAGGACCCCTACTTAAGCAGCAGCCTGGGGAATGCCAGCCAGTGGGAATATAGCTGAATGGTGAGTAAAATAAGCAATCCTTTCCCCATCCTGCACCCCAGCTGGCCTGAGCATTACATTTGAGAAAAAAGGAGGCCAAGAGAAGTCTCCCCCACTCTGTTAACTATCACTTCTTAGCCTGCCAGATGAAAAACTGTCCCTAAAAAATTCCAGCTCCACTTGATCCATGTGTTTCAAGCAGGCTTTTTTTTTTTTTTTTTCTTTCTTTCAAAAAGGCAGCACGGGGGTTCCTGGGTAGCTCAGTGGTAGAGAGTCTGCCTTTGGCTCAGGTTGTGATCTCGGGGTCCTGGGATTGAGTCTTGCGTTAGGCTCCCTGCAGGAGTATGCTTCTCTCTCTGCCTATGTCTCTGCCTCTCTCTGTTGTCTCTCGTGAATAAATAAAATCTTTAAAAAGAAAAAGGCAGCACAAGCCAGAGCTTTTTCAAAGGGGTTTGTTAAATGTTTGTTTTGTTTTTGCCCCCCCCCCCCCGCCCCGAAGCAAGAAAAGCCCAGTTTTATCCAGCAGAAGCAGGCACTTCTAAAATAAACGTTCCCTTTAGTACTTGGAAATGAATTCGTGATATGGGGGGGAGGGGGGAGACAAGCAGCTCCTGAAGACTTGTTGCAGAATTAAGTCGGTGTGAAGGCATAGCTAGAAATAACTTTATTAACATTTCAAAGTAGGTGTAGGTGGTGCTGCTTGTAGCTGGAGACTTCTGGAAAGCAAGTGGGGAGGGGGGGGAGGATAAGCCATGTTCTTGTTACCTAAAATTGTGTCCTCCATAGTGTAGTGTCACAATTATAGGTAAAAAAAAAACAAAAACAAAAACAAAAACCAAAAAAACCGCATGTGCGGGTAAGACAAGTAGTCACCACGGTACAAAATCTTGCAAATTCTGTAGGAACACAACAACCTCAGAAAGATCAAAATTCTTAAGGCCTTCAAGAGAAGGTCAAGTCAGGGGAAAAACACCTAAGCTCCAAAGACAGACTCAAGAAGTTTTTTTCTGAACACCGTGAACTGGGACAACAGATGGGTTTACGGGTTGAAGTAAAAGAGAAGGGAGGAAAATTCTAGTTACATGCTATGAAACCAGGCAGAGATTGAGAAAATCATTTTAATGTTTGGTCCTCGACCACATCAATATGCCTCTTCTTTCAGAGGATATACAGACTCTGTCTTGTGACAGCATGGATGGGGGAGGGAAGCAGCAGCCCAGGTGTGCTCAAGGTCTAGTGACCACACCTAGCTGTCCTTCCTTCCCTTGTAAAGTGCTTGAACAAGGCTGCCTGACCACAGCTGGGCCTGTCTTGCAGGGAGCTGGAGCTGGGAGCCCCTGAGGAAGGCTGGCCCTAGGTGAGGCCCCAGCCCCTGCAGTGGCAGTAGCACTCACCACTGCCCTTGGGCCAGAGGTCACCTGAACATCCCCAAGTTGAGGCAACCCACTGTGCAGGGTGGTTTACTCTGCACATCCTACACACAAAACAGCTGGGTGACCATGATGTCCTTGTGCAATGGAGATGGACTCAGACTCTGGAACCTTCCCTGAGGTGACATAGCAGCCTTTTCTCCGTGCTGTGCTCTGATGAGGACTGTGGGGAGCCCAGGTATGGAGTAAGCATCACTGGTCCATCTCTCCACCAAGACCCTGCAAAGGACGATATGCTTATCATTGACTGATATGCTTATGGATAAATGTGTACCCACCATGTGCTGCCCACAGGTAAGCCTGGACCATTCAGGGCAGGTGTGAGCCAGGACTTTTGGGCAGTTCTTCACAACTGAACATATACAGGTTAGTCCTAGTGCAGGGGGTCTCAAAGCGTGGGACCCAACCCCTCTTGCTATGCGAGGCAAGTTCAAGTAGTGTGGGGTTTTGTCATAATATTCATTATCATAACTAACCTGAGATGTCACTAATTAAAATGAGGTTAGATTTTAAAGAGTGACGGTCTAGAAGTGGAGCAGAGAATGAGTGGTGTGCAGCCGCCTGGGCTGACCACAGGCCCAAATAGCACCACCTTTGTGCTCGGGCCTCCCCTAGTTGGCCCAGTACTCAGGGTGCTCACCACTGGTACAAAAAAGGTGGAGGAGGCAGGTGTTTGGGCCTTCCTGCCTTCTAGAGTTCAGGAGGTGGCCTACCTGCTCATAATCCTCCACATACTTATATTTCTTCTCCCGGTAGTAGTATCTTTTCTTCATGCAGTAGAGGACAATGATGTCACATAGCACTGTTGCCTGAGTGTGACACAGGGCAAGAAAGAATGAGCCAAGATGCTTTAGTTTATTATTCTATGCATGCCCCTTCCCAAAAAGCCTGGAATCTTTCAAAGAAAGGAAAGGCTTCAAATAAATAAATAAATAAATAAAAAATAAAGAAAGGAAAGGCTTCACCTCTCAGGAGAAGGCAAGGCCCAGAGAGCTGTGGTGTTGGAGAAGGGAAGGTGAGGTGAGGTGGCAGCAAGGGCAACAAGCCTGGAGGGTCAATTCTAGAAAAGAGTTTAGGGACAAGGGGAAGAACCCGGATGCCAGTGGAGGGGCTCATCTTGCTGTGCTAACTACTGCTGAGGAGGGCTCCAGGCCCCGGGGGTGAAGGAGCAGGCTAAGTCACTCACCACCCCTAAGAGCGCCAAACCAGAGCCGATGTTGATCATGGTGGGGATGATGTCAAATTTCCCAGCCTACAAATGACAGGAGAAAAAGAAAAAGTTGCAATAGAGGACATAAGCAGGTAAAAGGTGAGGGAGGGGGCCCCTCGTCCCTGGCCAACCCAGAAGCCTAGGTTTGGACCAGAGCCCTGACAGGAGCAGGAGGCCAGGCTACCTTTCCGAACACTATGATGTCGAAGCGGATGCCGTAGGCCTTGATGAGCGTGCGGCGCTCAGCACCAGTCAGGTCACTGTAGTACTTGGCAAACCTAGGGAAAGGAGGATGGAAAAAAAAAAAAAAAAAGAAAGGAGGATGGGTTAAAGGCAGAAGGCACAGGGCAGAGACAGACAGGTGGCTGGATCCACCCTCTGGGTCTCGGGTGGGGGACATTAGAGCAAAACTCCCGGAGGCCCTCTGGAGCCAGCACTACCCGCTGGACAGATGATACCTGAGCATCTGGGGCAACCCCCGGCCATTGTGGGTCACACAGTGTGATAACTGGGCTGTTGGCAGGAGGATGCCAGAAAAACTTTTTTAACATCACTGTTGCCTCCTATGGCTGAGCCAGAACCTCTCACGCTGAATATCCTCCATATCAGAGCTGAGTCGCCTACCTGTCTGAAGGAGATCCTGGCTACTAACAGAATGTGGCCAGGCAGCAGCAAACTCCAGGACTGCCTGTGGGCAGGGGCATGGAGCCGGCCATGAAACTCCACAGAACTCACAGACTCAGCACTGGACTTTCTTTTAAAAGACCCATTGACCCATCAATGGATAAATGAATAAAATGTGGCATATCCATATAATGGAACACAATTTGGCTGTAAAGAGAGATAAAGTAATGATAAATGCTACAACATGGATGAACCTAAAAAAAAAAAAAAACCAAAACAACATGATACAGAGTGAAAGGAGCAAGTCACACACCGTGTGGCTCCATTTATATGCAGGTCCAGAGAGACAGGAAGTAGACAGTGGTTGGCAGGGACAGAGGTTGACGGGAGGATACCGGGGATGGCTGAAGGGTATGCGGTTTCTCACTGAGGTGATGAAATGTTCTACAATTGTGATAGTCCTACAGCTTCATGGCTAAAAACGATCTAATCCCTTACTTTAAGTGGATGAACTATGTGGTATGTGACCTATATCTCAATAAAGCCATTGAAAAAACCCCACAAGGGGGAGTGGTGATGGTGGTGAGCACTGTTGAACCATGAAACCATTTGCTGCCCGTGTTAAATAGGACACTGGTTCAGAGAAGCCTAAACTCTTGGCCTGCAACGGTCTGGCCCAGAGCCTCCACATCCTGGTCGGGCCTGGGGAATTCAGGTGGGGCCTGATGATAGCGGAGGTCAGATGCATGGGTGCCCTTCTGGTGAGGGCCCCCATCAGCTTCTCTCTGTCCTGAAGTTCTGACCCACGCTTGAGGTTTTCCTCAATAGTTTCTAAACTGTAACAGTAGAGAGAGAGCAACACACATCTAATTCCTTTCCTAGGAAAATTCAAATATCTCTCCTAGTATCAGTGAGCCAGATGGGTCAAAATGATAGCAGACTGCATTTCTGGACAGTCTTATGATCCCTTGTGTCTTTGATTGTACATGTCACCACTAGAGGGAGACAAGGGCAACACAAAAGCGCCTCAGACCTACTCAGGTGGCCCCTGGAAGGGCTGCTTTGTTTAAGAGTGGTAAAATGTGCAAAAGAGGCCACAGAGGGCACATGAAAATGTACATGGCTACAGGTTTTGCCACCTCATGGAAGTGGCAAACCTGGCCTTGGCCCCTTGGCCCCTCCATCAAATTACTAGCTATACCAGGCTGAACACCATCACCCAAGATTTGTGTCCACCTGAAACCTGTGAATGTGAAGTGGAAGTAGGGAAATCAGGTCTTTGTGGATGGAGTGAGTTAAGGTGAGCTCATATTGGATTAGCTTGGATTCTGATTCAATATGGCTGGTGTCCCTATGAGGAGAGGACACACAGAGCTGCGCAGAGGGAAGAAGGCCATGTGACAACAGTGGCAGAGACAGGAGTTATGGGTGTATAAGGCAAGGAACACCGAACATTGCAAGGAGCCGCCAGAACCGGAGGAGGCAAAGAAGGTGGCTGGCCTTGTGGACACCTTGATTTTGGGCCTCTGGCCTCCAGATCTGTGAGAGAGAGTACCTTCCTGTTGTTTCAAGCCACCCACTTTGTGGTAATTTGTTAAGGCAGCCCCAGAACACTAATATATGGTACTCTGAGCAGGGAAATAGCAGTGAAGGCCTTTCCTGAGGCTTAAACCTGTATCCCCAGTACCCTGGAGATTCCAGGGCAGGCTCGGTCTTTGAGAAATTAATTCCTCACCCACTCTTCAGAATCAGTGAGCCAGTCCTACCTGAGGTTGGCCCTGGGAAGCTCAAGTAGCCAGCCTCTCTTGGCTGCTCTGCATATTATCTCAACATGATTTCTGAGATAAGGAGGGGCACAGGGGGCTCTTAGGGGCCAGGATACTGCCAGCACAAGGCTCTGCTTGAACACTCTCCCTGGCATACAGCCTTCCCACCTGTCCTTGGGGGACCGAATGAGTGCTGGTCTTGATGGGTATGGACCATCGTGGATGGGGACCAGGGAGTGATCCAGCTGCCGTCACCCCCCCCCCCCCAAGAGAACTGGGACCTAAGCTCACACCTACCTGAAATTGTAACCAGGGGACACATTGTGGTCCACATCCCGGGTGTCCAGGCGGCGGAAGGAGTACCTGGGCAGGCAGAGGGAGGAGGTTCTGTCCAGGTTGCAGTTCCAGTTGATCTGAATGCCCATGATGCCTCCCTGTGGGGTGTGAGCAGAGACAGAGCAAGGTTTCCTCAAGGCCCATTCTAGAATGAGAGGTGTTGAAGACTGTCAGAAAATCCAGGGGCCTGTGTCTACCTCGATGGCCATGTCTTGGAAGCTGTGCCCTGCGCTCTCCACTATTTTGCCAAGACGGAATATGGGGCAGAAGGGATCTGTTACAGCATCATAAATGCACGATTTGAGGTAGGTTGTAGTGATGTTCGGAAGAATATTCCTCCTAAAGTCAGGAAGAAGCAGAAATGAAACGAAGAAAACCTCCAAGTAGAGTCAGAAGTTACTCTAAAACTCTGTGAACTCACATGGCTGGCCACCACTTACTTGCTGAAATTAAATTTGGGATACCAGATGTTGTTCTTAACCAAAAGAGTGAAGTTTTCTGCAGCCTTTAGAAAAGCAGGTCTGAAAAAAAAATCATAGCATATTGTTAATAGAAGTACAAATATACATATACTCCCATTCTTACGTAATATTTTTTAAAATTTTTTTTAAATTTTTATTTATTTATGATAGTCACAGAGAGAGAGAGAGAGGCGCAGAGACACAGGCAGAGGGAGAAGCAGGCTCCATGCACCAGGAGCCCGATGTGGGATTCGATCCCGGGTCTCCAGGATCGCGCCCTGGGCCAAAGGCAGGCGCCAAACCGCTGCGCCACCCAGGGATCCCCTTATGTAATATTTTTAAGAAGCATATGCACATGTGCCTTACAATGTCATTTTGTCAAGAAAAAAAGTGAAACACCTCAAGCATTTTTTACTGTCCTCTGCATAAACACTAGATCAGCAGAGACTAAACCAAGCCTTTCCATTTCTTCCTCTCTTGCCTCTTGCAGAAGGCAGGGGGAATTTAAGAGCTTGAGGAATAGTTAAGGAGGGTGATGCCTAGAGGCTTCCTGGGAAACTATTCAGCCTGTAGCTGTGGGGTTTCAGAGCTCGCTTCCCTAAGGCATTCTCCATTCTCCCTGGGAATGCTCTACAGATCTGGTTTTACAAGTAAAGCAAAGGTAAATTCACTGAGAAGGTAAATCCTGACCTCATCTCAAAAGTACATAGAAGTCACGTGTCTGCTGGCACAGGGCCTCGGCTCTCAAGTGCCACGTCAGCTCCTGGCTGACAGTACAAGTTGAATCTGTCTCCAAGGGGACACCACATCTTTGATGGGTTTCTACAGGAGAATCCAGTGCTGTAGGCAAGCTCCTTTGAGTGTGTTCCCCTGATCCAGGTGGAATCTTTGAGTTTATAAACTGTATCAATAGTCTACTCAACCCTGAGACACAGCAAAGAGAGCCGAATCTGTCACTGCTGATGACAAGGAAGGCCTTGACCAAGGCACTTTCCCCAGGGCTTCAAACTCCCTCATCTCTGGATCAAGAGGGATGCATTGTATCAGGGATTTCTGAACTTTCCCTCCACATCTGTTCATCTCATATGCAATACTTTTTAAAAAAAAAAAAAGATTTTATTTTTAAGTAATCTCTACACCCAGTGTGGGGGCTCAAACTCCTAATCCTAAAATCAAGAGTCACATGCTCTACCCACTGAGCAAGCCAGCCACCCCTCATCTGCAATACTTTAAAGATTGACTCACTGTTTTAAAATAATTGAGGTGGGGGGATCTCTGGGTGGCTCAGCAGTTTAGCGCCTGCCTCCGGTCCAGGGTGTGATCCTGGAGTCTCCGGATCAAGTTCCGCATCAGGCTCCCTGCATGGAGCCTGCTTCTCCCTCTGCCTGTGTCTCTGCCTCTCTCTGTGTGTGTCTCTCATGAATAAATAGATAAAATCTTTAAAAAAAATAATTGAGGTGAGGGACAACTGGGTGGCTCAGTGGTTGAGTGTCTGCCTTCAGCTCAGGTCATGATCTCAGGATCCTGGAATTGAGTCTCACATCGGGCTCCCCAGAGGGAGCCCACTTCTCGCTCAGCCTATGTCTCATCTACTCTTTATGCCTGAGTCATATTCCCTCAGATGGATGAACTGTAATCTGTTTATCTCCTTCTCTGTTGATGGACATATGGGTTTCCACTTTTAGAATCAACTCTGCTTTTAGGATCAACTCACTTTTTATATTGGCATTCATCAAGAGAGAGAGAGAGAGAGAGAGAGAGGGAGAGAGCACAAGCAGAAGGAGAAGCAGACTCCCTGCTAAGCAGGGAGCCCCAGGTGGGGCTCGATCCCAGGACAAGTCCTGGATCATGACCTGAGCTGAAGGCAGCCGCTTAACCTACTGAGGCACCCAGGTGCCCTGGCATTCATCTTGAAATAAAACTTTTCATCCTGAGAGATGGAAATGGCAAACAAGAGATCATTGGCCCCAAGTCAGAGGTCACTGTTCAAATAAATATAATAAAATCAAAACAACATTACTACTAAATGTTGTAGTTAATATTAGTTTGCCCAAGATGCTGAATCTGGGGATTATTCCTTGTGAGAAATGGAAATCAGCAAGTGACAAAAGATACCCCAAACCAGGATTTCCTCCTTGATAGAAGTAAGCTCAGAAGCTGAACATGAATGAACATGGGAATGTCTTTCCATGTGACTCATATTATTTTATGAATCACGGTACACTTAAAAATCATCTTCCACTGGGAGTGCTTGGTTGGCACAGTTTGTTGAGCATCTAACTCTTGATATCAGCTCAGGTCATGATCTCAGGATTGTGAGATTGAGCTCCGTGTCTGGTTCTGTGCTCAGCACAGAGTCTGCTTGGGACTCGCTCTTCCTCTCCCTCTGCCCCTCCCCACTGTGCTCTCTTTCTAAAGTAAATAAATAAATCTTTAGGAAAAAAAATCACCTTCACTGGATTAAATACACAACTGTGCTATCTAGTGAAAATGTATGGAGATACAAATATAAACCACCTTGTAATTCCAAGTTCCTAGTAGTCACATTACAAAATAAAAAGGGGCATCTGGTGGCTCAGTGTTTGAGCATCTGCCTTCAGCTCAGGTCATGATCCCAGGGTCGTGGGATGGAGTTCCACATTGGGCTCCCCGCTTAGCAGGAAGCCTGCTTCTCCCTATCCCTTAGCCCCTCTCCTTCTGCCCCTTCCCCTGCTTGTGCACACTCTCTCTCTCAAATAAATAAAATCTTTAAAAAATAAAAACAAACAAGTGAAATTAACTTTTCTACAATAACCCAATATGTCTAAAGTCTTACTTCACCCGATAAACAGCACATAATAATAATTATATATATAATATACATATATAAATATATAATATATATATTCCCCACACACACAATGTCTTCAGACTCTGGGTGCATTTTACACTGAGCATTTTGTTTGGATCCAGACACATTTCGAAGGCTCAACCCATGGCCAGTGGCACTGATGTTAGGGAGGAGAGCTCTGCAAGACACATTCCAGCTCAAAAATGCTAGGATTCTTTTTCTTTTCGTATTTTCTTCCCTAGCCTGAGCTTCTTCCCTCAGCAATCCTGAAATCAGAGGTTCTCATCTGTTTTTCAGTTACAGCTCGCATGGGATGGGGTTCCTGTGGTTCCATGCGCCCCTGGCCTCATCCATGTCTCAGTCTGAACTCTGGTAAAGAATGCTGGAGTTGCAAGCAATCCCAAGAGTATTACCTCTAACTCTACCCAGTCAAAGCAGAACAAATTACTATTGGGAAGGATGCTGTTCTAGGGCAACCTTGAACCTGTTCTACTTTATAATAAATACACTTCAGTGGACATTAATTATTTTCCTGCCCAGTATCTATTCCCTTCTTTTCTGGTAACACAACCCCCAATTTCCTTTGGAAGCCACACGCCCTACATTCAGGCTGTGTTCTTTGGGTGGGACTGACTCCACCCCGGCTCTGGAGGTGGGCATGTGATCCAGACCTGAGCTAATAAGCAAAACCCATGCCCCAGCTACAGGGATGGGCTGAGGGATGTGGCTGAAGGTGTGATGATGGACAGGTCTAGAACCTCTATGGATAACTGGGCTGGGAGATGTGGGGAAATTTAAATCCAGAGCTGCCTCCTGGGACTACACCACAGGTCTCGCAAATGAAGCCAGTATGGAAGGGGGAAAGCAGAGTCAAAAGGTAGAGACTCTGAAGCTGTCCTGGGAGCCCCAGGTCTAGTTCTGCTGGGCTTTTGGTAGTTAGTTGAACAATAAACTGCCTCTGCTCTGTGTGTGTCCTTCGTAAGGCACAGTAGTTACTTCAACTGACAGAGTCCAAACACAGAAATAAATCACTTGCACTTCTATCACAGGTGACCAACACTGTGGCCCACCTTGCCACTGATGGTTACCTGTGGTTCCCCCTTGGGAAGCCTGACTCCATGCAGACACCAAAGGGGCAACACACAGGGTTAACATCCCCACCATCTTCCCTTAGGCAGGACTCACTCTGGCACATGTGTGTCGTCCTCCACTGGGCACCAGGCTGCCACCTCGCATGTCTTTACAGTCCCATTGAAAAGCACGCATTTTCCTGTTGCAATTCCTGCAGGGGCAAGGGGGACCCAGGTCCACAGGGGTCTCCTATGCTCTACTTTTGCCAGGTAGAGAGAGTGGAGGCACCTGTGGATCCTGTGCAATCAATCCTGAGCTATTCCAATTCTGGGATTTGTACAGTATCCAGAAATTAGAGGAAAATAGTTGGCTGAGTCCAACAGCACAACTAGGGTGATGCTAAGTCACAGCACAGGGCAAGATCTGGGATGGCTTCTGGGGCACAGGTGACAGGTGAATGTGGAGAAGATCCTGGGACCTGAATCTCAACATCAGGCTTGCCCAGGGTCACATGAAGAAATTGAGGATTGTGGGGCATTTCTTTATGCTGAAGGTTTCTCTCTGAGAGAAACTCCACAGGGGAGGCCATCTGGTCAGGGACAGCCCTCCCCAGGCTAAGTGTCTTCTGTGGGGTCACAGCCACATACTCATACCATTGCTGTGGGTGCCTGAAGAGCCAGCAACACAGTTGGCATCTGATTTACACACAGTGGTCTTATCTGGAAGCTGGAAAAAATAGAAAGAGTGAAAACAAATTCCACGTGGTCTGTCAGGTGCTGACAAGAGGGGCCTGAGGCCCAAGGCTCTTCCCTGAGAAGCTGCCTACCTCAGGACAGAGGCCCTGGGTCTGGTTCAAGGTAATGATCATGTTGGTCATGATGAAGAGGGAGTTTTCTTCCTGCAGTGGGGGTAGAGGGGAGAGAGCACCACCTGTTACCTTCAGAAGAGTCAAGCCAAGCCACAAAGAATGCCGGTCATTCACTGAATAGGACAGTACCTTTTACTTCTCCCATATGCTACACAGAAAACAATTTCAAAACTCATCTTTTTATCTCTTGTTCTCTGAGAGTTTATAGCCTAACTGAAAACAGGATTCAAATAAATACTTGTACCACAGTTCCTCCTTATCAGCAGGGGATGCGTTCCAAGACCCCAGGGGATGCCTGAAACTTCAGATAGTCCCTGACCCTGCAAGTACTATGCCTTTTCTGATAGGTGTACATACCTGTCATGGTTAAATTATAAATTAGACACAGTAAAAGATTAACAAGAACCGATGCTAAAATAGAACTATAGTAATTAATAGTTACATGAATGTAGTCTCTCTCAAAATACCTTATTGTCTGTACTCACCCTTCTTTGTGTGACAATAAAATGGCTCTATGATGAGTTGAAGGGAGGCGGGTGATATGAGCACTGTGATGTAGCACTGGACTACAAATGACCTGAGGATATGTCAGGAGGAGGATCACCTGTTTCTGGACAGCAGTTGACCATGGGTAACTGAAACCATGGATAAGGTGGGGTCTATTGTTTACATATGTTCATAGCAGCATGATTCACAGTGACCCAATGTTGGGAACAACCCAAATGTCTATCAACAGACATATGTATAAACAGGTTGTGTTTATCTATACCTATATGTATACCTGTAATGGAATATGATCCAGCCATAAAAAGGAATGAAGCCCTGACACATTGCAATGTGGATGAACCTCAAAAATATGATTCTAAGTCAAAGAAGCCAGACACAAAAGGCCACATGTTGCATGATTCTATTGTTATGAAATTTCCATAGAGACAGAAAGTAGAAGAGTGGTTGCCCTGGAGGTGGAGGTAAGGCAAGAGGGTGGGATGAGGAGTCTCTTCTTAGGGTAATGAAAATGTTTTGGAACCAGAAAGAGGTGATAGCTGCATAATATTGTGAATGTACTAAATGCCACAGAATTGTTCAATCTGAAATAGTTAATATTATGACATATAAATTTCACCTCAGTGGAAAAAAAGTGTCTTTAATCTGAGGCAGTTCCTTAATAAAGCTTGGCTTGTTGAGGAAAAGAGCCAACAGGTGCGCAAAACATCCTCAGCCAATCGGATTACCTCAGAGGTACAAAAACACAAGGGCACCAAAGTCCCAAATTTGGCTGGTCTTCTTTCCTAACTGAAATTAAAATAAATAAATAAAACATTCTAGAGTAGACCCAGTCAGGGTCGGTAACTGACACTTCTCCCTTTAAGAAGGTTCTGTTTTCTCCTCCCAGGAAGCTGTGAAATGGTTTCTGGAGAGTAATTCACTGGGGATGAGGCTAAAGAGTTGGTTGCTAAGGGCCTTCCAACATAAGGAGTAAAAGACAAAGATGCCCAAAATTCTAGTTGGACCTCCCACTCACTGAGCACTGGCATTCTAAAATGAGATGCTAAAAGCTTTCTCTGAGAATTTCGTACTTCTGGGAGGAGTGGAGTCAGCATTGGGAGCCATCTGGGGGATCAGGGTAACTCAAGTATCAAAGTATCTGTGGACATCTCTACACCTAGCTCTGACAGGGTTGTTGTGGAAGATCTAGGAATACCTGGCATCTTCCAAAGAAAGGCCTAGAACAAGCCATGTTGGGAGACAAGGAAATGACCACAAAAGGAGGCATGAGGATGTAGCATGATGCCCAAGTATCTCCAAGCACCCCTATCAGGGTCCCGGTGTTCCACACAGAAACATGCTGCTCACACGTTACAGCATGTGTTATAGAAGGCTGCTTCTATGGCTCCTGAGAGAGACGGGAACAATTTATACGATTTACTTTTGTGTTCTAGTTCTTCTCTGTTTTAAGCTTAGGGAAATGTCAGTCTGGAGATGAGCCAAGTAGAAGTGGTGCAAACAGATGTTTGTGTTCCATTGGCAGAGAAGCAGGAGGACATTGTGAAAGCTCATGGAGAGAGAGCTCTGTGGAGCTCACGAAGCCCCCAGGCCAGAGCTGAGCTGGAAGGCGGAGCTGCTGCCTGTTCCTTTCCACTGAGGGGCAGAAGAAGTGGGCCAACACTCTTCCTTGGTCCTAGTAAACAGCCAGAGTGTGAAGGCCTGAGTTGCCAGGATGAGGCTATGGCTTCACAGGAAGCAGCTGCATACCAACAGGACCACCCACCTCCAGCAAACTACAGATCCCCTGTTCAATTTGATCTTCATTGCTCATTAGCTCAGCCTTCTCTCTGGGCACCACGCAAAATCCTTCTCTTGAGAAGGTAGAGGGAAAATGAGCACACTTGAAGAAAGAGAGAGCTTCTGAAGTCCTTGCTTGCCCTCACTGAGCTCTAAGTGGAAAGAGATTTAGCCACCATAGTCATCCTAGCACATAAGCCATATGGAGGGATATGTCAGGATCTGGCTGTGGACCACAGCCATTACCATGGCTAGAGAGAGTCAATATTTAACTTGGAGATTTGTGGATTAACAGACCAGATCCTAGGATGTTGTATCAATCACTTTCTTCCCTTCTCCTTTGCATGAAATCCTATGCAGGTATGTCTGTTTCCTTCTGGTTTGGCTTTGGTCTCCAATTGTTGATAAACCTTTTATACTGTCTGAAAAGATTTACCTTGTGGGTTTACAACAATAAAGCACATACAAAATGTGGAAGAGCAATACTTACACTTGAATTTTTCCCAGGATTTAAAATATTTGCTTTTCCATCTTTCAGGGCTTGAGACAGCCTGAGTAGTCTGTTTAAGCCAGCCATGATTTAGAGCTGAAGTAACATAGCTGGTTGACTATTATTTATTAGATCTTAAGGCAGAAAGAGATCTGTCTGCACTGCTTTCTTGGACTAAGACAATTAGTCTGGGTATCGGTGATATTAGAACTTAGCCAATCATTAATCAAGAATGCAAAGTCAGTAAAGGGAAAGGGCTAATTAGAAGCTCTGGTGTTAGACAGAAGCCATGGGGGGAGGCGTACCTGAACTGGAACCACATAATCCGCCACATCCCAGACCCGGAATCCAAGTATCGAAGTGTTGGTTACAGTCACGCCTTTGGCTTTGGTAGTAACTGAGCTGACCACAGAATCTGTTTCCTGGTAGCCTTTTTCCCACACAAACACCCACCTACAAAATAAAACAGGTCTCTTAAATTGCCAGGAGGATTTGGTGAATTTGAATTGATACTAGCGAGCCTCTGATAACCAGAAGCAGGCAGTATAACATTCATTAATTACTTGACTTTGTAAAACTGCTTAACTTTGGAGGGTTCCATTTCCACTTCTGCAAAATGGGTATATAACCTAAACCACAGGGTGGTTTGTGGGAAATAAATGAGATGACACCGGTAAAGCACTTAGCACAGTGATCAGCACAAAGAAAGTATTCAATGAATGGTGTCTTTATTAGATAGTTGAGCATTTTTAATGCACCATGACCTGCAGAATCACCTAGAGATAATAAAAATTATGATAATAGTTAACAATGTAAGTGTTTTCAGATGCTAGGTACTGATCTAAGCTCTATATACGTATTAACTAATTTAATCCTGACCACTTTAGAAGGCAGATATCATTATTATCTATTTTTACAGAGGAGGACACTGAGACACAGAGAGGTTAAGTCACTTGCCCAAGGTCACACAGCTAGTGAATGAAAAAGTCAGGATGTGAACTCAAGTCTTTTGCCTCTGAAGCCTCTTCTCTTGCCCTGAACGCTATATTCCCTTTGGAAAAGAGAATCTCACTTCAAGAAACTTCATACTACTTTATACTACTACTACTACTATATACTTTACACTACAACTTTTCTCCAAGAATTCAGGTTGTCTCTGGGAAGAATTGGGGGCATTGCAACTAGTCTGAATAATTAAAAACCTAAAGGCATGAGTGCATAGTGGTTAGGACACTGGAACACAAACTGAAGCCAGTGATCATGGTTCATTTCTCAGTTCTACCATTCACCAGGCATAACTGTGGCCAAGCTGCTTAACTTCTCTATGCCTCAGTTTTCCCCCCCAATAAGATGGAGAAGATAACAGGATTTCACAAGATAGTTGTGAGGTTAAATGAGTTATGCATGTCAAATGTTTAGAACAATGTGTTGCCATTAGTAGGCTGAAACTGGCCATGATGGGAGTATTTACACCATGGAAACTGGCCAATGCTATAAATCAGAACTCCCTCCCACCAGAGCTGTTATTAAACACCTACCAGCGACTGCTATTGTTGTTATTTCTAGAATCAAGAAATGCTAGCACCTTCCTTCTCTCCTTAAAAGCTCTAGCTGCTGAGACCTCAAAAAAAAAAAAAATCACTGGTTTTAGTTATTTATGGCTTTGTCTGGTCTAAGCAGTCTCCATATTCATTGTTCATCCTAGAAACAGGCTTTTCCCCACATAAATCTTTTTCTTCAGAGGTTCTAGGAATTTAGCTACAATATAAGCTTTCATTTAATTCTATTCAGATACACAGAAGCTTAGGGCAGGAAGGCTACTATTATTTTATCATAGAGTACAGTGAGTTGCTAAAGCAGAGACATATGGTTTCACAGCAATCACTATGTGATTAACTATTTCCTCATCATATGACAGATAACAGAATTAGATAACTGAGAAATGCATGTTTAGTTAAGATGAATTGGATCAGGAAGCTAAGAGATGAGTTAAAGAAAAGAGAAAGAAAGAAAAAAGCCCTTAGTTCAGATCCTGAGTCAGGTTGGATCATAGGAAGATGGATCATAGGAAAATGGATAAAACCAAAGCATTTATTGCTTTATAAATCCTCATGATCAAGGTAGAAAACACACCAGGAACTCTAGAAAGCTGTGCTGCCCGATAGAAATGTACCACAAGCCACACATGTAATGTACTTTCTAGTAGCCATGTTATAAAGTAAAAAGAAACACGGGTAAAATTAATTTTAAAGATAGACTTTATGTTATCCAATATGTCCAAAATATTTTAACATGCTATCCATGTAAGATGTATTAATGTGATATTTTACCATTTTAAAAAATATTTTATTTATTTATGAGAGACAGAGAGAGAGAGAGAAGAGAGAGAGAGAGAGAGGCAGAGATTTAGGCAGAGGAAGAAGCAGGCTCCATGCAGGAAGCCTGATGTGGGACTCGATTCCAGGACTCTGGGATCATGCCCTGAGCCAAAGGCAGATGCTCAACTGCTGAGCCACCCAAGCGTCCCTATTTTGGTTGTTTTGTACTATGCTTTCAAAATCCAGTGGGTATATTATGGTGGTAGCACATCCTGTTTTGGAGTAGGTACCTTTTAAAAGCTCAATAGCCACAGGTGACTAGTGGCTACTATATCATATAGTGCAGCTGTCAACACTTTCTGTAGTCCAGAACTTTACAGATACCTTAAGATAGAGTTAAACTAATCCTCCACTGAGTATCAGAAGCCAAGAGGAAAAAGCAGCGAGCTCTTGATTCTAAATGCTTCCGATCTAATCCAGCAATCTTGAGTTTAGTCAACTAACTAGTAGCAGGGTTAAAATTTAAGGGTGCATCATCAAAACCACTGGGGAGCAAGGAGTTGGTGGTGGTACTTAATGAGACAGACTAAATTCAAACCTGGGAGTGGGCCAGGTGGTTCTGATGTACATCCCATATGTGGGAAACCATTCCACTGAATCCTGTCAGAACTTAACTGCTGCTAGGCCGATAGTTGTTAGAAGCCATACCTGCCTGATCATGTGAATTCCCAGGGACAGTGTTAACATTCTAAATCCCATTCCAGGGTGAGGGATCTGTCGTCTTTATACAATTCCTCAGGTGTGTCTTTCATGATAGGTTTAAGAAACACTAGGACATTGGTTCCCAAAGTTTGCTGCACATCGGAATCAGTTGGTGAGTCCGTCATACCCCACAGCAATTAAATCAAAAGGTCTGGGGATGGGAGTCAGCAATCAGTATTTTTATTTATTATTTTTTGAAAAGATTTTATTTATTTATTCATGAGAGACACAGAGAGAGAGGCAGAGACACAGGCAGAGGGAGAAGCAGGCTCCCTGTGGGGGCCTGATGTGGGACTCGATCCCAGGACCCTGGGATGATGCCCTGAGCCAAAGGCTGATGCTGAGTCCACCTAGGTGTCCCAATCAGTATTTTTAAAAGACTCCCCACAGGTTCTAACGTGCAGCTGGGGTCCCCAGCATTAAGTCTTTTAAGAAAAGGAATGCCAGAGCCGATAGCCTCTGTCAGCTCAGCAGCTGTAGACACCGTATCACCCCAGGTGGACCCTGAAAGTGGGCCCAGATGGTAAGTTAACGTCTTCTGAGTTTCATTAAATTCTAACGGGTGCACTCAATTAAAAATTAAGCACGTGGCCAGGGGACAGAAGGTGGCAGGACACACAGACGTATAAGGAGGCAGCACGGGGAATGAAGAAGCTTAAAGACAGTGCCTATACAAAAAAACCCTAACAACTGCACAAAACGAAGTGAACTTTAAATGCTTCATAGAGTGTAACCTCTTCACCATCCTGGGTTATCACATGGTACTTAAAGGAAAGGACCGGAAGCCGCAGATCCAAAAGAAACCAAATGGAAAGCCTAAGCGCCGATCATCAGAATGGGAAGTGAAGTGCAAAGACTGAAACGTTTAGGGCCAAGCCCCGCCACAGCCAAAGGACAGCGCGGAGGGGACAGGCAGGAAGGGGGAGGATGAAGGTGGAGCCAGGCTCTGCTCTGCAAACACAGCACCAAAGCCGTCTCCCGCCCGCAGCCCGGCCCGCCGCCCCGCCCTCCGGCAGGGTTCGGCGAGGCGTCTGTCACCCGCCGCGGGTCCCGGCCCCACCACGCCCCGGCCGCGCCTGGAGGCCGCCTGCGGGGCTCGCCCGGTGACCCAGGCCAGAAGCAGCAGGTGCACGGCCCGGACCCGGAGCCGGAGATCCCGGCGGCCGTCGCGACGCTGCGGACCCCGGCACCGCGGGCGGCCCGCGCCAGGCCGCGCTCACCCGATGACGTAGGCCAGGATGAGCAGCTGCACGGCCCGGTTCATGAGCCCCACTTTACGGCTGCGGATGAGCACGATGCGCGGCGTGTCGTACTCGAACAGGAAGGGGGCCAGCGCCGCGCAGCAGCCCGCCATGGCACGCCGCAGCCGCGCCGCCCGGCTCCGAGCTCTGCGCCCGCCCGGCCCGCCCGGCCCCGGCCCGGCCCGCGGCTGGTGACGCGCCCGGGAGCCCCGCCCAGGGCCGCCCACCGCGCCGCGCCGCGCCTCGCCGCGCCTCGCCTCGCCCCGGAGCGCCGGGAAGGAGGCGGCGCTGAGCCTCGGGCGGGGGCCGGGAGACGGCCCTCTCCGGTACCCGCGTCTCTGTCTCGGGCGGGGTGGGACCCGTGGGGAGGGGGCGAGCTCCTCCTTGAGGACGAGTGACCCGGTCAGTAGGGCTGGGGAGAACGAGCGACCCCCCGCAAAATGGCATTGGGGCTATCAGGAAGGGGTGCTCTCCTCTCTGGGAACGAACGACCCCCTGGAGTGACCGGCTCTGGAGGAGAGAGTGACGTCTCCCTTGGGAATGAGTTACCCCTCGAGGGGCAGAGCTGGGAGGGGGGCCAGTGAGCTACTCCTAGGTGGTCTAGGAGGTACCGTGACTGGGGGACGGGGGCAGCTCTGGAGAAGGAGCAGCCCCTCGGGAGGTCCAGACTTGTGCCTCTTCAACCTCTGGAGGAAGAGCCGAAATGTCAGGTGCCCTAGGAGCCCAGGGCTGGAGTCACGCGCCCTGTACAGTGGCCCTCTTGGAGTTGACCCTGGGCACATCCCTAGTCCAATTCAGATGCCTCCTTAGTTACAGGAGGAGGGAGGAAGCATTCTGAGCTAGGGCGGGGTTTGTGCGGCTGTCCTTTCAACTGAGCAGGTTTAATCACAACTTTAGGGAGAATTGGAAAATAAAAGGAAGTGGAGGAAATACCCACAGTTCCACTACTCGAACATAATTTTCCACATTCGTTTATTCCCTTTCAAAAGGTATGTTTTCAGAGATATGTTTTACATTGAGTTTCATTAATGCATTCAAGTATGAATAAGCACCTTCAAACAGCCAGCCGTCATAAATTCTCACGGGTTGATGTGTATAAAATTTTAGTTTGTAAATCACAGGCAATGATGATGTTTTTCCTGGTTCACACCACTCGTTTTCTCTGTTACTGCAGACTCGTCGTGATGATGATTATTTTTAATAAATGGACTGTTTCTTCTGGAGGGTATGCAGTGATTTTCCTATCTGTTCTCATCTGATTGCTTCTAGTTTGGGATCCGATGCACAATCTTTGATAGAATATTTTAGTTTATTTCCTGGATGTGAGATTCCTAAGCCACATCACCTTGTTTTTCCAGATATATATATATATATATATATATATATATATATATATATATATAATAAAACTTGAAGAAAATAGACAGCATCTATCTCTAGAGATGGAATTGTTGGATTCGAAGGAAGACTAGAGCTGCCACCTGCCTCAGTTTAAAATGGTCCTAGGAAAAAGTGGTGACAGGTTAAGTGGGATTTTATTCATTCATTTGACATACTTACTGAGGGCCTGTTGTGTGCTTGGCAGTATTCTTGATGCTACGGATATGCAGGTGAACAGGCAGATGAAGTCTCTGCCAAAATGCAGGTTGGTGCAGCTGAGGGGCTTAAATTCTGTGTAGAAAAGGAAAATACAGTTGCTAAATTCTCATTGGAAGGTGATTTAAAAATGCTTTCCTTAAGAGCCAAAACTCAGTTCCAGCTCTTGTTAATATTTATCCTATAGTAATGAGATGGTCTCAGCCATACAAATCTCAAATTTAAATGGTTTGTGTGTGTTTTGGGGGCACCTGCCTGGCTCACTCAGTAAGCATGTGACTCTGGGTCTTGGGATTGATTATGAGTTCAAGCCCCACATTGGGTGTAGAGATTACGTAAAAATAAAATCTTAAATAGTTTGCTTGTGTTTTGGAACAAAGCAGGTTAAAAAGAAATATCTAAGTAAGTTTTCTTAAATTACTAGGTGGTATTATATCCTTAGGACCAATGAGAGAAACTGATCGTGAAAAATGATGAGGAAAAGAAAGTTATTTCATTTACATTCTTGCCCTTTATGTGTTTTTAAAAATAGCTTTCTTGAGGTATAATTGACATATAAAAAACTGCACATATTTAAAGTGTAGAATTTTAGGGGTGCCTGGGTGGCTCAGTGGGTTGATCTTCTGCCTTCAACTCAGGTTGTGATCCCAGTGTCCTGGGGTAGAGCCCTGCATCAGGCAACCTGCTCAGCGGGGAGCCTGCTTCTGCCCCTCCATGTG
The DNA here is from genome assembly GCF_003254725.2 of Canis lupus dingo. NCBI lineage: Eukaryota > Metazoa > Chordata > Mammalia > Carnivora > Canidae > Canis > Canis lupus. The sequence goes on from NC_064268.1 coordinate 8,249,526, forward strand.
CCCCTCCCCCCTGCTTGTGCTCTCTCGCAAATGAATAAATAAAAAATATTTAAAAAATTAAGTATACAGTTTTATAAGTTTGACATATATATGTGTATACACACACACACGCACACACACCCACACGTCCATGGAACCATCACCAGTCAAGATAGTGAATATATCCAGTGTACTAGCCAGAGTAATCTTAGTTTGTATAAAGTAAAAGTAAATGCTGATTATAGCTGGGACTTTTCACATACCACATCTTAATTACATTCAGTTGCGTATTTGTCATATGCTTGACTGATTGTAGTCAGTTATTGAACAATCATGGGAATTTAGTTTTTAAAAACGGATTTTCAGTAAAGGTGCCACCATAATTCAATGAGGAAAGAATAGTCTTTTCAATGAACGGTGTTAGAACAACTGGATATCCATATATGTATGATGAAGTTGGACCCCTGTCTCTCACTGCATATGAAAATTAACTCAAAATGGGTCAAAGACAAAGTGTAAGAGCAAAACTATAAGACTCAGATGAAAACATAGGTGTAAATATTTGTGACTTTGGATTAGGCAGTGGTTTTTTAGACATGGCACCTAAAGCACAGGTGACAAAATGAAAAGTAGTTAAAATTTAAGGCTTTTGTGCTTCAAAAGACACCAAGAAAATGAAAACGCGACTCAAAGTATGTGAAAAATATTTATAAATCATGTATCTGATAAGGGTCTAGTATCTTAAGTATCCTAAGTAAGAACCTTTAACTCTTTTTATTCTTTTAATTTTTTAAATTTTTATTTATTTTTTAAAAAATTTTATTTATTCATGAGAGAGAGAGAGAGAGAGAGAGGGGCAGAGACACAGGCAGAGGAAGAAGCAGGCTCCATGCAGGGAGCCCGATGCGGGAGGACTCAATCCCAGGACTCCGGATCATTCCTGGAGTCGAAGGCAGACAATCTAACCGCTGAGCCGCCCAGGTGTCCCCTCCCCCCTTTTTCAAACTAGGCTCCACACTGTGTGGGGCTTGAACTCATGGCCCTGAGATTGAGAGTTGTGTGCTCTACCAACTGAGCCAGCCAGGTGCACCAAGAGTTCTTTAACTTTTAATCAGTAAAATGACAATCCAATTTAAAATGGGCAAAAGATTTGAATAGACCTTTCTACAAAGAAGATACACAAATGGTCAATAAGAATATAAAAAGATGTTCGGGATGCCTGGGTGGCTCAGTTGGTTAAGCGTCTGCCTTCAGCTCAGGTCATGATCCCAGGGTCCTGGGAGTGAGCCCCATATCAGGGTCCCTGCTGGGCATGGAGTCTGCTTCTCCTTCTGCCCCTCCCCTCTGCTTGTGCTCTCACACTGTCAAATACATAAAATCTTAAAAAAAGATTACAGTGAGATACTCCTTCATCCACTAGCATGGCTATAATTAAAATGAGGGACAATAAGAAAGATGGCAAGGCTGTGGAGAAATTGGAAGACTCATACCCTGCTGGTGGGAAGGTAAAATGGTGCAGCTCCTTTGGAAAACGGTTTGGCAGCTCAAAATATTTTTTTAAATTTTTATTTATTTATTTATGATAGTCACAGAGAGAGAGAGAGAGACATAGGCAGAGGGAGAAGCAGGCTCCATGCACCGGGAGCCCGATGTGGGATTCGATCCTGGGTCTCCAGGATCATGCCCTGGGCCAAAGGCAGGCGCCAAAATGCTGCGCCACCCAGGGATCCCAGCTCCTCAAAATATTAAGCAATTACCGTGTCACCTAGCAATTCAAATCCTAAGTGTACTATACATTCAAGAGAATTGAAAAGATATGTTCATGCAAAAACTTCTGCATAAATGTTTACAACACCATTCATAATAGCCAACACATGGAGATCACCTGAATGTCTATCAGCTGATGAATGGAGGAACAAATGTGGTATGTCCAGACAATAGAATATTACTCAACCATAAACAGGCAGGAAGCATAGGTACATGCTGCAGTATGCATGCACCTTGAGATCATGATGCTAAGTGAAAGAAGCCAGGTGCAAAAGGCCACATATTATATGATCCTGTTTGTATGAAATGTCCACAGTAGGAAAATCCATAGAGATAGAAAGTGGATTAGTGGTTGCACAGGGCTGGGGGAAGGGAATACTGGGGATTGATTGCTAATGAGTATGAGGTTTCTGTTTGGGGTGAGGAAATATTCCAGATATTACATAATGGTGATAGTTGCAGAACCCCTGTGAATATCCTAAAAGTCACCAACCTGTACATTTCAAAAGGGTGGCTTTTATGGTGTGTGAATCATATAAAAAAAAGAAAAAGAAAAATAGGGAGTAGATAACAGAGGCCTCAGAAAAACACAATATGTATATACAATAATGGGGCCAAGCTTCATGTTCTTTCTTCAGAGGGGAGCACCTCAGGTCCTTACACAGTGTTTGTCTTTCTTTCTTTTTTTAGATTTATTTATTTATTTTAGAGACAGCGAGAGGGCATAGGTAGGGGCAGAGGGAGAGATCTCAAGCAGACTCCATGCTGAGTGTGGAGATGACGCAGGGCTTGATCTCATGACCCTGAGATCGCGTCCAGAGCTGAAACCAAGAGTTGGACACAACTGCACCACTCAGGCACCCTCACAGAACTTTAATTTATATTAAGTTCTATTTTTTTTCTTAAAGACTTTGGTTTTTTAGAGCAGTTTTAGATTCACAGCAAAACTGAGCGGAAGGTACACAGAATTCCTCTGTACAGCTGCTCTCACACATCCATAATATCCCTTTTGTTAACGTTCCCTACCAGAGTGTTACTTTTGTTTAAACTGTTGAACCTACATCAATATTAACCATCCAAGGGCTATATAATTTCCATTAGGGCAGCCAGCAGCCTCTATGATAGTGGCTGCACCACAGCAACTTCTTGCTAGACACGTCTTGAAAGGCAAGGGAAACAAAGGCAAAAATGAACTATTGGGACTTCATCAAGATAAAAAGCTTTTGCACAGCGAAGGAAAATAGTTGACAAAACCAAAAGACAACTGACAGAATGGGAGAAGATATTTGCAATTGTCTTATCAGACAAAGGGATGATATCCAAAATCTGTAAAGAATTTACCAAACTCAATACCCAAAAACCAAATAATCCAACCAAGAAATAGGCAGAAGACGTGAACAGATATTTTTCCAAAAAAGACACAAATGTTTAACAGACACATGAAAAAGTGTTCAACATCACTCAGCATCAGGGAAATACAAATCAAAACCACAATGAGATACCACCTTACCAGTAAGAATAGCTAAAGTTGACAAGCCAGGAAACAGATGTTAGCAAGGATGCGGAGAAAGGGGAAGCCTCTTTACACTTTTGGTGGGAATGCAAGCGAATGCAGCCACTCTGGAAAACAGAGAGGTTCCTCAAAAAGTTGAAAAAAAAATATCACTGGAATACTACTCAGCCATCAAAAAATTGAAATATTGATATTTGCAACAACATGGATGGAACTAGAGGATATTATGCTAAGCAAAATAAGTCAATCAGAGAAAAAATTCTATGATCTCACTTGTGTGAAATTTAAGAAACAAAATAGAGGATCATAGGGGAAGAAAGGAAAAAATAAGACAAAATCAGAGAGGGAGACAAACCATAAGAGACTCTTAATCATAGGAAACAAACTAAGGGTCGCTGGAGGGGAAGGGGGTTAGGGGACGGGATAACTTGGGTGATGGACATTAAGGAGGGCACGTGATATAATGAGCACTGGGTATTATATAAGACTGATGAATCACCTCTACTTCTCCTCTACTTCTCAAACTAGTAATACATCATAGGTTAATTAATTGAATTTAAGTTAAAAAATTTTTAATGAGAAGATAAGCCAAATACTAGGAAAAATATTTAGAAAAGACATATCTAATAAAGGACTATAATCTAAAATATATAATTCTTCAAATTTGAATTCTTCAAATTTAATGGTAAGAAAACAACCCAATTTAATCATGGGTCAAACATCTTAAGACCAAAAAAGATAGACAGATGGCAAATAAGCATATGAAAATATGCTCCAGATCATATGTCATCTGGGAAATACAAGCTAAAACAACGAGTTGCCAGTGCACACCTATTAGAATGGCTCAAATCTGGAGCGTTGACAACACCAAATGCTGACAAGGATATAATACAATAGGAACTCTCATACATTGCTGATAGGAATGCAAAATGCTACAGCTAATTTGGGAGACAGTTTGGAGGTTACTTAACAAAACTCAAGAAACTCTTAGCATACCATCCAGCAATAGCACTCCTTGGTATTTACCTAAAGAAGATGAAAACTTATGTCCACCCAAACACCTGCACAGGGATGTTTATAGAAGGCTTATTTACAATTGCCAAACTTGGAAGCAACCAAGGTGTCCTTCAGTAGCTAAATGGATAAATAAATATATAATGGTATTTAGCACTAAAAAGAAATGAGCTATTAAGCCATGAAGACATGGAGGAAACTTAAATGTATATTGCTAAGTGAAAGAAGCCAATCTGAAAAGTCTACATACTGTATGATTCCAACTATCATTTTGAAAAGGCAAAACTATGGAGACAGTAAGATGATTAGTGGTTGCCAGGAGTCAGGTTAGGCAAAGGTTGAATAGGCTGAGCGCATTTTTTTAAGGCAGTGAAAATACTTTGTGGGATACTATGATGATGGTTATATGCCATTATATATGTATTCAAACACATAGAAGGTATAACACCAAGAGTGAACCCTAATGTAAACTACATAGACCTTGGGTGGTTATGATATATTGTTTTAACATAATTTAGATTAAGTTCCAACATCTGGATCATCTGATTCCTTTGTGCAGACTAAGCCAGTTTATCACAACACTCTTCCTCTAAAAATTGTCCTCGCAGAGGGTGGCCTCAGTAGCCATTTTTGTACTATGGGACCTTATCAACTGGACCACACAGGAATCTAACCCAAAAGGGCCACTCTGATTCTCTCCTCTGGTACTGTGGCTCTGGGAGAGAAGTAGCCTTTTGTTCTCTGCAAATGACTAATGGCTAGAATTGAGTTGATGTAACCTTCCGGCAATGGCAGAGTCCCATCCATGGAGAAGCCCAGCAGAGGAGTCTGCAGAAACAAGAGAATGAAACAGACAGGCAAAGGGGCCCAGAGGTGAAAGTGACTAAGAAAATGGCCTCTTTGTTTTCTGCTGAGTTTCTGTTTCCTGCTTCTGCCCCTTTGGTTCACTTTTGCCCCCATAGCCTGATGATAAACGTTCATTGTTTTCCCTCTTAAGCTAGTAGGCTCTGAAACTTGGAATTGAAAAGACTTTAGCTATGGTGCTAGATTCTAAGAGGTGAAAAATGTACTGTCACCAGTAATATGGGCATTAAATGTTTGTGTGAATGCAGCAAATTATTATTTTATTATTATTATTATTTTTTTATTTTTTTGAATGCAGCAAATTAAAGGTGTGAGGCACTGCCTGAAGCCACCAATAATGGAGAGTGGTAATAAATAAATTCATAGCCCATAAAAACAAGTCCCATTGGAAAGTGGAGCCAAGACCTCCAAAATGCTCACCAGTCTGGGGCCACTTATTTGAGAGGCTTGCAGTGGCCCATCATGATGCACGTGAGGGTGCCATTTGGTCATAGTATGCTAAGAATGATGTTTGTTACAATAGTCATGAGCCATAAAAGGCCTGTCAGATGAAGCTGGATTCTTTGTTCAGGAGTATCTTAAATGGAAAAAAAAGTTTAAATGAAATGTTTGGGCATTTAAAGATGTAAGATTCACTTATCTGGCACACAGACATTGTGAAATACATCATTGTATAACATAATGACAGATACATTGAGTCCAAATGTATAATTATATATACTTCCAGAAATAGCATATCCCCTAAATAAAGAACAAGTTGGAGCAAAAGTGAGGAATACATTATTTTATAATTTTGCTGTTTCTTTTCCCATGGAGTCCTTGAGACTGAAACTCTTATGGAATATAGAAAACAAAACAAAACAAAACTCTCTTTTCTAATAGGCCATGCATGTGCTGATCACAGATAATCCATCCTCCATGCTCAATCAGTGGATCTCAACCCTATCTGGTCCGGTGTCCCTTTAACGAAAATTGTTTTCTAAATCTCATTAGGATCCCTGAAAGAAATTAATATGCACTGTAATCTATCCACACTCAAATGTATATGTATATGTGGATGTTTGTATATATATTTGATTTGCATTGTCGTAATTAATAATATTGAATTTTTAAATATGTGCTTATTGGCCAATCTGTACATCTTTGGAGAAATGCCTGTTCAGATCCTTTTTTTAATTGAGTGATTTGCCTCTTTAAATTTTTTTTAAAAGATTTTATTTATTTATTCATGAGAGAGAGAGACAGAGACACAGGCAGAGGGAGAAGTAGGCTCCCCCAACGTGGGACTCGATCTTGGGTCTCCAGGATCACACCCTGGGCTGAAGGTGGCACTAAACCGCTGAGCCACCCAGGCTGCCCTGCCTCTTTAAATTTTAAGAGTTCTTTATATATTCTAGATACAATTCCTTATCAATATATGCTCTGCAAATGTCCTCTCCCATTCGGGGCGGGAGGGTTACATATTGTTGAAATACAGAAAATGGGAAGTATGATATTCTTGCAGATGAACTGGATCTATTTCTGTAACTGTGTTTTGAAATCCCAGCACATTTGACAGTTGATTTCAGACGTAAAAAAGACCTCAGATGGGACGCCTGGATGGCTCAGCAGTTGAGCATCTGCCTTTGGCCCAGGGCATGATCCCAGGATCCCGGGACCTGGGATCAAGTCCCATATCAGGCTCCTTGCAAGGAGCCTGCTTCTCCCTCGGCCTGTGTCTCTGCCTCTCTTTGTGTCTCTCATGAATAAATAAATAAAATCTTAAAAAAAAAAAAAGACCTCAAAGACCACTCCCTTTGGAAAACAACAGAAAGTAGGGGATGAATAGGGAGAAAAGCTGTGAACTCAAGAGGTGATGGAACAGTTGTGAGGTCGACCTGTAAGGACTAGGTCTGCTGCCACTGAAAACAAGGTATTCAGGAATGGGTCCTGTGTGCCAGACACTGGGATATGATTATTTACTGGTTGTGCATCCTTAGAGCTAGTAACTTTTTTGGCATGTGTTTCTTTATATATCAGATAGGGACCAATGTTACTGTGTCAAGTATTATATTGTCTTTATGATAGTGAGAACAATAGCCAAGACACTGTTAAATGCTTTCTAGGCTTCATTTCATTCAGTCTCCCACGAAGCATGAGGTAGGCACTGAGGACTACCACAGATTTTGTGAGCCCATACAAGCAGTAGAGTCAGGATTTGAATCCACGTTTGTCTGATTCTAGAGTCTTTGCTCTTAAGTGTTTCATTAGGTAGCCTTCAAATGCTGTCAAGTCATTTTGTTTGCTCTAAATCATTGTGCAATATTATGTGGGATGTTTTTACGGTTCTTTTGCCTGCTGTGTACCAAGATTAAGGGATAATGAGGATTGTGGGGATTGACTTGAAATGGGAAAAATCTTGCTTGTACAGATGATAGTTATTGGAACCCCATATGTTTTGTCCTGTTCCTTTACCTTAGCATATAATGTGACCAAATATCTTTGCAAATTTACTTACAAAATATTAGATTCTAAATATTTGGAAGGATTATACAACAGACTTACGAAAATAAGACCCAAAGATATGGTCCCATTAGTGTCAAAATGTTAACTTTCTAAGATGGTGTCTTAATTACTGTGGGAGGCAGAATGATACCTCCACTCCAGATCCCTATCCTAATCCCAGAAACCTGTGACTTAGTTATCTTATATGACAAAAGGAACTTTGCCTATATGATTAAATTAAGGGTTTTGAGATGGGGAGGTTGTCCAGGATTATCCAAGTGAGCTTATTCACAAGCATCCTTTAAAAAAAAATGGAAAGGAGGGGCCAAAGCATCAGCCAGAAAGGACCTGTGACAACAGCAACACAGGTCAGAGTAATGATATTGCTAGTTGGAGGCCAGGGGCCACTGAACGAGGCTGGAAAAGGCAACAGGTGAATTCCCCCTAGAGCCTCCAGGAAGAATGCAGCCCTACCAACACCTTGATTTTAGTTGGCAAGACCCATTTTGGATTTCTGACCTGCAGAACTATAAAATAATATATCTGTGTTGTTTTAAGCCACTAAATTTGTGGCAGTTTGTTACAGTGTCAATAGGAAACCAATACAGTTACTAACTCCATAGAAATATTATGAACATAATATTTGCTGGGGGAGCAGCAGGCAGAGGGAGAGGGAAAAGCAGACTCCCCGCTGAACAAGAAGCACGATGCAGGGCTCAATCCCAGGACCCTGGGATCATGAGCTGAGCCGAAGGCAGACGCTTAACCGACTGAGCCACCCAGGTGCCCTGAACATAAGAGTCTTAATTCAGATTAAGCTCAAAGAATTTTATTTACTATTAATAGCTTTAGTTAGTAAGCTTGGGACAGTTTGGTTTCTTTCCTTCTGGGAGGATTTTGGTGTATGTTTTTTTTTTTTTTTTTTTATGTATAGTGAAATACGCGGCAAGGGACCAGGGCTTGGGGGAGAAGTACAAAGCTAAGTTAATAAGATAAATAATTATCCCCCCACAAAATAAGACTTACAAGCACAGAAAAAAATCCTCTTACCCGAAAAAAATGAGAGCTTTAAAAAAATCCAAGATCATTTGTGTGAATTTGGATTTTTTCTTCCTTTTAAAAAGATTTTATTTTTATTTATTTATTTGAGAGAGAGTGACAGAGCAAGAGAGAGTGCGTGCACATGTGGCAGTGGGAGAGGCAGAGAGAGAGGGAGAAGCAGACTCCTTGCTGAGCAGGAGCAGCCCAACACAGGCTTTGATCCCAGGACCTATAAGGATCATGACCTGAGCCAAAGGCAGATGCTTAACAGACTGCACCACTCAGGTGCTCCAGGATTTTTTCTCTTTTTTATTTTAAATATTTTATTTATTTATTCATGAGAGACACACATTGAGAGGCAGAGACACAGGCAGAGGGAGAAGCAGGCTCCCTGTGGGGAACCTGATGTGGAACTTTATCCCAGGACCCTGGGATCATGACCCTGGGATCATGAGCTGAAGGCAGACACTCAACCACTGAGCCACCCAGGGACCGCAGATTTTTTTCCTTAAAAAATAAGTGGTAAAATAAAGATTTTTAACAAAGTAGGAATGTTTGCCTCATTTAATGATGACTTTGTGGAACTAGGTGGGAATCCTATTCAGTGGTAGAAAAAGATACTGTGGTAGGTGATGTAAAGCGACAAAGGCTACAAAGCACAGAGGTTTAACTTGAAAAGTTTACAGTGGTTTGAATCCCGCTCAGGATGTATTGGTACAGCTTAAAGCAAGGGAGGAAATCCTTAGGTGACAACCATCCAGGTTTCCTTGGGACTGAGATGGGATTTTTAGTACTAAAACTGGGGAAGTCCCCTGGAAAACAGGTAAGTTGGAGGCCTTGGAAGTACTAAGTCACCTAGCTTCAGGAAGACTCACAATAGCATGGATTCTTTTTTTTTTTTTTTCACTTATCTGACAAATATTGTATTTCTTTATTTTATATATATATATATATTTTTTTAATTGAAGTTCGATTTGCCAACATATAGTATAACACCCAGTGCTCAGCTCGTCAAGTGCCCTCCTCAGTGCCTGTCACCCAGTCACTCCATCCCCCTGCCTATCTCCCCTTCTACTACCCCTTGTTCATTTCCCAGAGTTAGGAGTCTCTCATGTTTTGTCACCCTCTCTAATTTTTCCCACTCATTTTCCCTTCTTTCCCCTATAATCGCTTTCACTCCTTCTTATATTCTCCATTTGAGTGAAACCATATAATAATTGTCCTTCTCTGATTGACTTACTTCACTCTGCATAATACCTTCCACTTCCATCCACATCGAAGCAAATGGTGGGTACTCGTCCTTTCTGATGGCTAAGTAATATTCCATTGTATATATATAGCATGGATTCTGACACAAGCCCCCACAGGTCACCAACACTGCTTACATGCCCCACCCCTGGTTCACCCCAAGCTTCACTCTTAAGGTATTTGTACTGGTTAAACTTGAATCTGATCTGTTAAAAAACAGAAAGGGCTGTTGCAAAAAGCATGGATGCTCTCTAGGAAATAATGGCCTCTAAACCTCACTTTTCCTGCTCTTACATCAAATAACTTGAAGCTTACTTGGAAGTCTAATGATGAAGCAAAACAAAACAATAGCAACAGCAAAAAGCATCAGGGGTGTACTTTTTATATAACTTGTCTCATTATGAAAACCTATCTACTTTGTTCTCTAGTGAAAACATAGTTTTCTGGAATACACAGACTATGTGTTAATCTTTTCCAGCCACTGATGATTATTGTATCTTATTAGCCAAGTGAACAGCCTCTAGCAGATCTAAATCCAACACAATGGAATCCAGGTTTCTTTGGCAAAAGAAATATAGCACTTATTCCAAAAACCACTTACATCTGAGTGATACTCAAAATCCCATTTTACAGTTGAGTAAAAGCTCCATCTCATTAGTGTTTGATGAAGCACGCTGGAAATGTTGCTTTTTTTGTCATTATTATGGCCCTGTCATAAGAGATTTCTTTTTTTTTTTTAAAGAGCACTTCATTTTTTTTGGTGTGTCTTTTTTTTAAAATTTTTATTTATTTATGATAGTCACACAGAGGAGAGAGAGAATGAGAGAGAGAGAGAGAGGCAGAGACACAGGCAGAGGGAGAAGCAGGCTCCACGCATCGGGAGCCCGACGTGGGATTCGATCCCGGGTCTCCAGGATCGCGCCCTGGACCAAAGGCAGGTGCCAAACCACTGCACCACCCAGGGATCCCCAAGAGATTTCTTTTGGTAATAATTGGTGGCTAAGAGAATGAAAGCACAGAGGGAAGGACACGTCAGACTCCAAAAACAACGACCTGATGGTAACACTTTGAATTCCTGTTGTTTGGATGCAGATAGCAATAATCTCTAAGTTCATGTAAGCAAACCACAAAGCTTTCTCTTGGAATTTTCCCAGGTCTTTTCTATCCTTAAGTGTAGCCCCTGAAAACTATGTATCTGAGTAGTAGGATAACTATCAAGTCTTAGGTGTGTGTGATGTGAGATGTCTGAGATACGTGAGGTGTATGGTGTGCCCTATGGGTTAGCTCAACCAAGAGGAAGTGTTTGTGGAGGGTGGCCTTATCTCTTCAGTTGCTCCCCCCCTTTTCTGGTTTTGTCATTTCTCTGTCAGTCAGTAGGAAATTAAATGGGAAGTGGGGTGAGAAACTGCTGTCATTTTTTTGAGTAGCTGAGGGTAAATGTTGCCTCTTTCCTATCCTGAAAATTATCCAGAAGGCTCATCCCCTGGTCCTTGCAATGAGCCTCTTTATTCGGGGTGGGACCCATTGACGTCAGCCTTCTGTTTGGTCCGAATCTGCCATTTGGCTTTGGTTTTGGTCTCAGCCTCTGGAAACCGAAGTAATCATATAACTACTTCAAATCTTTTCTGGCCTCTCTGAATTTGTATGCCACTAATGAATGTGGGATTGCATAACCATTGTAACCTCTGTCTCCGGAGTATTGATATCAGTAGTATGAATGAGGCTTGTTATTGCAATGCTATTAATATATTAATATTCACTTTTGAATGTAGGTGAGCATTCTAGTTGTAACGAGTGAAAAGAGTCTCCTTAGGTTCTTCATATGTTGAAATTTTATCAATAGTTTGTTTATTTTTTTTATGATTTTATTTATTCATTTGACAGAGAGAGAGAGAGAGAAAGCACAAGCAGGGGGAGCAGGAGAGGGAGAAGCAGGCTTCCTGATGAGCAGGTGGCCTGATGTGGGGCCTGATCCCGGGACCTTGGGATCATGACCTGAGCTGAAGCAGACACTCAATCGACTGAGCCACCCAGGTGCCCCTTACCAGTAGTTAAAATATACATTTAGATTTATAACAAAAGTAAAATAATGATTGGAATGATTTTATTTTTCAAAATAATAACTAAGAACTCTCAAATAGTTTAATAGAAAAATTGATGGACAGACTATTAGAGATTTTTGGTGACCGGGTAATTATTTGAATAAGAATAAAGGCCTAGGGGCACCTTGGTGGCTCAACTGAATGTCTGGCTCTTGATTTCAGCTTAGGTCATGATCTCAGGGTCACAAAATCAAGGCCTGTGTGCAGCTCCATGCTCAATGGGGAGCCTGCTTGAGAGTCTTCCTCTGACCCTCTCCCACCTCTCTTTCTCTCCTAAAACAAATAAATACAATTTTTTAAAAAAAAGAATAAAGGCCTAAGGATATTAGAAATTTAAAATATGAGTGAAGAAAATCTATAACTTACTCTTGAGAATATTCAGAAAGTATCTTCAAACAGTATGTAGAGATTCAGTTTATGGGATCATTTCCATGAAGTTACATCATCATCAACTTAGTTTTTGCATACAGAAGTTGAGGAGGACATGTCTTTACCAGGATGATATAGAATCTAGAAGGGAGGAAATTTGGTCATTTTATGGCAACATCACTATCAACAGAATATCAACTGCTATTCTGGCAAAGCAGGCAAAAGTATCTTAGAACAACTTAAAGTGAACATCTAATGGAAATCCAAACGTTCAGTGGAGTGAGCAATCATAGGGATACTCCTAAGGAATTAATGTTCATATATTATAAAAACCAAACTTTAAAATTTGATTAGTAAAATATAATAATAAAATTGAAATAACAAACCTTTGGGAAATATCCAGATTTATTCTTATACCGTGACAGTGAAGTTGGGCTGTAATTATTGATTTTAACAGCCATTTGGCCAAGTGTATATTTGGCGTGTGTTATGTATGGTATATATGTGTATTCACAAAATATAAAATTAACTTTTCTTTAGTTTTTTTTTTTTTTTAGATTTATTTATTTATTTTAGAGGGAAAGAGAGCATCTGTGTGTTGGGGGAAGGGGGGGAAGGGAGAGAGTCTTAAGTGGACTTCATGCTGAGCATGGAGCCTAACACATTTCAGGCTTGATCTCATGACCTGAAATCATGACCTGAGCTGAAACCAAAAGTTGGATGCTTAACCGACTGTGCTGTCCAGTCGCCCCTAAAATTAACTATTTTAAAGTGAACAATTCAGTGGCATTTGATACACACACAATGTTCTGCATCCACTACCTTTATCTAGTTCCAAATCACTTGTATCCCCACAAAAGGAAACCCCACACCCATTAAAGAGTGGTTCCCTATTTCTCCCTCTTTCTCAGCTCCTGGCAACTGCTAAGCTGCTCACTGTCTCTATGGATTCACCTAGTCTGCATATTTCATGTAAATGGAATCCTACAACATTTTATGTCTGGCTTCTTTTATTTAGCATCATGTTTTTGAGGTTCATCCACATCAATATTTCTTCCTTTTTTAAAAAAAGATTTTATTTATTTATTAGAGACACACACACACAGAGGGGGAGAGAGAGAGAGAGATTGAGAGAAAGAGAGAGAGAGAGAGAGAGGCAGAAACACAGTCAGAGGGAGAAGCAGGCTCCATGCAGGGAGCCTGATGTGGGACTCGATCCCGGGTCTCCAGGATCACGCCCTGGGCTGAAGGCAGCGCTAAACCTGTGAGCCACTGGGGCTGCCCTATTTCTTCCTTTTTATGGCCCAATAATATTCTGTTGTATGGATATATCACATTTATTTATCTACTTATCAGTTGATGGACATTGGGGTTGCTTTCATCTTTTGGCTAGTGTGAGTAGTGCTGCAATGAACACATATGTACAAGGATTAGTCTGAGTCCCTGTTTTTTATTCTTGTAGTATATACCTAAGAGGAGGATTGCTGGGTCATATGGTAATTCTATGTTTAACTTATTATGCTGCCACCAAACTGATCTCCCCTTTGTTATTCCTCATACCCAGGATGTGTGCACAGTTGTGGCCTCTGAACCAGAAATTCATACTTTCTTTGAGTGGCTCCAAAAATAACCAAGGTGTGGTAACACCGTGTCACTGGTATGATCAGATTTCAGAGACCTTTGCCAGGATTCCTTTACAGTTGTCCTTGTACCTGAGCAAATCTGCAAAGACAAACCAAAACATCTGTGTTGGGAAAAACTTACCTGACCTCAATTGTACTGTTTTGGGAAAAAATTACCTGACCTCAATTGTACTGGCTTACTGGGGACATTCATCTCTGCATTCATCAAATAGTTTATCTAGAAACAAATAGGCAAAAAATCTCTGCCTCAAGAAATTTATATTCCAGGGTCAGGAGACAGGCAATAGACAATAAAAATAATAAGTAGGGGGCAGTCAGAGAAAGCCATGCAAATTTATTAGCCTGTGGTTGTTTATAATTGTCTTAATATTTAAAAAATTTCTATTGTGGCTGTCATTATGTTTTACTTTTTCTTTAGTTTATTTGCTTCTTTTTCTTAGACACACATCTCTGCCAAGACTTTCTGTCTTTTTAATTTTTTTTTGGAGAACCAGCTTCTAGTTTTGTTAATTGTCTCAGTTGTTTGATATTTCATTGATTCCAGGTTGAATGCTTAGCTGATGTCTTTTTAAAATCTTCCTTGTTTTCTGTCTATAAAGCTATACATTTCCCTTTAAAGTAGTGGCATTTGCTGTGTCCCACCAATTTTGATGTGTGCTATTTTCATTATTGCTCAGTTTTATGCATTTCTAAAAGTCATTTAGAAATATGTTATTTGGCTTCCAAATACTTTTAAAATCCGTCTTTAAAAAATTAATTTCTAACTTCATTGAAATGCAGTTGGAGAACCTAGTCTGTATCATACTGATTGTTAAAGCAGTTCATGTCTACTTTTGTAAATGTTCCTCATGCACCTCTAAAGAATGTGTATTCATGGCTGGGTGCTGAATTCTCTATATATCTATTAGCTCAAGGGAGGCCCTCTCTAAGGAAGTACATTTGAGCTGAGATCTGAATGTCAAGAAGGAGCCAACTCTTCGAACATTGGGGAAGAAAGGATTGCAGGCAGAGAGGACAGCAAGTGTGAAGACCCTGATGTATCAACAAGCTTGGTTATGTCCCAGGAGCAGAAAGAGGGCATTATGAATGGAGTGTAGTGGGCTAAGATCCTGAGAGGAGGAAGTCAGAGGCCCATCAAGTAGGGCCTCAGAGGCCATGGTATGGATTTTTTATTTGACTTGATTTTTCTTTTCTTTTTTTTTTTTTAAAAGATTTATTTAATTGAGAGAGAGAGCACACATGGGGTTGGTGAGGGGAAGGGGCAGAGAGAGAGTCACAAGCAGACTTCCTGCTGTACATGGAACCCAATGTGGAGCTTGATCTCATGACTCTGAGATCATGACCTGAGCTGAAACCAAGAGTCAGACGCTTAACAACTGAACCACCCAGGCACCCCATGACTTTCGATTTTAACTAGCGCAGTATATTCACTGACCACTTACCAGGTGCTTTGCTAAGCACTTTGTATAAGCTGGATGTCAAGTACAAATTGATCTCATTTTATACAATGGAGGAATCATTTTGATATTAAAAGTACTTTAATGATCATATTTAGCCCTGTTCTTTTCTTTTGCTAATTAGAAAACTGAGATAAGTCTGGAGGGTTCTCACAGCTAATTGCTTGCAGCCCAGGCTCTGGACATCCCCATCTCTTTGATAGATAAGCTCCTAAAAAGGAGCTTATAAAAAGCTCCATTTTTATATAATTTCATTGAAATGTTATTGAAAGGAATCTTATTTGGGCGGCCCGGGGTGGCTCAGCAGTTTAGTGCCTCCTTCAGCCCGGTGCCTGATGTCGGGCTTCCTGCCTGGAGCCTGCTTCTCCCTCTGCCTATGTCTCTGCCTCTCTCTCTCTCTCTCTCTCTCTCTCTCTCTCATTAATAAATAAATAAATAATCTTTTTAAAAAAGGAATCTTATCTTGTTATGAACCCCTCTGTAAAACAGAAATCACTTTCACCCATACTATGTGCTGATTTTGTACATCTAGATTTTTATTGATTGGATTTATTTAAAGTAAGTTTCCCACAGGGGCTCCTTCCTCTCCTAAAACATTCTGCTCACTCTAATTTTACCCCTCTGCTTCTGGTTGACATTTTGGATGTGTTTCTATGAGGCAGCAGCTTCACTGCCTTTTATTCTCCTGGGTGCCACCTTCATTTCCAGGATGACCTACCCGAGCCCTTTTTTGATGCGGCCTCTTTGGCACATTCAAAAGCCTCCACATCATAAAGGAGTCCTCCTTTGTAGGAGCTTTTTATTCTTAGGACTTCTTTTTCTTTCTTTTCTTCCTATCACCCCACCAAATTAGTAGTCCAGGTTGTTTACTGAGTCACTCCTCTATGATCCCAGCTGACTTCCTAAGTAATCTTCCTTCCCAGCATTTTCCTCCAGGCAACATCTTCATGGCTATGTGAAGGATGTTCTTAGGTCACTGCTTTCCTCGTGTCCTGTTAGCCCAAGAATGGCTCCATTTTGACTTTGGAATTGGTCTAAACACCTCTGCCTTTTCTTTCTTTTTTTTTCAAGATTTTGCCCAAATCAATTTCTATTTCATTATCTACTTTCTTCTCATTCTAGAGAGCCAGCCAGGTCTACCAGTAATCTGAGCACATACCATACTAATTTCTTTCGGAGCCTGGCTCGTGCTGCTGTTCCTTTCAGGAGGGTCTCTTCTTGTCCCACCAGATGTTTCTGGCCTTTTCATCTAGAGAGGGCCAGCTGGTGTCTTCACAAAACTCCCTGTGGTTACTCTCACCTATGTGGATTTTGCCTTTCTTTGAACTTTTGGTTCAATGAGATGGGCCCACATAGTTTATGAAGCAGTAAGAAAATGAGGCTTTGTCTCTCCCTGGATAGACGTAGAAGACAAGGACCGTGTTGTAAATGTCCCCATCACACTGGCCATCTGACAATTCTAGGAACATGCTAACTTTCTTTCCCCACTTCAATGTTTGCATTTGCTGTCCCTCTGTTCCTCCAACTTATCACAGCCAGCTTCTTCCTGACATTCAGATCTAGCTTAAATGTCACTTCCTCGGAGAGACCATTCCTGACCTGTCAGAAATAACACCATTGTTTCTGTCTTGGCATGCTGCTTGTTTTTCTTATACCCTTTACCCCAAGCTTTTCTAATCTCATTTCTTTATACATTGCTCGCCCACATTTTCTACTGTGCCTAACCTCCTGGAGAGCCTGTCATCTTCACCTGTTTATCCCTAGAACCTGCACAGTGCCAGGGTGCTCACTAAATGTTTGCCGAGTGAATTAATGAGATTGAATGGGATGGGGATAGAGAAGGGGGACAGGAGATGTGGAGAACTGTTGCTTGTATTTCTGGTTTGGGAAATTGAGCTGGTGGCAGGTGGTGCTCATGAACTGAGTGGGATTTCTGGGGGAGTACCTGTGGGTGAGGAGGAGTGAGTAGAATATGTAACGGTGTTAAATATATGGGCCTGGAGTTTAGGAGTGATATTAAGGTACCACCCAGATAACAGTAATAGCTAACATGGTTAGATTTATGGTTAAAACTTTAAAAGTAATAATAGCTAAACTTTATTTTTTAAAAAAGATTTATTTTAGAGAGAATGAGCACAAGTAGGAGGGAGAGGGAGAGAGAATCTTTTTTAAAAATTAAAAAAAAATTTTAAAGATTTTATTTATTTGAGAGAGAGAGCACGCACACAAGTGGGGGTGGGGATGGGCAGAGAGAGAAGCAGACTCCCCACTGAGCAGGGAGCCTAAGGCGGGGCTCACTTCCAGGGCCTTGCAATCATGACCTGAGCCAAAGACAGGTGTTTAACGGACTGAACCACCCAGGCATCTGGAGAGAGAATATTTTTTTAAAAATATTTTATTTATTTATTCATGAGAGACAGAGAGAGAGAGAGACAGAGAGACAGACAGACAGAGACAGAGACACAGGCAGAGGGAGAAGCAGGCCCCCCACAGGGAGCCCTACATGGGACTCGATCCCTGGTCTCCAGGATCACACCCTGGGCCGAAGGCAGCGCTAAACCGCTGGGCCACTGGGGCTGCCCCCGAGAGATAATCTTAGACAGACTCTGAGCTGAGCCTAGAGCCTGACATGGGGCTCAATCTCATGACTCCAAGATCATGACCTGAGCTGAAATAGAGAGTCAGACACTTAACCAACTGTAACACCCAGGCGCCCCCAATAGCTAACATTTATTGAGTGCTTACTCTATAACAGGCAGTGAGCAAAGTGCTCTACATACATTTATACCTACAACATTTAAGACCTAAAACAACCATTGGACCCAAAGATACAAGGATTCTAAGCATTGGATAAGCTGCCTGAGGCCACTTAGCTAATTAGTGACTCAGGATTTGACTCTAGGTCATCAGTTTCCAGAGTCTCTTTCCCACTGCACCACTGTGCTGGAATGGCATGTAATGGCCCCAAAACCAAGATGAGTCCTTTCCCTTTGAGGAAATAAAATATGTATGGCAAGTATTTGGTTAAAATGGCCATTTAGTGTTGGGTACCTCCTCTACTGATTCCAGAAGACTCAGTCTCATGTGACCTTCACAGTTAAGAGGAACTAAGGATGTTAGGAATGCAAAATCATCATTTATTTTGGAAACATAATTTACAACCCTTTATACCTGACTGCAAAAAAAGGAACATGAAAGATCACAGTAAAAGCCGAAGTCAGGGGACGTTTGGGATTCTCAGAATGATGACTGCATGGGATTAGAATATGTGTTAAGAAATATGTGAGCAGCAGGAAGTGAAACTGCACCCAGTGTACCCATTGGCTAATTTGAATAAAAGGGGGTAATGATTCCAGTTTCTTGTGGACTCTAGGAGGCAGGGCTTTGTGCAGACAATGACTGTGCAGAAGCCAAGCCAAGCCTCTAATTTTTGAGGGTGGCTTGTTGGCCTGGAATTAAGGGTGCTTTACTCACCTCCTTTAAACCCTATTGGTGAGGGAAGGATTCCCACCCTAAGGTAATGGAGATGGCTAATGCATGACATCCAACAGTAAGTCAAATGATATTGGCAGCAGTATGTATGTATGTATGTATGTATTTATAAATATTTAATTTATTTATTTGATAGAGAGAGAGTGAGACAGCACAAGCAATGGGACTGGGAGAGGGAGAAGCAGGCTTCTTGCTGAGCAGAGCGCT
The DNA here is from genome assembly GCF_003254725.2 of Canis lupus dingo. NCBI lineage: Eukaryota > Metazoa > Chordata > Mammalia > Carnivora > Canidae > Canis > Canis lupus. Next base: position 8,268,706 of record NC_064268.1, read on the forward strand.
GGATGCTGGGCTCCATCTCAGGACCCTGGGATCATGACCCGAGCAAAGGCAGACACTTAACTGACTGAGGCTCTCAGGCACCCCTTTGGCAGGAGTTTATTAGTCATATAACCACAGCTCGGGGAGGTTGCATTTGGGAACAGAGTGAACAACCAGAGGTGGTGGGAGGCAGGCATGCTTTGCACAGTATCAAGAGAGTGGTGTGCCCTGTCCTTCCCACGGGAGGATGTGATTGTCTTTTGGATAATTCCATGGGTGGCAGAGAACTTAATCCCACTACTCAGGGGTCAGCAGGAAGTGCCTCTGCTCCATTTGCTAAAGAAGGTATTTATCTAGGCGACCTTTCCATGGGAGTAGGTTGGAGAGGGAAGCTTGCAGGTAAGCCATTCTAGACCTACTTCCTGATTTCATCAGATGTCAAGCCATCATGTAATATTAGTGGCTGGTATGCTATAGAATGAGATATATCAGCAGTTCTCTTGACTGCCCATTGTCTCTAGATTTGGCACATTCTTACCCCTGACCTGAACCTTTAACAAATGGTCTTAGCCCCACCAAGGAACAGGAAATACTCTAAAAATCAAGGCACACTAGTTTTTCCTCCTTTTTTTTTCTTGTGGCTGTTCTTTCTGTGACTTCCCAAGATGAAGAGGAGGAGAGAAAAGAGAATCAGCTCAAATTTTGCTGCATATTTGTGGCAAATGTTTCATGGAGTAGGGAAAGACTGAAATAAAAATTAAAACTATTTACCACCACTTCTCGTTCATTCTCCTGCAGCGATCAGAATGATCTTTTAAAAAACAAATATAATCTTATCAGGCTGCTACTTAAAACCCTTCCATGGCTGTCCAGTGATCTTAGGATAAAGACAAAATTCCTTGCCATGGCCTGCAAGGCTCTATGCAGTCCAGTCCCTGCCTGCCTGTCCTGTCTTATCTCTTACTTTACTTTCTCTTATTATCTGTAGAATAGGCATTCAGATCTCCTTTAAGTTCTGTAAACCTGCTATGCATTTCCTGCCCCAGGCCTTCACACATGCTAGTCTTTCTGCCTAGAATGCTCTTTCCTACCTTATTCACCTAGTTATCCAGTACTTACCCTTCAGATTTCAGCTAAAGGGCTGCATTCTCAAGGAGGACCTCTCTGATCCCCCCCAAATGGTCAAATTCCCCTATTTTAGGCTCTCAGAGCATCATTTTTTCTTCTTCATCATGATTCACAAGATGCAAATTTAAATTTGAATTGTTTGATTAATGTTCATGTCCTCATGTCTCCATGACAGTAGCAACGTTATCTATCATTGGTCTCTAGTGAGTGCCTAAAAGAAAATTCTTTTTCCTATTCTCTACTTGTAATACTTCTGTGGCACCAAATTTTTATGGGGTTTTCCCACGCCAACCAATTCTCCGACTCTCCAGACACCAGCTGAGTGTCCTACAATTCAATTGTGTTATTAACTACTGGAGTTGGCCTAGACCCCATAGGTTGAGGCCTCTATCCCACAGGATTGTCCCCCACTTCAGATGCTAGTCACAAGTCCCAGCTGTAACCTGTATTTCAGACCAACTGGCTATAAATTGAGGGTTCCCATAACCCCCTTTTCAGGTTCAATCATTTGCCATAATGGTTCATAGAACTCAGGGAAACTCTTGTTTATATTTACTGGTTTATTATAAAGGGTATAATGATACATATGAACAACTAGACAAAGAGGTACATAGGGCAAGGTCCAGAAGGGTCCTTAGCACAGATGCTTCTGTCCCTGTGGAGTTGGGGTACACCACTCTCCCAGCATGTAGATGTGTTCATCAGTTCAGAAGCTCTCCAAATCTTGTGATTTAGACATTTTTAATGGGAGCTTCATCATATGGGCACAATCAATTATTAATTTAATTTCCAATCCACTACTCTGAAGAACCTGGAACTCTTAGAAGTCCTAAGTTCTGACCATGGCTTTGTCTTTTTGGCAACCAGTCCCTATCCTGAAGTTAAGAGCCTACTAAGCGTTTCCTTGTTAGAACACAAGACACTCTCATCAGCCCAGAAATTCTAAGGAATTTGGGAACTCTGTGTTAGCACCTGGGAGCAGAGATCAAATACATATTTTTTTTAAGATTTTATTTATTTATTCATGAGAGACAGAGAGAGAGAGAGAGAGAGAGAGAGAGAGAGAGGCAGAGACACAGGCAGAGGGAGAAGCAGGCTCCATGCAGGGACTCGATCCCGGGACTCCAGGATCACTCCCCGGACCAAAGGCAGGTGCTAAACCACTGAGCCACCCAGGAATCCCCTCAAATACATATCTTTTTTTTTTTAAGATTTTATTTATTTATTCATGAGAGAGAGAGAGAGAGAGAGAGAGAGAGGCAGAGTCACAGGCAGAGGGAAAAGCAGGCTCCATGCGGGGAGCCAGACATGGGACTCGATTCCAGGTCTCCAGGATCACACCCTGGGCTGCAGGCGGCTCTAAACTGCTGCGTCACCAGGGCTGCCCTCAAATACATATCTTATTATGTCATAGTGCCTCAATGACTATATGTTGAATGAAAGTGTCAATGAATGAACTGTGATTTGGGGATCTTCTGAGAAAAGGAAGTAAAAGGAACACTTTAGTAATCATAAATCATACATTATTTTTTATAATCGAAACATTGATACAATATTTTATTATCAAAACATGTTATCTAGTTAGGACATGTACATTGGCAAACTAGAATTAGTAAGTGTTTAAAAACTGGTGCCCTCTGAAGAGAGAAATGCAAGTTCATTACCAATTCTACATGAAACCAGTCAATGTGATAAGAAAGCAGATCTTTAATACAGACACGAAGTAATGAATACTGGGCAATTACCATATAGAATAATGTATTTAAGTACAAGCAAACATCCTACAGAGTGTGATTCTCCTTGGGATGTCTTTGCTGATGACATTATTTTATGCAGTAGACTAAAAAACAAGACATAAATGTGATGCATGTTATTGTAGGAAGTGTCAAGACATTTTACACATGGATGACATAACACATCACCCTCTCACTTAAAGCATCTGTGGGGAAGGTGAAGGAAGATAGGTGGATCTAATGACTAATTGTCATTCTAAATTCTGACTCCATTTGGGGCCCCCAGAGGTGATAAAAATACATTGGGGATAAGGCACACACGCACAAAAAGGTATAAAGTCTTAGATATTTATCAGAATGGAAATCTGTAGCTCATACATAGAATTCTAGGAGTAAAAATTTAAATTCTGCAGAAGTCATATGTAATCCACTTTTCAAATATATATCATACATATAAGAAGTCATTTATAATTTACTATCTCTGAAAGGTTGTAAAAATGAAATTTCAGTCTGGCCTACCATATTCCTGAGTTTAAAGCCAGATAAAATCCTGGATCAAAAAAAGAAGGGTTTTGCCCATATTTACCTTATGTGAATATAGTAAAAAAGCATCTGGTTTTTAAAAGGTATCAAAATGGTACATCTCAGAATATGTATTTAAAAAAACTCACAGATCCTTCATCAGTTACAGCGGTTTGTTTTTTTTTTTTTAGTTACAGTGTTGAATAGTGGTCTCCATTTATTCTTTAAAATAGTTGTTTAGGAATAATCAATTCTAATACCAGAAAAATGAAAGGAAATCCCAAAGAAGGATACTAAAACTTCTGACTATCCATTTTCATATTCTTAGCAGTTGATGTACAGAAATGGTAAAGGTTTGGGTGTGAGTTACTTTTTAAAGTAGTATCCAGATTGCATCCATTCTAATTGGCTGCAAAGTACAGGGTGTTGAAGGCATAAACTTGGCCTTTTCCAGTTTTAACAGCAGTAGCTACTTCCAGTTGCAGAGATAGGATGTATATTAGACTATATCAGGTAGTCCAGCAGTTAGGTTGGATAGATGCCAGGCCTGGTCTGGTGGGTTACCTGATTTGGTCTGCAGCTTTGACAGAGGTGCCGAACAGAAACCTAAGCCCCTTTGGGGCTTTCAGGGGTGGTCCAAGCTCCCTAAAAACCTTAGAACTGGGGGATCCCTGGATGGCTCAGAGGTTTAGGGCCTGCCTTCGGCCCAGGGCGTGGTCCTGGAGTCCAGGGATCGGGTCCCGCGTTGATCTTCCTGCAGGGAGCCTGCTTCTCTCTCTGCCTGTGTCTCTGCTTCTCTCTTTCTGTCTCTCATGAATGCATGAATAAAATCTTAGAAAAACAAACAAACAAAAAACCTTAGAACCATGGAAAGTATGGGCTGAGTCTATGTTCCACTGAGGCTTCCTCACTGCCCCAGAGTGTTGCTGCATAACAAACAACATAAAACTTAGTGGCTTAAAACAACACTTTTGTTCTGTGCAGGGCATCTCATATAGTTGCAGTCCTATGTTAGCAGGGTGTGGAATCATCCGAAAGCATCAGTACATATCCGAAAGCATATGTACTGAGTGGCTCTCCCATGTCTAGTTTGTTTGGCTTGGAAGCTGGGAACTGGAGGCATCTCTGTTCTCCATGTAGCTTCTTGAATTTCCTCACAGAAGGGTGGTCTCAGGATAGCCAGACCTTTGTATGGGGGCTGGCTTCCTTCACAGCAGACGTGGGACCGGATAGGAAGTGGAAGCTGCCAGCCTCAAGACCAAGACCCCAGAGCTGGCACAGTGTCACTTCCACTGCTGGATAAAGCCATCAGAACTGCCTAGATACAAGGGGAGGAGACATAACTCTCAGGGACAAGTGCCAAAGAATTTGTGGCCACTTTTTTTTTTAAGATTTTATTTATTTATTCATGAGAGAGAGAGAAAGAGGGGCAGAGACACAGGCAGAGAAAGAAGCAGGCTCCATGCAGGGAGCCTGATGTGGGACTTGATCCTAGGACTCTAGGATCACGCCCTGGGGTGAAGGCAGGTGCTAAACCGCTGAGTGTGGCCACTTTTAATCCTCCATCTTCTCCACCCAAAGGGTTGGTTCATAGTTGTACAATTTCCCAGCGTGTCTCAGAAGGAGCTTCTTTGCATTCATATAGCTCTTTGTGCATTAGCAAGAAAGTGCACACTCTCTAAGTTTCTTCTCCCGATGTCTCTGTGGAATAGCAGGTTGGATAGTAAGGCAGCTGAGGCACAGAGTTAAAGCCCTAGGATCATACAACTTCCCAGGGATGGAATTGAGGCATAGATCTGAATCTCTTGACTCTCAGTCCATGCTGAGGGATTCTAGTTTATTTGTTGGGTTGTTTAGTCTGCTCTCTGACAGATCTAGGGCTGCAGGAGAGGAAACACATCTCCCTTTGGTTGAAAATTTGGCCACAGATCTTTGCAGGTCAAGCTCAGGTGCAAACAACATTCTAATTGGGAACATTAGAACATTAACATGCTTGCTCAACCCTGTGCCATCAGTAAGGACTCCTGAAGCCACTGTACTGGCCTTCACTCTTGGGAAATTCTCTCCGGATCCTCCAGCGGCAGCAGCTGGGCAGGATGGCAAAGTCGGCTAGGTCCTGGGAGCCAAAGCGCCAGGTGGTGTAGCACCTGTAGGCACAGTGCCGCAGCCGGCTGTTGGAGTTTTCATCCAGCACCAGCAAGGGCTCCTGGTAGAGCAGGAGGAACTGCAGGACCTGTCGGGACAAGATGAGCTTCCTGAACGGCTCTGAGGTGGTAATGCAGGCACCAGCCTTTTTCCGACAGCACAGCTCTTCCAGGCATCGCTGGCTCTCGGGGAGCTGGGATGGGAGGCAGTGTCCACACTGGCACCAGTCTGGGCTGTTGCTGGATCTAGGGGTCACTTCTTCACTTAACAGCTGCATCTCCTCTGATTGTCCAGGAATAGAGGACAGGTCATGGAGAGACAGGGACAGCCTGGACAAGTCTGTGAATTCCATTGAGGGTCTCTGAAAAAGTCAAGTTTCCAAACCCATCAGCAGTGACCACCCCTAAGGTTCTAGGTTCTTTAATTTTGTTATTAACTTATAACATTACACTTTGTCACATAAATATAATAGCCATCATCTATTAAATTTATGTATCAAGAACGTGCTAGTGTTTTATAAACTCACCTTGTTTAGCCTTTGAAGAATCTCATGAGACATGTGTCCTTATCTCCCATTTTACAGATTTGAAAAGTGAAATTCAGACAAGCCAGGCTGCAAGGCAGGTATAACCTCTTCATGGAGACCTTCTTGCCCTGACCACCCGATCCAGGTGGTTCCCTTCCACCCAGATCACTCTCTTAGCACATCATGAGATTTCGTGTTCTTCACAGTACTTATCACTATCTGAAATGATCCCACTAATTGAATTGATATGTTCTCTTGATGATTCTTCTTCCACATGAAAGCAGGGGCCCTGTCTGCTTTGTTACTGCTATATCCCCAGTGCCTAGGACAGGAAGCAGCACATAGTGGACAGTAAATATTTGTTGACTTTGCTCTACTGCTTCCTTTTCCTCCAGCCTTCCTCTTTTAGCAAATCCATTTGTTATCCTCCAAGAGAAGGTTGCCATAATTGACATCATTTATATCTGTTCTTTGTAACAGAGACCTTCATTCACTGGACAAAGATGGAATCAGCACATTAAAATAAATAGTTCTTGTACATGAGCAATTACAGCAGTACTATTTTACAATAGCCAAAGGTTTGCACCCCAAATATCCATTAACGGATAAATGGATAAAAATGTTATGTTCAAAGACTGTACTTTCAGGGATCATTTCTATAGTTTGTTAACAATGTTATGTCCATATAGTGGAGTATTATTCAGCCAGAAAAAGGGGAACAATGTACTGACACCTGCTATGATATGAACCTTGAAGACATTAGGAAAAGTGGGAGAAGCCAGTCACAAAAAGGCAAATACTGTATGATTCCATTTATATGAAATGTCCCAAAATAGGCAATTCCATGCTGACAGGAAGAGTAATGTTTGCCAGGGACTAGGGGGAAGTGGGTGTGAGGAATGGCTGCTGAATGGATGCAGCATTTCCTTTTGGGTCAATGAAAAAGTTGTGGAACTAGATAGTGAGATAGCTGCACAGCATGTGGATAAACTTTTGAATTTTAAAGGTTTTATTTATTTAGGAGAGACATGGAGAGGTAGAGACATAGGCAGAGGGATAAGCAGTCTCCCTGTGGGGAGCTCAGTTTGGGACTCCATCCTGGGACTCCAGGATCACTCCCTGAGCCAAAGGCAAATACTCAACCACTGAGCCACCCAGGTGTCCCTGGATTTTGAATTTTAAATGTCACTGAACTGTACACTTTATAATGGTTAAAATGATAAATTTTATGTGTATTCTCTACCCTGCCAGCCTCTAGTTCACATTATATCCAAACCCAACATGGACATTACAAGAATGGAAAAATTCTGGCCAGTCTCTCTCAATAAGAGACATAAAAATCTATAATATTAGTGAGTCAAATCCAGCAATAAATACAAAGAGTAATATATTACATTCAAATTGATTCTACTGTAGGAATGCAAGGTTGGCTTAATATTTGAAAATCAGTTTGTGTAATTCACCACACCCATAGAGAAAAGAAAACTCATTGTTTTTTAAAAAGCAGAAAAAAGTATTATTTTAAAATTCAGTATTCATTTATGATAAAGATTCTTAGCAAACTAGAACAGGGGAGACTTTTCTTAATTCGATAAAGCATTCTTTAAAACCCTACAGCAAATATGATAGTGAAATGTGAAAGCTTTCTTCCTGAGATAGGGAATGAGACAAAAAGATGTTTGCTCTTACCATCAGCATTGTACCAGTGGTTCTAACAGGTGTAATAAACACCAGGAACTGGAAGAGGCAAGGAAGGATCCTCCCCTTGGGCTTTCAGACAGAGCCCTACCAACACCTTGACTTCTGACTTCCAGCCTCCAGAAGTGTATGAGAATGAATTTCTGTTGTTTTAAGCTACTTAGTTGTGGTGATTTATTATGGAAGCTGTAGAAATAATACAGTTAATAAAGATGTCCAGCAATCAGAGCTGCTGAGGAGAGTGGGAATTAAAACACCCCCTTTAGAGGATGGTTTGGTAGTATCATATGCCTGCCTTCCGACCCAGCAGGTCCACTTGTAGGCACCATATGTTTACCATGGCGGCATTTCTGCATGAGCTCCAAACTGGAAACTACCAAATGTCTATCAACAATGGAAGGGATAAATATATTGGATGTTTATAAAGTGGAAATTATACAACAATGGAATGAACTATTGCTATATGCAGTGTCATAGATGACTCACAAAAACAATGTTGAGTGAAAGAAGCCAGACATTTCACAGAGTATATGCTGAGTGAGTACATATGGGATTCAAATTTTATAAAATTCTGGAAGATATAAAACTAACCTTTGGGTACAGAATAATGATGACATTTAAGGGAAGGTAGTGGGTGGAGACATGAAAAAGGCTTTTACTAATATTCTGGGTTACATGTACTTAATGTGTTAAAATTGCAATTTATACAAATCTGTAGCTATATTTATATTTAATAGTAACTTTTCTTTAAAAAAAATCAAATGTTTTAACTTACTGGGACTTCTTCACCTTCGACATCTTGTAGACGTCTCCGAAGCAGCTGTTGGTCCACCATCCTAATGTGGGCTTCATCCACAAAGGACACATATTTTAATGTCTAAGAAAAGACAGTTAAAATTTTTACCCATTTTTGTACAGAATTATCCACAATGACATTCCTGAACATATCTAAAGGCAAGTGTTATTCCTATTTACCAAATGACAAACTGTTAGAGAAGCTGACCAAAAACTCTTGCTGGCCGAGGATGAATGATTTCTGAGTCCAAAGGTAAATCAGTAGTGGAACTCGATGTACCTTAATATGTGAGCTCAGAGTCTCCATAGCTTGCTGCCTGATGTTTTTAGGTCTTCCACATGCTATGTCAAACCCTTTCTTGTATCTCCTCAATTTGAGTTACTCTTGATTGAGTATCCCCAGAAAATGTGACTATTGCAACTTAAATTATCTATATTTTTGTTGACTTTCATCCCATCTTGGGCTTTTATTTTTAGTTGCAAAATGGTAATTATTTTTAGTTGCAAAAATGCACTTTTATTTCATATTGTAGAATACGTGTACAGTGATCAGTGAACCGTGCATTCAGCTGCTGGGAAAAGGACAGTCATATTCTTATGAGGGAAAGACAGAGAAAGCCTCTTTGTTGTTTTAAGCACTGGAGATTTCTCCTTGATTGGGAGAAATTGTGGAATCAAGGATAGGAGACCTGCTTGGTAGAACCCAAATTAAATCAAAACAATGCAAATGAGCTAAAATTCTATTTGACTAGTCCTTCATCCTAGGCTCCTTTGCAGAAGGAATCGTTGTTGTCACTTTTGTGTGTGTCCAGTGCCTTTTTGTATACATGTTATCCTCCCTATACACATTCATGCATGTGTATAAGTGTAGAAAATATATAGAATATATAAAATATCTAGAATATATGTGTGTATTTGTGTGTATATATGTACACATTTACATATAGAAAATATGTGAGATTAGTTCATATGTGTAGTTGTCTTTTAACCCATCTATCATAGGGATCCCTAGGTGGCTTAGTGGTTTTGTGCCTGCCTTTGGCCCAGGGTGTGATCCTGGAGTCCCAGGATCAAGTCCCACGTCGGGATCCCTGCATGGAGCCTGCCTCTCCCTCTGCCTGTGTCTCTGCCTCTCTCTCTCTGTGTGTCTCTCATGAATAAATAAAAATCTTAAAAAAAACCCTATCATATCATATATATTATTCTATAGTTTGCTTTTTTCCTTTCAACAACACATTTTGGATATTTGTTCATGCCAGTACCTCTAACATATCAGTTATTAAGATGGATTCTGAAACCAGCCTGTCTGAATTAGAATTGTAGCTCTTCCATCTACTAGCTATATGACTCTGGGCAAACTATTTACCCCTTCTTACACATCAATTGTCTCATCTTTAGAAAGATATTAGCGTATATTTATAGGGTTGTCCTGAAAATTCAATGAATTAATATATAGAAAGCACTTTGAAGAGTTCCATAAATGTTTGCTCTTATTATTATCCACATCATTCTTTTAAACTGGTGCTTGGCACTCCTTGCTATGGACTGGTCATAGTTTCTCTCACCATCCACCTGTTGGACATTTGGCTGGATATTCTTTCTTCACTGTTACTAAAGACAGTGCTTAGGTGGATTTAGTTACATGGCACTACTGGGGCACTTAAGTGAGTGTTACTTGCGGGTTGGCACGGAGAAGCGGAAATGCCAGGCTGTAAAGCATATCCCACCTAAGTATTATTAGATACTGCCAAATTGTCTCCAAAGTCACTATACTATTTTTTTTGGCTGCACCAATTTAATAAATCTGAAAAAACTGACAAGTCCTAGAACATAAAAATTCATTCTCCCTCTTTCTGGCCTCTTCATTTTGTTTCTCTTCTTCCCTAAGACCAAAGGATTCATCTGAGAGATGGTGGATCAGGGTAGAGTCCAGAGACTTGTCTACTATGGGATGACACCTGTGATTTTGGCCTTATTTTTGCATAAAATACACCTGACTCTCCGGGTATTTTGGCACCTACTGATTCAGTGAGCCTTACCGGCTTTGGCTCCACAATGGTCTCACACTTCTTCTTGTAGTAGTATTCATTGACTGCACAGTATTCACAGCACTTGAAACAGGGATAAATGTGGGATCGACAGCATTTACTTGAGTAAGTGTTGATGAGAAAGTCAATGAACAGAGTGGCCTAGGAAGAACCCAGATCAGTGCGAGTTAGTGAGATTTCTTTTCTTCTTCTTCTTCTTCTTTTTTTTTTTTTTTTTTTTTTTTTTTTTTTTTTTTTGCCAAATCACTTTCCTAAAGTGTAGGAAAGAGAACCCCTTACCAAACCAAAGTAGGAGAGGGTTGAGCCAATGTACACGACCAACTGGATAATGTCAAATTTTCCTCCCTGAAAACAAAATGGTAAAAATTACTTAGTTGACATTCAGAGCAATGGCCTTTTGCTCTACCATGTAATTGTCAGCTCCAGCAGATGAGAGAGTCCATGGCCATGACTTCAATAGATCATGCAAGGTGTTTATGGCAACAGATGCTGCAGACTGAAAATAGGAATCCCATTCATCCTATTTCTGCCTTCTGGGATCCGCTCGAAAACATGAATGTGTTAAACAAAGAAGCACTAGAACCCATACACTGAGTTTGTTGTTTTCCCATACAAGGTGAGAATTTCGGGCAAGTTTTCCCTAAAAGTGGTTTGAGATTACCTTGGAAGCAGAGGGAAAGAATATCTGCACACTCTTCCCTTAGGTGTCCTCGTGGTTTTTCTTCTCAAAGATCTTTCCATCCTCTCAGCTTCTATCTCATCGACTCTTGTGTTGCTTACCACCATATGACATAACATATGATGTAAATAATACAGTTTTGGACAAGGCATTTTGGGCATCTACAGATTTTTGCATGCCCAGAATACCCTCCCTCCTTCTTGTGGAAACAACACCCAGTTTTCCTTCAGAAAACCATATCTGTCCATGCTTGGTCCAAATAGTTTGAGGGAAAGGGGCTGGGTCAGGGCAGGTCCAAGGCCACTGACATTATGGTGTGACCTAAACATAGTGATTAGCACAGGGCATGGGGCCCATGTTGGGCCAGTCAGAGCCAATGGTATCTGCCTGAATTATTTGCCAAACCTTTTATAGCAAAGAGATGTTCTTGTTTTATTGAGATTGCTGGACTGGTAAAGGTATAAGGAGCTGCCTGAAATCACAATGTAGACACAGCCAGCCAGGATGATGCCAAAATAGAGGAGAACAGACGTAAGAAATGAAGGGAAGAAGATTCTTAAGGATGTTGTTTGAATATCCAGCCATGCCCAAAGCCTGAAACTGCCCCTGGATTTTTCAGTTATGTGAAATTAAAAAAAAACAAAAACAAAAACAAAAACAAAACCAAAAAAACAAAAACAACTTTTTTCCCCCTAAGCCAATTTGCATTGGATTCTTTTACTTACAAAGTGTTTTGCAAAAGGATTTCTTACTTTCTCTCTTTTTTAAGCATCGGAGTATTTTTAAAGTTGAATATTCAGTGTTTTTCCCCAATCCCACTCTTGTACTCATCAGTTGACTTCATCTTGGACAGGACCCCAAGGACATTTCTTCCCCCTCTTATCCCACATGTGAGATGCACAGTGCCAGCTAATGACTATGACTGAAACATGTACCCTTTGAGGCACTACAGCAATAATTAGGACACAGTCGCAGGAATGGAGGTGCCAGTGGCTGGGAGCAGAGACTTACGGTGCCAAAAACCAGGATGTCAAAACGGATCCCAAAGACTTTTATCAGAGTCCGTTTTTCAACGTTGTTTTCCTTATAGTACTTGGCGTATCTGTAGGAGGAGAAGGATCCATGTTTAAAAGATCTGTGTGAACATGCTGGTATTTCATGAAAGGAAAACCCAAAACAGGAGCCGAGCTAGTCTTACTTGTTTATCTTCTAGTTCTGCTGCAGTTGGCAGAGGGAAGAACATTATTCAAACCCACAAATTACTCTCTTGGAACCAAAGCACCACTTCCCACATTGCCTCCTCTTCTTCCACCATCACAGAGTGGTACAAAATCTCCTTTCCATTTAAGATGAAAATGAACAATTTTTAATGAGTACAGTATTAACAATAAGAGAAATTTAAAAAAATAGTCTCAAGCAAATCTGATTATTTCTTAAGAGGGTTTGGCTTCTAGAACAAAGTGGGGTGGGGATCTTGGCTACTAATTGGTGGATAGGGGCTAGGTGCCCCTCAGCAATCTGTTCTAATTGTATTTTCTTAGATTCCGTATTTGTCTGTGTGCATCTATTACAACAGGGCCAAACTAACAGCCATAATTGTTTATATCTTCCTTGTGATCCAGCTTTTGCAAGAGCCTGAAAATCATGTTAAAGACCCTCTGCTGATCCTGAATCCATATCTCCAACCACCTTCACTTCTACCCTCACACATGGAGCCACTATTTCCCCTGCACCAGGTCACCCAAGGCCAGGTACCCAAAGCTAGCACCTGTAGCCCAGAGCCTGCTCACATTACTCAAGCAGGCTAATTCTAAGGTGTTGCCCCGCTCTGCCTTGCCTGTCCCATGGAAAACACAATGAAGGTTCTGGGCCATGCTTTCCCTTGATCATTCCATCTCCTGACCAAACCTGGTGCTTCCCCTGTGGCCTTGTGTGGCATGGTGTGCCCCTCCTCTTGGGAAATATAATAAAGTTCTTTCAGTGGCAGTGACCTCTCTGTATCATTTCTTTTTTTTCTCTCTCTTTTTTTTTTCTGTATCATTTCTTAGGTATATTTATAAATTAAGACTCAGGCACAAATCACAACCACCCCAAATGCGTAGCTCTCACCAGTGTTGCAGTCAGGAAAAGCAGAATGTTTTGTTTTCATGGAAAATTAGGAAGGCTTAAACCACATGCGTCACAAAACTTTTAAATCTGTCCCTCTTACCACCTTTTGGAGGTTGTTTTTAGGTAAGATATTTTCTGAGTTACTAATTCACAGTCTATTTACAGGTGTGGAGAGAGAAGGAAACAGAAGGCAGATGCTCTGTCAGAATACAGTACAGAGTATTTGAAACTCCTGTTTTTTGACTCTCAAAATGTGTTGAGCACCAATTTCTGGCCAGAGGGGTTTTGATTTCTTTGTTTCTGATGGTTCTCATCCCATGACAGTTCTTTCTTCTGCTGCTCTACCAAGTGATTTATTTTTTAAAACACAAAGCAAAGCAAAGGGTCTTGGTACAGTGGTTCTTGAACTAAGGATAAGAATCACTTGGGAAATGTGTTCAAGGGTAGATTCCTAGGCCTCACCCAGAGCGTGGTTTCAGAAAGTTTGAGATGTTTCTAGAAAGGTGCTAGGTGGATCTGGTGCACGAGGTCAGTGGTCCACACTGAGAAACACTAGGGCCGGAGCAGGCTGTTTTCTGCACACTGTAATGGCTTGAATAATGGCCACCCAAGAAGGTAGGTCCAAGGGCCAAACCCCTGTACCTGTGAATGTGACCTTATTTGGAATAGGGTCTTTGCAGATGTGATTAAGGACCTTAAGATGAGATCATCCTGGATTTAGGGTGAAACCAATGACTGATATCTTTATAAAAAAGAGAGGAGAGTTGAAACAGAAACACAGAGGAGAAACCCGCATAAAGATGGATACAGATATTAGCGTGATGCAGCCTCAAGTCAAGGAACACAGAGAGTCGCAGGGAGCTGGGAGAAGCAAGGAAGGATCCTCCCCTCGAGACTTCAGGGAGTGTGTCCCTGCTGACTGCTTGATTTTAGACTTCTGTCACCCAGAACTGTGAGAAAATACACTTCTATTGTTTTGAACCACCAAGTTTATAGTCATTTGTTATAGCAGGCACAGGAAACTAACACATGCATATGCCCATTCTGAACCAGAGAGGTGCATCAGGCATGCACTGAGGGTCTGCCCTACTTTATATGTGCTGTAAATAAACCGAATCACATGTTCACTGAATAAGGACCTTTGGGCATTGATCTTTTGTTAAAGGACAAAATTCTGTGATGTGATCAACTTCTTCAACTTCCTATGTTTCAGGAAGTTATATTTTTTCATAAAACTCATATGCAATTCTCTTCTCATTTTTTGTGGCTGTTTGAAAATAACCTATCCAGTTATCCATCAGAACTTGGAACTTTATTTCTGGCCAAAGATTTCTTCTGGCATTCATTCCAGACAACAAATGCTCTAACATTTTGTTCTAAAAGAATACTAACATCATAACCACCTCAGTTCTTTAGAAAGCACAGATCTCTCCAGGAGCTGATGTTCTTAGGCTTACCTCAAAGACTCAAAGGATATATGCTAACATCTGTTTGGGACATTGCCCTGCATGCTTCTGCAGAACACTAAAAACAAAACAAAACAAAACAAAACCAAAAACAAAACGCAAACATCCTGCAAAGGCAGTCAGAGGACCACTGATCAAATCATCTCTTGTTGCTAATGGCCCTAAGTCTGTTCAGTGGAACAGCAGGGGATATCAAAACATCTAAACTAGGAGCTGCTTCAGGGCCCTGGATGAAACTCCACTGACTTAGAGGAGGCAAAAAACATCTTGTGTCTTGATCTCAGCTGACCTTTTTTTTTTTTTTTAAAGATTTAATTCATTTATTCATGAGAGACAGAGAGAGAGAGAGAGAGAGAGAGAGAGAGAGGCACAGACACAGGCAGAGGGAGAAACAGGCTCCATTCCATGCAGGGAGCCTGACATCAGCTGGCCTTTAGTCAAGGGTCTCAAACTCAAATGCCTATAGGGGTGAGGCAGATGATGGAATGAATATTGCAGGCCAGCTATAAGGCAATAGGGAGTGGTAGGGACAGTGGAAAACAACAACAAAAAAATCACATGCCCTTTCTAAAGGGAACCACTGTCACTCATCTCCAACAGAGTGCTGCTGTGTGAAATATGAACCTAGAGTTGTCAAATGGTTTAGTTTTTTCCCCCAATACTCAAAATTTTTGAGAAAAGTAGGAAGTCCAGATTTTTATGTAGAATGTCTCAACTTTTAAAACATTGTATAAGCAAAAAATAAGTAAAGAAAAATAAAGACACAGTTTGGAGGCTTCCTGCCACTTTATGATGCTGCTTTAGGTAAAATGTAGAGACCCATTTGCTTGAGCAGACCCCTCCAGAAGTCAATAGGAATGCTAGCAGAAGTGTTAGGAAGCAATGAATGTGTGTGTGCATGCACATGTGCACTTTTGCCTACACTTGCATGTACAGATTAAGTAGATGCCATATTGTATTCACTGCCCCAGGAAACTGGCAACCTCATCATAGAGACAAAATGTAGTCAGGTGAAACATCTAAGAAGAAAGTATGTTTGGGGTACTAAATGATAGAGTCTAGACTAGTGCTTCTCAAACTTCAATGTGCACATGAATCTTCTGGGAATCTAGTTAAAATGGAGATTTTGATTCAGTTCATCAAGAGTGGGGCCTGAGACTATAATAAGCTCCCAGGTAAGGCCATGCTGCTGGTTCCAGGACTACACTTTGAGTATTGAGGTTCTAGATCAGTGGTTCTCACACCTGAGAGGCTCTTACCTGGAGGGCTTGTGAAGACAATCCACAACATGTCTGATTCAGTAGGTCCAAGGCAGAGCCTGCAAATTTGGATTTCTAACACATTCCCAGCATGCTGATGCTGGGAATTGTACTTTGAGAACCCCTGGTCTAGACTGTTAATACTACAAGTATTTAGAGAAACTACAAACTTTTGCAGGGCTATTCCCCTAACATGGGCTCCAGTCTGTGCAGTTTCTCTTCCTAACTAGGAAAGCACAAGCCTCACAAAAGCATATAATATCTGCAGGGGTCCTACCCTGCTCTTGGAGAGGCGTTCTCTGGTCTCTCCCCTACCCCTACCCCTGTTCCGCCCTAACCCTGCAGCACAGTATCTTGTTTGATTTTCTTCACAGCATTTATCATTCATTATCTGAAATGGTCTTACTAGGATTATTTGCTCTATTAAGGTATAGTTTACATAAAACATGTATTACATAAAATAAGTCCTCCAAAAGTTGAGTTCAATGAATTTTGACAGATAAATACACTGTATAACCTATATCCCTATCAAGATCTAGAACATTCCATGGCCTCAGAGAATCTCCTGTGCTCCTTTCTAATCAGTACCTATTTTGCCTCTCCCATCTCCTACTCCCCAGACCAGCACCCACTGTTGTCTTTTATCATCACAGAAAAGCTGTCTTGCTTGTTCTTGTACTTCATATAAATGGCACCATACAGTATGGCTTCTTTTACTCCACATAATGTCGGTAGGATACCTCTGTGTTGTTGCATGTGTGAGCATATTGTTCCTTCTTTGTGTATACTAATTAGTGCTTTATTGTATAAATATATACCACAATTTACTTCTCTAATCACCTATTGGACATTTAGGTTGTTTCTGGGTTTTGGTAATTATGGCAAAGGCTGTTGTGAACATTCATATACAAATCTTGGTATGAACTTTTGTTTCCTTTCTAAGAGTGGGGTTTCTGGATTATAGGATAGATGTATGTTTAACTTCATAAAAAATTTTCCAGCAGTTCTCTACCATGGTTGTACCATCTTACGCTACCACCTGGGAAAAGGGAGAGTTCCAGTTGCTTCTCCTCCTTGTCAGCACTTGGAATTGCCAGCCTTTTAAAAAGTTTTACCTATTCTGGGGGGGTATATGTAGGTGTTTCTCATTGTGGTTTACATTTGCATTTCCTTGATGACTAATGATGTTGCCTTGTTGGAGTTTTTAATTTACTTATATTTTTGTCTTATGTTATAATTACTAATATTCATGTCCTATTACAACATAAGCTAAGTAGTAACTTTGTCTATTTTGTTTACCAATATATACCCACTGGCACAACAAGATTTTTTCTTCAACATGTATTTGATGAATGAATAAATAAGTAGTGTCAATATCAATTACCTACTGGCTTCATAGGCAAAATGGTTGAATAGCCATTATTCTAGGGATGTAGTTGACAACTCTTTCTGAAAAGGGAACAGCATAAGCCTACTTTGTGTCTGGAACGAGGGTGCAAAATGGTCAGCCATAATTACAGTCGCTGAAACCTGCCTGGTAGCTGCAAGCAATGAGAGGTCATGGAGCCTTGAACTCTAGGGACAAGTTAGTGCTGGGACAGAGTTGTAGGAACAGGCTGAAAAAATGATCTAGACAGAGGAGGTAACACGGACATCAAGTTAGGACCTCACAGGATCAGTACTGGGGGAAACATTAGGAGCAGACGGGTGAACTGTGCTAAGGGTCAAAACAAGAGCAGGTCAGCACCAAACCCACTCCAGTCAATTTAAATGGTGAAAATGGACCAGGAATCTAGTCAATTCTTATAGGGTTGAAGTCCAGAAGTAAGAAGCATACAAGATAAACTACAAAGAACCCAAAAAGTCAGACAAGACTGCAGGTGTGGAAGCAATGTGGCATCAGGAGTCTTGAAGATATTCTTACCAAAAGGATTTCCAATCAAGGTGGCAGCCTGAGCATTAAGCCCACCACCTCCCACCATACACAAAGAAATGCAAGATAAAACATTCTTTAAAAGTCATATCAAAAAAAAAAGTCGTATCAATGTATTAGTGAGCTCAAAACAAGGAAAGACATTTTCTAGGTGCTAGAGATGAGTGGGGAGTGGGAACTGGAGCCATGTTTGGAGTCTGAAGTCTGTCCCCTAGTAGGACCCCAATCAGATCTGTATCTGAGGAGCTAGAATCTTAAACTTCTAGGGAAGGGAGCAGAGGTTGCAGAAGTCCTACACAGAGAGGGAGCAGGGATAGGATGCTTTCAGCAGAGTGAAAACATCTAGCACCCAGAAATTAAACCAAAAACTGGTTGATAATTGATAGATACCATACAGGCCTGCAGACTACAAAATTACATAATCACCCCAGAGGAATGCCTCTGCATTCATGGCATACACAGAACTTTGCACAAGGCCTTTCCTGCTGAAACTCACCAACAAATACTTTAAAGCCTCGGAAGAAGAAATCCCACACATGTTACTATAGATAATGGGTCAGTGTGAAAGAGTATGTTATACAGTAGAATAGACAGAAGGAATAGGATCCATAAGTTAAGAATGGACCTCACTGAAACAGGAATAGTTGGCTTTGAGAAAGAACTGAATATAAACTTGAGAGATGAAAAATATAGCCATAGAAAAAAATTAAAAACCTGAAAGTATCTGATAAAATGTTAATCACCTTTGATCCAGTAATTCTACTTCTAAAAATTTATCCTAAGGAAACAATCTGAAATTCGAAGATTTATGTACAAAAATGTGCAGTGTAGGATTATTTGTAATAGAAAAGCTGGAAGCACTCCAAATGTCTAGTAATGGAGGAAAAGGCAAGAAAACCATGCAATGAAAGGAAAAGTTGTGGGTTTGGGCGTCAGAGTGACCTAGGTTAGCTGGAGTTATGGAACTACTGTTAGCTGTGGGTCCAGGGCAAATCATTCAAAACATTCACCTTTCTCAGCTTACCTGGGAACACTAATATCCACCTTCCAGGGTTGATGTGTGGTGATGACATTGAGGTTCTGGTATAAAAAAGACCCACCCTAGATTGTGCCTCTTTTTATCATTATGCTTGCACAATAGGGTCATTTAACGTGATGGTTGCAAGGAATTCTGAGTGACCCAGGGATTGGCAAAACAAACACACACTATACCAGGTTATAAGTGTGATATGATCTCACAGAAGCCTCATTAAAGAATCAGTTAAAGGAAGGAAAATTTACCAGTTATCTTTGACTATCTCAGGCTTGAGGAATTATGGGTGATTTATATACTCTCCTCTCTTGCTCTTCTCTGTTTCCCCAGTTTTGTTTCTGTTTTACAAAGAGTGTGCATCACTTTAAGAATTAAAAAGAAAAAAATGCATACAAAAATCCAGTCACCCTTAGTTCTTAGAAGAAGCCTTTTGCATTCATCTTGTTGCCTTGGGAACAAAAATTCATTCTCACTGACTGCTGGGGATGCAATTCAGTAGGGCCTGGAGGTTTCTGGGTGCTTACCTGAAGTTGTATCCAGGGTACAAGGACTCAGTGGTGGTGTTCTTGTCATCAAGGCGGCGGAAACTGTATTTTGGACGGCAATGATGGAACCAACTGTCTAAGTTGCAGTCCCAGTGGATCTCAATGCCCATGATCCCTCCCTGAAGAAGACAAGGAGATACAGTCTCTAAGTTCTGCTGCACGTGGGATGCAGCCACCAGACCTCTCCCTGCACAGGGATGATCAATAAGGGAAAGGTTTTCTCTTTAGAGGGGAACGCAGATTAAAGTTTCAGAGCCATGAGCTCAGTCCCATCTAACACACACAAGTGGCTGCAAATTCACTTCCCTGCTCCTCCTCCCATCCGAGACACACTGATAGATTTATTTTCCTAAAACACAGCTCCCATAATCTAACACCTGGAATGGCTCCCATTGAAGATTATACAGCTTGTTACACTGGAATTCAGGGCACCCCATCACATATCTTTTCTGCTTTCCCTCCCAACACTCCCCTAGAGAAAGCTCTTATTCCACACTGTCTACACTTTGCCCTAAACACACTTGGCATTTTCATTTCTTTTTTAAAAACAGCTTTATTAAGATATAATTCACATATAATTTGTGCAAGTGCATAAAAGTGTATAATTCAACAGTTTTTAGTATATTCATGTATACGTGTGACTGTCACCATAATAAATTTTACAACAGTTTCATTGCCTCCAATGGAAACCCTTAAACTTTTTGTCAGTGCCCCTTTGCCCCCACCCATCTCTCAGTGCTAAGCAACCACTAATTTACTTTCTGTCTCTATAGAGTTTCTTATTCTGAACTTTCCTATGAATGAAATCGTATAATGTGATCTTTTGTGACTGGCTTCTTTCACTTAGCATAATATTTATTTGTTTGTTTATTTATTTTAAGTGGGGCCTGAATTCACAACCCTGAGACCAAGACCTGAACGAGATCAAAAGTTGGATGCCTAACCTACTGAGCCACCCAGACACCCCTCACTTAGCATAATATTTTAAAAGTTCACCTATATCGTAGCCCCTATCAGTACTTTATTCCTTTTTATGGTGGAAGAATATTCCACTCTGTGGATAGACTACATTTGGTTTATCTATTTACCCTTTGATAGACATTTGGATTGTTTCTACCTTTTGGCTATTGTGAATAATGCTGCTGTGAACACTTATGTATGAGTTTTTGTGTGGACCTGTGGTGTTATTTCTCTTGGGAATATACTTAGAAGTGGAATTGCTGGGTACATATTGAACTTCTAGATCTCGGCCCCAGTCTTTTTTCTCCCATTGAAATATTTCTCCCACCATCTCTCTAGCTAAATCCTCATCACCCTCCAAGACTCAACTTACATCCTTCCTTATCCATTCAGCCACCCCTGTCTTCCTCAATTCAAAGTGATCTTTCTCTTCTCTGAACTTCTTTTTTTTTATTTTTTTTTATTTTTTTTATGATAGTCACAGAGAGAGAAAGAGACATAGGCAGAGGGAGAAGCAGGCTCCATGCACCGGGAGCTCGATGTGGGATTCGATCCCGGGTCTCCAGGATCGCGCCCTGGGCCAAAGGCAGGCGCCAAACCGCTGCGCCACCCAGGGATCCCCCTTCTCTGAACTTCTAACATATCTCTATTTGGTACTTCTTTCTTCCTACAAACATGTTTTGAGTGCTATCCTGTTTCACTGAGTCTTAGACACCATTGCTTATCAGACACATAATTTTCTTTTTATGTTCTCAGAAGGAAATGCTGCCAATTAGGCCATGAAATTCCATCAATCAAAAGCACTTTTTGACTTTAGAAATATTAAAGTGTGAAAAAAGTATGCCTTTGAATCAGTGAGAGATAGTATTTCAAGACAGGATAGTATTTCAAGCATCCCTAGATGCTAGGGATAAAAAGATGAGTAGCCAGCAGACTCTGACTTGGAGAAAGGGAAAATAATACAGAATAATCACAATTGTCCTTTATTGGCAATAAGCCATGTATGCTGCATATTACTGTGAATATCTGATGTTTCTATCACTCAGCATCTAGTTCTTCTGGTAAAAGTGCCTGGAATTTTCTTTGGGAAACATTTCTCCTATCTGAATTTTTTTTTAAAGATTTTATTTATTTATTCATGAGAGACACAGAGAGATAGAGAGAGAGGCAGAAACACAGGCAGAGGGAGAAGCAGGCTCCATGCAGGGAGCCGGATGTGGGACTCGATCCCAGGTCTCCAGGATCAGGCCTTGGGCTGAAGGCGGCGCTCAACCACGGAGCCACCCGGGCTGCCCCCATCTGAATGGTTTGAATGGGATTGTCCCCTCTTCCAGCTCCAGGAATGGCAACATGATCTGGGACTGGCCAGTAAGGACCATGTATCCCTCTGGACCTGGTGACTGGTTCAGGAATAGGTATGTGGTCCATGATAGACCAATCAGAGTCCTCTCTGAGACATTTTGCCAGAACCATTAAAAAAAGAAAAAAAAAAAAAAGTCCTCTATTGGTTGGGACCACTAGCTAGAGATTGTAACAATCTAGAGCAACATTGTCCAACAGAATCTTCTGCAATGATGGAAATATTTTATATTCATGCTGTGTAATAAAGCAGCCACTGGCCACATGTGGCTTTTAAGTGATGGAAATGTGGCTAGTATGACAGAGGAAATTAATATTTCATTTCATTTCATTGCATTTCATTGCATTTCAGTTGAAGTTTAAATAGCTTCATGTGACTAGTGGCTACCATATCAGACAGCACAGTTGTAGGGCTTTGATGGCTTTGCCTTGACATGTGGACATTTTGTCTGAGAATGATAGCATCATAAGGAAACAGCAAAGAGATGAAAAGAGTCAGATTCCTAAAGACATCATTTGAGTTTCTGGATGTAGCCATGCCTACTGCTATCCCATGCTTCATTCTGCCAACAAATATATATTGAGTGCCCATTATGCTGAGAATTCTACAAAATTAACGAAAGATTCCAAAGATGCCTACTGTCATGGAATTTACATTCCAGTCAGGGAAGACATACAACAAACAAATGGTATAAAATATATAGTATTACCTAGATAGTGCTAGGTGCCAGTGATATAATAATAAACTGAATAAACTGGCAAGGGCCATAGACCATGCTGGGATTGAGGTAGAAACTGAAATTGTCCTTTTAAGATTTTTTTTTTTCAGAGAAGGGGGGAGGCGGGGCGAGAGAGAGAGAGAGAGAGTCTTAAGCAGGCTCCATGCCCAGTACAGAGCCCAATGCAGGGCTCAATCTCATGATCCTGATATTATGACTTGAACCTAAATCAAGAATTGACTGAGGCACCCAGGTGCCCTGAAATTGCTGTTTTAAAGGTATTGGTAAGGGAAAGCTTCACTGAGCTTATATTTGAGCAAATATTAGAAGCAGGTGAGGGAGACAGCTAATGCCCTGTCTGGAGCAAGACTGTTCCAGGCAAAGGAGAAAAGCTGAAGAAAACTCACAAGGCAGGATGTTCTCTGTCTAAAACAAACAAATAAAATCTTAAAAAAAGAAAAATCTCTCAGGGTATGAAAATGCCTTGGATGTACTAGAAGGTCCATTATCCTGATGTCTTTATGTGAGTTAATAATACATGGTTTTTTTTTCTTTTCTTTCTTTCTTTCTTTTCTTTTTTTTTCTTTCTTTTTTTTTTTTTTTTTTGCTTAAGCCAATTGAGTTTGGTTTCTTTTTGCCCCAAAGTGCTTTTTAATTTATTCTTTGCTTACATCATTTGAGTTGAATGTCTATAAGGTGCAACTGGAAGAATCCTGACTAATCCAAGTGTAATAGTCTGAGTAAGGCTCCCTAGGAGCCATTATTAGAAATAATGGTATTCCTAACCCCAGGTCCCAATCCTCAGAATCTTTGGATATATATTATTTTACATGGCAAAAGAGACTGCAGATGTGATTAAATTAAGGACCTTGAGATAGGAAGATTATCTTGGGTTATCCAGATGGACCCTATTTATAAAAATGCTCTCTTTGAAGAAGACCAGTATCTTTATAAGTGGGAGACAGAGGGAGATTTCATAGAATAAGAAGTCAAGGTGACCACTATGTAGTTGGCTTTGAAGCTGGGAGAAGGGGCTATGAGCTTCTAGCTCTAGAAGGGGGAAAAGACAAGGAAATGAATTCTCCTTGAAGCCTCTGTAGGGAGCATGGTCCCACTGATATCTTGATTTTGGTCCAGAGAAACTGATTTTGGACTTCTGACCTCTAGAAGTGTAAAAAAAAAAAAATTGTGTTGCTTTAAGCCACCGAGATCATGTTTGTTTATTACAGTAGCCGCAGGAAACTACTGCCCCATGGGGATGTGTTCACAGGGTTGTTGTGGAATTAGATGAGGTAATACAGGAAAAGGCCTTGGCACTGTGCCGGGATATACTAAATGCTCAATAAAGGGAGCCCTATAACTAATACCCAGGGGTCCAGCTTCCTGACCATTTGACATCTTCCATCCCCCAACTCATACCCTCACTGTATAAAGATGCCACCAACCTGAATTGCCACATCTGAAAAATTATCTCCTGTTTGTTGGAAGATATCTCCTAATCGAAAAATGGGACACTGTGGGTTCTGAGTCTTGTGAAAGGTACAAGTGATGTTTATATCTGGCAAGATGTTTCTCCTGTATGCAACGAGAAGCAAACAAACATGTTTTTGAAAACTGAGACCTGTCTCTTTCATAGAAGTGAGCCAGTTGGTAGCTGGGTTCCATGAGGGGCCCCAGGGATCCTCAGCCCCTGGGATTCACACCCTTGTGTGGTCCCCTCCCACACTGTGCAGGGTTGGTCTGTGTGACCAATAGCATGTGACAGAAGTGATGGTGTGTCACTTGTGAGGTTAAGTCATAAAAGATTGCGGCTTCCATATTGTTTACTGTCTTGCTTGCTTATTATCTGTCCCTCTTGGATCACTTGCTCTGGGGGAAGCCAGACACCATTCTTAAGGACACTCAAGCAGTCCTAGGGAGAGGTCCATATAGTGGGGAACTGAACTTCCTGCTGACAACCAGGTGAGTGAGCTTGGAAGAGGATTCTCAGCCCCAGTCAACCCAGAGATGGCTGTGGTCCCCAGTGACAGCTTGACTGTAACCCAAGAGACCCTAAATCACAACCACCTGGTGAAGTCATTCCCACATTACTTACCCACAGAAACTGCATCAGATAATGAATGTTGGTTGTTAAGTTTCTAATTTTTGGTGTACGTAATCCATTACACAGCATTAGATAGTTAACAGCTAGACATTCTAGGCACTTACGTGGTGTAGTTGTGGCCAGGGAAGTCAATGTTATTCTTGATGAGCACAGTGAAATTTTCAGCACCGTTCAAGAGTGCAGGCCTGAGAGAGTAAGAGGTGAAATGAGGATCAGTGGGCCAGTGGGACCATAGGCTTCTGGTTTCTGGCTCGGGTCATTGCAATGAGTAAAGAGAAATGTAGTTCAGTCCTAAAAATCTAAAAAAGAGGAAAAACTTCTCTCTTCCTGAGGCCCCATGGCATTTACTATAACAACCCTTCTCACACTCTGATGTAATTGTATGTTTAGGTATGTGTGGTGGTGTGCTGGTAAAGGTTTAACAACCAGGTCTCCAGGGGGAAAAGAAAGGCTCTGATACGTACATTAATGATTTCTGTAGTATAAGTACTTCCACTGTGGCTGATCTCAAGCTATTAGTGGGTATCACTGCACTTGGAGTTGGGAAGGGATGAGCATAATTGGCTCAGAGTCAATGTAAGCCAGCTCCAGCACACCTCTGTTTGTACCTCCCAATAGTCTTGGAGTTCCTGCAGGTTAGGACAATGATTTTTTTAAATCTCAGTATTCCCAGGCTTTAGCAGAGGGCCACACATGTATAGTGGACTCTATCAGTCATAGGTTGATAGACTCTGAGTAGCATAAATTCTCCATGAATTAGAGGAGCTCAAATCCTAGACTTTAGAAAAGCCAACCCACAATCTATCCATCCGTTCATTTGGCAAATATTTATTCTGCTGGGTGTGTGGCTGGGCATTGGCAATATAGTGATGAACAAGATGGTCAAGGCTTTTGTCCTTATGTGCTTGACAGTCTGTTAAAGATGGAGAGAACTGGCTGTGGATAAGGAGATACAGCTGGTACCTAACTGTTGGCAGGCCCGCCCAAGTGGGTGGCACATATGTATACTGGAATTAGCACCAGGAAACGATGGAGGTATTTGGAAGGAGGCACCAAGAATGATCTACTTTTTATTCCAGAATTGCCAGAGCCCAGCTTTGCCTCTATTTAGGATATAACTACAGAGAACACCATAGTTTTTGTCTGCCCAGGATCCATTCCCCATCTGTTAGAAGCACCTCTGTTTTCTCCCTTTGGGGTAACCAGGTCTCTTCCACTCTTAGCCCAGAAGGTTGGGTAGAGATGAATCCATCTTCTGCCCATTGTTACAGACCCTAGGGTGGGCAAGGTGACCCAGAGCTGGCTAAACAGAATAACCCAATTCTCTTGGCCATAGTGATTGGTTCATAGATTGTCACATGACTTAGGCCAGTGAAAACATTCTAAGTCTTTTGTAGGAAATACTAGAAAAAGAAAAACTCATTTTCTTTAGTATTGCTAGTAGTAAAGACAGTATAGACTTGGAGTTCCCTGGACCATAGTGTGAGGAAAGCCAAAATGGGAGAAAGTAACTGGGAGGTGGAGGTAGGGACCAGGGTTAGAAGAGACAGAAAGAGAATCTTAATGACATCATTTTTATTTGAAGCCTGGATCAGTCCTTTCCTGAAGGATCCCCTATTTATGGATTCCCCATTTATAGGAATAAAAAAATAACATTTTCCCCCTGAAGCCAGTTTAAATTGTATTTCTGATATTTGCATTAAAAAATCTTATTTACAACAAATATCTACTACATGCCAGACCATTTACTTTTAGAATATCCTAAATCCATGCTTCCTGGGCAAAATCTAAGAATAAGGGGACTTGAAATTCTAAGGATCAAAGCCTTTTATTCCTCTCTTATGACATTCTTCACTTCCTATCTTGAATTCTAATTCTCTGTGCACGTTTCTTATCTCTTTGATTAGGCTGCAAGAGGCTTGGGACCTGCTCCCTATCTAGGTCTTCTTGTATTTTTAGTACAGTCTCTTGCGCATAGTTACATGTAAAATAAATATCTAATGCCTCCTATGTGGTATTGGATGTGTTGACTGAATGATTAAATGAATCATTTTAGTAATCCCTTTCTATAACATATGAGGAAACTGAAGTTCAGGGGGTTACTTGCCCAAGGGCATGTAAAATTGCAGTCCAAGGACCTGAACATTGGTGATGTACAGTATTTGTCTGATGAATAAGTTGGTGACTGAAAACCAGAGACCATCAAGAGGCCTCTTACCTTGAACCAGGGACTACTTACTTGAGTGTTAGTTCTAACCAATCTCATTCAGGCCCTGGGCAATTCTTTCTGTGAAAAAGAAACTCCTCTGAACTAGAAATAAACCTGGGTGGTACCATTAATGATTGAGGGCCAGGTAGCCTGACACTACTGAATGCTTCCCACCCTGACATGGGAAGCCTTTGCCTGGGCCTTCTAAAAAGTCAGCTTGGGCAATCTTCTCTTTGCCCCAAAGAGGCTGATGGTGTGATCTTCAGTCACATTCATCTAGAGCAAGTATCATCTCATTTAATTCTCACAACAGTCCTGCAAGGTAGGAGTAACTATTATCTTCGTTTTACAAATAAGGAAACTGAAGCTCAGAGAGGTTAAGCCACTTGCTCAAGGTCACATGGCAAGGACGGGTTAGAATCAGAATTTGAATCAAAGTCTATTTTTCTGAAATGCACCAATCCCTGTGGTTTCTGAGATTTAACATCGAGTTCTGCTTTCTGGGCCTGACTTGTGTGTTAAAGAGAAGAATCAATACAGGGGATCAACAAATCTATATGTCATTTAATTTAAGAAAACTTCTCTTCCTCCCCTGCTCTTTTCCCCATCTTGCTCTCTCCTTCCCTTCCCCTTTCTTCCTTCCCTTCTTGTCACCTTCCCATCCTTAATTGCTCAGTATGGACACTGGCCAGTCAGAGTGGGACCTGCTGTAGTGCTAGAGAAGGGCTCCGGTGGTGCTCTGTAAGGTGCTGGGACAGCCAAGGGCCCAGGGGCACCCAAGGGTGCTCAGGGTAGTAGTTATTTGCCAGCCAGTACAGAATTATTGCAATATTTTAACAATTAGATGGTCTTCTCAGAGATCACTGATGTGCCTGGGACAGAGGGTCACCAAGTCAGTAGGACCCAGGACTTTTCATCTGCTCACTGGTCAGGGCCACCCCATCTGTCCCCCAAACTGCAGCTCACCGGGGGGCCTCTTCCACTGCCTCGATGGGACACCAGGCGGAGACTTCACAAGTCTTCTGCTTCCCTTTATACTCTATACACCTTCCGGTCTGGATCCCTGGTTGGTGGTGGGGGGGGGGGGGGTCAAGGGGCCAGAGAAGCACAGGTGTGAAAACCACGAGTGCATCATGAACTCAGTCTCAGCAAGAGACTCTTTACTTATGCTTTTCAACCCAAGCAGTTTCAGCTTCCACAAAACCCAATTTGAACCACAAACTTACATAAGGCAACCCAAGCAAGGAACACGTCAGACAGTAAGTTAAAAAAAAAAAAAGGTTCAGAGAGAAGACAGAGAGACTGTGGATGCTGTTGGCTTTTTTGGTTTCTTTGCAAGGAAAGAGGAGCTGAGCAGGGTGTGTTCCCTTGCCTAACATAAATGGACTAGAACTTGGCTTCTAAGTGGGCACCTGTCACTTAGGGGTGTACAGCATGGACCAGAGATGTGCAAAGCCACAGAATGAATATGGCACATCTTTCTGGTTAGTGTCACCAGCAGATTCCTGAGGGGGACTCAAACACACACATCTTATGGAACAGAATATAACATCTATATGTCTTTTTTGTTTCTGTGTGTGTGTTATAACCACTGATGGTTTTTTTGTGTGTGTGTGTGTGGTCATTAAAAAAAAATTGTCATGTGCCTCTTTAAGCTTAAACAAGAGACATAGAAATTCTGCAGGCTAATCGTGGTACTGTCTCCAGGTGCCCTGGGGCTACAATCATACCCCTCAACGTTTGGGGAAGTTCAAGGTGGAAAGCTCCTCAGACACAGATGACAATGTGGGCTATTGGATTTTCCTGTCAATGAGAACCCTGAATATGCTAATTATGGAGGTTTTCAGGAGCTGCCCTCATTGGGGAATTAGGTCACATCCCTAGTCAAGTGGCTAGTCCTCTGGGGACAGAGTGCAGGCATGGGCCAGCCACAACAATCCCATGGCCTGGTGAGGGTGGAAGAAGGCAGCTGAGAGCCAGAGGCTAAAGATTTGAACTTTAGGGCATTGTGAATTCACCAAAATACCAGACTACCCACCCCCAGGATCCCAGAAAAGAAAGAGAACATACCCTTGCTTTGTGGGTCCATCCATCCTTTTTTACAGCCCCAGTCGTTGGAACAGAGTGTCCTGCGGGTGGGAAACTGCAGAGAGGACAGGATAGTGGGGAGTAAGCCACTTGTGTCTCTAAGATATAGAAAAGCAGATGCCTGTGTCCACACGAAAACTTGTACACAAACGTTCACAGCAACACTATTCACAGAGGCCAAAAAGTAGAAACAACCTGAATATTCATCAGCTGATACACGGAAAAATAAAGCGTAGTGCATTCATACAATGGGGCTGACTCAGCTGTAAAAAGGAAAGAAGCACTGCACCTGCTACAACAGGATGACCCTTCTATTTTTTTTTTGTTTAATTTATTTATTAATGAGAGACACAGAGAGAGGCAGAGGGAGAAGCAGGCTCCCTGTAGGGAGCCCGATGTGGGACTCGATCCCAGGACTCCAGGATCACAACCTGAGCCAAAGGCAGATGCTCAACCACTGAGCTACCCAGGTGCCCCAGGATGACCCTTCTAAGCGTGATGCCGAGTGAAAGGAGACCGACACAAAAGGACACATAGTGTATGATACATATTGTATGATCTCAGTGATATGAAATACACAGAATAGGCAAATCCACAGACAGAAAGTAGATCAGGGCTCACCAGAAGCTGAGGGGCAGGGGTGGGGCCGGGGGAATGACTGCTAATAGGTACAGGACTTCTTTTTGGGGTGACGAAAATGTCCTGGAATCAGGTAGTGATGTGGTTGGTACAACATTGTGAAAATACTAAAAACCACTCATTTCTACACTTTAAAATGGTGGACTCTATGGTATATGAGTTATATATCAATAAAAAAAGGAAAATAAATAAAAATCTACAAAGCAGATGCTGAGCAGCCAGGTACCACTCTTAGGGGAGGCCCTTGGGGTGGAGAGCAGGGGACCTGGTCCAAGCAGGAGCCCTGTGGCTGCTGAACTGGGCAAGGTGACAAGCATAAAGGCTCAACAGGAAATGGGAAGTACAGGGTGCCAGCCAGCATGTTCTCCTGGCCTCAGAAAATGAGGTCAGTTAGGCCTCAGACCTGAGGACAGAAGAGGGAAAAGAGAAATGAGATGGTTAGTTTATGCACGTTTGACTTCTTGTTTTCTAGGAAGCAGGTTTAGTGGACAGTCTTAGGGCAACCAGAGCCTGACCCTGACATGCAAATGGCCTCTGCCCATTATCTTCCTTTGACCTGTGCCTCCTCCAGCAACCCTTCTCACCTGCTGAACACTCCAGGTCCCCTCCTTACCTCAGGACAGAACCCCTGCTGTTGGCCTTCTGTCTTGAGAAAGTTTGTCATCACGAAGAAGGAGTTCCCCTGTGGAGAAAGAGGAGAGCAGAGCTACTTAATCAAAATAATCCAGCTTGCTCCATTCCTGGGGGCAAACCTTCCACCTTTCTAAACTACACTCTAGAAATCTGGTCTGGGAGCAACTTGGACTATGCTGAGGGTTTAATATCAAAGCTGGTTGAGCCGCCCTGCTGAGCCAAGGGAGAGCGCAAGGACATTCAGATTGATTGAGTATTCTTTCTCCATTCCAGCCTCAAAAGCAGCCTTTTCATTTTTTGAACACATTAAATCGAAACTTAAGAGACCTGGGGAGGGAGGGCGGGGGTGTTGGCTTCATCAGAACGCAGTTCAGATAATCCAGGATTTTAATTAAATAAAAGGCAAAAGGCATCCCACAGCCCAGGAAATAGCTGGAGATCTTACTGACCTGCTGGTAGAAACAGATAGTGGCCTGGGTTTTATGATTTTGCAAAGCACCCCAGCTCCCAGAAGCTGCAGAAGTGCCCTTTTGTCCCTCCAGCCTCCCTATCCGTTCTTTGGTGTTCTCATTCCAACTTTGATTTCTCCTTTTTGACTATCCTACTTTTATTTTCTCTTCTTGCAAATTTAAGCAGTCACATAGCCTTTCCCTGTGATCCACACCCTTCTTCTCTTTGTCATCTATTTCCTTTCCCTTGTGCAAAAATGTATCAGGATGTCTTTCTTCCTGAAGACATTTTTGTTGATAAAACGCCACACAAACAATATAGAAGGGCCAGTCCTGTCCAGGCAGGAATTTCTATGTCCTTCTGAATCTAGGCAGACCTTGCTGACTTGACGGCCCTGCTTCTAAAAAGCTGTGTAGAAATCAATTGTGAGTGAATCAAATCGTGCTTTAAATGCACCAGGACACACTGCTATTTTGAGAAACCCTGTAGGACTTGATAAAGCATAGAATCAGTTTTGAGCTGCTGGATCTGACCCAGTTTTGCAATTTTTAGGTTTTCTCAGTTGGGATTTTCACGGAGCTTTTTAAAATAGGGCCAGTATTTTTCTAGAGTGAGGCTCCAGTCCCAGGGGAGGGAGGCAAAGGCCCTGGTGACAGCAACCAGGGAGGAGTCCTTGGGAGTTGTTGACAAGTGCTTACCTGCAAGGGGAAGGTGTAATCCGCAGTGTCAAAGACAGTAGACACCATCTTCTTGATTCCATTCTCCAATATCTCCATTTTCACCTCTGCTGTCCCTTTCACTTTGGTGTGTACAGAACTGATAAGAGGCTCTTTCTGTTGGTACCGCTTGTCACTGATTAAAGCGAAGCTAAATGGCAGACACAGAAAAGTGTCAAATGGTTTTCTCAAGGGAGGCACAATGCAGTGGTTTTGCATGTAAGTTCTGGAGGATGCCTCTATTCAAATCTTAGCTTTGCTGAGTGACTCTGGGCAGGCTACTTGCCTTCTCTGTGACTCATTTTCCTTATCTGTAAAGTGGGAAGAATAGTCATACCTACCTCAGGAGTTGTGAGGATGGAATGAGGCATGTGTGCAAACTCTTCAGCATAGTATCCAGCACATTGTGAGCATTCAGCACGTGGAAACTATTGCCCCTAATGTCAACCTCCAATATTTCCTAATATAGACCCTAGGGCAGCTTCTTAAATCCCAAAGCCCAGCTCTAGATTGGTCCACCTGCATCGTCCTGGGGCTGAGCAACATATCAACTGTGTCCAGCAGGTCAGCCACCTATTTTCCAGAAACACACACCTGGTTTATAAATAATACTGATAATAGTAGTTGCCCTTTATGGAGCACTTAATACATGCCAAGGGCTTTACGTGCCTCATCTGTTTAATCTTCGTGGCAATAGGAGATAGTTACTGTCATCTCACTTTTGTAGATGAGAGAATGGGCTCAGAGAGGTAAAGCAAACTGCCCAAGATAACCCAGATTGTCAGCGGCAGAACTGAGGTCCTCTGTTGGTCTGCCTTCGAGTCCAGAGCCAGACCTCTTAACCACAAGCTAGGTTTGTTCTGCCTCAGTTTCCTGCCTTTGATCAGTTCATTAGGTGTTAATACCTTCTTTAGAATATGAATCGAAATGATTATAGTGGGAGGAAGAGAGGGAGAAGATGGAATTAATAATTAAAAATGGTAGATTCCATAGCTGTTTGTTTTCCCTGCTTGCATTGCCCTGAATAATTCTGACTTTATTTTAAATACTTTGTTTATTCATTCAGCACGGATTTATTTGGTCTCTTCCCTCAGGCCAGCCCCTAATATCTGAATGATTTAGGAAGCATAATCCAGTGGCTGCTAAAAGAGGAACTAACCTTGGGAAACCAGCACAGAGTGGGCCAAGACTTGGTCCCAGCTCTTCTCAACCTTGGCTGTGTATTATAATCCTCAGAGAGCTTTCAAAATTGCAACTCCCCAGTCCCATCCCTGGAAATTCTGATTCAGTAAGTCTGGGGCGTTATCCAAGTACTTATATATTTTTTTAAAGTTTATTGGGTGATTTTAATGCACAGCCAGGGTTGAGAGCCCTGGGAGACTATTGAAAAGATAGCTCAGGGATCCCTGGGTGGCGCAGTGGTTTAGCGCCTGCCTTTGGCCCAGGGCGCGATCCTGGAGACCCGGGATCGAATCCCACGTCGGGCTCCCGGTGCATGGAGCCTGCTTCTCCCTCTGCCTATGTCTCTGCCTCTCTCTCTCTCTCTCTCTGTGAGTATCATAAATAAATAAAAAAATTAAAAAAAAAAAAAGAAAAGATAGCTCACATTTGTTTTTTGTTTTTTATTTTTTAAAATTTCTATATGTATTTTTTTCTTTGTAAGTCCTCTTTTTAAAATTTAAATTCAATTAATTAATGTATAATGTATTATTGGTTTCAGAGGTAGAGTTCAGTGATCCTGCTCCTGGGTGTTATACTATATGTTGGCAAATCGAACTCCCATAAAAATAATACATAAAAAAACCACCCAGTGCTCATTATATCACGTGCCCTCCTTAATGCCATCATCTGGTTACCCCATACCCCACTCTCCACCTCTACATCGACTCTCAGTTTGTTTCCTATGATTATGAGTCTCTTATGGTTTGTCTCTCTCTCTGATTTTGTCTTGTTTTATTTTTCCTCTCTTCCCCTATGGTCCTCTGTTTTGTTTCTTATATTCCACATAGGAGTGAGATCCTATGATAATTGTCTTTCTCTGATTGACTTATTTCACTTAGCATAATATCCTCTGGTTCCATCCACATCATTGCAAATAGCAAGATTTCACTTTTTTGATGGCTGAGTAATATTGCATTGTATATATACCATATCTTCATTATCCATTTGATAATGGATGGACATCTGGGCTCTTTCCATATTCAGCTGTTGTGGACATTGCTGCTATGAACATTGGGGTACAGGTGCCCCTTCAGATCACTGCATTTGTATCTTTGGGGTAAATACCCAGTAGTACAATTGCTGGGTCATAGGGTAGCTCTATTTTCAACTTTTTAAGGAACCTCCATACTGTTTTCCAGAGTGGCCGTACCAGCTTGTATTCCCAGGCAGCTCACATTGGCATTATGAAGTACATTTAAAGAAGTGCATCTCCCAGGACCCCGCAATTTCGCTCTTGGGTATATTCCCTAGAGAAACCCTCGTCCATATGTCCAAGGAGTTATGTATAAGAATGTTTATGGCAGCCTTATTTGTAAGAGGGAAAATGAAATAACCTGAATTCCTTGAACATTAAATAAATAAATAAATTGTTGGATTCATACAATAGGGATGCTCTAGTTACAATGAATGGAGAGCTACTTATACCAATATGGAAATAATACAATGTTGAGAAAATAAAACATGTCACGGTATGACATAAAGTTTAAAGAAATCCAAAACAGCATTCTACACTCAAACAAAGGCCTGTCCATGAATGCTCACAGCAGCACTATTCATAATAGCCAATGGAAATAGCCTACATGTTCAACAGTAAATGAATAGAAAAACAAAATGTGGTCTACCCAAACGAAATGTTATTCGGTTATAAAAAAGAATGAAGTGCTGAGACATGTTATACTGTGCAGGAACCTCAAAAACATTATGCTAAGTAAAAGAAGACAGATGCGAAAGGTAACATGTTGTATGATTCTATTTATATATGAAATAATCCAGAATAGGTAAATCCATAGAGACAGTAGATTGATGGGTGCCGGGCTGGGGAACCAAGGTGACTATGAATGCGTGTGGTTTTCTTTTGGAGTGGTGAAAATGTTTTGGAACTAGATAGAGGTGGTGGATGCACAACAATGTGTATTACTAAATGCCACTGACTTGATCACTTTATTTTTTTAAAGATTTTATTTATTTACTTGACAGAGAGAGAGCGAGAGAGAGAGAGAGAGAGAGAGCACGCACACATGAATAAGCAGGAGGAGCAGCAGAGGGAGAAGGAGAAGCAGATTTCCCACTGAGCAGGGAGCCTGATGCGGGGCTTGATCCCAAGACCCCGAGATCATGACCTGAGCTGAAGGCAAATGCTTAATGGACTGAGCTATCCAGGCGCCCCATGACTTGATCACTTTAAAATGGCCATTTTATATGATATGAATCTCACCTCAATAAAAAAGGGAAAAAATGTTTTGTAGCTATAGACATATGTTGTAGAGATATAAAAATGAACACAGAATGACAAACACCAAATTCAGGATGGTGTTTATAAGGGAAGAAGAAAGAAAATGGGATCTGGGCTGGGTCATCAGGGAACTAAAACTGGATTAGTAATGTTTTATTTCTTAAGTTGGAGAGTGGAACGTGGTGTTTATTATGTTATTCTCAGTATATTTTAGTATTTATATACCATTCATTTAAAAAGCTCATCAGGGGCACCTGGCTGGCTATATCAGTGGAGTGTGTGTGGCTCTTGGTCTCGAGGATGTGACTTCCAGCCCCATGTTGTGTGTAGAGATTACTCAAAAATGAAATCTTAAAAAATAAAAAATTAAAAAATTAAAAAAAATGAAATCTTAAGAAAAATAAAAGAAAAAAGAAGTCTCATCAAGAAGGACATTGGGGCTAGAGATCCAGGTTTTAGGTCCAATCAGCATATATGAAAAAGAGCTATTTCATACAATTCCATAGACAAATATAATACTTGTTGGACAATGTATTTCAGCCTAGCATCACAATGTGAACATGATCTATGCAGTGTTTTTGTGTCAGACGTGGTGACATTCTCCCAGAATAACACTGGGTCAGTTTGGCCCAGTGCTTGGGAAGCTCAATTCGAAGCTGCCATATTCATTCCAGAATGCACAACATATTACAGGTCAGTTGTAATGGAACCCAGCCCTCTCATAAGTCAGAAAATTTGTCTTTGTATGATAATGAACCTACCATATAAGAACTGCATCAAAGGAAAAAGGAGGAAAAGAGTTGGCAGGATCCTGCCCTAAGGACCATCCCTAAGACTCAGACAAGCCATGTCACCTCTGGCCATGGGTGTAGTTCCTGAGCAAGGGGAGGGCTGCTTGGCTCCCTGATCCTCGTGAACTTTCAGCTCGAAGAAGTTGCAATTCTGTGCATGCTGAAGACAGCAAACCTACCGGTCCCTCTGGCACAAGAGCAGGAAGGAGCTGGGAGTTTATTGACACCTTGTAGGATGAGGAGAAAGAGATGGTGCAGTGGAAAGTTGACGAGACTGGGGAGGTAGAAGAGGACTTGCATAAACTCTGAATATGAAGGGCTTTCTCTATTGGCACCTCAGGGGGCCCGGCCTCCACGTCAGCATGGAGAGAGAATCCTCAAAGGGCCGCAGGTAGGAAGCACTGCTTAGCGAAGCCTGGCTCTTCTTCACAGCGCCTGAGCTCACTGAGTAAAGGTAACTCTACAATGAAAGGATAGGATCTGAAAGTGGACCGTCCTCAAATCTGGTTTACTGACACTTAGCCCAAGGCCAACATTTTCTTGGTCCCTAAATGAAACGGTGGGCCCTGGACACTGTATCCTTTGTGCCTCACAGAGACCTTAGGCCTGCAGCCTCTGCTTTATTGTGTTTAA
Source organism: Canis lupus dingo (assembly GCF_003254725.2). NCBI lineage: Eukaryota > Metazoa > Chordata > Mammalia > Carnivora > Canidae > Canis > Canis lupus. Next base: position 8,305,059 of record NC_064268.1, read on the forward strand.
AACCCTAAGAGAAGAATCCAATTGTTTCCACCCCTAGCCCACTCTGAGGTGGGAGGACAGGGGCCAAGGACAGCAAGAGATATGCTGAGAAGAAAGTGGAGGAGAGCCTGCACCCCTAAGGCAAGTTAAGTACCCATTATATTAGTTTTCCATTGCTGCTGTAACAAGTTACCACAAACTTAGTGTCTTAATATAAATTTATTCTCTTAGTTCTGGGGGTCAGATACATAAAATTGGTTTTATGGGACTGAAATCAAGGTGACTCCCAGAGGGCTGGTTCTTTCTGGAGGCCTCCATGACAGAATCTGTTCCTCACCAATTCCAGCTTCTAGAAGCTGCCATGGAATTCCTGGGCTCCTGGCTGTGTCAGTCCAACCTCAGCTCCTGTCATCATATCTCCTTTTTCTAACTTTTACCCTCTTACTTCCTTTCTTTGAAGACTCTTGTGATTACATTGGGGACACTCAGATAATCAAGGATAATCTCCCCATTTTAAGACCTTGAACCCAATCACATCTGCAGAGTTCCATTTTGCCATATAAGGTAACAGATTCACAGGTCCTGGGGATTGGGAGTGGATATCTTTTGTGGGCCATTATTCAGCCTACTGCAATACAGTTGGCCTATTGTAGCTTTGTAAGAGCTTCAGGGCAGCTCCGGTGGTTTGGCGTCACCTTCAGCCCAGGGCCTGATCCTGGAGACCAGGGATTGAGTCCCATGTCAGGCTCCCTGCATGCAGCCTGCTTCTCCCTCTGCCTGTGTCTCTGCCTCTCTCTCTCTCTCTCTGTGTGTGTGTGTCTGTCATGAATAAATAACTAAATAAAAATCTTAAAAAAAAAAAGAGCTCCGCCCTCTACCCTATTCTATCCTACCCCACCTTTTCTTGAGCTAGAGTGAAGGAGTTTCAGTTCCTTGTTACCCACAGCTTAACTAAGACATCATCTTCGCTTCTAATTTCCTTTGGCTATTGCATTTCTTCTCCGTCAGCCAACAGTTCTGGAAAACCCTTCCTTAAATGCTTCCCAAATGCTCTCTCATTCAAAGAACTTGTACTGCAGAATACAATACTTTCTACATATTCAACTCTGGAGAACAGAGAGTAAATCTTAAGCTATTAGTTAAAGTTTATCAATTAGAGGAAGAATAATAGATACATGTAACATCCTTACGTTGAAGTAAAAAATTCAGTTATGCCAGTACAAACTGTAGCCTACCCAAGGTGGCAGAAGTTTATGTTAGACGCCCGAAAATTTTAGATAATCCTAAACCCATATAAACCAACATTATATCATCTAGAAGAAAACAAAACAAGCAACTAGTGTTATCTTAAGCTTCAGTGAAAGAAGTAGAATATTTCACTCTTGGGTGGTGGTAAGCCAATGACCTATGGCCTTATTAGGCTGCAAGCTATAGGAGCCCCATGCTTGGGTTTTATGAGGCACATTTTTCAAGAAAACCCCTTTAGTTGTTGTGAAAGTGTAAATTTCATAGAACTGCCCAAAGAATATGAAAGCTTCCAACATTCTCCCTCCCAGAGGTTACTGCTGTTGAAACAAGAGAACAGGTATCTCTTTATGCCCACGTTTTGACACCCAAACATGGCCATACTCTACATGTTTTAATACAGTTCAGCCTAAGAGACAAGTCGTGATAATTTGCCCCCAGTCTCTTCCTGGTGGATATTTGATATTTAACTGGAAGTTTTGCTCAGTTTTTCCAATTGCAAACATTTTTTTGGTAACCCTGATACAGCTCTACTATGTACCAAACCACTCTTTTAAGCATATATTAATAATATATATTGACTCTTTGAATTTTTACCTGTTGATGTAAAGAAACACAACTGATTTTTATGTGTGGATCTTGTACCTCAAAACTTCACTGAATTGGTTTATTAACTTTAATAGCTTTTTGTGACTTCTTTTGGATTCTCCATATATAGGATGATATTATCTGAGTGGTGTTTTACTTCTTCTTTTCCAATTTGGATGGCTTCTGTTTCTTTTTCTTGCCTAATTGCTCTGGCTAGAACTTTGAGTACAGTGTTGAATAGGCGCAGTGAGAACAGGCATCCTTGTTTTGTTCCCGATCTTTGGGGGATAAGCATTCATTCTTTCACTACTGGTCTGTTCTCTTAAGCACTATTTTTTATTGTCTCTCCACCTCCTCTCTCATGTTGCCAGGCATACACTTGCAAAAGAATCCTTTCACACCAAAGATAAATTTCACACCTTAAGATAAATTTCTGGGTTAAAGAATGCATACATTTTTAAAGGATTTTATTTATTTATTCATGAGAAACACAGAGAGAGAGAGAGGCAGAGACATAGGCAAAAGGAGAAGCAAGCTCCCTGTGGGGAACCTGATGCAGGACTCGATCCCAAGACCCCTGGATCACGACATGAGCCGAAGGCAGATGCTCAACCACTGAGCCACTCAGGCATACCAGGATGCATACATTTTATATTTCAATTCATTTAGCCAAATCACAAAAAGTTGAACCATTTCATGCTTCCATCAGCAAAGTAAGAGTGCATGTACCACTTTTAAGAAGGCCTTGACAAAAAAAAAAAAAAAAAAGGCCTTGACAAAATAAGAGTGTGGGGTTGTGTGGGCTTGGCTGAGATAGTAAAGGATCTGGATACCATGTTGAGGGCACATTGCCAGAGGGATTGGGATTATTATTTTACAGTAAAGGAAAAATACAATAGCAGGGTACAGTCATTTGAAGAGTGTCAACCAGAAGCGGGATCACAAAGCAGAACTCTAACCAAAGGGGAAAAATTACAGGGAGACTGATCTGGGCTCAGTGTAAGGAAGAAACTTCTAATGGTTAGTCCAAGAAAAGAATAAGCTTTCTTTGTGGTTGCTATTTGGTGATAGTGATGATGATGATGATAATTTTCATTTATCTCATCATCTCCCTTTCTCTGGTCTCCTCTCCATCTGCATTCCAACATCATTTCCCATCTTAAAAATAAATCCTCTTTCAACCCCACATTCTTCTCCTACCACCACTCAGTGCCTCTCTTCTTCTTTGTAGCCAAGTCTCTTGAAAGAATGAGTCACTACATCCATTTCTGCATCTTCATTCACTCCTCCGCCCACTCCAGTCTGGCTCCCGCTCTACACTTCTCTAAAGTCTCTCTTGCCAAATAAAAGCAACGTCATCCTTGCTAACTCTGATAGACATACTACAGATCTGATCTTAAAACTCTCAGCAGCATTTGACACCAATGACCATGCAACACCTCCTTCCCCTTCTTCCCTTAGCTTTTTGGAATCCACATTCTCTAGACTTTCTTTGGATCTCCATGGCCACCCCTTCTAAGAATCCTTCAGGGACTTCTGTGCTCGCCCATCACTTAGCATTCCTCAAGGGTCTGTTTTAAACCCTCTTGCTTTCTCATTTATGTCTGCTCTTGCTGGCCAGTTGTAGCTACTTCCAGGGTTCTAGTTACCATCTATATGCTGGTGATATATTAATCTTTATCTCTAGTTCCAGATTCACATATCCATCAGCTAAGCATCTAAATTAAGCATCTAAATTTGTATGTCCCATATACATGACAAACTCAATGCCTTCAGTTCTGAACTCATCTTTCACCCCAGATGGGCTTTCCCCTCCTACATTTCCTATCCCAGTAAGTTCTCCCACCACATCAGTTGCCCAATCCAGAAACATTCCTTAGCATCCTTTTCCTCATTACCCCTCAACCATTCAATTGTCAAATCCTGTTTTATCCTCCTTATGTTATTCAACTACGTCTCTCCTCTACCACTTTCACCTCCTCATTCTGGATCACCATCAACTCTCATCTGGACCACCTGGTAGCCTCCTGAATGGTCTCCCTGCCTCCACTTGTGCTCCTCCACTTGTGCTCCTGTCTCCTCCATATTCTACATGATTTCATAAAAGCTTGGGCTCTGGAGTGAGGAGCTTCGGTTCAATCTTGGCTCTGCCACTTACTATATGGCCATGGGTAAGTTACTTAGTCCTTCTGGATCATTGTTTCTTCTTCTTTAATAAGGAGATATTAGTGTTATATTGAGTGGGATATCTAGTTCTAAACAGAATCTGCTCTGCTGAGTTTGAGAATATTGTCTAGAAAAGACAAATCTATATAGTTGAAATTTTTCATAATGAAATGTTGGTGGCAGGGCGGGGATGACTCTGTGCTTTCTCAGTGTCCTCAGGATAGAGTTCAAGGCTGTTGATAATATGATCTTTGCTGGCTTCTCCAGTGTCACCTTTGCCTCTCTTTCTTGGCATCTTGCATGTCAGCCAGCTGATGCCTGCTGCTCAGTGAATAATCCATATAATCAGGTCCTTCCTCTTTTCAGCACTATGCTAAGAACCCAGGAGGGTTGGGAGGTTCCTCTCCTGGGTGGGAGGCTGGGCTGGAGTGGCCATGCCCCAAAGCCTGTTGCTATGTGAGAGATGGTCTGCAGAGAAGCCTCAGCTTCCAGGGTGAAATGAGAAAACCAGGACAACAAGGCAAGCTCTCCAAAAAGCTAAATTTATTCATTTGAAAGGACCATTTTTGTAGGCTATGTGCTTCCAGCTTTTTTAATGTTTTAGTTTAGACATTAATGGAGGGATGCCAATAGATGGTAGTAGTTGTTTGCTTGCTTGATGTTGTTAACAATGCTGTTAGTTGACAAGCTGGCCACTCCTGTTTTCCTCCTGTCAATCAAGGCATCATCACCCACTTGGGAACCCAGAGCCATCTTCCACCTCCTAGCAAATCTGTCAGTTCTGCCTCCAAAATGTATTCCTGCTTTGCCCACTTCTGGCTACCTGCGCTGTCCTGTTATTATCCAGGTGGCCAGGCCTCTCATCTGGGCAATGCTGGCGCCCTTCTCACTGTCCTCCTCCCATCACTCTTGCCCCCTACAATCTGCCTTCCACACAGTAGCCAGAGAGTGCTATTAGGAACAGGAATCAAACGGTTTCACTCCTCCACTGTAAACCTTGTCAGTGACTTCCCACAGCCTTGAGGAGCAAATTCCAACTCTTCCCCCTGTCGGGCCCTTGCCTGCATCTCTGCTCTTGGGCCCCTGCTTCTCCCTTCTCTCTCACCAGGTTCTGGAACATACCATCCTTCTGGATATCCCTCTTTCTTGCTTTCAGATATGTGCATTCGCTGTTCTTTAGGTCCCTTGAGTCAGGTGGCTGGATTCTCCTCTTCTAGAGGCCATGTCCTCCCAAAGCAGATCTTTTCTGGACCCCTCATCTCTATCACATCACCCAGGAGTTCAGGCAAGGATGAGAATGTGGTAAATCTCTTCATGTTTCTGTTGCCCTCAAGTGACAGGGGCCAGAGGGGCCAAGCCTGGGTTGGATCTGCCCCTCCCATCTCTGTGGTGGGTCCACTTCTACAGTTGGAAGAGGCCTGGCTTCACAGGTAGGTATGTGCCAACCCTCCCATGAAACAGGCAGCCAGCCAGGAGCTACATTTTAACAGCCACAAACTAGCACCATTTCCATGGTGACAGACAGCCTGAGGCTATGCAGGACTATACTGTGCTTTCTTTTAGCCTGGGGAGAGATTGACTGGGTAAGGGAGAAGAAGCATTTGGAGTGGGGTTTCTTCTCCTGTTTTTCTCTCAGTTTTCCCTAGTCTTCTGTATTCACTGGAATAGCTTCTGAGAGAGCTAGTCTCCAGGGAAGAGGGAAATCTTCCCAAGAAAATGAAAACATCTTTTACTTCTCTACTTAAAATCCTCCTATGACTTCTTGACTCACTCAGAATAAAATCCAAAGAACTCAGAGTGGCCTCCAAGGCCCTGTGTGATCTGCCCTTCCTCCCCCACCTATGTTATCTCTCCAGTTTACACACTTCCTCTCATTCACTAACTTATTCCCTTTGCTCCAGCCACACTGACCTCCTTTTCCTTGAACACCCTATGAAGTCCCTACCTCAGAGCCTTTGTACTTGCTGTTCTCTCACCAGAAACATTCTTCTCTTAGAGACTTCATGTCTTGCTCCCTCTCTTCAAACAGATCTCAGCCCAAATGTCTATCCCATACATGTTAGCCCAAATGTCTATCCCACACATACTCATCTTTGCCCATTATCTTTCTCTGTCCTCTTCTCTGCTTTATTACTCTTCATAATATTTATCACCATCAGATTTTATATCTTTTTTTTTTTTTGCCTTTTTTTGGTATCATCTCTCTCTCCTCCACTGGCATATAACCCCATGAGTTGTTGTTTAGCTCACTGTTATAATCTCTAGAGCCATGAACAGTGCCTGACTCATAGTAGATAGTCTAAATTTAATTTGGAGAAATAAATGAATAATAGAAAAGGGTAAGCTTAAAAAAAAAAGAAAGAAAAGAAAAGGGTAAGCTTATGGGATCCTTATTACAGCCTCATTCCTTGTCCTGCCCTTGCCCAGGCCAACCCAGAAAGACAAAGATCATGGTGAAGAAGGAAGGATGATTGATTGACCAAGGATTGAGGAGGCCTAGTACTCAGGCTTTTGCAGTCTGCCAGGTAACCACTTCAATATATGCTTTCTGGGTTAAGAGCATTGGATAGGTTTTTGATTTGAATCCTTCTTTGAAACCCACTTTCTACCTGGATGATCTTTTAGAAATTAACTCCAACTTTCGTAGGTTTTCTTTCCTTATCTGTGCTACAATAATGAAAAGAATAACTATATCCCAGCATATCAATTGAGATGATATAAATAAAGCCAACTGTATAAGGAAGTTATTTTTATTGTCATTCAGGTTTTTCATCTCAGTTTTCCTGGGAGCATAGTCATCATTATCCCATTCTTCCCATCTCATTGAGGCCAGAAGACAAAACAGAATCATGGGTTGGAAAACCCTATGGAATCCCTGGAGCTGATTCTCAGAGGAAATTTCTGTTGAGAATACCAAGGGCCCTGCCCTGACAATAATCTGGGGCAGTGTCTCCACAGCCCAGGTGCAGGGTTGAGACAAGCTAGGGATAGAGCAGTAGTCTTCAGAAGTCTCTGGAATCTCTGGGTTTTGGAAAGACCTTGTAAAGGATGTTTGTTTTCTCTTTGCCCCCTCTCCTCCCCCTGCTGCTTCTTTTCCCATTTCTTCTGGCAACAGTATTCTTCTTTCCTAAGGTAAAGTCACTGGATGTGGTTCAGATTGGGCTCATTGGGCCCTGCACCCCCTCCCTACTTCCTGCCCCGGGAGTGAGCACATGACCCAGGATTGGCCAATCAGGTGACACCATGCCGTAGCCACAAGGATTGGTTCAGGGGTGGAAATGTAATTTAAGCTTTACCAACGGAAACTTTCCTGGGACTTTCATGCCAGAGCTATCAGGAAAGACTTGCTTGTTACTCTGGAGTTGCTGAGTATATGAGTGTGGCATCTTGCTACATAGAAAGCCTATTCAAGAACAAAGCCAAATAGGGCCACAATGTGGGGAGACCCAACCTGATGTTAGTGTGAGCTTTTATAACCATCCATGCCTGAGGGCAGCACCACCTCTCCTGCTGTGTAGCTTGTTGCCTAACTTGAGTTAGGTCTCTGTCATTTACTATCCAAACGATTCTGACTAGCACAGGCCTACTCAGCATCCTGTTTACACACTCCTGTAACCCTGGAAGCTGGAGCCCCTTGATCTGCTATAGCTGGAGCCCCTGCCTTTGATTCTAATCTGAACTTGGTTTAAGGGACTATGAGAAACTAACCAGCCTCTTGTCTTATTTCTTCTATTGACAGCCCCTTCTTTGTACCCCAGCCTCAATAGTTGAAGCCCTGTCTTACTTCATTATCCTGGCTCTTTGCCTTTTCAACTCTCCTATGGACAGGCTCTGAACCTAGGACTCCATGGCTAGAACCCACCGTCTGCTGCTACATAGCTTGAATATTACCTGAGCCTGTCTAGACTTCCACCTGTGGTTCATACCAGTCCTGTTTGATGCAAACTACCACTCCTAATCCCTGTGTACCATGGGTCTACCCATCCCACAAATGGCCAAGTTGCAATTTTATCAACTTGAGGCCTCACAGTACAACTTTCCCAAACTATGGGACTCGATTCAGTGGGACATAAATAGATATTCCATTAACATAGAGGGGAAAAAACAAAGCTGGCAATAGTTTTTCTTTAATTTTATCTTTTAAAATATATTAAAAAATAGAGTAGCATTTTACATAGGAGTTATCTTCTAAAGTTGGTACTTAAGGAAAAAATCTTATCTTGTCAAAACTGCCTTTGGTAAACCCTTGACACAAAGCATAGCAAACAGATCTTCTACCTTCCAACAAGTCCACCAGAGCCTATTTTTCCTCCAGCCCTGGAACAAGTTGCTATTTTTCCAGTTTTGCTCCAGGTGAAGGTGAAAGAAGAGGCTTTTTTTAGGGAACATGTTGAGTGGAGAGGATGTATCTAGATTCTTAGGTAGGGTGGGCAAGAGAGTCACTCTGTGAAAGGCATGTGGGAACAGAAACTGGCTGAAGGCCCAACTCAAGTATCCCATCTCACACTTGGTTTGGGGCCCCCCAGTCACTCAGTCATTACATTGTTTAAATTGCGCTGTCTCTCCAGGCACCCGTGGAACATGTATAACTGGATTTGAGGGAATTAAGTGCATATAAGATAAGATTCCACCATATGAGAGAAAGATATTTATCATTATAAGGTACTCTCATAATAATCTGCTTTTATATATAATAATTTGCTTTTAAGAAATTGTGTGCCAAGAATACCAGGAAATCAAATCACTTGTTACATGCAGTTGTGACACATGATCTATGTATTGGTGCATAAAGGAACATTTACTAACTATACTCTTCATCATCAGTTCTATATCTGGCTTAAGTAACATGTCTTATTTTATAATTTAATATATCTGTTTATTATTTAGTGTTTGTTGCATAGTAAACATAGGAATCACATTGTGTTAATCCTAATAATATTATTAATAAGAAGAAGTAACACTTGGGTAAGGGCTTGCCATACATCAGTTATTTTCCAAGCAACTTTGCATTTAGTAGCTCATTTAATTCTTTTGTTAAAAAGATTTTATTTATTTATTCATGAGAGACACAGAGAGAGAGGTAGAGACATAGGCAGAGGGTTCCCCACAGGGAGTCTTATGCAGGACTTGATCCCAGGACCCTGGGATCATACCCTGAGCAGAAGGTAGACGCTCAACCACTGAGCCACCCAGGTGCCCATGTAACTCATTTAATTCTTACAACAACCTTTGTCCCCATTTGATAGACGAGAAACTCAAGGCTCAAAGCAGTGAAGGATTATTGAATCCACAGTTCCAGATCTCAAATCCCAGGCATGGACGTGGTTATTTTGGCAGTCAGCGGAGAGAATGCATATGAAAGTGCCTATTATATTCAAAAAGATTATTTTGACTCTTTTTTTATATTCAAGTATAATTAACATAGAGTTATATTAGTTTGAGGTATACAATATATGATTCAACAATTCTATACATTTCTCAATGCTGATTGAGATGTGTCCTTTTAATCTCTTTTATCTATTTCACCCATTTCCCCTATCCATCTCCCTTTGATGGCCACCAGTTTGTTCTCTACGTTTAAGAGTCTAGTTTTTTGTTTGCATGTTTTTTCTTTGTTCATTTGTTTTGTTTCCTAATTCCATGTATGAGTGAAATCATATGGCATTTGTCTTTCTCTGACTGACTTATTTCACTTAGCATTATACCTTGTAGATCCATCCATGGTGTTGCAAATGGCAAGATTTCAGTCTTTTTTATCACTGAGCAATATTCCATTGTATCTATACCACATCTTCTTTATCCATCCCTCTATTAGTGGGCACTTGGGTTGCTTCCATATCTTGGCTATTGTAAATAATGCTGCAATAAACACAGGGATGCACATATCTTTTCCAAGTAGTATTTTCATTTCCTTTGCGTAAATACCCAGTAGTGGAATTACCAGATTATATGGCAATTCTATTTTTAAGTAAAAAAAAAGATTGTTTTTAGGGACGCCTGCGTGGCTTAGCAGTTGACGTCTGCCTTTTGCACGGGGTGTGATCCCGGGATTCTGGATCGAGTCCCACATTGGGCTCCTTGCAGGGAGCCTACTTCTCTCTTGGCCTGTGTCTCTGCCCTCCTCTCTCTGTATCTCTTATGAATACATAAATAAAATCTTTTAAAAAAATAAATAAAATAAAATCTTTAAAAAAAAAAGATTGTTTTTAAAAATAACTGCTGTTGGTGGAGCTCTGGCGCTATGCCAGACATTGAGAAGCATTTGTCACGCCTTTTTTTGTTTAATTATGGACTCTATGAACAGATGCAGAAAGGGAGGCTCAGGTTAAGTGACCTGGCCAGGGAAATTTAGCCAGGATTATGGAATAGGTTGCTCTAACCCTTAGTGAATAAACTATACTCTCTGCCTTTAGAGATGCAAGTTTGCATCATCAGCATCACAAAGAGTTGTGGGGCATTAGCCATTACGGAACTGTGAATTAAAACCACAATGAGAACCACTCACAGCTCACTAGGATTCCCAACGTCCAAAAACCAGATAAGAGCAAGTGTTTGGTTAAGGATGTGGAGAAACTGGAACATACATTGCTGGTGGGAATATGGAATGGTGTAGCCAACTCCAAAAACAGGTGACTCCTTTCTCAAAATGTTGAAAATAAAGTTACAGATGATCTTTTAGTTTCACTTGTAGGTCAGACCCAAGAAAACTGAAAACGTGTTCATGCAAACACAGATACACCAGCATTATCCATAATAGCCCCAAACTGGAAACAACCCGAAATGTCCACCAAAAAAAAAAAAAAGGTCTATCCAGACAATGGAATATTACTTGGCCATAAAGAGGAATGAAGTAGAAATACATGTGCCAACATGAATGCACTTTGGTAACATGATGCCGAGTGGAAGAAGCCAGACACAAAGGACTACATAGTGCATGATTCCATTTCTATGACATATCCAGAATAGGCGAATTCTACAGATAAAGAGTAGATCAGTGGATCACCAGAGCTACAGGGGAGCAGAAGGATTGGGAGTGATGGCTCAGGGCTGTGGAGTTTCTTTTTTGAGGTGATGAAAATGTTCTAAAATTGATTGTGGTGATGGTTACACAACACTGAATGTGATAAAACTCACTAAACTGTATATTTTATTTTTATTTATTTTTTAAAGATTTATTTATTTATTTGAGAGAGAGAGCAAGCGAGTATGTGAGCAGGGGGAGGAGCAAAGGGAGAGGGAGAGAATCTCAAGCAGACTCCATGCTGAGTGCAGAGCCTGATGTGGGGCTTAATCATGACCTGAACCAAAGTCAAGAGTCAGATGCTTAACCGACCTAGCCACCCAGATGTCCCTAAATTGTACACTTTAAATGAGTGAGTTATATAGTGTATGAACTATATCTCAGTAAACTATTAAGAAACAAAACCAAAAAAGCAAGGGAGGGGCCTTTCTAACACTAGAGAGGACTTAAAGTTACATTGACAAGTCTAGTCCTATTCCTCCCCTAAGTGGTGGTGATTCAGACAGATGCCAGCATTATCACTAGATGTGCCCTGAATCCTTGCCTCCTCCCTCAGAACCCAAGGTGTTGCCCTGTTTGCTACTTTGCCCAGGCATGCCCTGCCCAGCTCACCCTGGCAGGCCTGGAGTAGAACGCAAAGAGCCATTGCCTCTTATGGCTTCTTTTTGCAGCAGACTGGCACTATTTCCTGCCACCTGCCGCTGTACCCCGACTTCAACCCTTCCCCCCACCTCCAGCCACAGCTTGCTATTAGAAAAGTTTCAGAATTAAAACCACATAGAATTCAAGATGTGCACCAGAAGCTGCACCTTGGGGATTTTTGTACTATCGAACACTGCAGACATTTCGGGTAATCCCCACACCCTGCTTACCTGATGTAAGAAAAGATGATCACATGGAAGATCCACTTAATGGTGCCATAATTCATGCTCTGGATCCGGATGATTTTGTTTGTCTCATACTGGAAAATATCGTTACAGCTGCAGCAGGCAGACATGGTGAGAGGCTCACTCTCCACTAGGGTCTGAACGAGGAGGGTTCAATCCTTCCAGACCAAGCCACAGCAGGCCTACCAGTAAAAGGAAAATGAAACATTCAGATTCTTAGCAGGAGCCTTTAGGTTTGAGTTCATCCAATGACAGCTGAGTGGGGGCGGGTCCTGGCAACTGCCCCAGATGTGGCAGGGGATAAACAAGAGAAGGGAAGTCCTACAGGCTTGGCTGGCAGATGACCCTGCTCCAGCCGGCCTCCCCCAGATGCCCGCACAAAGATGGTGTTCAAAGGAAGGGCATTTTTAGAATTCTGCTTTATCCCCTTCTTCTTTCACTTTTTTGGACTCCTTTCAGTTGGGGGAAAGGGGCAGCCCTTCAAATGTCAGGAGACCCAGTGCTTCCATTGTGCCTTAATAAAGAGCCTAGATCTTTCTGTTGCCTCAAGGCCCACTCAAAGGCTGACTGATTCATTTCCACAACCCTTTGTTCAGCCCCAGATGTCTATGAACACTGGGTGAACGGGGTCTCCCTCTTCTCCCTCTGCACACTTCCTCCACAGCACTCTGGTCTGTAGATGGTGGGGGGAATCCCAGCTGGGGCTGGGAGGGGAGGAAGACTTTATTTATATCCTGGAGATTTCCTGCATGACCCTTAAGATCCAATCTCTGCTCTGCCCCCAGAATTCCACTCATGACCTAGGCCAATCAGCCTAAGACCAGCAGAAACAAACTTGCCATTCAACGAAATTTGGTTTATTGCCTCATTCAGTGAGACAGAGCTCATGCCAGAGGAGTCATCATCAAAGGATCATCATCAAAGGGACAGAGTTACCATAGGATTATGGACTATGGTGGAGTCTAGATTAAATTTAAGTGAAAGCATTTTTTGACAGGCTCAAAACAAAGCAGATTTGTATAAAACGGTCAACTCCAGATCTGGATTGCAGATTGGACCCAGGGCCCTGATTCCCTGGAAGGAATAAAGCTAAGGCAGGCGTTGAATGTTGTATCTAGAAACCATTTATCTGAAGCTCTGCACCAAAGGTACAAATTGAGGCTGTTTCTCTGGGGCCAGGTGACTTAGATCCTCCAGGCAAAAGTGGACTATTTCTTTCTTACTGATGCAATTTCCAATAGCAAATGTTCTGATAGTCTATGATTTTAGAGGATGACATTTCTAGTAAGAAAGTGGCAATCACTCAAAAAAGATGAGGAGAGGTGGCATTATCACTTTATCTAATAAAATATTGTTTCCTATTATTTTTGCAGCTGACTTTATCTATTTCTGCTCTTACAACCTGTTAAGTGGCCACACTAATTTTTACTTTTCCAGTCTGAACTAAATTTTACTTTTTCACTCATGTGAGCTACACCAGGAGCTACCTTACCTCCTGGCTCTCAGTTTAGGAGGCTGGAGAGCAGGAGGAAGGTGAGATTGAATGCAAAGTTTCTTGGTCTTTCTCACAAGTGCACATGGCAGGTCTCCTGGTCTTACTGCTGAACTCCTACGCTGATCCCACATGCTCTCCCCTCTACTTCCTCCACCTTCTGTGTACTATCTCTCCTACCCCCACTTCATGAATACTGTTCTTAATAAGCTTACCAATGAGTTCTTAGTTGCCATATTTAGTGATATATTTTATTCCTTATCCTATTTGACTTTTTGGACAAACATCATGTACTGTTCTCTACCCCGCACCCCTTTTTAAAAGATTTTATTTATTTGACAGAGAGAGAGAGAGCTCGCACAAGCAGGCAGAGCGGTAGGCAGAGCAAGAAGCAGGCTGTCTGCTGAGCAGAGAGTTGGATGCAGGACTCAATCATGACCTGAGCCAAAGGCAGATGCTTAACTGACTGAGCCATCCAGGCACCCCTCACTTTCTACTTCTTGAGCAATTTCTTCCCTTGATTTCCATGACTCCCCTGGGTCCCTTCTTCTAGTTTCTTATTTTTTTTTTTTTTAAGATTTTATTTAAGAGAAGGAGACAGCATACAAGACAGAGTGAGCACAAGTCGGGGGAAGGGCAGAGGGAGAAACAGGCTCCCCGCTGAGCAGGGATCCCAATGTGGGGATCATGGAATTATGACCTGCACCAAAGGCAGATGCTTCACCCACTGAGACACCCAGGCACCCCTAGATTATCATCTTTACCTCCGTGACTCTTCTCCTTTTATGTATCAGTTCTAGCAAATTCTGTTTCAGTATTTTTTATATTTCTATCAGTCATGATAGAACAGGTTATGTTGCAATAACAAACAGCCCTCCAAATTCCATGGCTTAAAACAATGTCATTTTATTTCTCATCCACAATAAATATTCACCATGGATCACCCAGGAAGCTCTGTTCATCGTAGTCACTCGGAAAGCAAAACTCATGGAACAGTTACTATCTTGAACTCTTGAATGAGAAATCTGGCAGCTTTTACAGTGGTATTTAAATGTTCTGAACTTGAGGCACCTGGGTGGCTCAGTTGGTTAAGCGTCGGACTCTTCATTTCAGCTCAGGTCATGATCTCAGGGTCCTGGGATAGAGCCCCAGGTGGGGCTCTGTGCTCACTCAGGAGTCCGCTAGAGATTCTATCCCTCAAAAAAAAAAAAAAAAAAAAAAAAAAAAAGAGATTCTATCCCTCTCCCTCTCCCTCTGTCCCTCCCCTGTCCTCCCACTAACGTGCATACTCACACTCTCTTTAAAATAGATAAATATCAAAAAACAAAAAACTCTGACCTAGAAATGATGCACTCCCTTTTACCCCTAACTCATTGGTCAAAACTCGTCACTTGGCCCCATCTAACCACCAAGGAACCAGGAAATGCAATCTCACCAAATATCCCCATCCCCCTTGCCCCAGTATCCAGAAACAGAAGAAGCAGACATATTTGGTAAATAGCACTAATGACTTCTCTGTCTTCCTGGGAAATTTCATCCACACACATTCTTTTAAGAATCACCAAATACTAAAGAAAAGGGGATAGAAAGAGGAATACATGTATATATTATATTTTAACTATGCATGGAATACAGCTGGAAATAGGACTGGAAGTAGGAAATAGAAATTACTACATAATTTAGGGGCCCAGTGCAAAATGAAAATGTGGGGTCCCTTACTCAAGATTAAGAATTTCAAGATGGCAACAGCAGAGCATTAAATCAAGTTCAGATCCGTTCTAGATCCTTATGTAACTGCACGAGTTATCCTCCTAAATCTGTGAAGCTTGCTGTGTCTGGAAGGATATACAAGATGATCTCTGGGGAGGGAACTGAGGCATTTGTCAGTGTTTGTCAAATGACTTATTTATCACTTTTCTATGAAGTTTTTCTACCATACCCATCCATCACTTTTTGAAAATCACTGATAGATTTTAAAAGTTTCTATTTCCAGACCAAATCAGCCTTCTGAAGTGCCACACTTGTACAGTCTATGAGCCTTCAGACCTAAAATTCCCATAGACACTTAAAATCACATCTTCAGAATGGCACACTTCTCCACAAAATAATAGTGCATATAGGGACTGATTAAGGGGAGAGTGGACACACGGACGTGGACTACTTTTCCTTTACACTCAGCTTGAGGGGAAGGGTGGTTTTTATTTTATTTTATTTTAAAGATTTTATTTACTTATTCATGAGAGACACAGAGAGAGAGGCAGGGACACAGGCAGAGGGAGAAACAAGCTCCATGCAGGGAGCCCGACGTGGGACTCCTGAGTCTCCAGGGTCAGGCCCTGGACCAAAGGTGGTGCTAAACCGCTGAGCCACCCGGGCTGCCCCAAGGAAGGGTGGTTTTTAATGGGAGGTGTAGTGTCAAGGGAAGATTGGGAAAGGGGGTGGTTAAGATGGAAACATTTGAGCCATTCAAAGATGTTCAAAGTGGAATGTCAAGAATGATTCAGGTCTCTGTTTCTTTGTGAAGTAGGAAGTCAAATCATTAATTGAATGGGGCTTGAGGGCTTGGGTGAATTTTTCTTAGTCAAGGGTGTGTATGTTTCTGGTTACAGGCCAGAAAATCAAGTGACCTTCAGCAGAAAAGGTAGTTTTTTGAGGAAACACTGTTGTCTTACAGAGCTCAAATGCAGGAAACATGGTGAGAATTTATTAATAGGGAAATTAAAATGTCCCACGCTGAGGTTGCAGTTTGGGTTTGTCTGAAGCTGTGTGGTCCTTCCTTGTCTGTCTCTCTCTGCACCCACTGTGCATCTCCATAAACATGGGACTTCTCTGTCCCTCTGGGGGCATGTCACCAAACAAGGCTATCATAGCATCCACATTAAGTGGCCACAGTTCAAGTGAGGCCCCAGACCCACAGCTTAATTCCAGAGTCCCAGAAGAGTAAATCTGATTGGTTTGGCTATCTATCTCTGGTCCAATTACCTAAAGCTATGGGCGGGATCAAAGAAGAAACAGGACATCAGGGGCCTATTGGGATATAGCAGGGGGGGGGATTTAAGGTGTAGGAGGGGGGAGAAGAAAGGAGGGAAGGGAGGGAGAGGGAAGTAAGGAGGAAGAGAAAGAAAGAAGTGTGACTCTCAAAGGACAGAGGCTCCTAGGCTGGAAGACTCAGGTTAGATACTCTGCTCTCATGGGACAACACTGAGGCAGTCTAGGCAGTTTCTCAGAGGTCTGTAGTGGGATTGAGACCCAGATGCCTACAGCAGTGACCTGTTCTTCAATGCTTCCTGTATTGGCTGCCTTCTCTCCCTGTCCCACTTCCCCACCTTACTGGCCTCACCTCCCCTAATGAAGTACTTGCACCTGAATTCTTGCCTTACAGTCCACTTTGGGGAAACTCAGTCTATTTCAACCTCCTGTGGCTGCTGTTACGGAGTCAGGCATTTATGCTGAAAGCAATAGGTGCATCTGTAAGCAGAGTTGTGGTATGACTTCCTTTACACTTTAGTAAAATCACTAAAGTGCACCGTGGAAAGCGGATAGAAGGGGGGCAGGAGTGGAGGCAGGGGATCTGCCCAGGGAGAGGGTACAGTGACATGTAAGGGGGCTGAAGGAGGATCTCTGAAGGATCCAATACCAAGAGGCATCAGAGAAGGAGAGAAAAATGAGGAGGGAGCGTGTACCCAGAAGCCAACAGAAGAGCGGTTCCCAATTGGACATCCACATGCAGAAGAATGAAACTGGACCATTCTCTTACACCATACACAAAGATAAACTCAAAATGGATGAAAGATCTAAATGTGAGACAAGATTCCATCAAAATCCTAGAGGAGAACACAGGCAACACCCTTTTTGAACTTGGCCACAGTAACTTCTTGCAAGATACATCCACGAAGGCAAAAGAAACAAAAGCAAAAATGAACTATTGGGACTTCATCAAGATAAGAAGCTTTTGCACAGCAAAGGATACAGTCAACAAAACTCAAAGACAACCTACAGAATGGGAGAAGATATTTACAAATGACCTATCAGATAAAGGGCTAGTATCCAAGATCTATAAAGAACTTATTAAACTCAACACCAAAGAAACAATCCAATCATGAAATGGGCAAAAGACATGAACAGAAATCTCACAGAGGAAGACATAGACATGGCCAACAAGCACATGAGGAAATGCTCCGCATCACTTGCCATCAGGGAAATACAAATCAAAACCACAATGAGATACCACCTCACACCAATGAGAATGGGGGAAATTAACAAGGCAGGAAACCACAAATGTTGGAGAGGAAGTGGAGAAAGGGGAACCCTCTTACACTGTTGGTGGGAATGTGAACTGGTGCAGCCACTCTGGAAAACTCCTCAAAGAGTTAAAAATAGATCTGCCCTATGTCCCAGCAGTTGCACTGCTGGGGATTTACCCCAAAGATACAGATGCAGTGAAACGCCGGGACACCTGCACCCCGATGTTTATAGCAGCAATGTCCACAATAACCAAACTGTCCATTGAAAGATGAATGGATAAAGAAGATGTGGTTTATGTATACAATGGAATATTCCTCAGCCATTAGAAACAACAAATACCCACCATTTGCTTTGATGTGGCTGAAACTGGAGGGTATTATGCTGAGTGAATTAAGTCAATCAGAGAAGGACAAACATTATATGGTCTCATTCATTTAGGGAATATAAAAAATAGTGAAAGGGAATAAAGGGGAAAGGAAAGGAAAATGAGTAGGAAATATCAGAGAGGGAGACAGAACATGAGGGACTCCTAACTCTGGGAAACGAACAAGGGGTGGTGGAAAGGGAGGTGGGCGGGGGGTGGGGGTGACTGGGTGACGGGCATTGAGGGGGGCACTTGATGGGATGAACACTGGGTGTTTACTATATGTTGGCAAATTGAACTCCAATAAAAAAAAAATCAGAAAAAAGAGCGGTTTCCAAATAAGCCAGCAGCCACAGGAGAAAAGAAAATTGACAGATAAGTTAATGGAATAGGACAGAATCAAGAATTGAACACAAAGGTGAGTACTTAGCGAATGACAGAAGCGTTTAAAATCAAGGAGGAAAAATTACTCGAAATAGGACCTCAGAGCAATTGGCTAACCATTTAGAAGTGTGTGGAGGCAGGAGGTTATGGTATTCTAACTTTTTATATTTTAACAGATACGTAACTGTTTGAAATGTGGTAGAATGATCAAAATTGAGCAAAATCAGCTTCACAAAGAGACATGCCAGTCACCGTTCTGTTCGTGTTTGTGTTGTGCACATTTTGCATTTGGGTAGAGAATCCAAACAAAGATAACCAGATGCCTCCCCCCTTCTTTTTTCCTTTTTTAAAGATGTATTTATTTTTAGGGAGACAGAGAAGAGACAGAAAGTGGGAGAGGGGCAGAGGAGGAGAATCTCAAGAAGACTGCCTGCTGAGTGAGGAGCCAGGCTGCTGGGCTCAATCTCATGACCCTGATATCATGATGTGAGACAAAATCAAGTCTGTCGCTCCCAAATTAAGTCAGTCGCTCAACTGACTGAGCCACCCAGGTGCCCCTGGATGCCCTTTGAAATAACTCAGCTGACACCACACTCTCACCTGGCTGGTGTTTGGTTCTTCCCCCTACCAAACTCTATGTTGGTGTCAGTACCAGTGTGGATTTGCAGTAAAGATACTATAGGAGCCTCTTAATCTCCTTCAGGAGTACAGTGTTTGAGCTGGGAACTCACTGTGGTTTCTCACTTGGTAACTGGAGCTACTAAAATAAAGCATGTCAAGTGATTTTTTTCCTCTGTATTTCTCCATGGCAATTTCTTGTGAACATGCCTTTCTGACCCTCTCTTCCTTACGTCTCATCATCTAACTCAGAATTCTTATAATAATTTGGTCAAGAGTCTACTGCTTAGGGATGTCACAGAGTTAAGAGAGATTCCAGTGCTCTAGTATTCAAAACAGTTTTTCTTCGAGTTACACTAAGCCAGTGCTGCCTAATGGGGTGGGCAATAACTACGTGTGGCCATTTAAATTTGAATTAATTATAATTAAATGAAATTTAAAATTCAGTTCTTCATTCTTACTCACCGTATTTCAAGTGTTCAATAGCCACATGTGGCAGTGAAGATACAGAACATTTACACCATTGTAGCAAGTTCTATTGGCCAGCACCGCTGACTAAATTTGTGAGATAGAGGAAAAGGGAGTATAGTTGCAGGTAAGTGAGGAGGGTGAGGGCTGGCCCAATCAGAAGGTATCCATTTTCTGTGTGAAATAAGAGGCAGATGTGCCTGAGGAGAGAGAAAGTCAAGGCTGAAGAGTGGGAGGTTCAATGAGAGTGAAGAAGATTCAAAACAGTTGCTATGGTGAACAGAAGAGAGCCAACAAGGAAAACAGGAATTCCAGGGTGCCACTGAGAATTAAAAACCATGAATTGGTTGTTGCAATGCCTATGTGACTGAGATTATAATAAGGGCCTGGGGCCTTCCCACCTATAGGATCCACCTCTCACCTCCACATTTCAAGGACCCATCAGGTCTTGCCAAGTGGTTCAAATAGTTTTAGAATTTGTAATCATTGGTATCTACTATGTCTATTTTGGTTTTTTACATTTGTTCTTGAATCAGTGTGAGTGAAGCTACATCTCTGCTTCTCCTTCCCCCTAAGTCACCTCCTTCCCCCTAAGTCACCTCCCTTGCTAGCCCCACAACATAGGGCAGAAAGCTTTTCTTTGTTTCCCAACTCAATACAGGCACAAGGAATGACTGGTTGTTCACTCAATTTGTTCTGGGTAAACTCGTGCTATATTTTTCATAAATGCTCGATTTCTTTTAATCCCAGGATCTCCTCTTCCCTCCATTCCATCTAAGCCCAATATACACATCCTTCTTGGGAACTTTAAAAATCTATTTCCTAGTCAAGACAGCTGGCCACTTCATATAATAACTGGGTCTTCTGTGACCCTAAACACAGAGGCTGGGGATGGGTAGGGAAAACTGGGGATTTCCTTCTAATGGTGGATGGTAGAGAGGTCTCAGGTTTCTACAGGACCAAGGACCTATCAGTCTTAGCAGGACAAATATGAAAAATATGAAAATAGAAATAAATTTACATTGATCCAGGGCTGAACTTTTGCTGGAGGTTGAGAATTGTGTTACTGGAGTGCTTTTGTCTGAAGGTAACAGAATACCAGACTCAAAGTGGCTTAAATATAAAATAAATTATCTCATATATAGGCTATCCAGAGAGAGGACAAAATTTAGGAGTTGATTTAGTGGCTTGAAAGCATCATCAAGGATCCAGGTTCTTCCTGTCTGTCTGTGTGGTCACCCTTATTGATTCATCCTCAGAAAGATAGTCAGTTCTTCTGTCTTTGATGGGAAAATCTTTTCTGGAACCCCTTTCTCCTCACCTCACTCTACTTTCTGGTGCTAGAAGTGAGTCACACACCTGATCCTCCCCTAGAAAGAGAGAGGAAATGACCCTGATTGGCTTGGATTTATCATACGGGTTGGAGTAGATGCTGGGCCGTCACCCACAATATCTACTACTCAAACACCGGAAAGAAAGTGGCTAAAATGGAGAGCAGGAGGGCACTTGGGTGGCTCAGTCCATTGAGCACCTGACTTGATTTCAGCTCAGGTCACAATCTCAGTGTCATGGGATTGAGCCCTGAGTTGAGCTCCTTGCTCAATGGGGAGTCTGCTGGAGATCCTCTCCCTCCCTCCCTCTCTCTCCACCCCTGCATCCCCCACTTGCATGTGCTCTCTTCTCTCTCTCTCTCTAAAATAAATAAATCTAAAAGTGAACTATAATGAGGACCAGGGAATCTCTGATGGATAGGGAAGGAAGTGAAGGAAGGAGAGTCCTAAGAAGGAGAAAGTAGAAGGGTCAAGACATCCTGGACTTCAAAGAACTACAAAGCCTGAAATAACTGAAAGAATAGAGGATACAGCCTGTGGCCAGAGAAATTTAAGACCTTAGAGGAAGATTAGTTCTAGGAGAAACTGACGTCCAGGACATGGTCAAAGAATGTGGTGGGCAAAGTAGCATGAAGGCAAAGATCATTGGAATGAGGATGGACAAGAACCGAGGGCTCAGGAAGTTGACCG
Source organism: Canis lupus dingo (assembly GCF_003254725.2). Taxonomy (NCBI): domain Eukaryota; kingdom Metazoa; phylum Chordata; class Mammalia; order Carnivora; family Canidae; genus Canis; species Canis lupus. The sequence continues at coordinate 8,326,537 of NC_064268.1, forward strand.
GGTCTTGGGTAATCTCACAGTCAATAAAGTCATCAGTATGGTGGTAGGAACTGGGGTGGGGAGGAAGGATAAGCTAGATGCTTAAGTCTGCTAAGAATAAGGGTGATTGATTGATTGATTGATTGATTAGTAGATATCAGCAATGAAAAGGCACAGAAAGTGGTTCAGTCAGATGCCGGGAGCCTCAGAGTTTACTCAAGTTGGAGGATCACTGATCTGGAACTAGAGGTGGAGAGGACACCAGGGAATGGGAAAAGGATCAGCATCCTCTGGGGAGGACTTTAAGGACTCTCATCAGGGACCCAGGTTATACTTGGGGCAGCAAGTAGAAGGGACTCTGTGTGCTGAGGTCACAACATAAAAAAGAAAAGAGCATGCCCTCCATTCTTCTCTTTCTCCTTCTCACAGGTTGGAATGAAACTGGGAGGTGAGCCAACTTTGACCCAGAGTATCAGAAATCATACTCTTCACCCACTAGTTAAGTCCAAACTCTTTCCAAGTGTCAGTTATTCCCCAGAACTTACCAGTATCTCAGGACACTCAAGTGTCCATTCAAAATCTATTCTCTTTTTCTTTGTTAATATGGTCCCCAATTTTCTTCAGGTTTCAAATCCTCAGGAAAGATAACTCTATCCTCAACTCAGGTGGATCATGTTAATCCCATTCTACCTATAGGTGACTGGTTCAGGAATGGGGAAACAAACCCATTATGGCCACTGAAACATGAGGTAAAGTTTTTTAGGGATCTTCTGAAAAAGGGACCTCCTTGGTCATTCCTGAGAAAAAGACCTGAGGAGAAATGGTCTTTCTAATGTGAAGTGCTCAGGATGGTAGGGCAAAACAATGCAAAGAACTTGATTAGAGCCTCTGGGTTAACTACTTCTGGAGCCACCCTGCCTGGGGCTTCTTTTTTATCTCATTTAAGTATCTCATTTAAGTAATTTTAACTGGGCTTTCTTTAACTCAGACCTGAAGCATTCTGTTTTATGAAGCATTGCTGGCGAATCCTTGTGAAGTTCATTGGGAAGCTGGCAGACAACACTTCTAAAATTCCCAAACAGAGATACAACTTCTGTGGGATCACAGTGTACAGCATTCCCTGAAGTACAGAGACAAGCAAGGATCTAAATGCCCAAAGGCAGCCTTCCTGGGTGCTGGGAGGTATTTTATCACCTTGGCAGGCTACCACTTCTGCCTTCTTTTCCTTGGTGTCCTTGCCCTGGCATCCCGTGCTAATAGATGGATCATGAAGTATGCTCTTGCATGTGGCTCAGGTACCTGCTACTTTGTATACCCAAAGCCTCAGTTTCTTTCTCTTTTCTCATTCCCCTCATGACAGTTCTGCCAGCTTCTCTTTTAGTCCAACTAACATAAGAGATGCTCTCACGCAAATGATGGGTTGGTTAACTATCTCTAATTTTCCAAAATCCAAAAACTTTTTTTTTTTCCAAAAACTTTTTTTAACATCGTGGCAAAATAAACATAATTTTTTACCATTTTAACCATTTTTAAGTATACAGTTCAGTGGCATTAAGTGCATTCACATGCTTGTGAGGCTGTCACCACCATCCCCCTTGTAAATTTTCATCACCTGAAACTGAAATTCTGTCCGCATTAAGCACTGATTCCTTGTTCTCTCCTCCAAGCCCCTGGAAACCACTTCCTGTCTTTTTTGAACTTGACTACCTAGGACCCTCATGTAATTGGGGGTCATACAATATTTGTCATTATGTGTCTGGCTTATTTCACTTGGCATAATGTCTGCCAGTTTCATCCATATTGTAGCACATGTCAGGATTTCCTTCCTTTTTAAGGCTGAATAATATTTTATTGTGTGGATTGAGCACATTGTGTTTATCTTTTTGTTCACCAATGGACATTTGGGTTGTTTCCATCTTTTTGGCTATTGTGAATAAGGCAGCTACAAACATGGCTGCACAAATTTCTGTTCACATCCCTGTTTTTAATCTTTGGTAGAAGTGGAATTGATGGAGCATACCGTAATTCTATTTACTATTCTGAGGAGCCAAGTTTATTGCTTACTTACTTATTTAAAAAATTTTGTCTACCTACAAAGATATCCACATTTGATTGATAGCTTCTCCTTTTAAACTCAAAATCTGAATTCAGGGGTGCCTGGCTGGATCAGTTGGAAGAACACGCAACTCTTGATCTCTGGGTTGTGAGTTTGAGCCCCACGTTGGGTGTAGAGATTACTGAAAAAATAAAATATATTTTTTAAAAAGCTGAAATCATCACCCTTGGAAGGGTGAAATACTTTCCTTGTATTAGTGAATCACCATCTCTGTCATTAAAGCAGAGATAAAAACCATTTGTTTAATTGCAGCAAGGCATTCAGATACAGAGAATAGAGGAGGAAAGGAGAATAAGGTTGTGCTGAGAAGGTGGAAATTTAGAGCGTGAAACAAAAAGCAAAAGCAGAGAGACAGAGGGAAGGCAGAGAGGAGTAGAGGGCGGAGCTGTGGCATGAAGACCCATCAGTGTCATGGGTCCCTAGAGTGATCCAGAATAGAGAATTACTCCCTAGTTCTGGACTCCCAAGAGGCCTGTCCCAATTACAACTTCTCTTCTTGGTTTGTTTTTATTCTTTCATGAAATACCATCTTTCATATTTCTGTCTGAACATGTGCATAGTAAGCCCTTATGTGAATAAAAGGAAAAACCTCTGTCTCTGTACTCACACCACTTCTGACATCGAATGGGTGGGGTTTCCACACTAACCAGTTCTCCGACTATGTCTGGACACCAGTGGGGTGTCTTACAATTCAATTCTGACACTAGCTGCCTAGAGTTAGTGTAGACACCACAAGTGAAGGGCTCAGTCCCCTGGAGTGCCCCCACTTCAGATGGCAATCACAAGTAGTGGGTCCCCAGATGAATGACTTGGCTATAAATTGAGGGTTCCTACAACCCTTTCCTCAGGTATGATCATTTGCTATAGTGGCTCATAGGACTCAGGAGAACATGTTTACTAGTTTATTATAGAGGATTTAAGAAAGGATACAGATGAACACCCAGATGAAGAGGTACATCTGGCTGGAAGAGTTCTGAATACAGGAGCTTCTGTCTCCATGGAGTCGGAGTATACCACTGTCTCAGCAAGTAGAGGTGTTCTCCAAACTTGAAGTTCTCCAAACTCCATAGTTTAGGGATTTCTACAAAGGCTTCATTACACAGGCATGATCAATTATTAACTTAATCTCTAGTTCCTCTTCTCCCCAGAGGATGGGGGCTGGGGCTGAAAGTTCTAAGCTCCTAGTGATGGCTTGGTCTTTCTGGTGACCATTCCCCATTTTGGAGCTCTCCAGGAGCCCACCAAATGTTGCCTGACTAGGACAAAAGACCCTTTTATCACCAATGAAATTTTAAGGGATTTTGGAGCTCTGTGTCAAGAACCAGGGTTAAGGACCAAATATTAAAAGATGTCCTTAGCACCCTCTCACTCAGGAAATTCCAATGGTTTTAGGAGTCCCATGTCAGGAATCAGGAGCAGAGACCAAATATTTATTACTTATTATGCCACAGTGACATAATATGACTATTTATTCCTCACAAACAACTAAAACACAGGCTCATTGTCTTGGCCCTGTCAAACTGACAGTACCTCATGGCAAAGATGTTCACTTGCTTTGATCCTTTTTGTTGAGCACTCATCAGAGTAGTCTCAGTCCAGCTCAAGAGCATCAACGTTCATGGATAAGCCAATGAAATGGAGAGGATTGGAGATCCCTGGGTCGCTCAGCGGTTTAGCACCTGCTTTCGGCCCAGGGTGTGATTCTGGAGTCCCAGGATCGAGTCCCACATTGGGCTCCCTGCATGGAGCCTGCTTCTCCCTCTGCCTGTATCTGCCTCTCTCTCTCTCTCTCTCTGTCTCTCATTAATAAATAAATAAAATCTTAAAAAAAAAATAAAAAGGAATGGAGAGGACCTGGGGTCAGGTCACCAGACTGAGCTCAGAAGCATGGAGATGGTGATATGAGATAGGACAGGTATAGCAAACAGGAAATGAGGGCTACAGCCAAGGGGCAGACCAGAGGCTGAGCACAGAGTCTCTGGAGGCTCCAGGAAGAAGGGCTAGAGAGAGCACTCTAGTTCTCACTTGCTAGAAGAGGGAGAGGATAGTGGTAGAGTCCATGATTTGAAGATTTCTGTACTTCTCCCTGCCCATTTCATTGCTTTTATCAAAAGTCTCACTGTCCATTTTATCCAGTCAAACCTATTTCCCTTGGTTCTCACTCTTGCTTTTTTTTTTTCATACCCACCCCCATTTCCCTTATGCCTGGAACAGTCTCCCACTTAGCATCTGCCTGCCCAGTGCCTCGCCTTCCTTTACAATACCACCTACCACTTAGTTTCTCTGATTAAGTGAAAGTTGAATAATTACACTTCTTTCCTCAAAGTGCATCACTTAAATCCTAAATGTCCTTGGGGTTACCATACATGATGAAAGGTCTCTGATTGACTGATTTTCTTTAAGGGAATTAAATCAGAGTACTCATTAACAGCACCATGCCTGGTACATAATAATGTTCAGTAAATTGCAGCTATTAATTAATAATGATATGTTATTGGGGTGCCTGGGGGCTCAGTCAGTTAAGGTCTGACTCTTAATTTTGGCTCAGGTCGTGATCTCGGGGTCATGGGATTGCACCCATTGGCCTCTGTGCTCAGTGGAGTCTGCTAGGGTTCTTTCTCTCCTCCCACATACTCATGTGTGTTCTCTCCCTCAAATAAATTAATAAAATCTGTTAAAAAATGATGTGTTATTAGTAATATTACTACTAATAATAGTAATACTATTAGTAATAATAATAATTAGATGAGGATATAGGTTCTGAAAAGACAACTGGCCAATGGTCTGGCTTGCTTGGGCAAATGCCCATCCTTGTCCAATCAACCATGGTTAGGCCTATGAAGGCCTGCTGATTTCAGATTGAGTTAGAAGGAGGAGTTAGGTGTGGCAGAAAAATCTGTTGATCTCTTCTATAATTAAATATTTGAATATTGGGTTATTGAAACTGGGCATAGAGCAATTGTTGTCCTTGTCTTGACCAGTACACCATGTATATGTGCCCTCAAACCATGGCTTGCCACTCTGTATCCAGTGTTGATGTTATTTCTGAGTTCTGAAGTTCTAAAGTTATCTCACGTCTCCTGGCCGACTGTAAGTTCTTGAAACTAGAGTCTCCTAGGTTCCAGACACAATCCAGATGTCTAGGGAATGTTTGGTGAATGAGTGGATGGATTGTTGGATGGATGGACAATGAAAGAAGTAAGATAATACATGTCTCTCCTGAACATTAAGCCCTGAAGTATCAGCCTATGCTTCTCCAGGCCTTTCTCGCAATCCTTTCCCCATTCTTTTCGTTCAAGTGTTTACTAAGCACCTATTATGTGCAAGGGCCTGGGAATCCTGCTGAACATCCCATCCCACAAGACCTAGACAAGCGCCCCATGACAAAGAGTTGTCTTGTCCAAAGTGTCCATAGTGCTGAGCTGAGAAACCCTGGTTTATACAGGGTTGGCATCTAAGCTGTAAATTCAACTGTAAACTGTGAAATCAAGGGCCAAAATATAAGGCACATAGTAGGTGTTCAACGAATGTTTGTCAACCACATGAGTGGATGAATGATATCTTTCATTTGTAATTTGGCTGAGTGCCTGGTACAAGGCTGTGTCAGATAGCTGTCCCATAAATGGTTATTGACTTGTTCCTGTAAATACTGCCCTCTGAAGAGCCACTTGTGTACAGCTGGGGAGGATGTCCTCCTGGCTGGGGGACAGGATGGCTTCATAGCTGTGGTCTGGGGCTCCCATAAACTGCTGTGGGAAGCCACAGAGCAGAGGAGCAGACAGTGTTTCTCTACATTGTGATGGATTCATGGTCTCCTCTTCTGTCCTTCTTCTTTCATACTCCCAGCAGAGAAGGTTTAAAGGGCTCAGCCAAGTGAGAACCTGTGAATTCAGCTCCTCAGGAAAGGGAGGAAAAAAAAAAAAGAGCCCAGATTGAGGGTTATTGTTAACATATTTGAGGGAGATGAGGTGGAGCTCGAGGGGCAGGACTCTTCACCACATCTTTCTTTTTTCTTTCCTTTCCTTTTCTTTTCTTTTCTTTTTCTTTTCTTTTCGACTTTTTTACTTATTTGAGAGAGCAAGCAAGCAGGGTGAGGGGCAGCAGGAGAGGGAAAGAGAGTTTCAAGCAGACCCTGCGCTGAGTACAGAGCCCAACGTGGGGCTCAATCTCATGACTTTGAGATCACAACCTGAAGGGAAACCAAGAGTCTGATGCTTAACCCACTGTGCCACACCCTTCCTAATTCACTTATATAACAAATATTTACTGAGTGCCAGTGACTCTTTAAGGATATGTGAGTTAAGAAAAGAGACCCATACCCATTCTCTTGGAACTTATATTCTAGAGAAACAAAATGGACAATTGATAAGTAAGTCAGATATATAGTGTGTGAGGGAGGGGGCAATGTGCCTGATGGAGAAAAACCATGCAGGGAAGGAAAATAAGATTGTTTGGGGTTGAACTTGTTGGTTAAATTGAGGTGAAATTCACATAACATAAAATTAACCATTTCAAAGTGAACAATTTAGTGTCATTGAATAATATTCTGTTTTATGGATAGATCACATCTGATATATCCATTCATCAGCTGATGGACATTTGGCTATTGTGAATAGTGTCTCTATGAACTTTCTGGTAGAAGTATTTGCATCCCCGTTTTCATTTCTTTTTTTAAAGGACTTTATTTATTCATGAGAAACACAGAGAAAGGCAGAGACATTAGGCAGAAGGAGAAGCAGGCTCCCCGCAAGGAGCCCAATGTGGGACTTGATCCCAGACCCTAAGATCGCTCCCTGAGCCAAAGGCAGATGCTCAACCACTGAGCCACCCAGACGTCCCCTGTTTTCATTTCTTTGGGGTAAAAACCTTAGAATCGCCAAATTGTTTCCCACAGTGGACAGGCCTTTTTCTGATCCCACCTGCAGTGTATGGAGGCTCCAATTTCTCCACATCCTTTCCAGCACTTGTTATTTTCCATTTAGTAAATAACAGCCATCTGAGTGCTAAGTACTGATATCTGGTGAAGTTTTGAATTGTATTTCCCTAATGTAAGTCATTAGGTGTCGAGCATTTCTTCATGTGCTCACTGGCCGTTTGTATATCTTCTTAGAGAGATGTCTATTTAAGACCTTTGCCTACATTTGCATTGGGTTGTCTTTTTGTCATTGACATGTAAGAGTGGTGGTTGAACTTTTCAATAAGGTGGTTGGAAAAGCCCGCTTGAGAAGATGACTTTTAAGTGAAGACCTAAAGAGGCTGAGGGAGTGAACCACCAGAATGTCTGAGAAGAGTTTTGCAGGCAGAGAGAATAGCAAGTGCAAAGGCCCTGAGGCAAATCATTTTCACTTGTCTGTATCTGTTTTCCAGTCTGCAGATGGGCAAGGATAAGACTGTGAAGATAATATCACATAGAATATTAATGAATTATTAACCCCTGGACTCACCCACACACACTTGATCAAGATACATAACTTCTCACAGCTTCAATGTGATCACCTGTAAAGTAGGGATAATGATCCCTATAGTTATCTACCTCACAGTGTTCTCACAAAGAATTTTTTTAAAGATTTTATTTATTCATGAGAGACAGAGAGAGAGAGAGAGAGAGAGAGGCAGAGACACAGGCAGAGGGAGAAGCAGGTTCCATGCAGGGAGCCCGACGTGGGACTCAATCCTGGGTCTCCAGGATCACATCTTGGGCTGAAGGCAGCGCTAAACCGCTGAGCCACCCGGGGTTGCCCCTCTCACAAAGAATGAAATGAAATAATATACCTAATATACCCAACCCAGGCGTGGCACATAGTAAGCTCAGATATGTGGGGATTGGGGGTGCCTGGGTGGCTCAGTTAAGCAACTGCCTTTAGCTCACATCATGATCCTGGAGTACTGGGATCAAGCCCCACATTGGTCCTGCTCAGTGGAGAGTCTGCTTCTCCCTCTGCCCCTTACCTCACTCGTGCTCTCTTTCTTTCAAATAAATAAAATCTTAAAAAAAAAGGAAATGTAGGGTTTTAATCCTGATTAGGAGGACTTCAAATCCTGAGGCCCTGAGGAAGGAAATGGTTTATAGGAGAATCTGAGGGGTTTCATGGCTGAGAGGCCAGCCTGACCCAGGCTAACATGCACTTTCCTCTGTGTTTGTTTGTTTAAAGATTTTCCTTATTTATTTATTTGAGAGAGAGAGAGAGGAAGAGAGAGAGAGAGAGCATGAGTGGGGAGAGGGGTGGAGGGAGAAGGAGAGAGAGAATCTCAAGCTGACTCTGTGCCGAGCCTGAAGTGAGGCTCCATCTCACAACCCTGAGATCATGACCTGAGTTGATATCAAGATTCAGAAACTTAACCAACTGTGCCACCCAGGCACCCCCTCTCTTTGTGTTAACAGCATAATTTATTTATATACTCATATTAAGCAGGGGGATTTGAGTCTGAATGCCAGCTTTCACCATGACATTCATTAGGTAAATTTCTTAACTTCCTTGAACATAATTTCTTCGTTTGTGCCTCAGTATGGTAAACAGGATCCCAGATCATATACGTGTCAATAGATTTAACAGATGTTGTATGTGAATGTCACCAGGATATGACAGATGCTCAAAAAACTTCCCTCTTATCATTTCATCATATGTCTTCCCAGCAAATACTGTTTTCGGGCATTCAAAAAATGCAAAATGACCTTTACTTATTAATTAATCATTAATCACGTTACCTTTAATCACGTCTTCACAAGTTACTATGTTGTTTTGCCTTGTTTTGTTTGGCAGGTAGAATGTGGGCTTTGGGGTGGCAGGTGAGAGTTCATATCCTGGTTCCTGTGCTTCCTGGCTGTTGGACCTCGGTCCTGTGTCTTAACCTTTCTGAGCTTTAGTTCCCTGGACCACTTTCCAAACCAGTTGTAAGGATCCAGATCATTTCTGTAAAGCACATCAGGACCAGTGGTGGCTGCCTTGAAAAGGTAAAGGAAGTCTAAGCAGTTTGGGTAGTAAAGGAAGAATGAGAGAAAAAATTCCAATCAGATTATCTAGAAAAGCTTAGAGCGCAGCAAGAGTGAAACCACATTGGATAAATTTCCAGTCCTCATTTTTCTCCCTCTAGAAAGATATTAGAGTCAGGAGTCCAGGTGATCTATATAAAGCTAGCTCCGTGTCCTTCGGCAAGTCCCTTAACCTCCATGCCTCTCATTTTCCCAGGGGTCCTGGTCCAGGGACCCTCTTACTGTCTGTAACCACTGTGGCATGCAGCTGACCAGCAGAGGGCAGCGATGCCCCAATATTCACTGTGGAGTATCTGCCTCCAAGGCTAGTTGCTCTGTTGCTATTATCTGACTCAGACCAGAAAACTGTGGGGGAATAATAATAAAGAGCCTTATTTTATGATCGATGCACAGTCAGAATAAGGTCTTGCCACAGCACACAGATGAGGAAACAGAGCTCAGAAGCATAAGAAATTGAACAGGGCCACATAAAAATAATTGACTGATAATTTCAGTCCCACCATACCTAAATTTAGATGGTTCCAACCCTGGCAACGTTTTGCTGCCTGTCTGGTCTGCTTAGTATAGATAATCTATTATTGCTTTATGGTTCATGAAGTATTTTCTACTCCTTAATATCAGAGTAATTCTCATCTTGTTCTCTCCAGCTTACAGTTGAGCAAAACAGAGGCTTTTAGAGGTTATGCCCTTTGGCTTACCATTTCCTCAGTCAGCTTCATTTTAGAGGTCGTTGGGTAGACTCCCAGAACTATCTGCTTAAAAAGTACAGAACTTGGTGTTTTGCAACATTTTTTACGTGATATGATGTAGTGGGTTCTAGTCCAAATATTGTGTTGTTTTACAAAAGGAATGAAGTCCCTCTCTCTGTCTCAGCATGGGCGATTAACAATTTCTTGTGGAAATAGAATAGTTGTAGATCAATAGTGGTACTCAAAAAGGACTGTCAAATGATACATCTGTCCCCAACTCCAGATTCTGACATCCGCTCCTGACCACTAAGAGAATGTTTTTTTTTTTAATTTTATTTATTTATTCATGAGAGACACACACAGAGAGAGGCTGAAACATAGAGAAGCAGGCTGCATGCTGGGAGCCCAATGCAGGACTCAATCCCGGGACTCAGGGACTCCAGGATCACACCCTGAGCTGAAGGCAGACACCCAACTGCTGAGCCACCCAGGCATCCCAGAATCCCTGTTTTTGATGGCTGCTTTATTTGTATGTTTTGCAATGTCTTTCACAGACCCTTGGGTTGGTTAAGATGCTGTAATAGAAAGATACAACTCAAATTAGCTTAAACATTTAAACAGTAAGGAAAATTTTTACTTCGTATAACAAGTAAACTCTAAGGTGGCTCAGAAGCAACTCAACAAATCAGTAATTATCCTGCCCCAAAGTGGCAATAGTGCTGAGGTTAAGAAACTCTGAATTAGACCAGACAGGATTCAGCTTCTAGAGGAGGGGTTGGGGCTGGGGTCTGCCTCAATGAAGCACATGGCAGCGGGGAGGAGGTGGGGGGACACCACACACAATAGGGATTGGAGAGCCTGAAAGAAGAAAGGAGGATTGGCTTTTGGGAAGGAAATCAACAGTCTGTTATAAATCCTGATGCTGTTAATTTAGCTCTTAAGAAGCTCAAGCTGACTCTTTCACTGAGTGTACCCCACTGCTGGGAGTTAGGGGGATGGAAGAGAAACAATACTTGGCCCTTGCCCTCATCTTGTGTATAGTCCAGCTATTTAAACCAGACTTCTGTTAATTCCCTTTTCTATTACCATTTGTTGTTGTTGTTTTTTTAAATCATAGAAAATACTGAAAGGAATTAAGAAAAGCCAGAATCACCTATAACCCATCAAGATAGCCACTGCTAACACTCTTGTTTATTTTCTGCTAATCTAGGCCCTGTTTTCTAATTGTTGCATTTCATGCAAAATTTCCCCTCATTCAGTCATTCACTCATTCATTCAACAGCTGTGGAGCTGAGTGCCAATTCAGACTCTCACTGTACAGAGGAAGAATTTCATTCTAGCTCACAATGGTTGAATAGGGGAGGCTTCATGGGTCTTGAAGTCCATTAGAATGAGAAAAGAGTGTATAAGGCTGGCCCTCCAATGAGAGGACGGGAATGTTCCAGGAATAAAGGCAGAGCAGCTAGCCACCCAGGTAACAGAGAAGACTGGTGCATATTGGGAGGCTAGAGGGAAGGAGTCCATGGTAGGGAAGCAGGAGTCCTGAGGACAATATATGAGCTCCTAGATCCAGTTGTACTTGAAGCATATGGCTCCTTTAGATTGTCCAGTTATATGTACTAATAAGTTGCTTTTTTTTCTTAAGCCAGTTTCAATTAATTTTCTGTCTTTTGCAACTGAAAGTTCTAATACACTTTGCAGCCTAGAGTAATGGAAAAATATCAGACTTAGGGTCAGTAGGACTTCATTCTGCCACTAACCAGCTGTGTCCTTGGGCAGATCACATCATCTTCCAGGGCTACACTACTCTCTAAAACGAAGGAAATGATATATGCCTCTTGGGTGAATGACTGTGCTTTGTGAACTAAGGGGAAATAAAAATGTAGAGGATTCTTATGAAATTGCAGGGATAATTTTAGGAAGGAAATTCCAGAAGGGCTTAAAATGCTGCAGGTCTACAGGTAAACTTGGAAGTGCCAGGTAGTAATCTCAGTGAAGTGGAGTGGGATCAGGTACAAGAAGGATCAAGATCTCCTGGTCTACCTTTTTCCCTTTGATAAATACATGAGACAAAGGAATAGTTTTCTAAGAAAAATGACAGCACAAACCTGATGATAATCAGCAACTGACACTGGCTTCAGGATGACAGATGATGGGAGTGTGGGGACTAGAAACTAGGTCAGTGCAAGTCTCATCTGAAGCAGGCAGCCTCTCCTCAACTTTAGCTAATCTGCCTCCCAGCATATCTAGCTTTCCCACATTTTCAAGGGAACCCAGAAATCCAGACAGTCCAAACAAATGGAATTGAGATACATTGGTTTTGATTGGCCTCATCTTGAAACATCTCAATTTTCAAACGTTGGTTCATCCTATTGGTTAGTTTATTTAACATTCTGTGAGCCAAACACAACTTGTCTATCTGTGAAACTTAGCCCTGGGAATGCTAGTTTGTAATCCCTTGTGTAGATGCCAAGATGAATCTCAGTTGGAAGGATGAGAGAGGGTGGTTAGCAGGGAGCTATCTGTACAAAACTAAAGGATAGGTGGAAAGTTCATGCAGGAGGACCTCCATCTTCTCCTGAAAAGTAACTCCATAAATACTCATTCAATCCTCACATCAACCCTACAGGATAAGGCAGGTTGATTACATTATGTAGATGGGGAAACAGAATTTTAGGGAGTATCCACATTCACACACTACAAAGTAGCTCCTCAAGGCAGCTCTCCTTACCTCCTTGCTGGGGGTACCCAAGTTGGAGCTGACTGAAGTCCACTAATAAGCTCAAGACATTCCAAGGAAAATGGACCCTTTTGCTTAAAGGATGCCAACCTGGCTTTGTAACCCACTGTATCTCCAGTGCCTTCTAGATCTCTTTGCCTTAAAGTGAAAGTAAGCACAGGGCAGTGCCTCTCTGATGACGCGGCAGCCGCGAGTGCACAACATTGAGAACTCCTTCAGGGAATCTGCCTCGAGGAACATGTTTGACTGACAGTCCTGGGTCCTGCCCCTCCGGCTCCCCCAACTTCCCCCAGCTGCTCCCAGCTAACGACCAAGCATAGTGGGGGTGCTAGTGCAATTCCCCTGCTGCTGGGCCTGGGATTCCTCTTACAGCCTTACTTTGGCTTGGGAACTCCCATCAGCATGGCCAGACTTTCTTCCAGTTACACTGATGTCTAAGGCTCTTTCTGCCCCATCCTCCTTCCCTCTCACCTTTCACAGGTGTCAAGCTAGCATCACAGGTTGAAGACTCTCCTGCCTACTCAGCTCCCTTCCTTTGTATCCTTCACGAGCACAAGTAAATCCTCAGTAAATCTTGGGTGAATGCACGTTCAGATTTGTCCTGGTGTCTGCTTCTTGGCAGATCTGAACTAACACACATGACTTCCATTTTGTGGAATGAGATAGTGAAGTCTATGACCATCCAAACTTACAGTTTATCTGCTATCACAGAAATAGAGTTTCACACTGTCATGATGATGCCCAGGGGCCTTGAATCAAGAGTAATCAGGGTTTGAGCCCTGCTGGCCAGCAGTCTGACTGTTAGGAAGTTTCTTAACCCACCTTGAGTCTCTACTTCCTCATCTGTTGAATTAGTGATTCTCAACCAGGAACAGTTTTGTCATCCCTGCCCTCTCCCCCGGGGGGACATTTTGCAGTGTCTGGAGACATGTTTTGGTTGTCACAACTGGAGGAACTAGAAAGAGAGGGGGTTATTGGTACTGACACCATGTGGCTAGAGGCCATGAACATTGCTGAATGTCCTACAATGCACAGAGTAGCGCCCCTGCCCCACCCACCTACCCCCAACAAAGAATGATCCAGCCCAAAATGTCCATAGTGCTGGGGTTGAAAAATCCTGGGATAAATGGAAATGTAATGGTAGCTAATTCAAAATGCTGTCATAAGGGGCCTCTGGAATTGTGTCTTCAATATCTGCCATTTCTACTTTCCCTCACCTGCCTTGCATACTCCACAGAACAGGGATCAGATTATTCTAGAGCAATGTTCTGTATTACCAATGACTAGAACATGGAAGTGCTGAATAAATTATTAGGAATTGAAATATTTATGAGTGCAAATCAACAAATGGTTACTATCACCGTCATCATCATTGACGTTGTCTTCCTAGTCCCTGGCTCAGTGCCTGAGGCATAATTGGTCCTCTATATTTGTTGAATGGATGAATGAAAAAATGAGAAATGAAGGCATATTTACTCATTAACCACTAATTTATGTACTTTGGAGAGGAGTTTTGTTCATCAAAGAAATGACTTTAAAGGATGAGACCTCAGCCAAGCCAGAGTCAGGGGGCCTGAGTCAAAGTCATGTAGAGTTTAGGACGCACATCTTGCTCGGCTTAGGCAAAAAAGGAAAACGGGCCAGGCTTTGTGCGAACTTGCTGTGAAACAAGAGCTGTTTTCAGGGCCCAGGAACACGCTCTGTCCCATGTTTAATTTCTTCCATCTGTCTGGTATCTGACCTCTGCTGCACTCGAAGGCATTGCCACACATTGTCTGTGCACGTTCCCATATAAGGTGATCTCTCTCTCTTTCTCTTCCTCTCTTCCCCTCTCCCTCTCTTTCCAGGGGTTGGCCAGCAGCACTGGCTTCCTCCGCCCTGCTCTCCCTCTCTTGGCCTTCCCTGGCAGGCTCTGCTGTGAGGATGGATGGCTGGAGAGCGGGAAGGGGCAGGGGGCTGCCAAGGAATGTGGCAGGTTTATTTTTGTTCCGGCTGCATTCTTTGCCAGGCCTGCAGGCCCCAGGCACTTGGGGATGTCACATGCTGATAAGACAGTGGGGGTGACTGAGAGCCATGGCTCAAATCTGCAACACCCCAGGTGTGAGCCATTGTCACAAAGTGGGGGGTTGGGGTGGGAAGGGCAGGACTGTGAGGTCATGGAACTCACCTTTTCCCACTGCCTGTGCTTGATTCCAGAAAGACAAGTTTGATGCTTCAGAGAAGCAATTGCAGGAATTGAGATCTGTAACCACTTAGACCCATCTCTGGGCAAAACCCAGTGATTGCAGTAGAGTGGAGTAGAGCCAGGTCAGGCTGAAATGATTAGCTGTGTGACCTTGGGCAGGTTGCCTGACCTCTCTGACTCTCAGTTTCCTTATCTGTCAAAACAGTATCAACAAATCTACTCGATACTATTCTAGTATCATAGTGAAATGTAAACTCGGTAAGGGCAGGGATTATGTTTACTGTCATTTTGCCAGTACCTAGAATAGTGCCTGGCACAAAGTCTGTGCTCAAATATGTGTTGAATGAAGTAAATGAGACAATACTTTTACATGATTAGCACCCAATATCTGAGAGCTGTTTCTACCTATTTAATAGTAGCAGATGTGTATTAGGCGCCTATTAAGTGCTAGGCCCTGTTAGGTGCTGGGGACATAGAAGTGAACAAGGCAGAAAAGATCCTTGCCCTCAGAGAGCTTATATTCTAATGGGAGAGATATACAATCAAGTAAATTAAGTTCAGAGAGTACTAAGTTCTCTGGAAGAAATATAAAAAGGGATGCAGAAGAAGTGTGTTTTTTGAATCTTTTGACTGTGACTCACAACAAGAATATATTTGTTGTGTGACCCAAAGGACATACGTGCATTTTTATCAAATTGAAATAAAACCTTCACAAAACAATCGTGCACCAACAGAATGCAACAGAAATGACACCGCTTGTTCTGGGCCTCTGTTTTACAAGGCCTGGTGGCTCTCACTTTTGCTACCCTGCTCCCATGTAAGGAAGCTCAGTTTGGATCACTGCATGAGGAGAGACCACAAGGAGAGAGTGTCCATGTGAAGGAGAAATAGCAGCCAGCACTGGAAAGGAAGGAAGCTCTCCTGGATGTTCTAACCACCAATGAACTCCCAGCTGCATTCCGCCATAAGCTGACCCCAGCACATACTACGTGGAGCAGAAGAACTGGCCAGCTGAGCCTGGCTAACCCACAGGCTTGTGAGGGGGAGGAAAAAAAAAGTGTTGTTTTTTTAAGCTAATAAATTTGGAGTGGTTTCTGACAGAAATGTTTACCTTATTCTGTATGATATTTTCTATTCCACTTCATTTCCTCCTCCTGAGTGAGGAGGCGGAGCCAGGCAGAGGATGACCTGGGTGAAGATTAGCCAGGCAGAAGAAAGAGCAATGCCAAGGTCTTGAGGCTGGGATGGGTTTGGTGTGTGTGAGCCACCGAAGGGAGGCCGTTGGTTGGGAAGGAGAGACAGAGAGAGAAGGAAAGCCTAGAATGAAATTAAGCCTCATGGCATGTGGTGCTGGGACTTGGCAAAGACAGCCTAAAAGACTTAGGATGGATGGTTGACCTCCCAAGGCCCCGACTGCCCATCTTTTATTTTTAAGTGAGGTGAGATTCACATTGTATAAAATAAACCTTCTTAGAAAAATTCGGTGACATTGAGTACATTCACAATACTGTGCAACCACCACCTCTATCTCCAGAAGATTTCCATCACTCCAGAAGGAAATCCTACAGCCATTACGTTGTTGTTCCACATTGTCTGTCCCCTCAGCTCCTGGCAATCACCAATCTGCATTTGCCTTTGTGGATTTGCCTCTCCTTGATATTTCCTATAAATTGAATTATAAGTATGTTGACTTGTGTCTGGCTTCTTTCACTTAACAAAATGTTTTCAAGGTTCATCAACGTTGTAGCATGTGTCCATACTTACTTCTTTTTATGGTTGAATAATATTGTGCTGTATATTTATACCACAACTTGTTTAGCCATTCATCTGTTTGCCCATCAGTTTGGCTCTGTGATTCCATCTATAGCATACTTATAGACTTTGATTTGACGTCATCAACCCAGAAGAGAGAGAAGTTCTTGGCAAGATGAAGGAGAAGGCCAATTTGTGTCCTGCTAATCTTGGCCTTCACTTGTCCCCTCTAGTCAACCTTTTCCTTCATGATTCGGAGCTTCCTAATGGCCCAAAATGCAGCTCCACTGCTGGTTACCCTTAAATACTCCCCCTGAATTCTATAAATACACCAACACTCAGCTGGGAAAAAAAGAACTTGAAAGGCATTTGAAATGAAAATACACTCTTTTCCCATCATAAGCCAAGTGTTTTCTCTGTTTTCCCCCTCTGTGATTCCAGGATAAGTACTTGGATTTTAAACCATTAGCCCTACCTGGATCAGAGAAGACTTTCCTTTGGCAAAGCTCTTGTAGGCAGAGAAAGCCAGGCAGCATGTTATTAACACTGGCCCTCCCACACAGAAAATCCCTTTGCCTCCTGCTTCAGTGGCCTGATTTATGGTCCTTCTTTCAGATTCTGCTGAGCCGGTTTTGAGCCAGTTTAGTAGGTTGGTGAAAGTGGCTCTGGGATCAGGCTGACCCTGTCTGAATCTTGGCTTAGCCAGCTGCTAGTTCTGTGACCTTGGGCCCTCTAGTAACTCTCCAGGCCTCGATTTCCTTAATTATAAAATAGAAAAAAAAATACTGTCCTTGCAGACTTGTTGTGAAGATTAAATGAGATGATATGAATGTGGGCAGAGTGCTGAAATGAAATTAGGCCTAACTTCAAGGATGCCGGAGCTTTAGCTAGGGAGCCAAGGGGAGCTTGGATACATGCAGGTAGTGCAGTTGACCTCACCAGTTGACTTTTCTGCCCATCACTTGGATTGTATCATTCGATATATAATTCAACTTATAATTCATCCAGTCTCCCCCTCCGGATCCCCACTCTGCCATTTTCTTCCTGGTTCTTGTGTCCTGCACTGATGACCTCAAGGGGTTTGCTTACTTACTTTGGCACCCTATTGGGTTTAGCCAATAAGAGGCCATGTGGGAGATCAGAGGGTTGAAGGAGAGTGAGGTTAAGATTGGCTGCATCTAATGGGTCCTATTAGGCAACCTTCCCCAGAAGCTGATAGATACAGAGATGAGCCATTTTAGTCTACCACTCAGATTTGCAAGAGGAAAGGAATTATTTTATCCATCAACTGAAATCTGAGATCCCATCCTGTCATTATTGGTCATTTCCTTCTCACACACATCCTGGGGGTTGCCAAGTCCCTGGGCAATTCTGCAGGGACACAGCTTCAGAGAGTCACTTGCAATCTTCTGTCACTGGCTCATACCAGTGATTCCTTGATCACCTACCCATCATCCCAGACTGCCTGGTCCTTTCAGGTTTAATACTGCCAATGCTTCCACGTCAGGCCTGGGGCAAAGAGTTTTGGCCGCACCAGAAGCTACTGGATTCACAATGTGGCTTCCTCATCTTCTTCCCTTCTTAGGAGCTGCTCCAGAATGATCAACCTGTGATCCTTTCTTATTCTTCTTAGCATCTCTCTTCTCTCTCCTTGCTTTGGAAGGAATTCCTCTCCGCTTCCCCCTTGAGGACAACCAGTATAATCTCCCCCAACGACTTCAGACCTTTACAAAAGGCAGGAAGTACAACTTCTGATTTCAGCCTGCAGAACTCAAGGCAGCGCAGATTTTTCCAGAGGAGGAGAAACAGAAGGAGCACACACATAAATTAATATTTTAATAAATTCTGACACAAATGTGAAGTATTTAACAGAGTTCCTGACATACAGTAAGCACTCAGTAAGAGGTGACATGATTCTATTTGAGCCCAGTGAAAGTATTAGGTAACATCCTATATTACAATCCATAAACTCGTACCCAAGGACTTAATATGAATTGCATTACTATTTTGACTCCTCTACATTGTCCATTAATCTCACAAAATCCATTTAAAAACCATTTTACAAAAATGTAGTACCACACACATATTTAACAAGATCTCTGGGCAGCCTGGGTGGCTCAGCAGTTTAGCGCTGCCTTCACCCCAGGGCATGATCCTGGAGACCTGGGATCAAGTCCCACGTCAGGCTTCCTGCATGGAGCCTGCTTCTCCCTCTACCTGTGTCTCCGCCTCTCTTTCTCTCTTTTAAATAAAATTAAAAAAAAAAAAAAAGGATCTCTGGAATCTCATCCAACCAGTTGAATGTTTCACATATTATTTATCTTTTTACCTTTTAGGAAAGCACGTTCTGCTACTAAACACACCCAAGATTAAATTGCCAGAGCCAAGGCAATTTAGGATATATGCAAAATTCAATTCAGGTTTCCATTTAAATTCAATTTCTTTCCTCTCCAAGTAACCTAGATGGCAATGGCATTAAGTGACAATTAACGAATAGCAGAATAACCCACTTCTGAATTTGTCCCTGCGTGTGGATCATTTTTCCCAGTTTGAAAAGAATGAGATAAAGTGGGCAGTGTGCAGAGTAGCCCCAGATGGGGTAGCATCTGGAAAACTGGCATTCTCAGAATACTTATGCAGAATCCAGAAATATCTCATGGTCAAGATGAAAGGTCTAAATTTAATACCAAAAACAGAAAATTGGCTTGGCTTCCCTGACTCTGCACAGGGAAGTTCTTGTTTGAAAGTTCTGAAACGAGAAGGGGCTGGAGGCATTATGTTCATAGCATCCTTAGATTTTTGTGGGGACCTGGGAAGTCTGCTGATATCTCAGGACCTCATTTGGCCCCACAACAGAAGCCTACACTGAATAAAGAGGATTTGTTGGGAGGAAATCAGGGAGGAGGTTTGCACTGATATGGATACTCCCCAGAATAAGTACAGGCTCATTTCTTCATCTTCTGGTTTTGCTTACCCAGCTTTTAAGATTTAAACACCTTCCCTGACTACTGTAGGAGACATCTGTTGTTCTTGTTTCCACTGCATCTCTACCTCTGGTAAGAGCTCTTCCTTTTTGGGGGTAGTTCTTCCTTTTTTGGGGGCATCTTTTCCTTTTGGGGGGCACAGCCCTCATCTGACTCACCTATCAAAGTCATAGCAATTGATTCAGGAACTGTCTGACACACTTGAAACTAGTGAGGGTCAGCCCTGAGAATTTTCTGGAACTGTTGGAGAAAAGATTCTTTTAGTGAGGTTGCTAGGCTGGAAGAATATAAACCTCTTGCTACTAATAGCCCATTCAGAGGAAAGTGGAGATAAGAGACCTAGAAATGGAGGGAGAAACAATGTCAAGATGACCTAGATCAAGCCATACCTGAAGACAGATATCCTTGGACTTCACAAATGCATGAAATAATGACACCTTCCTTATTTTAATTTTGTACTAAACTGGGTCTTGAAAAATACATTTGATCAGGAGTGATTTTTTTCTCCCCTGAAGAACCAGAGTAGAATTTCACAACTGTGGGTGGACTTGCAGCATCTACAAGGTTAAATAAGGGAGTTGTAAGGGGCAGCTTCTAGTTTCTATCACCTCCTCCACACCTGTCCCCACCTTCTTCTCCACTAGAGGCTGGTCAACATGTAAAGCACACTTTCATGTGACAGCATCTTATCAGAGGGCTTCAGGTGAGAAGCAGATTGGGTGTTTTAGTGTTTTGGTAGCAAGGGACAAGTAGGTTTCAACAACAGTTTGTTGTTATAACCAAAAACTTCTAAGGAATCTACATCTTTGGTTCTATGGTTTACAACTACAGAGCACCCAAGAGGCTAAAATTAACAAGAATTAAAAGGAAAAGACACCCAAGAATGAATGGCCACCCACCTCCCACTTACTCATGCCCCTGATGTACATACTTTGCTCATCTGATGTAGCCAACAGAAGTGCTCTGTCCATAAGACAGTGGAAGTATGTACACGGATGTTCATAGCACATCGTTCATTATAGCCAAAAAATGGAAACAATCCAAATGTCCATCAACTGATAAATGGATGAACGATGGAATATTATTGTCACAAAATGGAATGAGGTACTGATACACACTACAGCATGGATGAACCTTGAAAACATACTAAGCGAAAAGAAGCCAAACACAAAGAGCCACCACGTACTTTATGATTCCTTTTATATGAAATGTCCAGAAAAGGTATAGTCATAGAGAAGGAAAGAAGATTGTTGGTTGCCAGGGTCTGAGAGGTGGCAGGTTTTTTCTTTTTTAAATTGCAAACTAGGAAATGATGACTAAAAGGTACAGGCTTCCTTTTTGGGCTGATGAAAATGTTCTGTGATTAGATAGTGGTGATGGGTGCACAATATGCAAAAAGCCATTAAGTTGTGTACTTTATAATATTTTTAAAATTTGAGAAGAGTTGACACACATTGTTAGGTTGTTCTCAAGTGTACAACATAGTGCTTCAATTTTTCTATATGTTATGTTATATTCACCACAAGTATAGCTACCATCCATCACCATACATCACTATTACAATATCATTGACTATAAACTCTCTACCCTATGCCTTTTATTCCCATGACTTATTCGTTACTTAACGAAGCCTGGAAGTGGAAGCCTGTTTCTTCCACTCTCTTTCAACTATTTTGTAAAACTCCCTCACCCCCTCTTCTCTCTGGCAACTACCACTTGGTTCTCTGTATTTATAGGTATGATATGTTTTGTTTATTTATTCGTTTTGTTTTTTAGATTCTACATGAATGAAATACTTGTTTTTCTGAGCCTGACTTATTTCACTTAGCACTTAAACCCTCTAGGTTCATCCTCGTTGTCACAAATGGCAAGATCTCATCCTTTTTCATGGTGGTGTGATATTCTAGTGTGTGTGTATCTTCTTTATCCATTCGTTTATTGATGAACACTTGGGTTGCTTCCATATATTGGCTATTGTAAATAATGCTGCAATAAACAGCAATAAACACATATCCTTTTGGATTAGTGTAAATTAAATACTTTAAATGGGTGAATTGTATGTATTTGAATTATACCTTGATGAAGCTTTTTTTTTTTTTGATAGAGTCAGGGTAGGTGTGGGAATCTTTCAGAAAGACTATCTCATATAACTGGACTTTCTTTCATCTACTAAAAATGTCAAGTACAGTTCAGCCAAGAGGCATCTTTGGGGGTTTACAAGGAAGACTCAATATAGCATCTAAGAGGGAGGGCAGCCCTGGTGGCACAGCGGTTTAGCGCCGCCTGCAGCCCAGGGTGTGATCCTGGAGACCCGGGATTGAGTCCCACGTCAGGCTCCCTGCATGGAGCCTGCTTCTCCCTCTGCCTGTGTCTCTGTCTGCCTCTCTCTCTCTCTCTCTCTCTCTCTCTCTGTGTCTCTCATGAATAAATAAAATCTTAAAACAAAACAAAAAAAAAAAACAAAGCATCTAAGAGGGAAAAAAATGTCTTCACGAGGGTGGATTGACTTGGGATGTAATCAGCCTTCAGTGTTCTGGAATTGTTGCTGAGAAGTTCTTCTCGGACCCTTCATGAATCCATTTAAGGTTTTATCTTAAGTGAATCAGGTGGTGGTAAGTTATCCTTTGGTCTGTATCTGGGCCCTATAGATAGGCAGAGGCCTAATATGATCAGGCTTCTCTATGTCTCTCCTTTTTGGTTCAAGTTGGAATATAAGCTTCTCAGTAGGGGCACCTGGGTGGCTCAGTCAGTTAAGTATCTGCCTTCGGCTCAGGTCATGATCCCAGGATCCTGGGATTGAGCCCCTGTGTTGGGTTCCCTGCTCAGTGGGGAGTCTGCTTCTCCCTTTCTCTCTGCCCCTCCTTCCAGCTTGTGCTCACTTTCTCTCTCAAATAAATAAAACCTTTAAAAAAAAAAGTGCTTCTCAATACAGGGATCCCAAGAAGCATGCTGACTGACCTCAAATTCTTCCCTGTGTTCCAGAGCAACCGCATTAAGCATAAAGTCCATTTGAGTGTAAAGAGTGGATTCTATTGCTTACTCCAATTTACACATGATTACATTCTCATAACTGAAAATTATAGTGTTTCTGTAATAGCTGTAACAGGCAGAGGAGGAACTAAAAACTACCTGATAAACCACACTTATCTTTCGATAGCCTACATCTGTAGACTCTGCAGAAGGAGCATATCTAACCGTCTTGTTTTTCAAAAAGTAGAAGAAAAAAGGTAAAATGTGCTTAGCTCTTCCAATGTCAGGCACTTATACCCTAATCACTTTACCTATATTGATTCTCTTAATCCTCACATCAACATTTTGAGGAAAGTATTATTATAGATATACTTTTTTAAAAGATTTTATTTATTTATTTGACAGAGCGTAAGTAGGCAGAGCAGCAGGCAGAGGGAGAGGGAGAAGCAGGCTCCCCACTGAGCAGAGAGCCCCACGAAGGGATTGATCCATCCCAGGACCCTGGGATCATGACCTGAGCTGAAGGCAGATGCTTAACTAACTGGGCCACTCAGAGGCCTCTATAGCCACACTTTATAGTTGAGAACAGGAAAGCTCAGAGAATGGCAAACTGAAATGGCAGACCCAGTTTCAAATCCAGGTGGCCCAGAGAATCTCCTAATACACCCACCAGGATCAATTAATTATGCAATCACTTGTACAGATCTTTTGTTTCTCCCAAAGTTATTTAAATTATTTACCTTTTCAAAGTTTTTAAGTGTTGCCGCCTTCAACTCATCATGAGCATCTGTGGGCTGGGATGGGTCTTCTGTTTCCTCCAAGAGCCCCCCAGGATGCCTCTGCTTAATGGTTCAATAGTCAGAAGGCAGCCAGCAATGGATTAATCTTGTGATGTTCTGTTCCCTCTGCCCATTTGGCTAATTTTTACTGATCCCTCTGCCCTTTGGCTAATTTTTTTTACTGATCCTTAAACATCACTTTGATGGAAACTTTCCTGATAGTACAGTCCCTTCAGTCTCAAATAAACTCGGGATACTTCATCTGGGCTCCCCCATCACTGGGCCTTTTTATGATAGTTGTATTGGAGTTGCCTTTCAATCGTCTCTTTATCAGCACTGGACTCTGTTCCTTAAGAACAGGAGCCCAGTAATTCCTGGCTTCATTTGCATCCCCAGCAGCCAGTACAGGGCAAGGCAAACAGGAGATGCCTAAAACGGAATTTGCTTTTGTTTGTTTGTTTTGTTTTATTTTGCTCTAAGACTGATGCTAAATCTGTAGTTGGTTTCTTCCAAGATGTTTGAACAGGCAACTAAGTTTCCAGGGCAAGAGGAATTTCATTTTTTTCCTTTCGGATTTTCCTTGCCAGCTGACATTTAAGTACAGCGGCCTCCAGCCCTCGCTGAGGCTCGGGACCCGCGAACGCACTGTGCACGTGAGCCGGGAACTGCCGCCGGGGAGCTCGGTCCCGGCGCGCGCGCCCGAGGGCCTCGCGGAAATGCCCCGGCCCACCCGCCGGAAGTGACGTAATTCCACGGCCTAGCAACCGTTGCCAAGGAGCATGTCCCTAGGAACCCAGTAGAGCCTGGATGCCTCCTGCGGGGGGGAAAAGTGGTTTCTTGAGGAGAATTTGAGGTAACCTCGCCAACACGCGTTCGGAAACTCCCCCCCGAGACCCCCCAAAAGAACGAACTCCCTCCTCGTCCCCTTCTCTGCAGCTCCTCGCCAGGGGAGGGTCGCAGCAGTTAAGCCCCCGCCACCCGGGGCGATGCCCGCCAGGCCGCTCCCCCGAGGGTTGAGCGGTCGGGGAACCCACGTCACCCCCACCCGCGAGGTACATGGGTCGGATGTGGGGTCCCCTGTCCTATGTCCCGAGCCCCTGGACGTGGGGGGTGGGAGGGGACACTATTTTGGGGAATCCTAAGAGGCTGCTGGTCCCTGCTTGTGCAGGCCTGGGACCAGGGCAGCGTCGTTCCCGTCCCGAGTTGTGCCAGATAAACGCACGTCCTGGTTTTAATTCTTCCCCCCCACCCCCTTGGGCTCTCAGGTGGGTAAGTGCTCGGGAATTAGGGTGGCGACTTTCCGCTGGCAGAGGGAGAGTAATTGCTTTTGCTAATTTTAGAGCGCAGAGCCCACTGGGCATAGACAACCTACCTGTACATCTTTGTCCTTAGCGGGTGACCATCCAAAAGCTTGTGGCACCTAGGGGGAACCCAGCTCTTTTCTTTTCCTCTCCTGGTAACGTTTTACTCGTGCATCCAAGTGTTTGGGGTTTTTTTGAAAAGGGAAAAAAATTATATATGTGTATTATGTTATGTATTATATATATAATTTTTAAGTCATTAAAATTAAATATATATGTATGTGAAGGTTACGATGAGCACTTTTACTTAAAATACTTTTAATGATGAAAAACTTGCATTTCCGAATGTGGATTTTTATTTACGTGAAAGTTTTCCTCTTATAGATGAAAGGAAACCTCTAAATTTTCAGCCACATTGGTTATCCTTTCTACTGTCTTCTGACTTAATTTTTTTTAAAATAATAATCATTTACTCATAAGTTTATCATAATTATGGAGAAATGATATTTTTAATTTCATGTTTTCCAAATATCCAGCTCCACCCATCCAATTAAAAAAATCTATTTCAGAGCAAAGTGCATGCAATCTCAACTAATGTCTGATAAAATAGCATCTGTTCATTTCTTAAAAACTATTAGGAGGCACCAAAGTAATTTTTTCTTTTTTTAGCAGTTCATTTTTTAAATTCCTTTTTTTAATATTGCTGGTTTAAAAAAATTGCCTGCCTGCAAAATTTCTACCACTTCTTCCCATACTAAACAATTGATACCTTCATGCAGGAAACACCAGGAACCTTGGTAAAGCTGCTTCAGTAGTTAAATAATCAGATGTTTAATTTTTAAAAAGGTTATGATCACATCACCAACCTACTTAGGCTTATCTTTCTTTTTATGGCTTTGGGCCTGTGAATACATTTCTCTAGTCTATGGAAGAAATCACTGTTTTGATGCAGTGGGTATTCACAGATGGAATTAGGCACAGATATGTCCTCACGGAATTTACATTTTGGTAGAGAAGAGGAAATGTAGGTTAAGTCCCAGGTAGAAAACAGAAAAGTAACTCTAGGAGAGCAGTGCAGAAAGTGTGGTTAACGTGGAGGGCGGGCAATATTCTAGTGCAGAATGTGGGAGATAGCTTGAGAATGGCTTCCCAGAGGAAGGTGCATTTGGAGGGCAGATCCTGAAAGACCGTTACGGTTTGCACCTGTGGAAATCAGGTGAGGAACAGTCTTTCAGGCAAGAAAACAGCATTAACTGATGACAGGTGGAAAAACTAGGGAGCAGTAACTTTCAGTCCTGCAAAATTTAAAAGAGTAAAAGGTTAACAATTTTGAAATAAAAGCGGGAAAGCTAAATTGAGTTAGATCTGAAAGCAATCAAAATCCAAGAAGGTTGGACTTTGTTTTGTGAGCAATGAGAATCATACAAATGATTTGGAATAGGAGAGGCAGAGGCCAGAAAACTTGAGGCTGTTACCATATTGAAGGCACAAGGAGACATAGGTCTGAATTACTCAAGGATGGCAAAGTTGATGCCTACGTAACATCAATGGGTGAAGAATGCTTGGTGGAGGAAACCAGAACCAAACCAAAGAATGCATGCCCAGGCTAAAGCCTACAGCCTCTGCTCAGCTTTATTTGGGTGTGGCTGTACACAAATGTGTATCCAGGTTTGCCAGATCTGATTTTGAAGAGAAAGTGGATATCTGGATTTTTTTTTAAAATTTTATTTATTTATTCACGAGAGACAAGCAGAGAGTGGCAGAGACACAGGCAGAGGGAGAAGCAGGCTCCATGCAGGAAGCTCGATGCGGGACTCTGTCCCGGGACTGCAGGATCACGCTCTGAGCCAAAGGCAGGTGCTAAACTGCTGAGCCACCTGAGCTCCTGGGTATCTGGATTTTAATGTAAAAAAAAAACCTCTCAATTTTTAAACATGGGCTGCTAATTCTAAAAAAATTCGAAGCATGTCTGTAGCCTAATTCATATGATTGCTATCTTACCAGATGTATATAAAAAACATTTGGTATTCAATATTAGTAGTATATACTGTAACATTCATAGTGAAGTCTTCATATTCTGATTTCTTTCGACAAAAATGATACTTTTCACAGCATTTTGTGTGCCATGGAGAATTGTACTTTTCATTCCTACTTTCTATAAACTTAATACTAATTTTTTCCAGAATGTTTGTTTTCAGTATTGAGGAATTTTATCTCTATTTTTAGTTATAAGACCTAATTATGAGTGATCAAATCAAATTCATTGTGGACAATCTCAATAAAGAGCCATTTAGGAAGAACTATAATTTAATCACATTTGATTCCCTGGAGCCAATGCAACTATTGCAAGTTCTCAATGATGTTCTGGCTGAGATTGACCCAAAGGTAAGAGTTTTCTCTTTCTTGTGACAAAGGTAGCAGGAAAGCTAGTTTCTGGCTCTAAATATCTATGAGTCTTGGGCCTTATTTTCCATGCTTGTAAAATAATAATAATGACCTTTAAGGTTTCTCTGCTAGCTTAAAAATTAAATTATCTACTTGTACGTTATTTAGAAATTATTCCTCTACTCCAAACATAAATTGATTTGGTCCTGGAATCAAAATGCTTTTACAAAAGGTTTTATTGTATTGCAAGTTAGGTCATGTCTTTTATACGCTGGTCTTTTCCACTGGATGCTTTTTAAGCTTGACATTCTTAATACAAATCCTGATCTGACTTGTATGTACCCTCACGTGGAATCTGGGGCCTCCATACTTAATCTGTTTTATGAAGAGACCATTGTGCCTATTTTGCTCTAGTAGAACAATTTTGTCAGTTTAAATATTGTTCTTTGTTAGATATACAATAACATATTTTTTCAATTTATCTCTTAGCAAGTTGTTGATATCAGAGAGGAGATGCCAGAGCAAACAGCCAAAAGGATGTTGAGCCTTCTTGGTATCCTTAAATATAAACCTCCAGGAAATGCCACAGACATGTAAGAGTCTGATCACATGTTGCACTTTTTTTTTTTTTTTTTTTTTTTTTTTAGGATTTATTTATTTATTTGAGAGAGTGAGAGAGCACAAGCAGGGAGAGAGGGAGAGGGAGAAGCAGGCTCCCCTCTGAGCAGGGAGCCTGACACAGGGCTCAATCCCAGGACCCTGAGACCATCATGACCTGAGTCAAAGGCAGAAGCTTAACTGACTGATACCCCCATGTGTTGCTTTCTTAAAGCAATGCTTGAATATCCAGACTTTCTTGGGCTACAGTTAGTCTTCCTAGACAATACCTGGTCTTCCTGTCAATGGCTTTAGAACATCACTGAATTTCAAAATAATCTTGAACTTTTAATATTATTTTGTCATGTAGAAGTCTTAGGTGGATCAGTTTTTCCCCCTAAACAAAAAAGTCACACAAATCCCACTATTTTATTTTATCATTTATCAATTATCTGTCATCCTTTTTTTTTTTTTTTAAAGATTTCATTCATTTATTCGTGAGAGACACACACACCCAGAAAGGCAGGCAGAGACACAGGCAGAGGGAGAAGCAGGCTCCATGCAGGGAGCCGGATGTGGGACTCGATCCGGAGTCTCCAGTATCACACCCAGGGCTGAAGGTGGCGCTAAACCGCTGAGCCACCCGGCTGCCCAATTATCTGCCATCCTAAATAAAACAGTAACTTAAACATGCCCAGCCAATGAAGTTATTAAGGCCGACTGTACCAATTAATGGTTCCAATACAACCTCCCCCCCATATAGTACAGTTATATATTGTGGGCCTAATTTTATATTTATTGTTGATATATGGAATGACTTCAGAATAGCCTTGGTTTTATCTTCTTTTTTTTTTTTAAATAGTCATGGAAGGCCATCAAGAAATTGTAAATTAGGGTTTGAGCTTTTATCTCTTCTCAAGCTTTATTTGTTATAAGCCGGAGAGAGGGGTGGTGCTCACTTGCATGTGTTTATTTTCTTTTTATAGGAGTACCTTTCGTCAGGGTCTGGTGATTGGAAGTAAACCTGTAATTTACCCAGTGCTCCACTGGCTTCTTCAGAGGACTAGTGAACTGAAGAAAAGAGCATATTTAGCTCGTTTTTTAATAAAGCTTGAGGTACCAAGTGAGTTTCTTCAGGATGAAACTGTGGCTGATACCAATAAACAGGTATACAATACACAAATGGTATTTTTAAACTATCTGTAATGTATATTGAGATGCACATGTTCAAATACTTGTTAATTTCTCTTTAGCTTATTTGCTTTTCTATATTTCCAGGTGGCACCAAAAGGTAAAATAGTTATTAATATTGTTCAACTGTGGGGATCCCTGGGTGGTTCAGCAGTTAGTGCCTGCCTTCGGCCCAGGGCATGACCCTGGAGTCTTGGGATCAAGTCCCACATGGGGCTCCCTGCATGGAGCCTGCTTCTTCCTCTGCCTGTGTCTGCCTCTCTCTGTGTGTCTCTCATGAATAAATAAATAAAATCTTTAAAAAATATATTGTTCAACTGTAATCATGTATGAAAATACTGACTTTTGCACACAAATACTATTTCAGTGATAGAGGTATATAGATAGAAAAAAACCCTGAGATTAGGATTTTAGAATAATTTATTACTTAAGAATTGTGGGTAGATAGGATTTTAGGTTTGGGACTGCAGAGCACTTTGCTGATCACTTAGATAACTATACAGTTTGTCATCTAAATCAGAGAGAAAGGGACTATCGTAATAATTACATGAAAGCAAAGGTATAAATTAACACTATCCCATTTGTGAAAGTGGGATAATTGACACTATTGACACTTGTGAAAGATTTATGTAAATAATCATGTCAAATGTTACAGTAGATGTCATGGGAGAAGTACAGCAGAATGAGACAACTCCAACCCCCCCTACATTTGAAGGCTTTACATAATGTACGAAATAGAGAAATGTAAATGTGACAAATCAGGACCTGTGAGCCCCTGAGAGGACTTGATACAGGCAAAGAAGCTAGGCTTGAGATCTCAAAGGATTTCCCAATCAGGCAGAAGGTAGAGAAAGGGCCAGGAGTTTGAAATCTCAGTGTACTTTCCTCAAGATTTTTAGGATGATATTAGGTTTTGTCCTTAAAGCTCCTAACTACTTTGGGGGCTCCTAGGTTTCTCAGTCAGTTAAGCATACTCAGATTCTGTTTGGCTCAGGTCATAATCTCAGGGTCTGGGGTCAGGCTTGCACTCAGCCAGGAGTCTGCTTGGGATTTTCTCCTTTTCCCTCTCCCTCCTCCTTTGCTCCCTCCTCTGCCCATTCACAATACTGAGGATTCTGTCTGGTCTGGATCTTGGCCCTGGGATTTCAAAGCACATTGCTCATCAAAAGACTATGGAAAAAGAGGATTCAGGCTTAAGATTTCAAAGGATTTTGATTTTTAAAAAGTGCCTCTGTTTAGCTCTTTGTGCTTTTATTCTATACTGTATACATATGCTGATTTGTGCAGTTTGTTGTGAATAGTTTGTCAGTCTACCCAATGGATCATGAGGTCTATGAAGACAGGTATCATATTTATCCATCTTTGTTTTCCTCCAGGGTTTTGTAGAGTTGCTTAAATACACTATGTGTTCAAAATTGGGATTGGATCGGAACAATCAAAACTGAATGTTTTTTCATCCATATATTTGGTGGGTTTTTAAAAAAGATTTTACTTATTTATTCATGAGAGACACAGAGAAAGAAGGAGAGACATAGGCAGAGGGAGAAGCAAGCTCCCCACAGGGAGCCTGATGTGGGGCTCGATCCCAGGACCCCAGGATCACAACCTGAGCCAAAGGCAGGTGCTCAATCACTGAGACACCCAGGCATCTCCATATATTTGGTTATTTGGGACAGCCATTGCAGTCACTCACACTAGAGCCAATCTTGATCTCTAAAGACATTTTGGGTATTGAAAGATTTATGTAAATAATCATGTCAAATGTTACAGTAGATGTCATAGGAGAAGTACAGCAGAATGAGACTCCAACCCCTTCATTTGAAGGCTTTACATAATGTACAAAATAGAGAAATGTAAATGTGAAGTATTTTCTCCTCCCTACACTCCCTCATCAATAAACTTGATAAAAAACTAATTGCTCTGGAGAAAGTTTATTAATAGCTTTTACTAAATATGCCCAGATAATTAGTGGAAGAATTAATGATAAAGATATGTTTATTCATGAAGCATACCTGAGGTTTATATCTAAAATGACTTCTACATTTGGCCAGTCATTTAGCACAGAACCTTGTCTTCTAAATGAGAAGTTTAAGAATAAATGATTTACAGATTTTTAGGATATGATCAGTCAAAAAACATTAATTTCCTGCCATTGCTTACAAAAAAAATACTATTTTTAAAGAATTTTGGGTAAGATTTGTGATTTTTTTCATTCATTCACCTACTTTTTATTGAATCTATCAGTTATGCATCATGCTGGGCCTCAGGGCACTGAATTGTATAGGATAACAGGATTCTTGTCCTCTTGACTCTCCCTGTCTAATGGAAGGAGACAGACAAGTAACTAGGCAATTTTAATTTTATGTGGTGTTTATATTCTGATATCATGACACTCTGACCTAGCATAGGCACAGAGCTAGAGAAGTCTTCTCTGAGAATGGTAGTATCTATGCTGAGACCTGACAGATGAACTGAAATTATCCAGGTAAGGGGTGAGGAAGTCATAGAGTATTCTCAGAGGGAATAGGGTGGGTAGACTGCAGGTGAGAGCATAGAATTTTCCAAGGATTGAAAGATCACCATAGCTGGAGTAGAGAATATGAGTTAAGGAAGTAACCAGAGAGGAAGCTGGAGAAGTACTTATGACCAGATTATACACACTTTTTCTGTGTCTTATATAAATGTTAAAGGAGGGGGATCCCTGGGTGGCACAGCGGTTTAGCGTCTGCCTTTGGCCCAGGGCGCGATCCTGGAGTCCCGGGATCAAGTCCCACGTCGGGCTCCCTGCATGGAGCCTGCTTCTCCCTCTGCCTGTGTCTCTGCCTCTCTCTCCCCCTATGTCTATCATGAATAAATAAATAAAATCTTTAAAAAAAATAAAAAAAATAAATGTTAAAGGATATGATTTTAATGCTGTTATGTAATGATTTAAGTAATCACTATAGGTTAATTGGTAACCTAATGAAGAAAAGCCTACTGGACCTAGTCATTAGTTTATAATTTTTTAACTTGTCTTTTAGTATGAAGAGCTGATGGAAGCCTTTAAAACTTTGCATAAAGAATGTGAGCAACTCAAGACATCTGGATTTTCTACAGCAGAAATAAGAAGGGTAAAGAAAGGAAAATATAGTAACAATATTTTTTTTAGATTTGAATATTTTCCCATTTTTGTTTTTGGTTAATTCAGTATGAGTCTTAAAACTACATAGGAACCAGTGATAACAAGGGTCAGATTTTCTTTTGTTGAATCTTTGCTAATTCTTTACTGAAGAAATTAATGATACCAGGGTAAATTCATAATGAGTTCTTATGTACTGTATAGACTACTACCATGGATTATAAAAGATTACATTTTGGCTATCTTTCTCTATGTGTATATAGTAAAAAATGTATGTTATATAAAGTATAAAGTATATTTATCATATATACACACACACACACACACACATATATATATATATAGAGAGAGAGAGAGAGAGAGAGAGAAAGGCAAGAACAAAGAAGAAAAAACCATCCAATTGTTATCTTTCAGGCTTTGTGTATTTGTGTTGGTGGGTATTTGGGGTCATGCTATACATAGTTATTTGTATATTGCTTTTTTAATCATTGCATTGTAAACATTCACATTGTTATCTTTCTAGATTTTTTTTTTTTAAAAGAGGGACTGGGGGGGGGGGAGGACAGAGGGAGAGGGAGAGAGAGAATCTTAGGCAGGCTCCATGCCCAATGTGGAGCCCAATGTGGGGCTTGATCTCATGACCATGAGATCATGACCTGAGCCAAAATCAAGAATTGGATGCTTAACCCACTGAACCACCTTGGTGCCCCCTAAATATGATTTTTTTTTAATTTGGGGGTTGGGAAAGAGGGAGAGGAAAGATTCTCAGGTGAAGTCCCCACTTGAGTACAGAGCCTGAGGCAAAACTCAGTCTCAGGACCCTGAAATCATGAACTGAGCCGAAATCAAGAGTTGGCTGCTTAACCAGCTGAGCCAACCAGGTGCCCCTAAATATGATTTTTAATGATTAAATGATATTCCATATGGATAGGTTAACCATTTTTGGTTTTTATTTTATGTTTTGCTGTTACAGATAATGCTATGCTTGTTGTATACATAAATTTATTTGGGGTATCTATAATTGTTTCCCTGGATAAATTTCTAGAAATATTAAGGCATACAAAAATTTTCAGGACTTTTGACGCATGTCACTTAATGTTCTCCAAAATTTAACATTTTCACCAGGCATATAACTTCTTTCCCTAAACACATACTGATTCCACTTTCATGAATTTTGTATTTTTAGAATTCCTGAGTTATCCATGCCATCTTTATCTTTTTAATCAAAAAACAATAGAAGTTGTCTCCTCAGAGAGGCCTTCCCTGATTCCCTAGATGGAGTAGTTCCCCCAGTTCTTTTTGTTTTATAAAACTCACCACACTTAAAATTACCTTAATGTCTATTTTCCCAACTGTCTTTATGCCCTATGAGGGTAAGGACCATGTCTCTCTATTTTGTTCATCACTGTATCCCCAGTGTCTATCACAGTGCCCGCATGTGGTAGGTTCTCAATGAGAGTTTGTTGAGTGTATTGGGAACAAAAGGTGAGCTCACATTTACTGGGAAAGAGAGCCATAAGTAGGATATTTATAGTATGAAGGAAGAGTGATGGATATTCATCCACTGTTCCTCTGTTACGTCATGTGAGTAAACTGACATGATAAAAAGACTGAGAGTCTGTCATTTTAATTTCATTATTGCCAAACTATTTTTGAACATATTCTTTGTAGAAAATATGATAAGCAAGAAATAGAAGATAATTCACTCATAATCCCATGCTGTAGAGATAACTACTATTGACATTTTAGCAAATATATTTAATACTTTTTCTTTGTATTGTACTATATATAAATGTTGTAATCTGCTTCTTTGAAGTAATGTCATATCATGAGTTTTTCTGTCATTAAACATTCCTTTGCATAATTTTTAATGACTTTCATTATATTGTGCCATAGTTTATTTAATAATTCTCAGACATTTGGTAATTTACAAATTTTAGATGTGATTAGTATCTGTGAGACTCCTCATAGAGAAGTCTTTGGCCATCCATGCATATTTTATTAGGACAAATTCCCAGAAGTGGAATTATCAGGCTAGATGGTATATATGTTTAAGACTTTTGATCTTTTTCTTCAGTACAATGCCATCAGTAGCGAATAAGAGTTCCCCAGATCCTATCAATACTGACTACTATGTATATTTTTCTCTTTAGTATTACTGTGATAGTTAGGCTATTAGTTTTTTAAGTTTAGGAAGGATTGTTTGTTTTCACTAGAAAATATGTGGAGCTGATTAAAAGGAAGGTGGTTTATTTTTGAAGTCTTTTTTTTTTTTTTTAGGAAGAGAATTGTTTAATTGACAAAACCAGACACAAATTTATGTCTTGAAAACACCACAACCTTAAAAATAACTTTGATGGAAAATTGGCAGAATATATAGTTTGGTATTTAACAATAGATGAAGTGTCAGCAGCTGTTTTCATGGTTTTAGACCTGTACACTTTCCATTATAGAAGACTTTTGAAAAATTGTGTGCTCTTATTTGGGCAGAACACAAATGTGCTGGTTGGCAGCTTTACCTTGCTACGTTATTACCTGTTTTGGTTGCTTTTCTAAATGAACACTAAGCTGCCAAATAAATTATCCTGAATAAAGAATCCTGGCGGGGGCGGGGGGGTGGATATAAAAATGCCCTTTATCCAAAAGAGTATCTTTGTTCCTTAATGCTCTGGTTATAAGTAGTGAAAAAATCATATGAAAACTTTATTTGAATTCTACAAAGAATGCTTTTTCTTATAATGTGTCCTTGACTACTTTTTTAGGATATCAGTGCAATGGAGGAAGAAAAGGATCAGCTCATTAAGAGAGTTGAACGTTTGAAGAAAAGGGTAAGGCAAAAATTAGCACTCTAAGACTTTGGCCTCAAGTCCCAAGGACTTGCAGAGATTTAGGAATGGAAATAAGGATTAAGCAAAGTATGGGTGTACATCTGAGAATGGACTCAAATAATATTGACAGAAAGGGAATCTCCCTAGGCAGTAGCTCAAAATTTTTAAGGTCCTGGAGTCTGGAACTTTAGTGTCATCTCTAGGGAGTACTGTTTGCCAAAAAGAAATGATAAGTGGATGTCTGAGTCACATGACATGCTAATTTCTTTCTTAAACTTGACAGTAACATGTACTACTTATTCCCTTACTGTAGGTGGAGACAGTTCAGAATCATCAACGGATGCTTAAAATAGCAAGGCAACTTCGAGTTGAAAAAGAAAGAGAAGAATTTCTTGTGCAACAGAAACAGGAACAAAAGAATCAGGTATCCTCATAAAAGTTTATATTCTCATGATGAAAGAGATAGGTCTTTTTGATCATTCGAATATAAAGAAAAAAGGGTTCTAGAATTGTAGAAGTTCATGTTTCCTTTTGTTAACATGATGGAATACTCTTAAGAGGATTTTTTAAAAAAAGATTTTATTTATTTATTCATGAGAGACACAGAGAGGCAGAGACACAGGCAGAGGGAGAAGCAGGCTCTCTGTGGGAACTCAATGCAGGACTCGATCCCAGGATTCTGGGATCACAACCCAAGCCAAAGGCAGACACTCAACCACTCAGCCACCCAGGCATCCCTTAAGAGGATTTTGTGACACCAACAGCAATAATACTACTGAGTTCTGTACCCAGTATGTATCTATATACTACCTTTTGGCCTATGCTTAACTTATGTTGACACAACATTACAGAGCATTCATTGTAATGTTAAGCATTAAAATTAACTGCTGATAAAATTTGTCAGATCTCTGAAGGGTGTCCTGAATTCTGGGGTGATGAGAATATCCATTTTATTCCACTGATCACAGTATCCACTATACTTTATTCCCATGGAAATAAGCAAATCATGAAAAGACTCAAAATCATCCATACTCCACTTTTTTAGACTTTGCCTTAAAGAAAAAATAATCTGGCTAGAAAGGATTGCTTATTATATTGAAAAATCTATCTCAAAACTGAGTAGACTTATATGTTAAGAATATACTTCCTGTTCAATGAGATGTTTGACTTTTTTGGAACTTGTCTTAGCATCATGGTAGTTCCACTGTACCAGTAAGCTGCATTGCTTGCGCTATGAATGGTTACTTAGCATCAGTGTGTGATTCTAAGACATCATTTGTGAGAATGTATTCCTTAGAATTAAGAAAACCATGTTAGGGCACCTGGCTGACTCAGTTGGTGGAGTGTGCAGCTTTTGACCTTGGGGTGTGGGTTAAAGCTGCACATTGAGTATAGACATTACTTAAAAAGAAAGAAAGAAACCCATGTTATAGCAAGAAAAGTCTGGAGGCCTAGTATATGTATTTCTTTACCAAGTATTTTTCCTTGATCACTAAGTACAGCAAATAACTGAAGATAAACTTTCTGAAAGCTTTTTTGTAAAAAGCTTTACATGAAAAGGTATTGAGAAAATTAGTTACATTTTGGGTTCAACATAGTAATTTTCTTAGTTTTTATTATTCTTACATTACAAGAATTATGTGGAACTTGTATTTTTCTTTGCTTGTCTATGTGAGTGGTAGGTTTCAATAGATTAAGCAAATAATGGATCTACTTGTATTTTAAAGCTGTTTCATGCAGTGCAGAGACTGCAAAGAATACAAAATCAGCTGAAAAGTATGCGCCATGCAGCAGCAGATGCAAAGCCTGAAAGTAAGTGGAAACTATTACATGTTACAGATGATCAGAGAATATTAGTTTAAGTTAGTAGTTATTCTTAAAGCAATCAACTCATGAGAATTAATTATCATCTAGTGATAGCTAAGCATTTTAGAATGGCATTTCCTAGGTAATGCATGAGAGCCCTGTTGGAGACATCCTTAAGTTTTTACCTGGTTTTATAATTTCCATTCACTCTTTGGTCAGAGGGTGAAGGGACTGAAAACCACCGTGGAAGGAGGCTCTCTGTTGTGTGAGCATCTAAAATACTTAGGATGGATAGAAAAGATGCAAATAATTGTTGTAGAGCCTGGGCTATAAAGAAAAGAAATAAAATGTTGGACCCTTAAAGCTGAGTGTTTTTTCATATTATTCGATTGTGCTAATGGCATGGGTAATCCTGGCTCTATTGTTATATTAGCTTTATTTAGAAGATGAATTGTTCTGATATTTCCAGATTACACCACCAAACCCATCCTAGGCATTTTTAGTGTTTTTGCTCAACAGAAGAAAGACCATGTAAACTGAAAGAGTAGTAGAAAGCTCTAATTGGTACTGGATAAATGTAATGTAAAAATTTAGCTGTTCAAGGGTTAATTAATCTTTCTATAATATTATATGAAATATTATACTCTAAGCTATAAGTTATAGAATAAAAAAGATAACAAGTGTTGGGGACAGCATGGAGAAAATGGAACTCTAATATGTTGCTGGTGGGAATATAAAATGTTATGACTGCTTTGAAAAACATATCTGGCAGTTCCTCAAAATGTTAAATATAGAGTTACCGTGACCCAGTAATTTCATTCCTAGGTATCTACCCAAGGAAATTAAAAACCTGTGTCCACACAAAAATTTGTACACGAATGTTCACAGCAGCCTTATTCATAATAGCCAGAAAGTGGAAATAACCCAAATGTCCCAAACTGATGAACGAATAAACAAAATGTGGTATATCAACCCAATGGAATGCAAAGAAATCAACTATTGATACATATGCTACCTGTATCAAATCATGTTAAATGAAAGAAACTCATCACAAAACACCACATATTTTATGATTCCATCTGTATGAAATGTCCAGAATAAGCAAATCTAGAGAGATAAGAATCAAACTAGTGATTGCTTAGGGCTGTAGGGTTGTAGGAGAGAATGGCTTTGTGTGTGTGTGTGTGTGTGTGTGTGTGTTGTTTGAGGAGGAAGGGACTGCTAATGAGTATAGAGCTTCTTTCAGAGCCTATGAAAATGTTCTAAAACTGTGGTTATGGTTGCATAATTCTGAGAATTTACTAAAATCCACTGAATTATACACTTTTTTCAGTACAAAGAAAATACCTTTTTTATGATTTTTTTCTCCTTAGTATAATCTATATCTTTTTAGTGTATGTGCTTTGGATTTGATGTAGGTTCCTTCACAATTTACTGCAAAAAGGTAAGATAAATCTCAAAAGAAACCCATTAAATCATAACTATTTAAAAATTAATATCAGAGGTGCCTGGGTAGCTCAGTTGGTTGGGCGTCTGCCTTCGGCTCAGGTCATGATCCCAGGGTCCTGGGATCGAGTTCCATATTGGGCTCCCTGCTCAATGGGGGGCCTGCTGCTGCTTCCCCCTCTGCCTCCCTCTCCCCCTGCTTGTGCTTTCCCTCTTTCTGTGTCAAATAAATAAAATCTTAAATAATAATAATAAAATAAAAATTAGTATCGATAAGTAATTTGTATAGGCCTATTCTTACTAAGAAAGTATTAGAAATGTACCATTAATAGTGAATGTTTTGAAATGAAGGTAATGTATGTAAAATTTGGTATGCAGAAAAACAATTGGTTGATCAGTGGGGTTTAATACAATTTAAAATGTTCATCTGGAAGTGTGTTTCTGCAGTATCTGTCTTCAATCTTGTTAGGTTAAATATTTCTTGCTATTATGTTTTAATTCTGACAACTAAACAGAATATCCAAAGATACTTATGGTATTAGTAGTATTTCATTTTTTATTTGAATTGATAGTCTTTAGTTGGCTTTGGCTTTCTAGCCTAAAAAGAAATTGTTTGGGCCAGGAAATAAATAATTATTCACTAAGTAATAAAATTCATGAAAAAATTGTGTTTTATGCATTTCTTGGGATGTTGATGTAAAATATTGATATAAGTAATATGTTAGTAGATGTTGCTAAATAATAAAATCAATTGCATTGTTAAGTAGTAAGAGAAATAATTGGCTCAAACCCACAGTGTATTAATTCAGTATTTGTTGAATATCTACTACATGTCAGGTGCTGTGCTGAGTGCTAGAAATGGAAAGCAAAAGTTACCTTAGGTTCTCATAATCGAATACAGGAAGGGCAGACAGTGAACAGTGATCATGCAGCTTTACAGACTTGTTGCTGATGGAACTCAGCACAGGGTTCTATGAGAACAAAGAGGCAAAGCACCAAACCCTAGCACAGAATCAAATGGCTTCTTGGACAAGGTGGCACCTGAGTTAAGTTCAAGTTGGAAAGGTGAAGGAGAAGAAGACATTCCATGCTAAGGCGCAGTGACCTGAAGGAACATAAACGTAGTAGATGAAGGAGAGAGAAAACAGTAGGCTTCTTCTGACTGCCTGTCTTGAAAAGAAGACAAGAGAGGAAGGGAGTGTGCAAATGAATGAGGAAGACAGTACAGATGAAGACAGTACTGTGCCTAGACTGAGGGAGGGTAGTGGTGCAGGGTGATTGTGTGCTGCAGGGGGGAGTCAGCCAGACAAACAGAGACTGAAGATCCAGGACGAAAAGGTGAGAAGTGGTAGCAGCCTTTCCTGTGTGCACTGAATGTTCTGCAGCAATTACCACAATATGTTAATTGTTGGCATATCTGACTCTGACTCAACTAAACTCCAGACTAATCACCGAGTCGTAATTGGTCTTTCTATTTCCAGGTCCAAGCATGCTAAATTACACATACCCGGCCTTCAGTAAATAGTCTGTTAACTAGTTAGGAGATAGGAGTAGAGGCCCAAACCCTGGAAAGGAAGAAAATGATCTTTTCCACAGATAGGAGGGGAATCAAGTAAGAAAAAAAGGGCTGAAAACATAAAAATAAGATCTTAGGTGTGTAATGTGTGTTCTCTGGGGGTGGACAGGATGTGGGGAGCAGCAAGTTAAGTTCTTGCTTTGTTGATATCTTTCTGGGAAAGTCTTTTTTTTTTTTTTTAAGATTTTATTTATTCATAAAAAACACAGAGAGTCAGAGACACAGGCAGAGGGATAAGCAGACTCCCCCTGGGAAGCCTGATGTGGAACTCAGATCCTGGAACTTCAAGGATCATGCCCTGAGCTGAAGGCAGAGCCTCAACTGCTGAGCCACCCAGGCAGTGGGAAACAGTCTTAAGGGTTGTATTCAGCAGCCTGGGAAAAGAGTACATGACACATGTTTAATTGATCCAGCTATTTCCTTTAAGAAGGTCTACCTAAATTTTCTAAGTAACAAAAATGACTTAGGGAAAGTTTCTATTTACATAAATAACATAAAAAATATTTTTAGTGTAGGAATGTGCTTTGTATTTTTTCAGAGTAACAGCCATATTATAAACCACTCATGGAAGTTA
Organism: Canis lupus dingo; assembly: GCF_003254725.2. Taxonomy (NCBI): domain Eukaryota; kingdom Metazoa; phylum Chordata; class Mammalia; order Carnivora; family Canidae; genus Canis; species Canis lupus. The sequence continues at coordinate 8,366,544 of NC_064268.1, forward strand.
ATTCATCTTTATACTCTACACTTTAATAAGATTTATTATATAAAAGAAGCTACTCATTAAACTATAGTAGGACCAGTAAGATATTTTCAGAGGGTTTTTAACCAAAAAGTTTGCTGAGATCTTAGTGACCTTATATGTAATTTCACCAGGATTTTGAAAGGTAATTTTTTAAAAGCTACATAGAACATATGACTACTTTTCAAGATCTTAAGTTAAAATTTTTAAGAGAAGAATTTAAAATGTGGCAGAAACCCTATATTTACATTTTTAACAGTTGTACTGAGGTAAGATGGACATATAAACTGCACATATTTGAGGTGCTTATAATAAACTGCACATATTTACCAACTTAACTTGGTAAGTTTTGGCATACTATACACACTGGTGAAATCATCAGCCTTAATCAAGGTAACAAATATATCCATCACCCCCAGACATTTTCTTGTGTCCTGTGTAAAATCTTGCTTTTGACCGTTTCTGTTCCTTTGCCTATTCCCAGGCAACCACTGATATGCTTTCTGTTACTATAGATGAGTTTGTGAGTTTTTTGTTTGTTTGTGTTTTCTAAAATTTGAATCTTTTATTTATTTTTTAAAGATTTATTTATTTATTTATTTATTTGAGAGAGCACGTACTAGTTGGGGAGCCTGCATGAGGGGCAGAGGGAGAGAGGGAGAGGGAGACAAGCAGATGCCCAGCTGAGCATGGATCCTGACCCAGGGCTGGATCTCCCAATACTGAGATTGTGACCTGAGCCGAATTTAAGAGTCAGATTCTCAGTGGATGAGCCACCCAGGTGTCTCAAATCTTTTAAATAGGGAAATAATATTTAAGAATTTTAAATCTTTAGAAGCATTTTAGATTTGATTCTTTACAACTCTGATTATATGTAGTTTAAGAATTTGAAGATAGGGATCCCTGGGTGGCGCAGCGGTTTAGCACCTGCCTTTGGCCCAGGGTGCGATCCTGGAGACTCAGGATCGAATCCCACTTCGGGCTCCCAGTGCATGGAGCCTGCTTCTCCCTCTGCCTATGTCTCTGCCTCTCTCTCTCTCTCTCTCTCTCTCTCCGTGTGTGTGACTATCATAAATTAAAAAATAAAATAAAATAAATAAAAAAAAAAGAACTTGAAGATAGAAAAACTAGTCAGCTAATAGCTAAAGAAGCCAGGATGTAGATTTAGTCAGAAACCACATAGAAATGACTGCCTAATTATAATCTGATTCATTAAACACTTTCTCTTCCCTCCCATTCCCTAGTCCCTAAAAAGAAGGGGAAATATAGGGATGAGTGGAAAACTTGCGATTTTGCCATTAATAAAATTTTACATGTTAATATATGGTTAGCACAACAGAACTAAAAATAATGTTAAGGCTCTGGGCCAAACTTAGTATGCAATCTACCTTCATAGATTACTTAAACCGGAAATCCAATGTTTTAAAAAGTCAAGCCAGAATTTGTAAATGTGTAACGGAAAGATCTGAAATAAACTTCTTAAAGCTCTCTAGGCTGGGAATTTATAACAAAACCATTATTCACTGAAAATCTGTGTGTGTGTACTCTACCAAAATAAGAAAACTTATTATTTAAAGTATAATTTAAGTTACCACTTACTGTAAGCTAATACTTTACTATATCAAAACTACCAAACATGGAAAACCAAAAATGTTTATGAATGTAGATAATTTCTTTCTTTCTTTTCTTTTTTTTTTTCTTTTTTTGCATTTTAACTTGTACCTTTAGTAATATTTTCTTTGGTTTGAAGCTGACAATGTATAATGTATTACCATTTATGAAGTATTAGAATAGAAATATAAATAGCACCAGAAATATTGTGAAAGAAAAAGCAAATGGCCACTTATGAAAGAAAGAATCTGAGTGAGATTTCATTTGTGTTGCCATTTGTCTTGTGGAGTGCTTAAATACTTAGAACTAGGCAAAATATGACCCAAAAGCTATCTGGCTCTGCAGATGTTAATTTTGTATGTTGTAAAGTATAAAAAGAATTAGGTAGTAATTTGGAAAGATACTACTTTTTCTATAATTATATTAATGTTCTGTATAAATTGCCCTTTGTTATCATTCTAATTAATATCAAAAGATTTTAATGGTCAGGGCACCTGGCTGGCTCAGTTGGAGGATTGTGTGACCCTTAATCTTGGAGGTTGTGAGTTTGAGCCCCATGTTGGGTGTAGAGATTATGCTTTAAAGATTGAAAAAAAATTTCAATGGTCAATATTTCATTATGCAGATTACTTTTGATAGATGTGTCTGTTTTTCAGGTCTTCTATTTTAAAATGCACAAAGTATCACTATCCCTACTCTTGGGCTGAGTATTTATTTTATTTTTAAAGGTTTAATGAAGAGACTAGAGGAGGAGATAAAATTTAATTCTTATATGGTAACTGAAAAATTTCCTAAAGAATTAGAGAGCAAGAAAAAAGAATTGCATTTTTTACAAAAAGTGGTTTCAGAGCCTGCCATGGGCCATTCTGATCTTCTTGAGCTTGAATCTAAAGTAAGTAATAATCATCTTCTTTTTATAGCTCCCAATGTTATCTCATCCCCAGTCCTGTAAAAATTATGTGAACTGCTTTCTATAGTGTCCAACTCTTGACTCTTAAATTAATCTGTACTGAATTTGACAGCTTTTATGAGTTCTTTGTGAGAAATTATAGCATGTAATGCTGTTATTTAATCCACATGATGTTGTAAAGACTTAGTCAACTGATTAGAAAACTAAGTAGCTTGGGTATGTAAATTAATGCATATAATTGACTCATAGGTTTATGTATTCATAATATAATCATTTAAATGGTAAATTTTTAAATATTTTGCATATCATTAATTTTATAAAATAAAAAATTTAAAAATAATTATCAAAAATAATATAACAATTTTATATTTAAAGCTAATATAAAATAAAAATAATTTTCAAAAATAATATAGCAATTTTATATTTAAAGTTAATATTTATATTAGCCTTTTATGACTGCTTTGGAATTACTAAACTTTCTTTTAATGCTCACTGAAATCTGGTTTTATGTTATAATATTTTTGTTCCATAGAAATAAAGCATCAAGCAGATACCTATTTTTAAAAAATAACAAATATTATAATTGAAATATTTTGTTTTGCTAATCCTTTAATGTGTTTAATATGTGCTTAATAACCACGATAATTAAATACATAATTCTGACCACTTCATTCTTTTAATTTACTTATAGAAATTAGATGTCCAAATGAGATTTGCCTCAAATTTAATGTCATAGAATTAACAGAACTCTATCTAGACTTTTTAAAGGATATACTGAAAACCATGTAATTTTTTGTATTACTTGAAGGACTATATGCTTCTATTGGCTTTGTTCACTCTTGTTACATTTGGCAAAGAATTAATGAGTAGGATAAATGGCAGCTATCATTGAATCACAGATCTTTAGAATAGGAAGGGTTTTTAGATGTCATCTGTGTCAACTCAGTTGGGTTCATGAATTCCTTGCACTAAATCCCTGGGGAATGTTAGTCTGACTTTATCACTTGCAGTGACTTGAAACTCAAAAGCTAAAGTAAGGGGTAACTTCAGATTTGTAGAAATTGTCTTTTTGATAATGTATAAACATTTCCCATAGAATACTTTAGGATAATTTAAATATGGATGGTTATATGTCATCAAAATGTGTAAATATATATCATGATCTATGAAATGTAAATGGTTTCTAAAAATAATCATAACAATCCACTTATAATTAACCTATTCCTTGTGAGAAATCACTGGTAAGAACATAAATTCAAAGCTTGTCCCTTTGTGTAATCACAGAAAGAGTTTTAAACTTCTTTACTGTCATACTGTTTTAGATAAATGAAATAAACACAGAGATAAATCAACTGATTGAAAAGAAAATGATGAGAAATGAGCCAATTGAAGGCAAACTCTCACTATATAGGCAACAGGTGAGACCACTCTTGGGGCCCTCGTATTTCGATCTTTCATCTTATTGGTTAACATCTTTGTAAATACCCCAGGCTGTGTTGTGGATAGTCTTAAAGTAAGAAGGAAGTAAAGAATAAATGCTCTTCTGTTATTGCTAATCTCCAGATTATAACAGAAAATGTGTGGAAAAGCCACAAAAGATGTATGTTCAAGTTTGAAATTCAATATACCTGATCATGTTTAGTTTCCTTACCGTCTACCAACTGTGGTGATAGAGCTATTTGTGTTTATCTCTGTGAGTGTGAAACTTGCTTTTTTAAATGAAACCTTAACTTAAATGGTATAAAATAAAAATATTTGTAATCTTTAATGAATTAAAGGCAATATACTTTTTTCAGGTTTAAAGTTAGTTTGCAAGTAGAGAATAAGTTAAATCTTAGTGCTAAGGCATTTATCATTTTATCCACAACTATTAGATTGTGAGAGTATAAATGTCCTGTATTTCTAGACAAAAGGTTCAAATGAAAACCATGTATTATCTGAAAAGAACCCAGTCAGGAGTAGTTTAGTGTGATGAGCATTCTGTAACATCAGAAAATACTGAGCTACATAACAAAGGATTTTTCACAGATGTTAAAATTTTTAAAAATATTTTTATATTGGAGAATCTCAACTATATATAAAGGTAGAGAAAATAGTTCAATAAACTCTCATGTGTCCAAGGCTATAACAAGCATGGCCATTCTTATTTCATTATACCCCTAGACCTAACTGGATTATTTTAAGCAAATCTTAGACTTTAAATCATTTCATCTATAAATATTTCAGAATGTATGTCTAAAAAATAAAAGTTTAAAAAAATTAACAGCATACCACACCTGAAAAATGTCATAATTCCTTAATATTGGCAAATGTCCAGTGTTCACATTTCCTTGATTTTCTTTCTTTCTTTCTTTCTTTCTTTCTCTTTCTTTCTTTCTTTCTTTCTGTCTCTCTCTCTCTCTCTCTTTCATTACTTTGTTTTAATTGGGATTCTTACAGGATTCATGCACTGCATTTGATTGATTCGTTTAAGTCTCTTTTAATCTATAGATTTTTGTTGCCCCTTATTTATCTATTTAACAATTTTCTTTCAGTTGATTTATTGAAAAAACTTGTTTATCCTATAACATTTTCCATAGTTTGTATTTTACTGATTGGGATGGTATGATGTTCTTTTTTTTTTTTTTTTTTTTTTTTTTTTAAGAGAGCATGCACATATGCACACCCAGGTGCCCAGGCTGGATCTCATGACCCGAGATCATGACCTGAGCCTAAATCAACAGTCAGATGCTTAACTGACTGAGCCACCCAGGTGCTCTGCCTTGTGGTATTCTTTTAAAATGTTCCTTTGTTAAAAAAAAAAAAATGTTCCTTTGTTTCCTATATTTCCCATATATTACAACTAGAAGCTTGAACAATGGTTTGAATTTTGGCAAGAATATGTTCTAGATATGTACTATCCACTTAGAGGTGATAATATCTGGTTATCTCTTTTTTTGTAGTGTTAGCAGACTTTGATTACCATTGCTCATCCATTAATTTCATTAGAGTTTATAAAATGTTGATACTATGATTCCTTCTCCATTTATTAGCTGGATTGCCTCTATAAAGAGAAACCTTCTCTCATCAACAATTTGATTACACTGAGCTGTAAGTCATATAGGAAAGGCAGGCTACATGCTTGTTTCTTTATCAGTTTTCAAAAAGGAGTGATTTCCTTCAACTCATTTTCATTCTCCAACAGTAAAAGTGATCACTTAAGGTAGTTTTTCATTTTTTAGTTGCTTGTTGACTTAACGTCATTATAAATCATAGATGTAATTATATTTGGTAAGTTTAAAACATTTTCCTTAATCATGCTCAAATTGTCCCATTTTTAGCTAGTAGGAGGCTTTTCAAGGAACTTCTGATTCCTTTTTAAGATTCTATTTGTCTTTGATAATGTCCTTGCTTTCTGGTATGACTAAGATATTTATATACTCATCTTTTATATTTCCTACCCTAGGGCTTGGAATTAGACTTTATGATCTTGATTTGTTTTAGTAGGAAATAATATCTAGAGACTGAAATCTGAGTATTAGGACTTCTCATTGCTCCTGGGTGGCCATTATTTTAGATCTTTTTAGTGGACAAAGCTAGGAAACAGTTTTTTTTCTGTCTTCCTAATGTACACCATGGGTTCATATTTATCCTTCCAGGTCAGATTCAAGGCTACTGGGCTTCTACTTACCCTCTATCAATCTCACTTCTTCTTCTTCTTCTTCTTTCTTTTCTTTCTTCTTTCTTTTTTCTTCTTTCTTCTTTCTTATTTTATCTATTCATGACAGAGAGAGAGAGAGAGAAGGCAGAGACACAGGCAGAGGGAGAAGCAGGTTCCATGCAGGGAGCCTGACGTGGGACTTGATCCTGGGTCTCCAGGCTCACGCCTGGGCTGAAGGCAGGTGCTAAACCGCTAAGCCACCCAGGCTGCCCTCACATCTTTCTTCTTATCTCACATTGAAAATTCTCAATAACACTAACATAATTTAGTTATTTGCTTTAATCCACACTTTACACACAATCGTTTCAAAATAGAAGTAACAATACTACCACCAAAAATATGATTGCTGCTAAAAATTGTTTTTTAGTTTATTTTATCTTAAGGATATATCCCACTAGGGTTAGATAAATTACTGTTTTGTTTTTATTTTTTTAAAGATTTTATTTATTTATTCATGAGAGACATGCACAGAGAAGCAGAGATACAGGCAGAGGTAGAAACAGGCCCCACACCCTGAGCTGAAGGCAGACCCCCAACCACTGAGCCACCCAGGCGTCCCCAAATTACTATTTTAAAGTCACTTAGAATATAGTTCTATATGAGTACAAATTAAATTTGGTACATATATATGTTTATTTTTATTTTTAGGAATTACTTTTTTTTAAAAATGTATTTATTTTAGAGCAAGTGTGCATAGGAGTAGAGGAAGGGGCAGAGGGTAAGGGAGGAAGAGCATCCTCAACCAGACTCCCTGCTAAGCACAGAGCCCAATGCAAGGCTCAATCCCAGGACCCCAAGATCATGACCTGAGCTGAAATATAGCATTGGCCAATTAACTGTCTGAGCCACCCAGGCACCCCTAGGGATTACTTTTTAGGGGATAATTTGTTTTATAATTATTTAAAATATTTACATGATTCCAAGTCAAATCCAAAAAACAAGAAATACTCAAAGAAGTTTCTAGCATCTACTCTGGTGCTAACCATTCTAATCTTTCCTTCCCTCATAGGTAATTTTTAAATATTTTTATAGTTTAGGGACACCTAGGTGGCTCAACGGTTGAGCGTCTGCCTTTTCCTCAGGGCGTGATCCTGGAGTCCCGGAATTGAGTCCCACATCGGGCTCCCTGCATGCAGCCTGCTTCTCCCTCTGCCTGTGTCTCTGCCTCTCTCTCTCTCTGTGTCTCTCATGAATAAATAAATAAAAATTTAAAATTTTTATATTTTATTATTCCATTAATAATAATACATATACATAGATTCATATATTCATAATAATACATATACATAATACATATACATAGATTCATATATTTTCCTTCTAGGGAAGAGCATAATATATACACTTTTCCAAGCTTTTTAAAATTCTTAATGATATATACTAATAAAAAGAATAATCTTAAAAAATAATAATAATCTTTATTCCTTTTTTTATAACTTTATTGAGATTCAATTCATATACCATACAATTCACTTATATAAAGTGCACAATTTAGTGGCTTTTAGTATATTCAGAGTCATGCAACCATCACCATAGTCGATTCTAGAACATTTTTACCATCTCAAAAAGAAACCTTTTATTAGCAGTCATTTCACATTTCCTCCCCAACCCTTAGCCCTAGGCAACTAAACTTTCCCTATAGATTTACCTATCATGGACATTTCATACAATATGTGGTCCTTTGTGGCTGGCTTTTTTCACTTAGCATAGTTTTTAAAGTTCATCCATGCTGTAGTGTGAGTCAGTAGTTCATCCTTTTTGTTATTGAATAGTATTCTATTGTATGAAAAGATCATATTTTGTTTATCCATACATCAGTTAATGGGCTTTTGGATAATTTTACCTTTTGACTATTATAAATAATGCTTCTGTGAACATTCTTGTACAAATATTTGTGTGAAAATATGTTTTCATTTCTCTTGAGTATATTCCTAGGAGTGGAATTGCTGGCTCATATAATAATTCTGTGTTTAAGATTTTGAGGAAGTGCCAGAATCTTCCCAAACCAGTCCCACCAACAGTGTATGAAGGTTTTGATTTCTCCCCATCCTTGCCAACACTTGTTTTTTTTGTTTTTTTTTTAATTAATTAATTTTTTTTAATTTATTTTTTATTGGTGTTCAATTTACTAACATACAGAATAACCCCCAGTGCCCGTCACCCGTTCACTCCCACCCCCCGCCCTCCTCCCCTTCTACCACCCCTAGTTCGTTTCCCAGAATTAGCAGTCTTTACGTTCTGTCTCCCTTTCTGATATTTCCCACACATTTCTTCTCCCTTCCCTTATATTCCCTTTCACTATTATTTATATTCCCCAAATGAATGAGAACATATAATGTTTGTCCTTCTCCGACTGACTTACTTCACTCAGCATAATACCCTCCAGGCCAACACTTGTTATTATCTGGTTGGGTTTTTTTTTTATACCCATCTTAGTTGTATGCTTTATTCGTGTTCACAGTCACATACTACCCCATTTAGTTGTTACACCACAGTTCATGCAGCCAGTCACAAATTGCACATTTGGGTTGTTGCCATTCTTTCGCTATTACAAATCATGCTTCAGTGAATGGCTTTTTGTTTATGTCTTTACATATTTTTGCCAGTGTTATCTTCAGGATATAGTCCCAGAGGTAAGATTGCTGCATCAAAGAGTAAATGCATATATAAGTTGCTAGATATTGCCAAATTCTTCTCCATAGAAGTTATAGCATTTCATGTTTCCACCTGCAGTGCAGGAGATGCCTATTTCCTCACTGCCTCCCAGTAGAGTTTGTTGTTGAACTTTTAGAGTTTTACCACCTTTGTAGATGAGAAATTATATCCTGTGATAGTTTTAATTTTTGCTTATCTTATAAACAAGGTTGAGCATTTTCTCACATGAGTAACAGTCGTTTTAATTCCTTTTTAATTGTCCCTTTATGTCTATATCCTCACTTTTTCTATAGGGTTGTTGGCCTTTTTTTCTTTATATATTAGAAATATATACTCTTGGGGCACCTGGGTGGCTCAGTCAGTTAAGCATCCGACTGTTGGCCTCAGCTCACGTCTTGATCTCAGGATCACGAATTCAAGCTCGTATTGGGCTCTGTGCTGGGTGTGGAGCCTTTTTTTTTTTTTTTTTTTTTACATTTGTTTTTATTTAAGTTCGATTTGCCAACACATAGTATAACCCCCAATGCTCATCCCATCAAGTGACCACTCACTGCCCATCACCCAGTTACCCTATCCCCCCACCCACCTCCCCTTCTTTTTTTTTTTTTTACATATTTTTTAAATTTTTATTTATTTATGATAGTCACAGAGAGAGAGAGAGAGAGAGAGAGGCAGAGACATAAGCAGGCTCCATGCACCGGGAGCCCGATGTGGGATTTGATCCCGGGTCTCCAGGATCGCGCCCTGGGCCAAAGGCAGGCACCAAACCGCTGCACCACCCAGGGATCCCCTTTTTTACATATTTTTAAAACAAATTTATTTTTTATTGGTGTTCAATTTGCCAACATACAGAATAACACCCAGTGCTCATCCCGTCAAGTGCCCACCTCAGTGCCCGCCACCCAGTCACCCCCACCCCCCGCCCACCTCCCCTTCCACCACCCCCAGTTCCTTTCCCAGAGTTAGGAGTCTTCCATGTTCTGTCTCCCTTTCTGATATTTCCTACTTATTTTTCCTCCTTTCCCCTTTATTCCCTTTCACTATTATTTATATTCCCCAAATGAATAAGACCATATAATGTTTGTCCTTCTCCGATTGACTTATTTCACTCAGCATAATACCCTCCAGGTCCATCCACGTTGAAGCGAATGGTGGGTATTTGTGGAGCCTATTTAAGAAACAAAACAAAACAAAACAAAACAAGGCAGCCTAGGTGGCTCATTGGTTTAGCGCCACCTTCAGCCCAGGGCCTGATCCTGGAGACCCGGGATCAAGTCCCATGTCAGGCTCCCTTCATGGAGCCTGCTTCTCCCTCTGCCTGTGTCTCTGCCTCTCTCTCTCTGTGTCTCCCATGAATAAATAAATAAAATCTTAAAAAAAAAACAACAAAAAAACAAGAAAAGAAATATTTACTTTGTCTTACTTACAATTGTAACATTTTCCCCTACTTTGGTATTTGCCTTTTTACTTTGCTTACAGTGTTGTGTCACCATGAGAAAGTTCTTTATTTTTATGAAATCAAATTTAATAGTTTTTTCTCTTGTTATTTCAGGTTTTGAGGCATAGTTAGGAATGTTTTTCCTCTTGTAAGTTATAGAGAAATTTATTCAAGTTTTCTTTTTGAACTTCTAGGTTTAATTTTTTATACTTAAGTCTCTGATCTATTTAGAATTTTTTCTGGGCTGTGCTATTTATTGTATATAGCTATCCAATTATCTAACTGTCCTAATGCCAGTTAGTAAAAAGTCCATTTTTTTCCCTATGGCTTTGAGATTCTGTTTGTTCTAATTTAAAAATACTATTGGATTTCCTATTTTTCCATTGGCCTATCTGTTCAGGTATTCATATTAACATTTACAGAAGCTTTGTAATCAAGTTCAAATAACTGATTAAAGTAGCTATGTTCATCCCCAAATTGCTCTACTTTCTCAGGATTTTACTTACAATTCTTGTTTGTATGTTATTTCAGTAAGCTTTATTATCAACTTATCCAGCTCTTGAAAAAAATAATTTTTTAATTATTGGGTTTGCTTTATATTTATTCTTTACCTCAGAGCTTACGTGTTTATGATATTTGAGTCTTCGTGTCTCCATTTATGCAAATTTATTTTTTGCTTTTTTAGGAGTGTTTGTTTTCCTTAAGGTTTTGGAACTTCTCTTGCTTACATATTTTATTTTTTGCTCTTAATAATTGAGAGCTTTTCTTTCCTTATGCCTTCTGATTGATTTGTCTAAAAGTGCTATTGATTTGTTTACTGTTTTCCCATAGATTCTCTTGGTTTTTTTTTAGGTATATAATCATATACTATGAAAACTCCAACTTTTTCTGTCAGATTCTTACACTTCTAATTACTTTCTCTTCTAATGGTATGAGCAAATACCTTCAACACAATATTAAATTATAGTGGAGATAATGGGTATTTTTACCTTGTTCCAGATTTAGTAGGATATACTCTTATGTTTCTCTATTAAATAAGATCCTGGGGACACCTGGGTGGCTAAACCAGTTAAGCATCTGCCTTTAGCTCAGGTCATGATCTTGGGGTCTGGGGATTGAATCCCACCTCAGGCTCCCTGCTCACTGGAGAGTCTGCCTCTTCTTCTCCCTCTCGGGCCCTCCCCACAGCTCATGCTCGCTCTTGCTCTCTCTCAATTAAATCTTTAAAAAAAAAAAAAAAAGATACAGGTTTGGGCTGAGTTTTTTACTTATTTTGTGTTAAGGAAGTATACCATCAATTCCTGTATGGTTCTGGTACTCTTACCATTCCTTCTCTCTCTCTCTCTCTCTCAGCTAGAATAATTCCATAGAGAGAAACATTCCTTCATCATCTATCTTTTCATTTTTTAAACAGAGAAAATAGACTTGTTTAAAGGGTTTGCATTAGAGATTTCCCCTTCTCTGCCAATTTTGTGTGAAGAAAATATTTGTACTATTTCACTTAAGAGTTTGGCTAATGTTTTTCTTAAACTAGTTCAGCCATGATTCATTTAAGGAAATCCCCCAAAAGTTGCTAAGTAATATAAAGTGCTACATTCATGGCTAAGAGCAGCCATTTGGATTATGTAAACATTTCTCTAATTCTGGTGAGTCACATGTTTGATTTTAAACCTGCACTTTATTTATTAGAATGCCCCAAATATAATAAATGTTTGAACATTTCATTTTCAGAGTATGGATATTGATTTTAGGTAAGATACCTATGTTGTAGTTTTGAGAATAAAACATTGTTTTCTTTCAATGAAAGGAAACCTACCATGAACAGACTTAAGGAGAGCTTCTATTTACTTACCTAGAAAGTATCTTCATTAACGTTTGAGTGTTACATGACAGTATTTTAATATTTTTATTACTACTATTTTTGTTTCTTGCTGATGTAGCTATATTTTCAGGGCTTTTGTCTTTTAAATGTTTTGGGTTGATATTTAGTATATATTGTATACTCATATTAAACAGATAACTGATGATGATAGGTGGGAGGGCAAATGGTATTGGTTAGGAGAAGCCAACCTGATATTGAAAATTTAGCTTGGTAAAATCTTAAAAATCAATACTTTTACAAGATAATAGAAAGTTGATTGTGTGTCTAATTTTACATTCATATTTAATACTCAATTAGGCATCCATTATATCTCGTAAAAAAGAAGCCAAAGCTGAGGAACTTCAGGAAGCAAAGGAGAAGCTAGCCAACCTAGAGAGAGAAGTGTCAGTGAAGACAAATCAGACCCGTGAATTTGATGGCACCGAAGTTTTGAAGGGAGATGATGTAAGTTGAGGTGTGATATGAGTATTGTTTTTATTTGAAAACATTCATGTTTTTGACTTTTTTAGTTTGGTTGTCAGTAGTAGAAAGTTAATCTTATTTTATAAAACCTGGTTTGAGACTGAAAAATCCTTGCAATTATATTAAGATGTTCTTGCTCTATGATGACAGATCTTAGTAATTTTATGAGATAATGTTCCAAATTTTTACTTTTTAATTAAGCAAATTTATATTGGATTTATTAATTATAAATATTGTTATAAAAGTAAGACAAAATGAATAGAAACTAACAGATAAGACAAAAATTCATATTCATTGATAAATGTCATTCCATAAAGGGCTGAGAAAATGATATCCCGAAGTTGCTTTGTCAGTAATGTGTGTTTGGCCACTGAGACTGGCACCATTTAAATGACTTTACTGTAGATGCTTATAAATTTTAAAAATACAACTCAATCTTATGTTGGTATAAACTTAAATTTTTGAACAATGTTTTAAAAGCTATTATTTGATTTATCCTTCTGTCAGACTTGTGAGATTAGTAGGACGAGTAATACTAATAGCCATTTATATATACGGCTAAACTTAAGTACCACAAATAAAATCCCTCATCTCATTTTCATAAAATTAGCTCAAGAAAGAATGAATAAATGAAGCACAATATCTTGTCTTAAAGCACAATGATTTTTTTTAAGGAAGTGATAGATTATATTTTAATTCCCAATCATTGCCTGTACTTCACCACTTCTTATAAATCATTTATTTTATTAGCTACTTAGCTACTAAGCCTCAGCAAAAGCTACTTTGAAAAGCTGCTCATATCTAAACTTCATTTTTGGCTTTGAATAGTTACCAAATTCACACTGTTACAAATTGGCAGTGAACCTTCACAGTGCCAAACACAAGTGAGTTGTTCCCACGATACCACTTTTCTCTGTGGTGTTTCCAATTGTTAGCCTCCCAGGATGCCTTTAGCTTTTTGGGAAGTAGCAGATTTCACCAGTCATCACTTGACTGAAAAATTCCTTTGGCTTTTAATATCCACTTCCAGATTGCTTTAAGAGATGGGAATATTTTAAATGTTACTTGGAACCCAACAGGGTGTGCTTCGTGACATCCTTGCAATCCAGCGGGAGGCGGGAGGGAGGTTAATTATGCAGCAGTTTTGTTTTATAAGAGACCATGCTACCTCCTACCATTTTTGTCTTAAGAAAATGCTGCCCAATTGACAAGAAATACTAATAGCCATGGCCACATTTGGCATGAATAGCGCTTATAAATTCACCATTAGATATTCCTTCTATGCAAATGTGAGGATAAAGAACATAGTGCCAACCTATTAAGTTTTATTTTTGATAAATTATAGTGAATAAGAGAAGTATCTGATGACAGAAAAAGCATACTTTTTTTTAAAGGGAAAAAGATAATTTTGGAAATCATAAGGTCAATTTAATTTTTAAACAATATCTGGTCAGAAACTAGAACAAATCAAGTAAATCATTTGGCAGTTACCTAAAAGAACAGAAGGTATTGGGGAACATTAAGCATAATTTTGTAAAGAACAAATCTTGGTAGACCAGTTTTAAATTCTACTTTGTTAAAGTGATAGACCATATGGACAAAAGGGAGGAAGTTTGTTATACTTAAAATTATATAATATAGCTGGACTTCAGTGAGGTTTCATTTGGTATCACATGGTAATCACCAAAAATCATGTTTTTTGCCACCCATATGTTAATACAGTTGGTGAGAGAGTATCAAGTAGTAGCATGGCATTTAGAAAGAATAAGTATACCAGAGTCGCAAATAGGAGAATGAAGAAAAAGAGGGGCTAACATTAATTGCGCACTTGTATAAATATAAGGCTCTCTGCTAGATGCTTTGCAAACACGTACTTTTTTATTTCTTATATTTTTGTTACTGTTATTTTTGTTTTACAATTGGGTGAAGCTCAGGGAGATTATAGATGCACTTATAAGTAATAAGTGGCCAAGCTGGGGTCCAGGTCTTTCTCACATGTTCCTGTTGACCTTGAACAAATCATTAATTAATCTATAAAATGGGGGTAATTGCTCTTCACTGTCATTATAAAGAACACATGAAATAATGTCAAAGCTTCCAAGAAACTGGAAGGCTTAGTCATCATATAACATCTGGCATCTGGAAGTCATCATTCCCATGAGCTTCATGTTACTACATGTGTGAAAGGTGATAGAGTGGAATGGTTAAGGGCATAGCTCTAGAAATTGGTTGCTTGAGTGCAGATACTGGCTTTATCATCTTACAGCTAGTTAACCTTGGGCAGATTCTGTAACCTCTTTGTACTCACCTGTAAAATATACCTCCTAGAATTATTATTGTACAGATTAAATGAATTAATACCTGAAAAGTGCTTAGAATAGCACAGCACATGCTGAGTGCTCAGTTAAGCATTAGCTCTTGATATTTTTATATTTTTGTCAGTCACTTAAGTGAAGAATTTGAAAGCTAAGAATATAGTTTACAGCTTAAAACTTGAAATTAATATTTCCCAAACTGGGTACAATTCAGTAGCAGTACATATGAAATAGTTTTTGTTTTTTGGATAAATAATTTACACAGACTCAGGATAAGAACATTAATGAAAGTCATTTTAGCTACTCTGTTCATGGAGCAGTTACCATGTGTTCAATCTTTATTTTTTTTATTTTAAAATCTTAAATTTTTTATTTAATTTATTTTATTTTTTAAAGATTTTATTTATTTATTCATGAGAGACACAGAGAGGCAGAGACACATTCTTGGTGACAATTGCACAATGGTGTGAATATACTTACTGTCACAGAACTGTACACCTAAAAATGGTTAAAAGGATAAATTTTATACTTCGTGTGTTTAACCACAGTAAAACACACATGCAATATATCCTAATTTCATCCTCTCAAAAAACCTGTAAGGTAAATATTATCTCCATTTTGTGATTGGGAAAATAGGCTTAGAAAAATTTAAGTAACATGCCCAAAATCACATGGTTAGTGAGTTGCAGAGTAAGGATTTGAACGCAGGTCTGACAGTCACTGTTAGCTTACTAGAAACTGTATGTCAGCCATTTGTTTGGATGTAAACCTTTGTTCCTTGATTATCCATATGTGGTTGTTTGATTAATCTTTTCTTGGAAGAATTTAGAAATGTGACTGTGTTAATAAGGATAAATGTAACAAATATTATACATATAGTAATATATTCCTTTGTCATTTTCTTTTTAGAGGTCAGCTAGCAGTTTTTAAAGTTCAATATTGAAGTATGCATTTTGATGCTTCCTACTCCTATTAAACTTAATATTCCAGATGTTACAATTTGTCTGAGAGTTTTAGCTCTTCTGTTTGCAGATAATAAGTGCTACAAGCATTTGTTCTTCATTAGACTTTTTCATTAGTATTCCCTGGGTGTTTCTTATTAATAAAATATGAAGTGTCTAAAAATACTCCTTTTTTTTCATTGTACTGTATCACTTGAACATTTTATTTTCATTTTATTGCCTTAATTATGGCAGTAAGCACAGGAACGTGTTTATCTTTTATTGTGCCAGACTTCTGACATGAATAGGAATTTCTTGAACTAATGAAATTATCTTCTCAGCGGTAGAAATTTTCTTGCCAGTCTAGTCTATCTTGATTTCTTTCTCTTCACACCGGTATTTGGTAGGTGTAAGAACATTAAATTTAGAGACTGTAGTCTCTTCACATAACTAAAAATTGATAATAATGAGTATCTTTTTTTATATCTTGAGGTATTTTATATTGGATTTTAGTATGTAGTAAGTATAAATCTGTTGAATTGATATTCTCAAAGAATTTTGAATGCTGTCATCTCAGAGAGAAGTTACCAAAAAAATGCCATGGAGCTTTGTCCTTGATACCAACCTGTTTATTATTATCAATAATTTAGATTAATTAATGTTTATTATGTAGTTACAATGAACCAGAGAAATCCTAGGCTTATTATATACATTATCTCATTCATTTTCTTGAACAACTCTACAAAATAGTTATGATCATTATTCCCAGTTTGTACAGATACAGGAACTGAGGCACATGGAGGATTTGTGCTAACTTACCCAAGATCACATGGCTAGTAAGTAGTACCATGATTTGAATTGAGGTGGTCTCCCTCCAGAACTCTTAATAATTTTCACATAACAGGAAGCTTAAAGGTATAGTCAGCCTGAGAGAGATGATAGAATTAGGGTTCAAAGTCATCTTGGGAGGTAGGAGCAGTGTGCTAAAACAAACAAAATCCCATTAACAGGATTATGAACACAATGTTGTAGAATGCAAGTTTTGTCTGCCATCTCAATACATCACCCGTGAGTGATGCAGAATTAGAAAATAAATTTTTATACTCCATTAATAAAAATGTAATATCCTATTTATGGTGAAATTATACCTGGAATACTATTTATATTCTTGGTATATGTTTTAAGAAGGACATAGTCAAGGCAGAGTCCAGTGAATGTGACCAAAATGGATGAAAAGTCTGGCAATTTTCATAGGAAAAATTGATTATGTATTAACTGAGAACCAAAAAAAAAGGCATAATAGAATTGCTTTTAAATTTCAAAAGGATTATGGAAAGGATGGTGTGTGTACAGAACAAGTTAACATAGCAGGCCTGAAACTGCTATTCTTAGAAAATCTTGTTTGCAAGTTTGGCCCTTGGCTGGCATCTAGGAACTTGGAATTTAGAAAGATTCCCACCATTCCCTGATAAGAATTGCTCACTGTGCCTAAGCCTCATGTACAAAGAATGTAGTTTATGTTGAACACCTGCTTTCCTTCTCAGAGCCTGGACTTCCGTGAGGGCTGGGCAGAGAGTGTGCGTCCATGACCAGCCCCCGAGTAAAATGCCTGTGTGCCGAGTCTCTAATGAACTTACCTGGTTGGCAACATTTCACAAATATTGTTATAACTCATTGCTGGAGGAACTAAGGGAGAAGACTCTTGGAAGCTTGCCCCTGGTTTCCTCTGGATTTCATCCCATGTGCCTTTTTCCTTTGCTGGTTTTGCTTTTATGTTTTCACTGTAATAAAGCATTGCCAAGTGTATGGCTATATTCGGAGTTCTTTGAGTCCTCTTAGCAAACCATTGAACCTGGGGATGATCTTGGGGACCCCTACACAGATGGATTGGTATTCTTGTTTGTTTGACAGAAGGCAGAATTAGGACCAATAGTAAGAAAGAAATATTTGATTGACTGCAAGGAAAAATTTCTACAACTTAAGCTTTCTTTAGTAGTGAAGCAGGCTGCTTTGGTAGAGTGCTTCACTATTTAAAATATTATGACAGAAGCTAGGTGAGGGACATTTTAGAAATAATTTGTGCATTTAGTAGAAAAAAGGGATTGGACTGAATCAATGCTTTGGGGTTTTTTCTAATCTTAAAAAAACTCTGATTATACAAGTAATACCTGAATATATTCTTGTGGTATGAAAATCAAACAATTCACATAAAGTAACAGTCTTCCTTGGCAAACCTCCAAGTCCCTTAGTCCCTTTACCAGAGGGAAACCACTGTTTCCAGTTTTGTGTATTTCAGTCTTTTTTCTAAAGATAGATATAGATAATACTGTTTTATGGTTTTTTTTTTTTAAGATTTTATTTATTCATGAGAGACACAGAAAGAGAGGCAGAGACATGGGCAGAGGGAGAAGTGGACTCCATGCAGGGATCCCCATCTGGGACTCGATCCTGGGACTCCGGGATCTTGCCCTGAACCGAGGGCAGACACTCAACCACTGAGCCACCCAGGCATCCCTGTTTTGTGGGTTTTTAAAAAATATAAATGATATTATACTGAACATACTGTACAACTTGCTTTTAATAAAAGTCTTGTGGGATCCCTGGGTGGCACAGCGGTTTGGCGCCTGCCTTTGGCCCAGGGCGCGATCCTGGAGACCCGGGATCGAATCCCACGTCGGGCTCCCGGTGCATGGAGCCTGCTTCTCCCTCTGCCTGTGCCTCTGCCTCTCTCTCTCTCTCTCTCTGTGACTATCATAAAAAAAAAAAAAAAAAAAAAAATCTTGGAGATTTTTCCATGTCAGTAAATGAGGAGGTTAAGAGAATTCTGTAGAGGTTAAAAGAATCAGCTCTGGAGCCAGAACACCTTTGTGCAGATCTCTTTTCTGCCATCTGTCAGCTCTTCAGCCTTGACATTTACTGAATTCCTCTGTGCCTCAGTTTCCTTGTCTATAAGGTGCTGTAACTGCTGTAGAAAAAAGTATGACTTCTTCAAAAGTCAAGCACAGAATTACCATATGACCCAAAAATTCCTCTCCGAGGTTAGAATCCTCATGTGATTTTTTGTTAGGTCCTTCTAAACGCAAACTATTGCTCTTATTCTAAGTTATGTTAACTTGAATTATTTGGACAAAATTTTAATATTAAGTGACCTTAGCTTTCTATAATTTGGAGTGCTCTTAAAATGTTTACATAGAATTATCTAACTTTAGGCAGGATTCAGTGTGAGAGGAGACAGAAAAACATAGTATTATAGTAAAGCATAATAGTTAATGGTCATATATTTGGCTCTGAGTTGTTAATAAGAGATTGCTGTGGTATGATTTTTTAAAGATAACATAATGAACTTAACTAAGGAGCATGTCTTCCAAAATAATACCCTTACAATTTCCCCAGCTCATACCCCATGACCCTGAGGTGTACTCCCATAGCACTCTGTTCCTGTGTGTTGTTAACATACAACACGCTTAAGATCACTTGTTCAGTTTCTGCTTCCCCTAAGAAAGTAATAAGCTCCACAGTGGCAGAGGCTTATCTCTTGTTCACCATCATTTACTTAATACCTGACATGTAACAGGCACTTAATAAATGTGTAGAAATCTGAAAGTATATAGTGTAATCTAGATGTATGTATGTTTTCCATAGAAAAGTGATAATATTAAAAATGTATGTCTTGGCACTTCTTAATAGGCTTCAGTTGATATAAGAAAAATGATTTATATTAACTCTTCATCCTAACCATAGCTGTGTATTTCTTTGTATAAATAAAGTTATTTTTAGACACCTGACCATAAACCTAAATCTGCCATTTAATCTGGTAGCCTCCATTAATTCTTTGGTAAATAAAAATTCTGCTGTTTCACAAGTGGCAATCTGAGTGTGATGACTATCTCTCTTAATGGAAGAGCAAAGGATCAAGCCTATGCCTCTTGTAGTAGTCTCATAGTTACGGATCTTTCCCATCTTAGTCAACTTGATATCTCTGAATCTCTGCTTTAATTATTTGAAAAAGCAAATAAAAAATCAGCCCTGATGATGCAATGATGGTACCCTTCCTAGAGCTGTCATTTAAATAAATGCCTGCATTTTGATTCTGAAGTTTGGTTTGTTTGTTTTAAGATTTATTTATCTTAGAAGGGCTAGGGGAGAGACAGAGGGAGAAAATCTCAAGCAGACTTCCTACTGAGCGTGAAGCCTGATGCAGGATTTGATCCCATCACCCATGAGATCACGACCTGAGCCAAAACCAAGAGTCAGTCGCTCAACCTACCAAGCCACCCAGGCGCCCCAGCGTCTGAACTTTTTTATAGTAACAAATGAACCTCTAGTTAAGGTTCCATTGGCACTTCATGCATTGAAAGGTCACCCCTGGTTAATGGTGTATGTGTATAGAGTCCATTGTATTTTGTTCCCTAACCATTACAAGAAGCTCACCTGTTTTGCAGTTATGTTTGCAGTTAAAAATGTGCTTGGTCAAATAATGTTTATAAGAAGCTTTAGAAAGGTCCCACCAATTCATTCTACAGCTACCGATAGAAATCCTAGAGCTAAATTGCAAAGATTATGAAATCTTCTTTAAATACTTCAAAGAGAAGCACTGTGAAGATAAGGGAATCCTGGCAAGGTTTGCTGCAGCTGTCATATCCCGAAAAATGAGGAATCAAATTTTGACACTTGTAATTGAATCATCCACCCTTCTAAGTGAGCCCAGGCAAACCTGTGATATTTTTAGAACCTTTCAAATCACATTACACTCTTTAGAGTTCATAGCAGGACCTGAGGCCCCTAAAATTTCCCGAGAGATGGAACAAAACAGAATCAAATAAATTTGGCTCAATTCACTGTAACAGAAGTAATGTAATTATGCATGCAATCTAGGTAATACTACAGTTGCAACCCCAAATTTGAAAACTTTTCATAGCAAAATGTTTTGAGAGTTAACTGCTTGGACAGCAGTTGAAAAATCCATTATCTCTAATATAGTAACAGCTGTGCGGTGGTGATTTGATTTATAATAGAAGCATAAAGACGATGGATGGTATGATTAACTGTTTCACAGATGGGTGTTCCTATGCCACAAGTTTCATTTAAGACAGAGTTCTACCAGCATATATCATATTGCTTATTATAGACTCTCTCAAAAGAATTAGCAGTTAACTATCTACTACCATTTGTAGGTAATTACATTGCTTATGCTTTGGTTGGTAAAATTATCTGATTTATTTTAAAAATTTTTTTAAAGATTTATTTATTTATTTGAGAGAGTGCAAGCGATCACAGTGGGGAGGGACAGAGAGAGAGAGAATCTCAAGCTGACTCCATGCTGAATGTGGGGCTTTCTCCCAGGACCCTAAGATCATGACCTGAGCCAAAATCAAGAGTCGGACGCTTAACCAACTGAGCCACCCAGGTGCCCCAAATTTTTCTAATATAAAGTTAAAAACCTAATACTAACAGGTTACGAAAGATTAGAATAGTATTTGTATGTGTGTCTACATTGGCACTAGTGATTTGAAAGGACTATCATTTTAACAGAAAACAAAAGTTGCTTTGAAACATTTTTTTTCCTGCCTTAAAACAAATAGCAACTCTGAGTCTAGACTTCAGGGAGTACAAATGATTTATTGAAGTATAACATAAAAAAAGACCTCTTCAGATTTTCTACAAGTCTGAATTCAGACAGAATGGAAGACACTGACAAATGGGAGAGAAAATCATGGCCATTGGGCAAATTCATGCTACTTTGGAACAGTTGGTATTATTTCATCTGACACCTAACTCTCTTGAGCCTTTCTCTGTCGTTTTCCATGCTTAAAAATCAGCTGATGAAGTAACTGACAAAGATGTGATTTAATTAAGAAACGGAAAATAGCATGCGTATTGGACTAACAGGATTTGAGGACAAAAGTACTCATTCTAGTCCAGTTTTTCCAACTTGCTGTACTTTGGTGAGTTGTATTAATTTCTCTACAGGTTTCCTTCTCTGTAAAAGGGAAAGAGTGCTTTTTCAAAAAAAAAAAAAAAAAACATATCTTTGTGGTTCTTGACAATATAAAGCATTTATTATATGGCTGTCTTGTAAAGTCCTCACAGCAAATTACTGTGGAAATAGTTCTGATGCCAGATACCAAGGTGGAAAATTTGCAGCAGGAGCAGAGAGATTCTTGTTTCCGCTTAAATATCCAGAATGATGCCTGGAATCTAATAATGCTTTGAGTTCCAGATAAGCTTGAAAAGCACTTGTAAATGGTTATATACTTAAGGAAATAAGCTGCTTTGTCCATTTAAAAAGCTAGCCCAGATTTTGATCATTACTATTAAAGGTTATAAAATATATTAAATGGATAAAAAGAGAAAGAACATCTGGCAAATTCCATTTTGATCACAAAGGAATCTGTAAAATTAGTCCTGAAGCTAGAAGCTAGCACTATAAAGCATTAATCTTATTGATTTCAGCATTTTAAATGATGGCTGTTCTTTCATAAATGACAAATTTGTGTTATAAATGTACATTGGTCCAAATGATTAGTAATAACTGCTATAATGGGCCTTCCTGTGCAATGGCAAGCTGCAGTTCACTTTAATGACAAATTTGCTTTATTGACCTGCTATAGTGCACTATAGAAAGCTTTTCCTTAATGTTCCAAGGATATGTTGCTTATCTCCTATGTCAGAGTTCCTTTAAAAATTATTTTTAAAATATTTTTAAATTAAAATATTTTTAAATTATTTAAAAAATAAATCCCAAGAAATTCAGTTAACTCTTATCTGCCAAATACAATGGCTATTTTTATTTATTAATTCTCTCCCAATATTGGCTTATAAATATATATACAAAATTTTTACATAGCTGTACTCAGAGTATATAGATTTATAATTGCAGTAGTAATTATTCTATTTTAGTTTTTTAAAATATTTATTCATGAGAGACACAGAGAGAGAGAGGCAGAGACACAGTCAGAGGGAGAAGCAGGCTCCATGCAGGGAGCCCGATGTGGGACTCGATTCTGGGTCTCCAGGATCACACCCTGGGCTGCAGGCGGCGTTAAACCGTTGAGCCACCCAAGCTGCCCCTCTATTTTAGTTCTAAAGAGCATGCATCACACCTTGATTTATACTTTTCTACTTATCCTAATTACTTGATATTTCTTTTTTTTTTTAAGTTTATGTATTTATTCATGAGAGAGACAGGCAGAGAAGCAGAGAGAGACGCAGGCTCCACACAGGGAACCCAATGTCGGACTCAATCCCGGACTCCAGGATCACACCCTGGGCCAAAGGAGGTGCTCAACTGCTGAGCCACCCAGGCGTCCCAATTACTTGATATTTCTTTATTTCTGTACTATTTAGAAGAAACAGTAGTCTCTTATTTTCTAGGTACTACTTAATTATATTCAAACAGAATGACATTATTATTATCCATTATTCAATTTTTATAGAATTTTAGTATATTTTATAAATTTTATTTAAAAACTACCCAGTTTTATTTTAGACAAATAATCATTCATTTTATAATAGTAATATTGTATGTTTTGATCGTCAGAGGTTCTAAAAACCCTTTATTTTCAAGAATTGGCTACTGTGTGGTGGCAATTATGATTATTAATAATTGCGGATGTTTAGGTCAAGAATTTGCTTTATTTTATTAAACCGTTGTGGCATAGTTAATTATAACCATGATAGCTCCTATTTATTGAATGCTACACTAGGCATCATACTAATTGCATTTCATATCACTCTGAGATAAGTATTGTTACCTCCTTTTTTTTTTTCCAGTTGAATTGATATATAAAGACAAAACAGTAACTGCCTAAGGTCACTTTAAGTGATGGAGCCAGGATTTGAAATTACATTTCTCTGACTCCAAAGCCCAGATCTTAACACCTCTGAACTACTTCTGTGACCTTGTTGTACTGCTCCTAGTACCGTAATGATTAAGTTCTAAATGAAATTATTTGTGACTCTGCTCATATACATTGTTACAACATGGAATTATGAGTAAATTTAATTCTTAATGCTCAAAGTCTATTCAAAATAAAATCTATCAGCTATTAGGTTATTGTTGGTGATGGGCTTTCTTTGAGGTGAGTTGTACTTTTAATTGAATTATACCTTTTTTAAGGACTCCTGGGTGGCTCAGTTGGTTAAGTGTCTGCCTTGTGCTCAGGTCATGATCCCAAGGTCCTGGTATTGAGCCCCATATTGGGCTCCTCGCTCAGTGGGGAGTCTGCTTCTCCTTCTCCCTCTGCCACTCCCCCTGCTTGTGCTTTGTCAAATAAATACATAAATAAAATCTTTTAAAAAATAATTACAGTTTTTTAGATTTATATAAATATCTAGTTTAAAAAGTAAAACAATACTACAAAGTTCATAATGAAAATAATGATCCCCTTACTCACAAGTCATGCTTCCTTGAGGCAACTACTCTTAATGCCTTTGGTTGTTTCTTATGGTATTTACTTCTACATTTCTAAATAACATGTTTGTGCTGAAACCTAAAAGTTTTTTTCAATTTTGGATATACTACCATTGGTAATGAGGATTTAGCAATTCTCTGTTTACCCCTATACTCATCCTTCCATTCCTTAGAGACTCCCAATATAATTTTAATTTTTGATTAAATCATTATTTATTATATCCATTATGATAATTGTAGAAACAGTTTACAGCTGAGCCACATAGTATACTATGTGGCTCATAGATTATATATCCTTTCTTGTACACTTTAAAAAAAATTACTGACCTCATTGTTTTGTTTTTGTTTGCTTAAGTTTTTTTGTGTGTGTGTAACTGCCACCTACTCAGCCGCAGACCTTCTGATAGAACTGTACAATTTATCTTAATATAGCATATGTTCATATACAGTAACCTATTAATTATATTTTGTAAACATTAGGCATGTTCTTTCTGGAGTCCCTTTCATTCTTCTGTTCCAGTCTGGGAAGATTTATATCTGGACATGCTGTGAGCTCTAGGCTTGCTATAAACTGTAATCTAGGGCTTCCTAGTCATCATCCCAGAAATTTCTTTAACCATTCTTCTGTTTTGGATTCTCTCCTTTCCTTAATTTTTTAAAAGATACCTGGGTGGCTCAGTGGTTGAGCATCTGCTTTTGGTCAGGGAGTGATCCTGGGGTTCTGGGATTGAGTTCTGCATTGGGCTCCCCTCAGGGACCTTGCTTCTGCCTCTGCCTATGTCTCTGTCTCTCTATGTCTCTCATGAATAAATAAAATTCTTCTGGAACTCTTTAATTAGATTTATGACCTTCTATATTGATTGTTTAATGTTTATTTACTTTCCAAATGTTTATTTTCTAAAAATGTGTTAAGGTAGGTGACAATGTGTTATGTGTGTTTGTGTACTATATGTGAAAAATAAAGAACAATGAGATCATGTACATATATATACTTAGAACTCAGCTTTAAAAAAGGACCTTTGAGGCTCTCTGTGTGCCTTTTCTTTATCCTATTTGATTTCCACCCCTCTCAGAGGTATATACCATCTCAAGTAAGGTATTTGTCATTCTCTGACTCTTACTTACTGTTTGACCATATATTTGTCTCCCTAAACAGTATATTGCTTAGTTTTCCTAAGCAATATTAATGGAAGCATACTCTGCATATCCTATAACTTGCTTGTTTTGTTTTACATTATTTCTTGAATTTATAATGTTTACTTTCACTGTGCAGACATATATATGTGTGTGTATACATACATATGTATATATATGTAGATATCTATTTGAATATACAATTTGTTGTAGCATGTTTTCTAGTTTTTCACATTGCAGTGTTTCTGTCAACATTCTTATGTATGTGACTATGAACAGAATTGCTCCAGAGCAGTGTTTCTTAACTTTTTTCACAATATGACACTTGAATAAAATTGATCATTGTTTAGCATACTGAGGTAAAAGGATAAGGCTGCTTATAGCTGAGGATGACTGACTTGGGAGTTCTTTATAATATCTTGCCCAGCTGCTGCAAAGTCTTAGTGGATTACTATCTTGGTATATACTTATTATTTGTGTCACATGAGTGCACTGGAGCATACTGCATTTACAAAGCTTTGCTCTGGAGTTGTTCAAAGAGATCAAAGAATTGTCTGAAGACCAGTTCTTGCCTACAGTTATAATAATTCGTGACCATATAAGTTGAGCAGAGGCATTTTTAGAAAGATTTGTAGTAATGTGATGTTTCCTAAATATTTTTATTGTTTTATATGTGTCCACTCTACAAATGATTAGAAATTTTTAGAACTGCTCCATCACCATAGATAGGTTTGAGAAGCCATGCTATTCATTGTAGTGGAGTTGGTGGGGCATAGGATGAACACAACATCAACTAAAGTAGATATGAAATGTTTTCCAAACTGTTATTCTAAACACCAAATCCCTCACTCCCAGTGGTTTACAGGTTTTCCACCGCCTCCATATCTTCACCAGCACTTAGTATTAAAGGGCTTCTTTTTGCTAATTGGGTGAGTGTTAAAATAGTATCTTACTGTGGTTTTAATTTCTATTACTAATTACTAATGAGGTTGAGTATCTTTTAATATATTTATTGGTCATCTTGGATTTCTCTTCTGTAAAGTGACCAAGTATTTTTCTATTGGATTATTTGTCTTTCACTTAGGGATTAATTTATATATCTTGGCTACAAATCCTTTATTGGTTTAATGTATTACAAATATGTTCTCCCAACTTGTGATATATATTCCTAATCTCTTTATATATTGATGAACTAAAGTTCTTGATTTTAGTCAAGTTTATTAATCATCTATTTTCAGTTTGGGGGGGGTGTTTTTTTTTTTAGATTTATTTATTTATTTATTTATTTACTTATTTACTTATTTATTTATTCATGAGAGACACAGAGAGAGAGAGAGGCAGAAACATAGGCAGAGGGAGAAGCAGGCTCCATGCAGGCAGCCTGATGTGGGAATTGATCCCGAGTCTCCAGAACCAGGCCCTGGGCTGAAGGCGGCACTAAACCACTGAGCACCTGGGCTGCCCAGTTTGTGGTTTTATGTCTTATTTAAGAATCCTTTCCTACCTCAAAATTATGGTGATATTTTCCAATATTCTAAAAGATTTTTAGTTTTATCTTTCACATTTAAGTCTGTAATCCAGTTGGAATTGATTTTTATATGTTATGAGGGGGTCCAGTAATGGAAATTCTATTCTTTTACCTCAAATTTGACACAGTAGCAGTCTACATAAACAAAATCCCCTTGAGTGCTTTAATAATTTTAAAACTGTGGGGCACCTGGGTGGCTCATTCAATTAAGCTTCTGCCTTCAGCTCAGGTCACTATCCTGGGGTCCTGGGATTGAGTTCCACATTGGGCTCCCTGTTCAGCTGAAAGTCTGCTTCTCCCTCTCCCTCTGCCATTCCCCCTGCTTGTGCTCTCTCTGTCAAGTAAATAAAATCTTTTAAAAATAATAATAATTTTAAATATACATAAAGGGTTCCTGAGACCAAAAAGAGAATCACTGTTATAGATCCACAGGAAAAAGTTAAAAGCCCCAATAAAAAAGACCAAACACAGGCAAATCATTTTTAAAAATTACCCCAGATGAATAATGAACGTGACAAAAAAGTGAATTTCCTTAATAAAGACATTCAAATGAAAAGTAAAATACTATTTCAATTATCAAGTTGACAGTTATTAAAAGTACTATAAATAGCCTTTGAAGGACAGTTTGACAAAATATATCAAAATATATCAAATCCTTATTTCCTTCTGACCATTTCTGGAAGTATGTCCTATAGAAATCATTAAGAATGTTTCTGAAGGTTTAGCTTCAATATATTCATCATGGTTTTTTTTTTTTGATAACTTGAAAATTCAGAAATAACCTAAAATCCAAATGATAATGAGAAGAAACTTCCAATGGAGGAAAACATTGATAATATATTTTCTTTCCTCAGGGCGCCTGGGTGGCTCAATAGTTGAGCGTTTGCCTTCGGTTCAGGTTATGATCCCAGGGTCCTGGGATTGTCTCACATTGGGCTTCCTGTGGGGAGCCTGCTTCTGCCTCTGCCTACATCTCTGCCTCTCTCTGTGTGTCTCTCATGAATAAATAAATAAGATTAAAAAAATTGTTTTCTTTCCTCTAATTCATCCAGGGTAGTGGATGCCTTAGAGTGCTTTGATGGCCACCTATTGCTTAATTATTGTACTTAACCATCATTAATCTGCCCTGATTACCTTCCCTTAGTTTACCCTTAGTTTGTCCTGTGAATTTCAAATAATAACCAATCAGCATAGAGCATATTGGGTAATTGGTGGGTCTGTTCTTCCACCAAAAATATTTAAAGCTTTTAGCTTTTAAAACTAATTCTGGAACAGAGCAAGATAAAGAAGGGAAAAATTGGCCTAGATAATACAGAAGATAACAGATGAACAGGGTTGATTTCATTTTGGGCACTTTGCCCAGGACACTTTTAATAGAACATATAGTTACTCTAGGGATTCTGAGTCTGTGATTATGTCAGACTTACACATTAATTCTTTAAAAGGAAAAATCACAAGTTATTGGACTAGGTACATTGGTATGACTTAAATTTTTAAACCATGCCTGTAATCCCCAGCCATTGATAATTTGCTGTGTGAGGGCTGTATTCCTTACTATTAAAACTAACTTTCATGGAACAAAAATATTTTGAACATCCTTCCTTTAAAACACAGTGGGTTCTTCATTTCTTTCAAAGTTTAAGTCAAATTTTATTTTATTTTTTAAGTCAAATTTTAAAAGATGTCTAAACTAGAATTAGATGGTTATCTTTATGTGAAGAACTTTTAATCTTACTATTTTTGAGAACATTCTTTATGTCCTGAAAAATCAATCAAGTCTTTAAGGAAAAAAATCACCTAAATTTTAGAATGCTATGTTTCCTGTTTTACTACCTTATAATTTAGATTATTGCCCTTATGTTTACCCTTAAAACTTAAAAGGAGAAATAGCAACATGGTAGTAGAGCTTCTATTAGAATAGTGGCTTTAAGTGAATTTTTTCTTTTTTTTTTCGGCTTTCCAAAATTTCAGTAATATTTTTATTATTATTATTATTATTATTATTATTATTATTATTATCATCATCTAGAGAGGGGGAGTGGGCAGAGAGATAGTGATAGAATCTTAAACAGGCTCTGCTCCCAGCGCAGAGCCCAACGTGGAGCTCACTCTCACAACCCTGAGCATGAGCTGAGCTAAAATCAAGAGTTGGATACTTAACCAATTGAACCACCCAGACACCCCTATGAGATAAATCTTTGAGAATCTTAGCCTTTTTAATACCCAATCCTTTTAAAGGCTAACTTGAGAAGAGACTTCTACATAATTTTATAAATAATAAAAGTAATGGGGCACCTGGATGGCTCTGTTGGTTAAGCATCCAGCTCTTAATTTTGGCTCTGGTCATGATTTCAGGGGCATGAAATCGAGCCTCATGTCAGGTTCCATGCTCAACACAGAGTCTGTTTGAGAGTTTCTCTCCTTCCCTCTATTATCCTCCCACTGCTCTCATGTTTCCTATCTCTAAAATAAATAAAATCCTTAAAAAATAAAGTAAAAATTTTTAAAAAAAGAATTACCTTGTATTAGGTAAAATGGAAACTTAGTTTTGTTTTGAAGTGGCGTGCTTAAATATAACATTTTCCAATGTTATATTCCAATTCTTACTTGGAAGTTTTCTTTATAATGTAGTTAATAAAAGGATAGAGCAGGAAGAAAAATCATTTTATGTAGTTTAAAAAAATCTTAAAATTATTAGTATAATGGTACATAAGAGGAAGTGATTTTTTTTTTAAGTATTATGTTCTGTTTCAGAAACTTCTCACATTTGCAGCTGGCATTTGCTTCTTATACCAAGCAATACTTTTAATGAGCCAGAATTTTTACACCTTCTGTTTCCTCTACCTGGAATATTCTTCTTTGCCTCTTCCTTCTTCCTTTAGCACATTCTTACATCTTCAGTCTTGGTTTAAATGTAATTATTTTGAGAAGCTTGCCATAATCCTCCTCTCCTAAATCCCAACATCCACCTTTTCTGCCTTCATCCCAACCCTGGTTAAACTCCTGTTTATTCATTCTAAGGGCCCCTTTACTTCTTTATAATGTTCACCATGGTTGTACACATCAGTTCAATGTTTGGTTTTACCACTATTTCCTTAAGCTTGGTGAGGGCAGGACTTCTGGGTATCTTGTATTCTCCGTGTCTAGCACTAGTACATAATAGTAAGTAGTGCTTATCAAATGAATTCCTTTAATTCCAATTCATTTCATTTGCTTTTCCAAACTATAGTTGGTATTACTTAATAGTGGAATCTTTCCATTAGAGTAGTTACAGCATTATATCAGTAAATAAAGAGCTGAATTAAGCAACTATAAACTCCCACTAACTTGGAATATTCTTAGCTTTTTAAGGTTTGGTATGAGTTTCATCCCAATGTCTGAGATGCTGCTTAGTGTATATGATCACAGTACATTTCTTAAATGATAAATACAGTTGTTGACTATTCTGGTTGTCTATTATTAATCTCCGTAGATGCAGTGCTACCAAAATAGTACAGTATGCAAGAGATATCATGATAAGATCACAGCCAGAATCGATTTCCTACTTCTTCTTCTTCTCCTCCTTCTCCTCCTCCTGCTCCTCCTTCTTTCTTAACCTTTTTCCTTTATAGGGTTGAGTTTCTGATTTTTTATCCTTATTTGAAAAGCCCAAAACAAATAGCTTTTACATGAAGATTTATAATATTTCGAAGAGTTCCAAAATTAAAATCTACACAAAAAATTTTAATTGAGCAGTTAGTCTTTCCAAGTTTTCTAATGACATTAAGTTATTATTATATACCTGTGACACTCATTTTGGACAGGAGACAATAACACTTTCCTAATACATTGAGGTTATATATGTTTGGCAATGACATTTCTTTTTTTTTTTTTTGGCAATGACATTTCTACTTACGAGGTTATATGTTGTATTCTTTTATAGTTCAAACGATATGTCAGTAAACTTCGAAGCAAGAGTACAGTTTTCAAAAAGAAGCATCAAATAATAGCTGGATTTAAAGCTGAATTCGGTCTCTTACAGAGGACAGAAGAACTTCTTAAGCAACGTCATGAAAATATTCAACATCAACTGGTAATACAATATTATCTTGGGATGCTAGAAATATAAATGACAGGAGGTTTATGGGTAATAACTATATACTGAGGTCATTGTTTTTACTGAAAGCACTAAAAAATTATTAATGTTCTCTGAATAATTACAGAGGTATCATATAAGCTTATTTATTTTAAAGATCTTATTTATTTGATTTTAGAAAGATGTGTACATGTTCATAAGCAGTGGGAGGGGCAGAGGGAAAGGGAGAGAATTTCAAGCAGGCTCTGTGCTGAGCTCAGAGCCCGATGTGGGGCTTGCTCTCATGACTCTGAGATCGTGACCTGGGCCAAAACCAAGAGTCTAATGCTTAAGGAACTGAACCACTCAGGTGCCCCCTGATTTATTTATTTTTTATTTTTTTATTTATTTATTTTAATTTATTTTTTAATGTAGCAGTAAGCACTAGCTTTTTCATTGTGCTGACTTTGGGGTAATTAATAGAGATTGAATTCCAAGTAGCAATAATGATCATACCAAGAGAGTGACTGTAAAATATTTATTTATCATGGCCTGCTGGGCAGAAATTTCTAAGCAGCTATTTCTGTGGAGCTCTAGGAAGAAATATCTAGGGAAGGTACCATATGGAAGTTTGCCTCCAGGCTTGTTCTTTATGCATTTGTGCCTTGGTCGTCAGAAAAAAGTTAAGCCCAGAGTAGCCTCTCTGACAACAAAACCTTTCATTGTGGATGCCAGATCCTCAGAATTTTCTTGATTTAGATTTTTGTTCCTTTTACCCATGATGAAATTATTTTATCAGGATGTTGGTTTACCAACTAGCATTAATCTGGGAGATGTGAATGAAGTTTCAACCAGTTGTTGATTAGCTGGCAATATGAACTTTCTGTCTCATGCTGTTGAATATTGTTTGTTTCTAGAGAATGTAAGATAGAAAACTTAATTTACTGTGCATCAGCCATGAATTTTTTTTTAAGATTTTATTTATTTATTTATGACAAACAGAGAGAAAGAGAGGCAGAGACACAGGCAGAGGGAAAAGCAGGCTCCCCACAAGGAGCCCAATATGAGACTTGATCCCGCGACTCCAGGAGCCAAAGGCAGACTCAACCACTGAGCCACCCAGGCGTCCCTAAGCCATGAATCTAATGACACTACTTTCAAAATTGATAGGTAGTAATTGTGTTATTGTTTACTTCAAAAATATTTTCTAATTTCCATAATGATTTTTTGATCTATGGATTATTGCTTAAAAAACCAAGCATTTTCGGGATCCCTGGGTGGCGCAGCGGTTTGGCACCTGCCTTTGGCCCAGGGCGCGATCCTGGAGACCCGGGATCGATTCCCATGTCGGGCTCCCGGTGCATGGGGCCTGCTTCTCCCTCTGCCTGTGTCTCTGCCTCTCTCTCTCTCTCTCTCTCTCTCTCTCTCTGTGACTATCATAAATAAATAAATTGTTTTAAAAGTTTAAAAAAAAAAAAACAAGCATTTTCTAGTTACCTTTCTGTTATTGACTTCTACCTTATTTCCACTGTGACCAGAGAACATTCTGTGCAGTTTTAGTCCTTTAAAATTTGTTGAGTGTTGCATTATGGTCCAGCATATGGTCTATTTTGGTAATTGTCCCAGTGCAGTTGAAAAGAATGTGTATTCTGCAGTGGTTGGGGATGGTGTTCTCTATATGTCAATTCAGTCAAGTATGTTAACCACAATATTCAAATCTTACATATTCCTATTGATATTTTTGTCTGCTTGTTTCATTAGTTATTGAAAGGGGTGTGTTAAAATCTCTATGATTATTGCTTTGTCTGCTTCTTTTTTTAGTTCCATCGGTTTTTCTTTACATTTTTTAAGTTGGGTTCCCTAGAAGTGGAGCCTGAAAAGGGAATACTTTGTACAAGTGGTTTATTGAGGGAGGGAGTGCCTTCAGAAGAAGGGGGGTGAGATAAGCAGATACAGCAGGAGAAAAGAGCCAAGCAGGGATGTAGTCCTGACTAGACAGCTTCATTTTGATTCTGTGAGGAACTTTGGAGCACAAATTGCAGCGTGAAGTTGATTCCATCTTGAGGCAAAGGGGCTGGCCTTTTATACTCCTGTATCAGTCATTGGCTGTGGCGGAGAGAGTAACCCCCTAGCGCAATGGCAGAGCATCCCCTGGACGAGGGGGTAGTTGTGAACCTTTAGCAGTCAACAAGTCATGGCAGGTTGCAGATGAGGTCTGAGTGAGGCACCAACAACATCCATTACAACCCACCCCTTATAATGCTGGGATCTACCTGTTTCTCATGTCAAATTGACTCCATTTAGGAATAGCTTCTAAAGGATTCTGGTTGGTCACAATTTCTAGGAAAATTTGTAGGAGGAAGATTAATAGGACAAATGGAAACTCTCATTGCTACATTTCATCCCAAGAGCATAGTAATACTCAATGTCTTCTTCCTTTATCATCCATTCTAGATTTCCCTCATGTTTGGTTAGCACCTTGACTGGTTTAAATGACTTTCTTGATGGGATGACCCAGTACCTTATCTTTAAAAGGTGGGAGACTCTATGAACTATGACCTTAGCAGGCTGTGGTTGCTGTACTTACTCATTTATTGTTAAAACTGGGCATAGGAGTACCCACATAAGCCCTAATAGATCACCTGAGTGCCAAACATATTCCTATCTGCCCTTATTATATAGCAGTATTTGTATAGCATTAGTATTCCTATCACTATAACTTTTTTTTTTTTGCCTGCTGGTCTATGGGCATGAAGAGCCCAAGTGACAAGATGGTATAGCCAGAGCATTAAATTTAAAGGCCTTTTAATGTGCATCTGGTGAAAGCATACCCACTCTGGAAGACAGAACATCTACACCTACAGAGCCTAAAAGTGTCAGGAAGGGAAACATAATTTCCTAAGTGTATAAGTGGGCATCCTAGTGAGTGGTGACACTTATACTTTCATTCCGTAGTTCCAAGACCCATGTGTTCTTTCTGTTTGCTACACAGCACCAAGTGGTGGGCATTGGTTTAAAATGTATACTCTATCTTGAAGAATAGAAATCAACCTCACAGGCCTGTGAGGCCTCTAAGCTGTACCTCAGTTGTACCTTCACAAGGCCCTTCTACCAGTCTATCAGGCTATTAGCTTCCTGGATGGTATGGTATCTGGCACAGTGACTGAATCCCATGGTCCTGTGTCCACCACCATATCCCCTTTGCCATAAAGTAATCCCATGGTCTGAATGATATTATATGGAATTCCACATCAGTAGACCAGATACTCTGAGCCCTTGGATAGTGATGCTGGCTGAAATATTATGGGAAAGAAAAGCAAATACTTGCCCAGAATATGGGCCAGTCAGTCCAAGTCAGGATGAAATGTTGTCCTTTTCGAGACAGAAAGATGATTGGTTTTCTCAAGGTATGATTCCATATTTAGAACTCAGGATTGGTCTCTGTTTTTGCCGGGTCAGACATTTGGCAGTGGGAGTAGCTAGATGGGCACTGTGAGAGGGAGCCTGTGCTATTTGGCCCTAGCTTAGCCTCCATCTCTGCCAGCATAGCCATTATGTTCATGAGCCCATTGTCTAAGCACTGGGTGGCCTGCTGTCTACTGGCCAAATCATCCTTTCCACTTGGTTGTTTAGTGCTCTCTTCTGCTTTGGACATTCTCTAGTGGCCATTAGCATACAATGAAAAGAGAAAAGATCTTTACACTTAGTGTATTACTCTGGTAGGTCTATCTGCGTGCCTCTTCCCCAGACCTTCTTGTCCCCAGTCTTCCAATCCAGGCACCTACTTCTCCTAGGCCCCTGACCAACAAGCTAAGCCTCTTGCCACTGCCCAGAGGATATAAGATAATCTAGAGGTTCAAGGTTCTCAGGTGAGTCTATGCAGGTATTCCATCCCAGACTCAGTACCCTTTCTCAAAGCCCTGGCTTTGGCCTAGAATATATTCAGACTTCTCTGAAGTTTTGCCCTGGTAACAATTAAGTTGTGTGCCTGGTTTTCAGCTACCTTTGCCCTTCAGCCATAGGAAATGAGGGTTTCATCGGAGAAGGACAAACATTATATGTTCTCATTCATTTGGGGAATATAAATAATAATGAAAGGGAATAGAAGGGAAAGGAGAAGAAATGGGTAGGAAATACCAGAAAGGGAGACAGAACATAAAGACTCCTAACTCTGGGAAACGAACTAGGGGTGGTGGAAGGGGAGGAGGGCGGGGGGTGGGGGTGAATGGGTGACGGGCGCTGATGGGGGCACTTGACGGGATGAGCACTGGGTGTTATTCTGTATGTTGGCAAATTGAACACCAATAAAAAATAAATTTATTATTTAAAAAAAAAAGGAAATGAGAGTTTCTTTACAGCTCCAAAGAAGGTTTTCTGACCTTATCACTTTGCTTTAAATTATTGATTAATAGGGCAGCCCCAGTGGCCCAGTGGTTTAGTGCCACCTTCACCCTGGGTTGTGATCCTAGAGACTCGGGATTGAGTCCCACCTTGGGCTCCCTGCATGGAGCCTGCTTCTCCCTCTGCCTCTCTCTCTCCCTCTCTGTCACAAATAAATAAATAAAATCTTTTAAAAAATTATTGATTAATATATTTGAGCCCATAATTTTATCTCTTCAACTATAAATGGAGCTTAGCAACATCCACCCCAGATCCGCAGTCCTTATAGTTATTATTTCTGCATACTTCTTAAACACCAGCAACATTGTACCAGCTAGTGCATCCCTGTGATGGTTCAAGAAGCAGATGCCAAGATGGGATTAGATGTACAAGAGATTTGCTGGAGTAAATACTGTGAAAGATAAAGGGAGCAAGAGGAGGCAAGGAAAACCATTAAACCCTAGTAGAAGTCTGACACCCGTGAAGGGAGAGAAAAGGAAGGAGGATTGTATAGGAAGAGCCTCAGACTGCTGCACAATTTTAGGAAAGTTTTAGTCTGGATAAAGGGGAGTTCCCAAACCAGTCACCCACTAGAGGAGTGCCCTGTCAGGCAGGAACAGGCCAGCCTTTGTACTATTGCCATGCTCAGTCATTCTAGGAACAGCCTGGGGGAAGCATGGACTTCGTAGGAGCCTGATAGTGGAAGCAGTTATGGCAGTCAAGTCTGTTTTTAGCAGGTTCTCCTGAAGGAGATCTGAGCTTTCCATTCTCACAACCACTATAGTCACCTTCCACTTACACTCTGCCTCAGTTCACCACAAGTATTAACAATTGTACTGCTATAACATGTATGGGTCTAACGCTATTCACCCTGCCACCAGCGATGGAGCTCCTTCAGCCAGTGAGCAATCCTACTCTAGAAGCCCATTTTTATAGTTCAGTCAGGTTCTCTAGAAACAGAACCTAAAACAAGAATTCTTATTCCTCTGCACATGATTAAGTCAGAGAGTGCTCTTAGGAGAAAGGAAGTGAGGAACCAGAATGAAGCAGTGAGGAAAAGTGGATTCATTTGGAGTCCAGTTTCAGTCTGATCTCACGAGGAGCTCTGGAATACAAATCGCATCACAAAGTTAGTCTTGTCTTTAGGCAAGAAAATTACCCTTTTGTACCCCGCTGTCAGTCAGTCGTGTGCTATGGACCCAGAAGGTGGTGTGATGCAATTCCTGCTCAGCCAAGGGCACATTTTGAAGAAGGGATAACTATAAGCCATTAATAGTCAATTCTCACAACAGTTAAGGGATAGGTACACTGGCCCTGTAAGCAAATCAGGACAGAGCACCCGCAGTATCACTGCAAATATCCTGAGATTATGTTATTAGTCCATACAAATCTAGTATCATTACCTTCCTGTTAAATTGGCCCTTTGATAATTAGGAAATACCCTTTTTTTTTAATCTTTCATAATATATATCTCTCATAATATACTAATCTGTTATTAATACAGCCAAACTTTCTTCTAGTTAATGTTTAAAAGACACATATCTTTTACATCCTTTCAACCTTTCTCCATCTTTATAATTATTGTATGTATTTTATAAGAAATATATAGCTAGCTTTATATTTTTATATAGTGTGGCAATCTTTGTCTTTTTTTTCTGCTAAGAATTTATTTAAATTGTAGTCAGTTAACATAAAATGTAGTATTAATTTCAGGGGTAGAATTTAGTGATTCATCATTTGCATTTAACACCCAGTGCTCATTACAAGTGCCCTCCTTAGTGCCCATTACCATTTACCCTATTCCTTCACCCGCTTCCCCTCTAGCAACCTTCAGTTTGTTCCCTATTGTTAAGAGTCTCTTATGGTTTGCCTCCCTCCCCGTTTTTATCTTATTTTATTTTTCCTTCCCTTTTCCTATGTTCATCTGTTTGGTTTCTTAAATTCCATGTATGAGTGAAATCATATGGTATTTATCTTTCTCTGACTTATTTCGCTTAGCATTGTACACTCTAGTTCTATCCAGCAATCTTTTTCTTTTCACTGAAGTATTTAATCTCTTTACATTTAATGTAATTACTGGTTTTTCAAAGTTTTCTATTTGTTCCATTAGTTCTTCATTTTTTTCTCCTTTCTTCCCTTTGAAAGTTGTATTACTCAAGTATTTTTATCTTCCATGTTTCCCTTCTTTCAGCTTACTGGTTATAGTTTCTTTTTGGTATCCCTGTTGTTCTTGAATGCTTATCCAGAAACTATAACATCCATCTTTGGCTGAGTACAGTCTTCCCTATTTTACTGTATCCTAGCCAATGTAAGAAATTTATAATACTTTGATTCCATTTACTTCTTTCTCATATTTTGTGCTATTGTGGATATATACTTTTAAATTCTAAATACAACTTGAATCCCACATAAATATAATAATATTATGTGGGATTCAAGTATTATTAAATATAATAATTCAATATTATTAAATATAATATTAAATATTATTTTTTTTATGTACCTGCTTCATGACTCTTTCCTTCCTTCCTGTATCATCATCATCATTATTCTACTAGGATCTCATTTTTAGTATTTCATTTAGTGTGGGTCTGCTGGTGATAAATCCTCTCAATTTTTATTTTTCTTAAAACATTTTTATTGCACCTTCATTTTGAAGCACATTTTCACTAAATATAGAATTCTAGGGTGGCAGTTATTTTCTTTCAGTACTTTAAAGATTTAATTCCATTGGCTGCTGGCTTCCGTTATTGCTTGTTTTTTAAGGTAGTATGTTACTATCTGGTTGGTAAGATTTTTTTTTCCTGTCTTTGGTTTTCTAGCAATTTTACTATGATATTCCTAGTTTTTTTTTATTATTATCTGTCTTAGGGTCTGTGAAGCTTCTTAAATTATGGTTTTAATGTCTTTTGTCAGTTTTTGGAAAGTTCTCAGCCAGTATTTCTTTAAATATTATAATCCCATCCTCTTCTTTCCTTGAGCTACAGTGACAACTACATATGTGTTAGGCTTTTTTGTGTGTGTTAGGCTTTTTCACTATTTACCATGTTTATTATGGATTTTGTGTTTTGCTTTTTTTTTTTAATTTATTTATTTATTTTTAGAGAAGGAGAGAGCATGAGTGGGGAGGGATGGGCAGAGGGTGAGGGAGAGAGAGTGCTCAGCATGAAGCCAATGGTGAGGCTTGCTTCCCAGGATCCTGAGATCATGATCTGAGCTGAAATCAAGAGTCAGCTGCATAACAGACTGAGCTACCCAGGCACCCCTGTTTTGCTGCCCTCCATTTTCCATTATTTTTGTTCTCTGTGACTTAATCTGAATTTTTTTTCTGCTGTGCTATCTTCTCCTTCATTAATCTTCTGTGTCTAATCTGCTATGTAATCCATATATTGAATTCTGAATATTACTTATTATGTATCTCAGTTCTAGAATTTCCATTTGATTCTATTTTATAGATCCCAGTTATTTGTAACATTCCCCAACTTTTCATTTATTGTCTTAAATATAATAATCACAGCTTTTTTTAATGTCCTGTCTGATAAATTCATCTGAGTGTCCATTTCTATTAATCTGTATTTTTTTCTCTTGATTGTCAGACATTTGTTCCTGTTACTTTGCTTACCTAGTACTTTTTCATTGAATGTCAGGTTCTGGAAACACTTCCTTTATCCTTAAAAGGAAGTGTTTGATTTTTTTCCTCATAGATAATCTTGATTCAGTTTTGTTAGAGCTGATATTTTTCCAGTTTTCTCTTATTCCTAAAATGCAGCCCTTATACCTGTATCAGAAACTCTAGTCCTAGGAAGTAGTCCTTACATTTAGCACCTAGCTCTTACTCTTAGATTATAACCCATACTCCTAGGGATCCCTGGGTGGCGCAGTGGTTTGGCGCCTGCCTTTGGCCCAGGGCGTGATCCTGGAGACCCGGGATCGAATCCCACATCGGGCTCCCGGTGCATGGAGCCTGCTTCTCCCTCTGCCTATGTCTGTGCCCCTCTCTTTCTCTCTCTGTGACTATCATAAATAAATAAAAATTTTTAAAAAAATTAAAAAAAAATAATTATAACCCATACTCCTCAGGAGTAGCCTTTCTGGGATTTCAGCTAATAGTCTGGAGCTATTGACTAGTCTTGAATTCCTACCTCTGTCTCTCTAGCACTATGAGATACTGAAATCTTTGCCCAGCTTTTTTAGTCACCCATCTATTGATCTCCATTTGGTTACTAGGAGTCTTACCCTCCTTGTGCACAGGTCAGGATTTGGTAATGCCCAAAGTGGAAATTACATACAGAATTTGGGGCTAATACTTTATAGTTCCCTCTATTCCTTTCTTAGGAGTCTCAATTTTATTGGCAGCCCCAAATTCCAACTCTTCTTCCATTCCCCCCTCTCCTTTTGGTTTTTCCAGCCTCTTTTGAACTCTCTCCAATCAGGTCATTTCACCAAAATTTCTCTTATCAAGATCACCAGTACCTCACATTGCTAAATCCAGTGAGCAATTCTTTTTTTTTTTAATTTTTATTTATTTATGATAGTCACTGAGAGAGAGAGAGAGAGGGGCAGAGACATAGGCAGAGGGAGAAGCAGGCTCCATGCACAGGGGGCCCGATGTGGGATTCGATCCCGGGTCTCCAGGATCGCGCCCTGGGCCAAAGGCAGGCGCCAAACCGCTGCGCCACCCAGGGATCCCCAGTGAGCAATTCTTGGTCCATTTCCTACTTGGCCTATTAGCAGTGTTTGACATAGTTGATCACTCCCTCTTCCTTTACTTATCTTCTAGTAAACTACTTTCCTTGTTCTTCTCCCTTACTAGCACTCCTATTCCTACTCAGTGGCTGAGTTCTTCTCATTTCTCTCCAAGGTCTAAATATTGGAGTTCCTCAAGCTTAGCCCTTAGATCTCTTCTTTCACTCCCTTGGTGATCTTATCCTGTCTCAAGACTTTAAAGACCTTATCTATGCAGACAACTCCCAACTTTATATCTCTTTTAGATTCCTTCCTAAATCCCATTCTATAACATCTTGACCTCTTTTTGGATATCTACTGGACATTTCAAATTTTTAACATGTCCAAAACTAAATTTCTAGTCTTCATTACTCCCTCAAACCTTGTCTTACCAGGTCTTTCTCATTTCAACAAATGGCAGCTCCATCCCCTCAGTTTTGCAGGCCAGAAACTTTAGTCATTCTTTATCTTTCATTTTCCCTCACACCCTACATCTAATCTGCTGTAATATTTTGTTGTCTTTAAAATAGATACACAACCACTTCTCATTACCTTCACCACCACCATCTGATTCATGCTACCATTATCTCAAACCTGAATTATTGGAGTAGTCTTCTAACTGGCTTCCTTTGTCCCTCTATAGTTTGATCTCAGCACAGATGTTGAAGTGGCCATTTAAAAATTCCTTTATTCTAAACTGCCCAACAAGCCTCCCAGTTCATTTAAAACAAACCCAAACTCTTTCATTGGCCTAAAAATAAAGTAACCATATAATTTATCATCTAAAGTAGGACACTTTTGAAAATGCAAAGGACAATAGACTAACTGAGACTGTTCCAGCAAACCATCTGAGTCCTATATGATCCCTGCCCCCTAACCTCATTCTCACTTTGTTTTCAACTCCACCAGTCTCCTGGCTGTTTCTTGGAAAGGACAGATTTGCTCCTACCGCACATCTTTTACACTTGCTGATCTCCTGGATATCTGTATGACTTGCTCCCTCACTTCATTCGGGCTTTGCTCAGATGTCATTTTCTCAGGAAGACCTTCTCTAACCACACTGTTATTTAAGATTCCAATCCCACTCTCACCTCACACTCTGTTTTACTTGTCTACATATTGCTTGTTTACTCTCACCAGAAGTAAGCTCTGTGAGAGAGTTGGGTTTTTTTCCTCCTGTTTTGTTCACTGCAGTATATCTGGCGCTTAGAACTATGCTCAGCACATTTAGGTATATAATAAATATTGGAGGGCAGCCCGGGTGGCTCAGTGGTTTAGCACTGCCTTCAGCCCAGGGCATGATCCTGGAGTCCCAGGATCGAGTCCCACATAGGGCTCCCTGCATGTGGCCTGCTTCTCCCTCTGCCTGTGTCTCTGCCTTCCCTTCTCTCTCTCTCTCTCTCTCATGAATGAATAAATAAATAAATAAAGTCTTTAAAAAATATATTGGATGGGTGAATGAATATAAGTATATTGATTATTTGAGAATTCAGTCACCAAATATTTATTAAGTGCTAAAATTAGAAATACTTACTATGCACCTGAGGTTACCAAAGTAAAATTTAGTGCAACTTTATTACACATAAGGGTATGGGGATACCTGGGTGGCTCAGTGGTTGAGCGTTTGCTTTTGGCCCAGGACATGATCCTGAGGTCCGGGATTGAGTCCCACATCGGGCTCCCTGTGAGGAGCCTGCTTCTCCCTATGCCTATATCTCTGCCTCTCTCTCTCTCTCTGTCTCTCTTGAATAAATAAATAAAATCTAAGAAAAATATATAAAGGTATGTAATTATTGTTGAAGTCAATAAAAATTATTCTTTATGATTCTAAGCCAATTTGTCTTATTTATAAGACATTGTTAAGTATTAAATCTATACACGTCTTATGGAATCATCAAGGTTTTGACACCCATTTTGTAGACTCCATTTTTTACACCTATTTTTATTCTTTACTTGCAGCAAACCATTGAAGATAAAAAGGGTATATCTGGATATAGTTACACCCAGGAAGAACTAGAACGAGTGTCTGCACTGAAGACCGAAGTTGATGAGATGAAAGGCCGAACACTCGACGACATGTCTGAAATGGTGATTACACTTGTTTAAAGATTTTATTTATTTATTTGAGAGTTTGATGGGGGCAGGGAGAAGCAGAGGGAGAGGAAGACTTGATCCCAAGATGCAGGGATCATGACTTGAGCTGAAAGCACTTAACCAACTGAGCCACCCAGGCATCCCGATTATACTTTAGGGTTTTTGTGTGTGTGTGTGTGTGTAGCTAGAGGCAGATGTTTTTGTGTTTTGTTTTTAATGAAACATTCAAATTTTCATTTCTGCACATTGTTTACTTTATATTCTTTCATCTGTCTCTATCAATCACTTCTGAATGCTTCCATTCTAATGATTTGTTTAACTTGTCATAATTTATGCATTTTGCAGGGCTTTTTTTCCAAGGAAACATGAGTTTATTAAATATCATATTGAATTATGTATTGAAATGCCTGCCTTATCTTTTTGGTTTTTAAGTATGTAAAAGTCACAGAACATTAAGGAAATATTTAAGATAAAAAATAAGTTTTCCCAAATCATACCACCCTAACTAATAAAATTACTTCATTTTTGTATATGTCCTTAGTATCTTTCCATATTTGGAGCTGAATGTGTGTTCAGCCTGAATGCATTGATGCAGCTTCATCAGACATTACAATGTTGAAATCTTTCCTTCCTTATTGGTAAATAGCTGCTGCCTCAGACTCTTAGAATGCCCACTTGCACCTGTTTTTTCCACATTGGCCACTTGCCCAGAACCCTCAGGATCTCACTACAATCTGAGTCCTAAAAAGATTAACATTTAACACAGCAGAGGCCTTCAAGACCCCATTAGTCTCTATGGCTGGTGTCCATTTTGATTGGTCATTACTTATATCCTTTGGGTTATTATATATTTTGAATATCACTTCATTATGTTATGTATATACTGTATAACCTACATAATTACATATTTTTAAAATAATACAACATGATTGTAGATGGAACTTTCTAATTTGTTTTTATCATTCAGTGTTAGATTACAAATATTTTCTTATATGGTTTATGGTCTTAATAATTGACATTTTGAATAGTTAAATGCTATTCCATCTTACTGAAACATTTACTAAATCATTTCCCCATTATTTGGTTTTGAAGTAATTTACAGTTTTTTTATTCTCTTATATAACACTATAATAAATATATTTATGCATGTAGTTATTTTTGTTCTTTTGAATTCTTTTTTAAAATCTCATCAATTTTGTTTAAATGACAGGTAAAAAAACTGAATTCATTGGTATCTGAAAAGAAGTCAGCTCTAGCCCCAGTTATAAAAGAACTACGACAGTTGCGTCAGAAATGTCAAGTAAGTGAATTTGGTTTTGCAGTACTTTCAGCATCCCATCTTATTTGGATATACTAGTTAGAATTCTGAATATTTTACTTGGGTAATTTATAGAAAGCATATTATTATTATTATTATTATTATTATTATTATTATATTGATATAATTCCACAAAAAAGAGTAATATGACCTATGCAATTTTTGTTTAATTTATGGTGTTTGTTTTGTCAAATTATTGGGGGGAAGAGAGAAGGAGAAGAGTTTAGGCTGAGATCACAAGTGCAGTTAGATTAGATTTTTGCTTTAAATCTGATGCATATCAGAGGTATAAATATGAAGTCACATTCTTCTGTGGCCAGGTAAAAGCTCACAGTCTGCCAATGAGTGCTGACAAGTTAACTTTAGATTAATGGACTTGCTTTGCTGGGGAGCAGGGCCAGGGGCAAACTACAAAAGCTTGTGATAAGTGATGAAATACCGTTGCTTGGAAGCTGACTCTAACCACCACTTTGAAGCAAAACTGTTAGAAGGTAAATGCCCTCCATAAATCCAGATCAGATGGCCTCCACCATCTGACATTAGCAGTTGTTATTTTATCACTCTCCGTGTAGTAATTTTAGGCTTGAATGTGGGTTGTACTGCATGTGCCTGAGTTATGGAACTATAAAATTCTTCACGAATGCCATCCAACAGAGCACAGTGAAAAATCACATCGTTTTTATAGAAAATGCCATGGGTCTGAGACAGGTTTAGTGACTTATCCAAATAGACTAATAGGCAATAAGAGAGTTGGAGCTTGACTCCGACATCTGTATTATCTTATTTCCCATCTCTTGCTCATTCCATTACACACTACTGCCATCACAAAAGAAATGGAAGCGACAAGTTCTGTTCTCTGGAGTCCATACACTCATAGGTGAAATGAGAAAAAATTCAAGAAAGACAAAAGATAACCCAATTTAAGAACAATATAGATGGGGGTGCCTGGGTGGCTCAGTCATTTAAGCAGTTAAGCATCTGCCTCTAGTCTCTTCTTAGAGGGGGGTTATAAAGATTATATGAAATAACACATATAAGGCACTTGGCAACAATGACTAATATGTTAGAACTTTTTTTAAAAAGTATTTATCATTATAATTATTAAAGATAGTTTTAGAAGGGATATTATTGCTTTTCAACCAAATTGT
Organism: Canis lupus dingo; assembly: GCF_003254725.2. Classification (NCBI taxonomy): domain Eukaryota; kingdom Metazoa; phylum Chordata; class Mammalia; order Carnivora; family Canidae; genus Canis; species Canis lupus. The sequence goes on from NC_064268.1 coordinate 8,411,267, forward strand.
TTTCTAAATAAATCATATACCAGATCTTAAAATCTACAAAGTCATTTATTATAATATAACCAAACCTGAAACTCATTTTCATGTGATTTAACCAGATTTCTCTGTATATGAAGCCCTACCTACTTCTCCCATCACAAAGAGATGTAACTATTTTACCACCATTCCTAAATAATACAACTCTCCAGTTCTTTCCACATAACATATCATCAAGTCAGAGGGGGTACCTATCAACATTTTCATCTCTGTCTTCTGCCATGTTGAAACCTCACACTGCTAAAGACAAAGACTGTATGATTCCACTTATATGAGGTACTTGGAGTAGTCACATTCACAGACATAAAGTAGAATGGTGGTTGTGAGGGGCAGGGGGAACAGAAAGTTAAGTGTTAAATGGGAACAGAGTTTTGGTTTGGGAAAATGAAAAGAGATTTAGAGATGGATAGGGACAGCTGCACAACAATGTGAATGTGCAAATGCCACTCAACTGGACACTTAAAAATGATTTAAGTGGTAATTTTTATTTTATGTATATTTTATGTAAATTTCACCACAATAAAAACTCTGTTTTTAAAGATTATTTATTTAGAGAGAGCATGCACACAGGAGGGGGGAGGGGCAGAGGGAGAGAGAGAAACTCAAGCAGACTCCCTGATGAATGTGGAACTTGCCATGGGGTTTGATCTCACGATCCCAAGATCACAACCTGAGCTGAAACTGAGTCAAATGCTCAACCAACTGAGCCACCCAGGCTCCCCTTAAAAAAAATCTTTTAAAAAGAGTGCAGGACTTGTCTATATTTGCATTAACTGTTGTTTTTTTAAATGTCTGAGTTCAGTCTGTTTGGTGAGTGCTTAATGCTCATTTTGTTTATCTCCATATGTCCATCTCCTGCATCCATCTATAGTTCTATTTTTATCCAGAAACCTTTTGTGATAAAAAGTATACTGAAAAAAAAAGGCTAGTCATGTCATTGATTATAAACTCTTTGTACATATTAACTGAAATTCTTAATTGTTCTCTACTTTGAACATTATTTTTTATTTATTTTTTTAAGATTTTATTTATTTATTCATGAGAGACACAGAGAGAGAGAGAGAGAGAGGCAGAGACACAGGCAGAGGAAGAAGCAGGCTCCATGCGGGAAGCCAGACACACAAGTTAAAAATAATGTTCAGGCACTTACCACTCAAAACTACATAGATACAGTATATTGGTGAAGTGCAGGACTACTGAAAAATACATTATACATCTAGCTTTAATGGGCAACTCAAATATTTAGGAAATTTTATAGTGAAGTGTTAATACATTTTCTTTCTGTTATACTTGCATGTTTGCATGTTATAAATTTGAATATTAACAACTGTTTGAAAATTAGAGCATCACAGCTCCAGATATATAATTTACATTTATCTAAATCTTTTAGGAGTGCCCAGGTGGCTCAGCGGTTAAGCGTCTGCCTTCAGCTCAGGTCACGATCTCAGGGTCCTGGGATAGAACCCTGCGTCGGGCTCCTTCCCCAGTAGAGAGTCTGCTTCTCCCTCTCCCCCACTCACTTTCTCTCTCAAATAAATAAACAAAATCTTTAAAAATAAATAAACAGGGATCCCTGGGTGGCGCAGTGGTTTAGCGCCTGCCTTTGGCCCAGGGCGTGATCCTGGAGACCCGGAATCGAATCCCACATTGGGCTCCTGGTGCATGGAGCCTGCTTCTCCCTCTGCCTGTGACTCTGCCTCTCTCTCTCTCTGTGTGTGTGACTATCATAAATAAATAAAAATTTTAAAAAATATATAAATAAATAAATAAATAAATATTTTGTAGTCACCTGGAAGTAGAATAGGATCTTGAAAAGTTTCATGTTTATTAGGAGTAGTTCTATAAATTATATGTCATTAAATGTCATAGTACATATAATTGCTAATATATGGGAAAAGCTAAAATACTCATTTTAGATTATATAATACAATTATTGATTTCATTGAAATATTTCTTATTGATCATTTTATCTTATAAAAGTAAAAACACGCTCTTGGTAAGAATTCAAACTGTGAAGAATTGTTTAAGGGAAAGAGTAGAAATTACTTCTTTCTCTACACTCTCCAGAAGTAAAACATGTGCTTATGTGTTTTCCAGAAATTTTCTGAGAGTTAATGGATGAGTAGTTATTTATTGGCTGCCTAAAGTTTGTTCTCAATACTTTTATTCTACTCTCTAAAAAGACAAAGGCCTTTTTTGGTGGTGGAATTCAATGATATTAACAAAATGTCTTCTTCCTTTTGTTTACATTTGCCTACTGTACTTTTGCTCATCTTTTGCTTTTAGCTTTTTGAAAATTATCTTCTTTTAGCTGTGTCTGAATAGGTCTTGAATTGGGTTTGAGTATGTGATATAATCTGAAGGGTTTGTTTTAATAAGTAAGTTTAGCTCATTTATATCTATTGATACGCAGACATATTTGATCTTAGTACATTTTATGTATAGTTTTTGATTTTAAAGCCTATTAAAAAAAATCCCATTTGTCTTCTCATTCTCTCTCTCCCTCTCCATGTATGTGTTTCTGGCTTGTGGTTCTGTTCTGGTGGTTCTATTTGTAACCCCACTGTTAATCATCCATTTCTATAGGTAGTATCTATTAATCCCTGTTGGGAGCAGTGATGAAATTAGTATGTTTCCTCTTCCTTCTCATTCCCTTCTCTTTCTTTTATCACCTGATTTTAATCAATTGTGTCTTCTTACAGTTTGCCTTTATACTTTTAATATACTTATAACTTGATTCATCAGCTTTAAATTATCCTTTGACATTACCCCCACCCATCCCCAGCAATTAAAAATTGAGGAAATCAGCTTATTTATTCTAACTTCCACCTTCTTTTACCTTTCCCTTCCCTGTTTTTTGTATCATTTCTACATTGTCAGGGCACGTAACATTTACATTCTGTTCTATTACCCTGATTGCCACTTTTGTTTTCAGTGTTCAACCTGTAATTAGATTCAGTACTCGTTATCAATCCTTTCACTGCCTCTTTTCCTAATTTTTATTGTCTGTGATTTGTCCTCGAGGAGGATCCTCAAAAAAGCTCACAAGAACAATATTCCCTGATGAGTTTCTTACCTTAAATATTTAAAAAGCAGTTTAACTTGAACATAAAATCTTCCTTGAGAATTTTCAAAGCATAGCTTCACTGTCTTCTAGGGTTAAGTGTGACCATGAAGAGATAGGAGGCCAACCTAATTTTTTTAGTGCCTCAATCTTAAAAAGAATGTCTTTTCCAGTTGTTGGGTACTGGGGATCCAGTTTCTCAAATGTATCATTTAAAACTTCCTGGTGAATGGGGAGTTGTTTAATGGGTATAGAGTTTCAGTTTTGCAAGATGAAAAGTTCTGGAGATCTGTTGCACAACAGTGTGAGTGTACTTAGTACTTAACTGTACACTTAAAAATGGTTAAGATGGTGCATTTTATGTTATTTTGCAACAATTAGGAAAAAGATTCCAGGTTTTTAAAAAACTTTCTTGGAAATTATTAATTTTATCGTTATTTTTTATTCTGTTTATTCCTGCTAATGCTTTTGGTCTAAGATTTTTATTTCGTCTGCTATTAACGTAAGTACACCAGCTTTCTTATGATTAAGATTGCTTGGTCTTCTTTTTATTTCTGTTTTCTTTCAGTTTTCTATGCCCTTTTGTCATGTGTCTCGTAAAATGGCATATAGCTGGATCTTGTGTGGGTGGTTTCTTCATTCAGTTTGAAACTCTGTCTTTTGAATTGGTGAATTTAATCCCATTTACATTTACTTTGATTATTTATTATTGATACATTGGTATTTATTTTCTATTTTGTGCATCCTGTTTACTGAGCTTCTTCTTCCTGCTCTTCATTGCACTGTTTCTTTTTATCTTCTTTATTCCCCTTATTTCCTTTTTTATCTTCTATTCTGATACTGTTTACTCTTAAATTTTTAATGTCTATTTTCCTGATTTAACAAACACTAAATTTAATCAGCATCTCCCAAACAATACAAGGACCTTAGAATAGTTTAACATCCTCTTCTGCTTTACATGTGTGTTGTTATCCTCTGGTAGTTTATTTCCATTTTTTTTTCTTCATCTCTAAAAGCAGTTGCCAGGGTGGTCATTACTTATAATTACTATTTTATACAGTCATTTCCTGTTTAGATTTACCCACATATTTAACAGTTCTCACCATTGCTGCTTGTATGTTGACCCTTCCCTTCTGGATTCTGTTTCCTTCTTCCTAAAATTAAATTTCTTTGTTTTGTTTTCTTGTAGTATTTCTCTCTGTAAAGTAAGCCATCTTTTTTTCCCCCCCTTAAATAATAGATTGCTCATTGCTTTCAGGTTTCTCTTGTGTTGAAAGGTCTTCTATCAGTTTAATTATTATTAAAAATATTGGTAATATCTCCCTATAATTAGTTGTAATATTTTTTCTTTGTCTTTGGTGTTGTCCAATGTCACTAGTCTTATTTGCTTTGCTGGAATTTGTGCTTTTTGTCTTCCATTAATTCTAGGAAAATTCCACATATCTTCAAATATTCTCTCCCCTGTTCTTTTTAGTCTGATCTCCAGTGACTGCTATTAGATACATGTTAGGCATACTTATCACATCCCTGGGGGAATAACAGGGAATGTCTGTTCCCTTTTGCATGACTTCGCCTTCATATTTTTATCTTCTTGTCTCTCTGTGATGAATTTTAAATAATTTCCTCAGCTCTGTTTTCAAGTTCATTCTTTTTATCTTCTGAGCTGTGTCTAATCTTATGTTTATGACATTTAATTTTTAATTTCAATGACTATTTTTTCATGTTTGTCTATTTTTACTCACTGTGCTTTATTTTACTTTTTCTTAGCCTTTTGTTTTCAGTTCCTCCTTGATATCCTTATTTCAAAAATATTTTAAAAATTTTATTTAATAGGTTTATTTCTAGTATCCGAAGTTCCTGGAGGTGCCGTCCTACTGGGTTTTTTTAGATCTTCTGATCTTTAGTCCTAGGGATTGATTGTTTCCTTGTAGGTTTATACTTTTAGATTGTGAGCTTTAGTACAGTTTTGTCTTTTGAATCCCAGCAGCTAGGTTGGAGGGTGTGTCCCTCCAGAGTGGCTTTGCAGTTAGCTCTGCCAGGTGTTTTAGAAATATTACAAACTTGGAGCTAATTTTGAATTATTGTCTCAGCTTGGCGGTTCATGCAGGTAAGGGTAAATTCAAACCCCACACCTGCCTGAGGAAAGGACAGGCCCTTTCCTCCAGCTGCCTCTGCAGCAGCACGTGCATTTACGGATTAGGTTAGCCATCAGACTCATGGACCAAAAAATAAATAAATAAATAAAATAAAAAAAAAAAAGCTGTCATCTATGTCATCTACTGTAGTATCTTCATCTCATTGAGAGGCCCAGCAGCCACAGCCTCTGTTGCCTCTTCTCCCATTTAGGGTGTGTATGACTGTTACCCATGAGAGCCTTAGGTATCTATAGGTCCCTGTGATACAGAAAAGTCACAGCTCCTTTTTACCACCAGTTTTTCTTTTCCAATAAAAGTACAAGATTTTAATTTCCAAGCCTCTTTTGAGAAAGCAGAGTTAATGCAATGAAAATCAGAACATCTAATTAATAAATTTAACAGCAAAGCAATTTTGATGCATAAGTTAACCTGTTTATCATAGGCAAGCAGTGTTTCAAATGATAGAGCTTCTACTTGTCTTTCAATTCCTTCAGACGTTCCTGTGAGGATAGTAGTGCTGTAGGTCCAGGCTCCACTGGCTACAATTTTCAGGCAAGAGCCATGATGCCAGATCCCCACAACTCATCTTTTCATCTTGATTTTGCCACAGAAGGAGCAAGTGTACTTGGTGGGCTGGCTTAATTCCATCTTCATCACCATTTTCCTGAGGGAGGCGCTATAACGAGTCCCATATTTACGGATGATTCTGACCTTCTTGATGTGTTTAGCCATGTCACCCCGAACTAGGTTTGGGTCCAGGAGAGAGCTACCACTAGTTTGTTTTTTTACGAATATGGAATGCTTCATGAATTTGCATGTCATCCTTGCACAGGAGCCATTGCTAATCTTCTGGATCGTTCCAGTTTTAGTATATGTTCTCTGTAGCGAGCACCCCACTAGTCTTTTATACTGTGCTAGTCACCCCAAACCACATGCTGCCCCATACAACAAAGGAAACGCACACATTTATGTTAACTCTCCCGTTCCCATGGAAACTACTATGTGAAACCAAGGTCATTCTGAGACTGGCTTGCTTCATTCCAGGCCTGGTGTTAACCCTTTCCATCCAGGCTCCCAAGCTGAAAAACAGCTTGGATTCTATGGAGTTCTCAGTTCTAACTTTCCATTCTGTCTTCTGCCCTGCCTGAACATTAGAATCACTCCATTACCAAGATTGAGTGTTCCAGCTTCCTTCACCAAGGGCAACCACAAAATGTCCTCCTTTGTTTCTGGCCCTGGTCATTCCTCTTACTTTCTTGAGTTCATTTCAGTTCTGGATTTGAAAAGATGTTTGCTCCACCTTATCAAGCATTTGTAGATATTTTTAACATTTCTAAGTATTTATAGAAGATTTTTCAAGTTACCTATTCCAAAATAATACTGCATTAGAAGAAAGCTTGAAACTACTCAAACAGCCTGAATTCAAATTCTGACAGTATAATTTGTACCCTTTCTAGCAGTATAATCTTTGGCAAGGTACTTGGCCTCCATGAAATTTCTCCCAGCATGATATGGGGATATCAATGCCTACCTCAGGGGGTTGTGATGAGGTTGAATTATTGACAAGGGTAAAGCTCAAAGGCCCCACTGTGGTTTGCAGATTTCTAACCAAGCCCCTGCCTAAGCCTTCAGCGTCTTCTCACACTTCCCAGACATACTCCAGGATAATAACCTACTTGTTCATCCTAAATTATTGTTCCTCTCTCTGACTCCCAAGCCTTTATATATAGTGTTCTTTTTTTCTGAACATTCTCCTCCCTTATTCACCTTCCCCCTAACTATTGTACTAATCCTTCATCCCTCAACTTAGATATCAGTTTCTCTATCCTTGCTGATCTCCAAGCTGGGGTTAGGTCCTGTGAGAGCCCTGCGTTCTCCTATAACACTTAACATTTGCCCATCACAGCACTCAACAGGCTGTTTACTTGTCTGAACATACTTTAGGGGAAGGATTTTGGCTGTTTTGCTCACTGTTGTATCCTCAGCTCCTAATAAAGAGCCTGGCACACAGCTCAATACATGGTAACTATTATTTTTATCAGCACCTTCATCTGTCATAATTCTCAAATGTCTGATTGTTGTATAAATAACTCTTAAGTATGCCAAGAAGCTTTGAGTTAAGTTACAAGACTGACAAGGGCATGCTTTGTTTCAGAGCCACATTTTAGGCCTTTTTTTTTTTTCACTTATTCAACCATTTATCCTTTCATACTAGGAACTAACCCAGGAGTGTGATGAAAAGAAATCCCAGTATGATAGCTGTGCAGCAGGCCTTGAAAGCAATCGGTCCAAATTAGAACAGGTAAGAAGATAGTTTTTATTTTAACAATTTAGCAGAAACTGCCTATGCATGCATGTTTTCACTACACCAATATCAAATGATTCCCAAATCTTTACCCTCATCCCCTGAGCCAGTCTCCTAAGCTCCAGATATCTTTTTTCCTTCAGGCTTGATGTGTGCACACTGAATGCTCCATCTGTACCACAACCACAAAGTCCAGGTCCCCATCATGCATCTCTTAGATTCCCACAGTAACCCAGATCTGTTCTCCCACCTCCATCCTTGCCTTCCTAAGGTTTTTTCCTCCATAGAGAGCCAAAAAAACCTATAGAAATCTTAGGCCACCCTCCACTGCTTCCCAGTTACTCTTAAAATCTAACTTCTAAACTGTGGTCCATGTGCTCTGGTCCTCATCCACAGAGCCATAGCCATACTGGCCACCTTCCTGCACATCAAACAAGCCAAGCTTATTTTCACCTCATGGCTTTTGCTTATAGCTCTTCTCTCTCTGGAACAATCTGCCTCCAACTCTTTGCCTTGATCTCTCCTTTTCATCATCAGGTCTCAGGCTAAATGCTACTTCCTTCTAGAGGTCTTTTCTGATCACCTTATCTAATATTGCCCGTTCAGTCACCCTATCACAGTCTACTGCTGCCTTTTTTCATAGTACTCACTTCTATCTGAAAGTAACTTCATTACCTGTTTCTTCTACTTGAATGATAGCAGGAATCTGTGTTATTGTTCATACTGTGTCCTCAGCACCTAGCACGGAGTTGGGCACACAGTAGGTACTTAATAAATGAATAACTGAAGCTGTAAGTTTTAGAGTGTTATAAGTAGTCTCTAGAAAAGATTGTAACCTCTGGTAAACAAAATTGTAATCAAAAAAGAAAAAATTATGCTTATGGCATTTTACTGTACATTTAAGGTCATCCTCTCTGTATTTTATTATTCTTTCAATAATGTTGCCCATTTAAAATTATATATTGTAGGAAGTCAGAGGACTCCGCGAAGAATGTCTTCAAGAAGAAAGTAGATACCATTACACAAATTGTATGATTAAGGTATAACAAAGAAAGTGGATCAAAAACTTTTCTGAGATTTTTCTGGATCAAGAACTTAACTAAACCTTAGTCTTTCCACCTAGAACCTAGAAATACAGCTTCGTCGAGCTACCGATGAAATGAAGGCATATGTCTCTTCTGATCAACAAGAAAAAAGAAAGGCAATTAGGTGAGTAATTTTGTTGTTTCTACCTTGAGTTACTTAATGTTTCCACCCATACACTTTTTTTTTTTTACTAAATTTTTAATTTAAATTCCAGTATAGTTAACATACAGTGTTCTGTTAGTTTCAGTTATACAACATAGTGATTCAGCAATTTTATACATTACTCAGCGCTCAGCATGATAAGTATACTCTTAGTCCTCACAACCTATTTCACCCAATCCCCCATTTGCCTCCTCCTCTGGTGTGTTCTCTATAGTTACGAGTCTGTTTCTTAGTTTGTCTCTCACTTTTTTTTCCCTCTTTTTCCCTTTTTCCATTTGTTTTGTTTCTTAAATTCCACATATGGGTAAAATCATATGGCATTTGTCTTTCTCTGACTGGCTTATTTCATTTAGCATTGTACTCTCCAGCTCCATCCATGTTAATACAAATGGCAAGATTTCATTCTATTTTATGGCTGTCTCCTATAGAAGCTTTATAAACAAGGTGGAATTACTAAATTACTAAGATTAGGGGTACTTAAATAAGCAGATACTAAGATATTATTTAGGATTAAATCTTGTTGGGGCCCCTGGGTAGCTCAGTTGGTTAAGTGTCTGCCTTTGGCTCAGGTCATGATCCCAGGATTCTGGGATCGAGCCCCGTGTTGGTGGGGGCTCAGCGGAGAGTCTGCTTCTCCCTCTCCCTCTGCTTGTGCTCTCTTTGTCTCTCTCGAAAAAATAAAATCTTTTATTTAAAAAAAAGGATTAAATCTTGCTGAACATCTTCTGGATAATCCAGCCCTACTACCTAAGTAGGAACACACGTAATTTTCTTGTTGGCTTGCTTACTTTTCTTTTTTATCATGTCAAAAAAACATACAACATGAAATTTGCCATTTTTACCAGTTTTAAATATATAATTCAGTTGCATTGATTACATTCACAATGTTGTGCAACGATCACTGGTATATAATAACAACCCCTTTTCATCATTCCAAACAAAAAAACTCTTGTAATAATTAAACAATAACTCCCCATTCTCTGCCCCCAGGAATACATATAATTTCATGGTTCCTTTTTTATAAGCCCTAAAATTGATCTATTTTTAAGTCCCACGTGGCCTGGACTCTTGTCATCTGCCTGCTCATTGTGTAGTATGTGACTTGTATTTCAGCTAGAAGCTGTGTGTTTGTAGTGTGCCAGCCTTCAAAACAAGGAAGGATGTGTAAATACCAGTAGCCCTTATATGGTGATTTTTTTGATAATCCAAGTTTGTAACATACTGTAATAAATCAAATTCTGCCTAAAAAAAATACATTTATAGTTGAATTGCTAGCTGTGACAAAATGCAGTAATTGAACAAGATAAGCTGTCTTTGCCCCTTACCACAATTCAGATAGATGTTTAACTTTACCATCCAGTAAGAACTTAAAATAAAGGATTCACATTTATTCTAGATTGCAGTTGAGATTTTTAGTGGCGTATATATCAATGTTATAAAAAAGGAATCTAGTAAACGGAATGTTGCAGAGTCTAATTTTTTAAACCTAAAATGCCCTGGAATGCAAGCCAAACTGAAAATGTCCTATAAATAGAACAATATTTTTTCTAGTATTCTGACATATTACACATATTAAATGTACTCATTCACATTCTTTGAATATAACCTTTGCTCAAATAAATTTGTATGGTCAGTGGTAACATTTTATAAATGTGAGAAGTTACTTTTATTCTTGTAAAAAAGAAGTTTTAGAAATTAAGTTCCATTTCTTCCATTACAATATAAATAATAAAGAAGGAAATATTCCCCCTGAACTATATTGGTTTTCTGGCCAGATATTCTTCTTCATCATTTGAAAAATCATCATAAACCTTTACCATTCTTTTGTTTTCCTATAGAAAAATATTTTGGGGATCCCTGGGTGGTGCAGCGGTTTGGCGCCTGCCTTTGGCCCAGGGCGTGATCCTGGAGACAAGGGATCGAATTCCACGTCGGGCTCCCGGTGCATGGAGCCTGCTTCTCCCTCTGCCTATGTCTCTGCCTCTCTCTCTCTCTCTCTCTCTGTGACTATCATAAATAAATAAAAATTTAAAAAAAGAAAAAGAAAAGAAAAATATTTTGCCCTGACGAGAGTAGTACATAAGAATATTATGAATAAAATGCAGTTGGGCAGCCCGGGTGGCTCAGCGGTATAGAGCCGCCTTTGGCCCAGGGTGTGATCCTGGAGACCCAGGATCGAGTCCCATGTCAGGCTCCTGCATGGAGCCTGCTTCTCCTCTGCCTGTGTCTCTGCCTCTCTCTCTCTCTCTCTGTCTGTCTAATAAATAAATAAAATCTTTTAAAAAATAAAAAATAAATAAAATAAAATGGAATTAATTATACTCTAAACTCATCAATACATGTTTAAAATATTGTTATTATAGACAAAATATTTTTATTGTTATCCCATTTTCTACTTTTATGATATTTTTTAGTAAGACCAAAGGTCTAAGAAAAAAATTGTCTACAAATTTTATTTGAAGGGACAGCATGTTTTATTTCAAAGTACTAAAGAGGGACTCCTAAAATTTTCTTTCTTTTTTTTTTAAATATTTTATTTTTTTATTCATTCAGAGAGAGAGAGAGAGGCAGAGACACAGGCAGAGGGAGAAGCAGGCTCCATGCGAGGAGCCCGACATGGGACTTGATCCCGGGTCTCCAGGATCACACTGTGGGCTGCGGGTGGCGCTAAACCGCTGCGCCATTAGGGCTGCCCCTAAAATTTTCTTTCTAACCTGGTTTTTCCAGTCCTGAGTTTTGTGACCTTGGGCATATCATTTCCTCATCTATAAAATAAGGAGAACAATTTATACTACCAAAGATCAAATTAAATATAATACATGCAGCGGTTATTTGGAAATTGGACAGGAAACAGGACAAGCACTGTATTATGTTCTCTTCCTGAAACCCCAGGGCATGCTTGGTATGTAACAGATGCTCCATAATTATTTCTTGGATAAATTCATGAAATAAATTAAAATAATTACATATTAGTGTAATATGGTAAAAGAGCATGAGCTTTTGTCTTCTTGTTAAAATATAAATGAAAATTCTAAAACAGTTTGGACATTTCTCAGTCCTAGGGTAATAATTGAATTATTTAAAGCTCTCCAAACTTGTGGTGCCTGTGTGACTCAAGCCACTGACTTGATTTTAGCTCAGGTCATCATCTCAGGGTTGTGCGATTGAGCCCCATCTTGGGCTCCACCCTAAGCTTCAAGCCTGCTTAAGATTTTCTCTGTACCTATACTCCTCCCTATACTCCTCTGTCCCTATACTCCCTCGCTAAAAAATAAGTAAATAAAGCTATCCAAACTATATCAGTAAGTTCTTAAGGAATATATCATTTACAATCTCCTAGCTATTTTTACTGGAAAGCCGGAAAGGTAAACAGTTTGACTTAGTATCTCATAAATTTTAAGGTCAAAATAAAAGTTCATCAAGTTTGTGTTTATTCCCCTCCACTCTAATTTCCATGTCCAAATTCTGCCTTCAATCCAGCTCTTTAAGGACTTTGAGTACTTTTTTTTTAAGATTTATTTATTTATTTGAGGGAGAGAGAGTGGGAGCAGGGGAAGTGGCAGAGAGAAAGGGAGAGAAGGTCTCAAACAGACTCTGTGCTGAGTACGGAGCCCGAGGGGAGCCTGGATCCCAGAACCCTGAGATCATGACTTGAACCAAAACACCAAGAGTGGGGCGCTTAACCAACTGAGCCACCCAGGCACTCCAAGGACTTTGAGTACTTTTGATTGCCATTCTCTCCAGTCTAGTCACGTTTACCTCCCTTTCTACATGAATGTGAATCTTCCTTCATTTTAAGCTGCTAGAATTTCTCTTTGTGGTTTATGATTTCTTACATTTCCAGTTTTGTGCTGTTTAACTTCTTACTACGATGTAGCTTTACACAAAAACACTGTCTTTTTCTAAATTTGAAGTCTAAAGTTTCTTTTATCTTCTTTTTATTATTGGTTCCTTTGTCCTCATCCTTCAATCTTTGTCCTTAACACTTTGAGTATCACTTTTTGTCTTATGGAGCATTACAATATAATTATACTTTTGGGGCGCCTCTCTGGCTCAGCTGGTAGAGTATGCGAGTCTTGATCTTGGGATTGTAGGTTCAAGCCCCATGTTGGGTGTACAGATTACTTTTAAAAAATTTTAAATCATAAAAAAAATATATGCATAATTATACTTTTGTTTAAAAATCCAATACAGGGCAGCCCCAGTGGCACAGCGGTTTAGTGCCACCTGCAGCCCAGGGTGTGATCCTGGGGACCCAGGATCGAGTCCCACATCAGGCTACTTGCATGGAGCCTGCTTCTCCCTCTGCCTATGTCTCTGCCTCTCTCTCTCTCTCTCTCTTTGTGTCCCTCATGAATAAATAAAATCTTTAAAAAAAATCCAATACAATATTATTTGTATCTTTTTATTTTTACTTGAAAATTATTTGGGTTTCTTTAGCTTACAAAAGAAATGCTTGTAAAAATAATAGTGACCATTATGAAGTATAGTACACAAAAACTGAATGTTGTCCATATTGTCATGCCTATTGTTAATATTTTGGTGTAGGGGCACCTGGATGGCTCAGTCAGTTGAGCATCTGACTCTTGATTTTGGCTGACCTCATGATCTCAGGGTTGTGAGATTGAGCCCCTGTCAGGCTCTAGGCTCAGTGCAGTCTGCTTGTCCCTCTTACCGTGCTCCTTCCCCCCCGACTTGCAATTATTCTCTCTCTCTCTCTCTCTCAAATAAATAAATAAATACCCTTTAAACAATAAAAATAAATAAATAAAAATATTTTGATATATAATTACTCCATATTCCTTTCCCATGCATTTGTGTGTGTGTGTGTGTGTGTGTGTGTGTGTGTGTGTGTGTTAGCAAATGCATGGGAAAATCTTGTATGTATATGTATACAAAAATCAGGTTAAATTACTTATACAGTTTTTATTTTTTTAAGATTTTATTTAGTCATGAAAGACAAGAGAGAGAGGCAGAGACACAGGCAGAGGGAAAAGCAGACTCCATGCAGGCAGCCTGATGTGGGACTCAATCCCAGGACTCCAGGGTCACACCCTGGGCCGAAGGCAGGTGCTAAACCGTTGAGCCACCCAGGGATCCCCTACAGTTTTTCTCTTAATTATTTATCTAAAATTCTCTCTTTCAGTATTTATAGCTCTACCCCTTCCTTTTTACAAGTCTATATTATTCCTTTGAATGGATGTACCATAATTTATTTAAATATTTCCCCATCTATTTACACATAGTTTATTTGCAGATTTCACTGTTACAAGCAATGGTGAGGTAAACAGTCTTTACATATATTTTTAGTTATGAGAATTTTTCTTTAGGATGACTTCCTAGAAGTAGAATTGCAGGATTAGATGTTATATAATATTTATTTAAAATGTGTATTCTAAAGGGCAGCCCCGGTGGCGCAGTGGTTTAGCGCCTCCTACAGCCCGGGGTGTGATCCTGGAGACCAGGGATCAAGTCCCACATGGGGCTCCCTGCATGAAGCCTGCTTCTCCCTCTGCCTGTGTCTCTGCCTCTCTCTCCTTCTCTGAATAAATAAATAAATCTTTTTTAAAAACTAAAATAAAAAATAAAATGTGTATCCTTTCTCCTTTCTACAAACCTCTTCAAAAATAAAGTGTGACTGGGGTGCCTATCTGGCTTAGTTGGAAAAGCATGCAACTTGATCTCTGGGTTGTGAGTGCGAGCTCCACCTTGGTTGTAGAGATTACTTAAATAAATAAGAACTTAAAAAAATAAAGTGTAACTTAAGCAAATGTGTTACCATTGTTTTAAGTGTAAATTAACCAGAAATAGTACTCAACATTTTAATTCTCTTTATTTCTTATGCAGTGTTTTGTAGGTTTTTTTCCCCATAAATTACTGTTTACTAGAAGAATTGACAAAAGATGGGGAAAGAGTGTGTTTGGTAATGGTTTTCATTCTGACTCCAATACTCTAAACTATGTTGTCTAATATGTTTATATTGATAAGTTAATTTATAATTTAGTTGTATGATCAAATCAATTGAAGAAAATTGAAGCTAAATCATTATGTTGATTTCCTAGGGAGCAGTATACAAAAAATATTGCTGAACAGGAAAACCTTGGCAAGGTAGGAATATATTATTTATTTTTTTAAGTGTGTCTAATTCAGGCTGTTAGTACATGATTTTATTTTATTTTTTATTTTTTTAGTGCATGATTTTAATATTCTTTTTAAAAGGTTATAGTACAGTTTTCTTTTGTTTTTTTTTTTAATTTTTATTTATTTATGATAGTCACACAGAGAGAGGGAGAGAGAGGCAGAGACACAGGCAGAGGGAGAAGCAGGCTCTATGCACCGGGAGCCTGACGTGGGATTCGATCCCGGGTCTCCAGGATCGTGCCCTGGGCCAAAGGCAGGCGCCAAACTGCTGCGCCACCCAGGGATCCCTATAGTATAGTTTTCAAAGGGAAATTGCATCTTTCTTAATCTCTTGCAAAAATGAAGACTCTTCTTCAGGAATTTATGAGTAGAGTGTGTGTATACAAAAGTGAAAGCACATGGATTTTTGGAGAAAAACAAATCTAGTTTTAATTAACAAGGAGTTTGGGATCCCTGGGTGGCGCAGCGGTTTAGCGCCTGCCTTTGGCCCAGGGCGCGATCCTGGAGACCGAGGATCGATTCCCACGTCGGGCTCCCGGTGCATGGAGCCTGCTTCTCTCTGCCTGTGTCTCTGCCTCTCTTTCTCTCTCTGTGACTATCATAAATAAAAAAAAAAAATTAAAAAAAATTAACAAGGAGTTTATGAGAAAGTTCTGGATAAGAAACAAAACTGCCACGTGTAATAAACTATAACTTTTTAGATAATACTCAGGTATCTCTTTATGAGATAAGTATGAATTTATTTATTTAATAAAGACAAAGCTCATTACTGTGATCCAGACACTGGTCCATGCCCTTCACATTGATTCATTTAACACACATAATCAAAAAACCTTCCTTATTATTCCATATTCAGCTCCTTCCCTGCCAGTCTTATGAAAGCAGGAATATGTGATTAAGTCTTGTTTTCTCAGTTCTCTAAGACACTCCTAGTAGAAGAGGTGGTAGATAGTAAAGGCCTTGACCACCAGGACTTAAATGACCTAATTCATTGATTATTTTAATTGACTTCATAAAGCAACACATTTGACAGTAATTTTAAAAATACCAGCTCTGTCGTTCTTTTTTTTAAAAAGAAACATCTATGGGGATCCCTGGGTGGCTCAGTGGTTTAGCGCCTGCTTCAGCCCAGGGTGTGATCCTGGAGTCCTGGGATCGAGTCCCACATCAGGCTCCCTGCATGGAACCTGCTTCTCCCTCTGCACTTCTCTCTCACTCTCGCTCTCTCTCTCTCTCTCTCTGTGTCTCTCATGAATAAATAAAATCTTTTTTAAAAAATCTATATTTATCAACAACTCAGGACCAGTCATCAAGTAGGCTAGCTTCAGTCCTAGGTTTGTAGTTCTGAACAAGCCCCTTAACCACTTTGGAGTTCACTTCCTCATATTCAAACTGAAATAGGTAGTTTAAAATTTTTCAATTAAATTACCTACATGAGTTCTAAGATTATCTTCAATGATTTTAAATCTGAGTTGCAGGGGATCCCTGGGTGGCGCAGCGGTTTGGCGCCTGCCTTTGGCCCAGGGCGTGATCCTGGAGACCCGGGATCGAATCCCACATCGGGCTCCCGGTGCATGGAGCCTGCTTCTCCCTCTGCCTGTGTCTCTGCCTCTCTCTCTCTCTCTCTCTGTGACTATCATAAATAAATAAAAAAAAAAAATTAAAAAAAAAAAATCTGAGTTGCATAGTGAAGGCTAACCACACTTCACTAAACACCATTTTATGTTTCTTAGTTTCACTATTGAAAATTGAAATTTCTTATTAGTTTTTCTAATAAGAAAGTCAAATTTGTAGCACCCTAGTTAGGGATTGTTTAGCTGTAGTTTTTCTTTAAAAATAATGGCTATATATGGAATTTCTATTCAAATGATCATGAGTCTGAAGCTTGCCCATTCTGAAAGTACAAATGAAAAATAAGGCTTTGTTTCATTTTTAATGCATTGTATAATTAAGCTCTTGGTCTGACTCGATTGATGGCAAAATTATTCATCCTTATTTACATTTTCTTTTTTCTTTTTTTGAGAGAGTGCAAGCAGGGGTATGGGACAGAGGGGGAGGAGAGAGAGTATCTTAAGCAGGCTCCACGCTCAGCACAAAGCCCAAGTGGGACTCGATCTCATGACTCTGAGATTGTGACCTGAGCTGAAATCAAGAGTCAGACCCTCAACCTACTTGAGTTACCCAGGCACTCCTCATTTTGGTTTTTTAGATTTATTTATTTATTTATTTTAGAGGGAGCAGAGAGAGGCAGAGGGAGAGAGAGAAAAAGTCTTAAAACAGGCTCCACGTGGAATGCAAAGCCCAATGTGGGGCTCATTCTCATGACTCTGAAATCACAACCTGAGCCAAAACCAAGAGTCGGTTGCTCAACCAGCTGTGCCACCCAGATGCCCCTTTATTTACATTTTCTGGTTTGAATTGTTAATTAAAAAATATACATGTATCTCTGCTTTTATATAAGCACTGAATTGGCTTCCATAAACCTATTAAGTAATATTCTAAAGTTAAACTTTAGAAAATAAATGGTATGGAAAACAATAACATAATTACTAAATAGACTTTTGTAAAGTCTTTTGAAAAAGACTCCTTTAAAAACTAAAAAACGGGCACTTGGGTGGCTCCGTCGATTCAGTGCCTGCCTTCAGCTCAGGTCATGACCTCAGGGTCCTGGAATCAAACCCCATATCCGACTCTCTGCTCAGCAGGGAGTCTGCTTCTTCTGCTCCCTCTCCCTCTATGTTCTTTCTCGCTCTCATGCTCTTTCAAATAAATAAAATCTCTAGAAAACCATATGAAGACATTTATTATGGAAAATTTCAAGTCTAATAAAAGTAGAGAAATAATGTAATGAATGAATTTATGTGTAACCATCAGTCAACTTCAATAATTAAACTCATGACCAGTCTTGTTTTTTCTATAGTCCCATCCATTCCCACCCCAACTCATTTTTAGGTGAATCTCAGAGATCTTATTATTATTTTTTTGGTCATATTTCAGTTTGTATCATAAAGGCTGTTTTTGAACATAACCACATGCCATTATCATGCCAAAAATAATTTAACATAATTGCATAATACCAAATGCCCAATGTTCAAATTTCCCTGATTGTCTCACAATTTCTTAATGGTATATTTGTTTGAATCAGGATCCTAATAAGAGTTCATACAGTGCTATTAGTTAATATAGCTCTTAAGTCTCTTTCTCTAGGTTACTCTTTCATCTTTTTTTTTTTACAATTTATTTGTTGGAAAGTTAAAAAAAAAAAAAAACTGGTTATTGTCCTGATGCGTTTCCAACATCCTGAACTTTGCTAATGCATCCCTGTGGTGTCAACTACATATTCTTCTGTCCCCAGTATGTCCTGTGAATTGGTAGGTAGATCTATAGGCTTGATTAAATATGATTCGATATTTGGAAAACATACTTTATAGGTGGTAGTATATACTCTGTCCAGAAGCTCTGTTTTTATAATGTAGGCAGCCAATGAAATCACTTCCTAGATCCATTAAGTCATTAGAGATTGCAAAAGGATGACTTTCTAATTATGTTGTTCCTTCTTCATTTATTGGCTGGAATAATTCTGTAAAGAACAATTCCTTATCAACTACCTAGTTACCCTAAGGTACAGTTCATATAAGAAAGGCAGAATAACTGCTTGATTTGCTTATTTGCTGCTTTTCAAAATGATGAGTTTTTTTTAAACATCCTTGACAAGTATCTTTATGAATCTTAGATTTAACTTATTAGATATGTGTTGATCTATTTTAATTACTATTCCTGTCAGTGCTCAAATTGTACCATGTTTGGCTACTGGAAGTCTCTTGAATCCTTTTGAAATATTTTTGAAACAATCCTGCTAGACTTTGATGGCTTATTTTCTGGTATGACAAAACATTCCAGAGTCGTCCTGTACATGTCTTGTTCCAAACCTAGAATTGGCCATTTCTCTAAAAAAGTGTTCATCTGTTCTTTCTTTGTGATTTGTGAATAAATGCCCATCATGTTAATGTAAATAAAAAATGAAAGGAAACCTTAAAACTGATTCCTTCATTCTATCAGAGATATTGTGAGTTCTGTGCGCCTTCTTCCATTTATGGGATGACATGCCACACTCAAAAGGAAAAAAAGAAATAATTTTATGTTTGAAAGCATATATTTTAATCAAGTTGTAAACAATCACTAGAGATTTTTGGGTTTTAAGATTTAGTGTGATTATCAAGAATTAGCTTTCATCCAAACATTTCATGTTAGGTAATATATTTTCTCATATGAAAACGTTCCTCTCTTTTGTTTTGAAAAGTATGTGGATAGATGCTTTGTGTAGAGAAATATTTATCAAACCTGAATCCTTTCAAAGACCCAAATGTAATTGCTAATTACAGTGTGGCGTTTTACTGCAGGATCTTTGCAAAAGTGGTAGCAGCAGTCTGACAAGTGTATTTTAGCAAAAGGAGCCATTGATTAGCTGATCCCCCAATTGTCAGTCTGTATCGTTTAAGAAACAGTTCCTCAATCCTCTCCTTGCTAGAGTAGATCTAAAACACCAAACCTAGCCTTTCAAAGTCATGATAGCCAAAGTCTTTGAAACCAGCATAGACTGGACATCCACAGCCCTCCTCACGCCAACTGAGTTTTTGGAATTATACCAGCCAATAGTGCTACGATTCACACTACCATATACTAGAATTTGCCTTATCAAGTACTGTGGAATACTGTACTGAAAGTTATAAATTCCCTCACCCCTATTATACCACCTCCTCTTTAAAGAGCAATGAAATCTGTGACGAGTATTTTTTGTACAACTATCAACAAAACAGTAATATTAAAAGTAAATTATATACTAAGGCAATTGCATTCATAAATTTAAAGGTTTCAAATACACATGGTTATGAAGCACATTAAATTTAATGTTTCTGACACAGATGGTACCCACATCCTGTCTTCGGTTTCTTTAAATAACTTACAGGTTGTTGGGATTTTTGGCAAAGAATTATTCCAATAACATAAGAACATTTATAGCTAAGTAGTACCTTAATCTTAAAATCATTCTAAGAACTCTTAAAATTCTTGATCTGACTTACCACTTTTGTTTTAGTTCATTAGGACAAAAATATTTGTCAGATACTTTAAGTTTTTATTTAAATTCCAGTTAACATACAGTGTAACATTAGTTTTAGGTGTGCAACAGTGATTCAGCACTGCATACACTACCTGGTGCTCCTCACAAGTGCACTCCATAGTCCCCATCACATCAACTATTTAACCCATCCTCCCACCCATCTGCCCTCTGGTAACCCTCTGTGTTCTCTATAGTTCAGTCTGTTTCTTGGTTTCTCTCTCTCTCTCTCTCTCTCTCTCTCTCTCTCTCTTTTGTAACATAGACTTAAATAGATGTATTTGCATGCCAGGTATTGTGTCAAAAATTTGCTGGCTATATTTAAATTCTATTTTTTTTAAGGTTTTTTTTTTTTTTTTTTTGAGAGAGAGGGGGCACAAACATGGGGAGGGGCAGAAGGAGAGGGAAAAGCAGACTCCCCACTAAGCAGGGACTGGACCCCTGGTCCCAGTACCACGGGACCACTACCTGAGCTGAAGGCAAGTGCTTAACTGATGGAGCCACCCAGGTACCCCCAAATTCTGTTTTCTTAATTCTGCTCTGCTTTCTGTTGCTATTTGCTGATATTAGCCATAGCTGGGGAGGGCAGTCTTCAGTAGAGTGTTTTGAATCTAGTCCTCAGCTTAGTTTAGCCTATTATCTGGGCAAGTACCAATGACCAGACTTCTCATCTGTGTCCTTAAATCAACTAACTATGAGATCAATCATATGCCAAGAGAGGAAAGGATGGGGATGTTTCTCTCTTACCTGTTTCCGTGTCTTTGGTTGTCTTTCTGTCCTTGGGGGTTTCTCACGTTCAGTGTCACTGTGTGCATTTCTGTCACACTGCGTTTCCTGATGTGTGCACTATCATCATCTCTGTTTTCCTCTGCTTACCTGCCTACTTTCTCCTCTTCTTTCCTTCCTCTCATTGCCTCTTTCTGCTGTGCCTCCTTTCAGTCACCCTTTCTGAATTTGCCCTGAGGTTGAACCAAAGTATATATTTACAATTTATTGAAGGTTTTCTTGTTTATAATTTTAGAGTCTGAGTAGAACAGTTTTGACAAAGGGAATCATACAGGCTATTAGTAACACAATTCTGGGGGCACCTGGCTCACTTAGTTGGTAGAGCATGAGACTCTGAATCTCAGGGTCATGAGTTTGAGCCCATGCTGGGCATGGAGCCTACTTAAAAATAAATAAAAACAGGGGATCCCTGGGTGGCGCAGCGGTTTAGCGCCTGCCTTTGGCCCAGGGCGCGATCCTGGAGACCCGGGATCGAATCCCACGTCGAGCTCCCGGTGCATGGAACCTGCTTCTCCCTCTGCCTATGTCTATGCCTCTCTCTCTGTGTGGCTATCATAAATTAAAAAAAAAAAAATTCTGAGAAGGACTTGGCCTATTTAGTACTGTACTTTTTTAAAAAATCACAAAACCTTCTTCCTGAGGAATATATACATACAATTTGATTTATTTGGACGCATATAGAGCACACACAGATTCAGGAGAGAATATAATATTTAATAATAATAACAACATATATGATAGTTTATCAAGTATTTCCAGATCTATTATGTCATGTGAAAAAATAATCTTATAACGCAGATAATTTTATAATTATCCCCTATTATCAACCTTAATTGACAATTGAGAAAACTGAGTTCCAGAGAAATGGTATTACTTCCAACAAATGGAAGTAATACCAGGCTGGTGACAAAGCCACATTTGAAACCAAAGTCTTCTGACTTCCAAACTTCTCATTCTTTTTAACATATCATGATACTGTTCACTTTGCTGATTCCCTTTAATTTTTCCTTCCCTTTCTATTTTCATATTATTTTTAACTTAAGGCTTCCTACGTCTATAATCAGTTTAATTTTTATCATCTTAGTCTTCATACATCTCAGGAGAACCTGGTTTCATTAACTGTTATTCATCAGATGTACACCATATCATATTCTTGTGATGATCACAATAGAAGTAAATCCCTGTAACTGAGATTTAATCATTCTTGCTTTGTTTTGTTTTTAATGGTAGAAACTCCGAGAAAAACAAAAAGCTGTACGAGAAAGTCATGGTCCAAACATGAAACAAGCAAAAATGTGGCGTGATTTTGAACAGTTGATGGAATGTAAGAAACAGTGCTTTCTGAAACAACAAAGCCAAACTTCCATTGGTCAGGTAATTCAGGAGGGAGGAGAGGACCGGCTGATACTCTGAATTCATGTGTCATCATTTGAGGTTTTAGTTGATATTACTAGATGTAATATAAATTGTGTAAGCACAATCCCATAATGTATTTATTTTCTGGAAAGTAATTTGTACAACATTTTGCTTTCAGATTAGCATTCCCTGTTAAGTTTCCTTGGAAGAAAATGTTAATAAGTTAGATCTAGGTTTTAAAGTTTTTTAAAATGAAAACAGCTTTTATTGTTTTGCTTAGTTTAGATATCAGTGGTGTCTTAGGAGTTTTATGAGACAGGAGACTACGTTTACTCTCCATAAATGTAAGCATATGTCCATTAAGAAGCATGTAGTTTTCTTTTTAATGCAATAACCCAATGGCTTAATGTTCTTCTTAATCTTTTTTTAACTTTAGAGGAATCTTTTAGGAACTAATATCTCTTGTTTTGAAGAAACATTTATCTGAAGTTCAGCAATTCCTACAGTTTCACTTCAGTTTCTCTTTCTTCTGTAAAATTCAAGAAAATTTACTATTTTAAATAACATATTTGTTCTGTCTGTATTATTTAAAGACAAATAAAACTTGGTGCACATATGATGGCTATTTATTTTTTAATTATATAATTGTGTCAAATTATTTTTTAACTATTCATGTTCTAGTATTAAATTTAAGGATTTTTACTTATTTTCATTCAAAATCTATTATAGTATTTAGGTCTTACGGACTGTTATTTTAAATATAAAAAATAGTAATAGAATATAGAAATTATCATGTGCTAAAAAGCTACAATAGGATTCCAAGTGAAATTCAAGAGTCCAAAGTGCTTCTAATTTCTGCTTCATTTGGACAGAGTACTTGAAAACTTCTTTGATTTTTCCTTAAAGAAAGATGAAATTCGGGATCCCTGGGTGGCGCAGTGGTTTAGCGCCTGCCTTTGGCCCAGGGCGCGATCCTGGAGACCCAGGATCGAATCCCACATCGGGCTCCCGGTGCATGGAGCCTGCTTCTCCCTCTGCCTGTGTCTCTGCCTCTCTCTCTCTCTCTGTGACTATCATAAATAAATAAAAATTAAAAAAAAAAAAAAAAAAAAAAAAGAAAGATGAAATTCATATGGTACCTTTCATTTCAGTTTCATTATACTTATTTAAATGTCTTTCCCTTAGGTGTGCCTGGGTGGCACAGTTGGTTAAGTATCCAACTCTTGATTTGGGCTCAGGTCATGTTCTTAGGGTCCTGAGCTCTCATCAGCCTCCACACTCCGCACGAGTCTGCCTGAGACTTCTCCCTCTGTCCCTCTGCCCCATGCTTATTTTCTCTCTCTAAAATAAATAAATCTGGGATCCCTGGGTGGCTCAGCGATTTAGCGCCTGCCTTTGACCCGGGGCGCGATCCTGGAGTCCCAGGATCGAGTCCCACGTCGGGCTCCCGACATGGAGCCTGCTTCTCCCTCCTCCTGTGTCTCTGCCTCTCTCTCTCTCTCTCTCTCTCTCTCTCTCTCTCTATGTCTATCATAAATAAATAAATCTTTAAGAAAAAGCAAAATAAATAAATCTTTTTTAAAAAATGAAATGTCTTCCCTTTAGATTTGAAAACTCAGATTTCAGATTATTCTAGATTATTAGCATGTCAGTCTTGGGTTAGTTCTCTGTAGCTAGCTATCCTGGGATGGCAGTAAGAGGCAAAAAACATTTCAATGAAAAAGTTGTTTCTACCCTGTGCAAAACATACAAACTTGATTATGGGATCTCTTTGTTTCCAAGTAGGTTCTACTCTTACTTTTTGTTTGAAAGCTTCTTTCTTGGTAATCAGAGAAACTTACCAGCATGGGAGAGTATTGGTAACTCTAGGAGCTATCGCAAGAAGAGATGGGATCCATCAGAGCAACGAAGAACTTACCAATAAAGTGTGGAAAGAAACTTCTTGGGGCGCCTGGGTGGCTCAGTCAATTAAGCATCTAACATTGGCTCAGGTCATGATCCCAGAGTCCTGGGATGGAGACCTGGCATCCAGTAGAGCTTACTAACCAGCAGGGAGCCTGCTTCTCCCTCTACCTCTGCCCCTCTCCCTGAGCTCTCCCTCCCTCTCTCTGTCTCTCCCTCTCTCCCTCCCGCTCACTCTCTTTCTCAAGTAAATAAATAAAATGTTAGGGGAAAAAAAGAAACTCCTTTTAATTAATTTCAAGAAAAAAAGAAGCATTTTAATATTATTATGTGGTTTGAATCTGGTCCTTAGGTTACTTTATCCTCCTATTTGGACAAGTATCAGCTACCAGAATTCTTATTTGTGCCTTTATTTTTTTTAAAGGTTTTATTTATTTATTCATGAGAGACAGAGAGAGAGAGGCAGAGACACAGGCAGAGGGAGAAGCAGACTGCATGCAGGGAGCCCAATGTGGGACTTGATCCTGGGACTCCAGTATCACGCCTTGGGCGGAAGGCAGCGCTAAACCGCTGAGCCACCCGGGCTGCCCATGATTTGTGCCTTTAGATCAACAACTAGATCCACTAGATCTAAAAGAGGAAAGGCTGTGTTTCAGTGTGGAAACAAACCTTTCTTAATTCAATAAATCAGTTTTTGAACATTAAGGTAGATGCATTTGCTCAGTGTTGGCTACTGGCTTGTTATTTTTAAGCTAGTAGCGAGTGATGTTCCTTTAACCAGAGTATGAATTCCTTTTCAAATATTTGAAAAAGACTAGATGTCCCTCACAGAAACAACATTTTATTCCCCTAAGGAAAATCAATTTGTAAGATTATTAAGCTTGGTGATTACTTTTTTTAGCCTTCACTATCCTTGATACTCTTCTCTTAATTTTAAAAATTGTTAATGACAGATACTCCAAGGAATGCTTATAATTCTGATTTGATTATTACTTGCCATCTTTAGTCCACACAGAAAGTATATGTGGATTAGACGCTAGGCAGCTCCAAAATTACTTTATTAACTGAAGCAGAACATCATTATTACTTCAAGAAAAGCAAGCTGGAAAAAAAAAAAAGCAAACCCTAAAAGTACAGAGTTATTTATAGTTTTTATGTAACATTGGACATTTAGTAATGCATCTTTATGGGTTTTATACAGTGACTTTCCACTCATTTTGTGATTTGATTGGAACATGAAAAAGGTTTGACTAACTCTGACAGTTTTTGACAACTGGCACTTACAGAAGAGCCTATTACATTTTTCCTTCAGGATTGATACTCTAGCTGGCTAATTGATGAGAGTACTTAATTGTTTTGGAAAATAATCTGTCTTCCACATGATGGCCCAAATAAAGAAGAAAAATGTAGCCTGTGAAATCTGCTTTTGCGTTCATGGATTTGCTTCTCCTAGGACATGGTGTTGCCAACTATTGCATGGGACTGACTGTATAAACTGTAAATTTCAAAAGGCCACTGCTTATCTTCCTTTCTATATTAGCTCAGGAAATAATCCGACTTTAAAGGTTTTCCTTTAAGAACAATCTTATAATAGGATAATGTCTTTTCTGTTATAAGTCTATTAACAAATCCAAGATTCTGTATTTTTCCGGTCCAGAGAGTGTACCAGAAAAATGTTAGTTAGAACATTGTTTAAAGGCTTGTGGAGGGATCCCTGGGTGGCGCAGCGGTTTGGCGCCTGCCTTTGGCCCAGGGCGCGATCCTGGGAGATCCGGGATCGAATCCCACATCAGGCTCCCGGTGCATGGAGCCTGCTTCTCTCTCTGCCTCTCTCTCTCTTTCTCTCTCTCTCTCTCTCTGTAACTATCATAAATGAATAAAAAATTAAAAAAAAAATAAAGGCTTGTGGAAATCAAACCAGATCTCAGGAAGTTACAGAACACTTAACCTTCTTTAGATTAATACTTTTTATCATTTTGCTTAATTTCAATGGGCAGCAATAATAAAATATGCCATTTCATTAAACTATATCAAATCCAAATGTATCACTCTGCCTTATTTATATAATATATATAAATTTTCTGGAAAATTTTAAGCTCTGTGCATTTTTCAAGTTTGATTATTTCTTAACTTTTAAGCTAACATGATAAGAGCACCTTTTGGTAATTGGAGTACAATGAATATATTGCTTAAACTAAAAATGTGTAAATATAGTGAATTCTTCTGAATTGAATTTGAAAATATGCACAAATGAATAACTTGACAAAGCTGCCTTTACAAAGGCAAAATCCAATTTGTATTGAAAAATGACTTCCTATGGAGATGTGTGTCTTATAGAAATCTCCTTGTCATACACAGGCATTTATCCTACATTAGTGACTAATGAATATGAATCAAAGGTTTGTTTCTACAAACGATTCTAGGCACTTACATCATTCCTCTTGTTTGGCATGAAGGAGTGTTTAGCCCTAGAGAGTGGGTAAGTAAGCAACCTGATGATTAACTTCCATTAAACTTAGTTATTTCAATAACTTATCCATTGTTGTAGTGAAAGTAAGATCTAGATTGTATATATAATAAATCCTTTTTTAAACAATCTGTGGCAGCCAGGAGATTTTTTTTTAAGTTGCACTTTTATTAAATATAAAATTGCTTCTCTATCCAGAAGGAGCTACTGGCTCAGCTCCTTTTCCCTTTCCTTTTAATGAGAACAGTTTAATTAGAGCTGTTTAGTATATGGCAGCCCGGCATGAGGTGAGCATTTTGTCCAGGACGGATAGAGACCATCCAAAGTTATCTGTATATTTTTGATCTTTGACTCTCCCATCTTAAGACAATACAAAAAAGAGAAAGTTGGCTGTAACAGTCATTCAGTCCCATCCCATCCTTGCAAAAGAAATAAAAAACTAAAACACAGAATCCAAGCAAGTATTTTTTAAAAGACTTGGACAAACATATGCTTTCTGCTCCCATGCTCCCTCTTTTGGCAAAGTGGAAGTACTTTCTCTGCAAACAGTTAATTTCACAATTTCCTCTCTAGGATTACTGAGAGACTTTGAGTCACCAAACTCGGTTTACTGCTATGGAAATTCACTCTTCAGACAGAACACAGGAGGAAATTAAAGATTTCTGTTTTTCAGTGAAAGTATTGGTTTCCACCTCAGTTCAGAGTGTAGCAGCAAGTTCCTGGCAGGGCTGCTGCTTAGTACTGCACGTGGTAACCTGGTAAATAGCCATAGAATTTTGGAGCTTGCAAGGAACCTCAGGATGATTTGTGTAGTCATTTATTAAATTGGGACCTTTGAGAGCTCTC
This sequence comes from Canis lupus dingo, assembly GCF_003254725.2. Lineage (NCBI taxonomy): Eukaryota > Metazoa > Chordata > Mammalia > Carnivora > Canidae > Canis > Canis lupus. The sequence goes on from NC_064268.1 coordinate 8,438,666, forward strand.
TTTCATCCTCTCAACAGTGCAGAAATCAGTACTGCACCGCTTATAGCAAATCACTTTCCAGCCTCAGTGGAGTAACCGCAATGCGGCTCACTCCTCACGAGGGAGCCTGTTTCATTGTTAAAGAGCACTGATTAGTTTCTGGGTTCTAAAAATGAATCAAACTTACAGAGAGAGGAAAAAAATTTAAATATCATTTAGGCAAAGCAAGATTGAACCAATTTTACTCTGTGAAGCTTTGTAACTATAATCATTATTGAGCACTTAATATGGACCAGATACTGTCCTAAGTGCTTTCTGGGTCTGAACTAATGTAACTCTCACAATAACCCTAGGAGGTACATACTATTATATCCATTCAATAGATGAGGAAACAGGCACAGATAGGCTTTCACAGTATTACACAGCTAATCACTGTGGGCAGAGCCAGGACTGGAAACCTATGCTCTTCACTCCTCTGCTCTATGAACTACAGCGTGACCCCTGTATATACTGGTTGAATATGTGCAGGCAGCTTGATGTCCATTTAAAGAACTATAATTGTGTGAAATTATGATTCTTTTTTAAAAATCTGTTCACTTAATGTACCTAAGAAAAAACTTTAGTAAATGAGTGAAAATAAACTACCATCCAGATTTGGGAATTATGCTAAAAATGAATGTCAAGTAAATGCATAAAAGAAAGGAGTAATAGTTTTAGATATAGAACAAATGGAAGCTTTATAGGTTGTAATTTAAATCTCCATAAAAGTGTTAAAATCATATATGTCTTGTTGCTGACATATAGATAGATTCCAGTTTTTTATTTTATGAATAATGCTGCAATGGAACTTAAAAATTGAATACAATACTTAATTTGAAATACAATATTAAGCAAAACCACTAAATTTATTTGATTTGGTCGAATCCAGAATCCACTGAATTGTGAGCTGTTGTTTTTTTTAAGATTTTATTTATTCATTTGAGAGAGAGAGCATGAGCAGAGGTCAGAGTGAGAAAGAGGAACAGGCTCCCCACTGAGCAGGGAGCCCCACATGGGGCTCCATCCCAGGACCCTGGGATCATGACCTGAGCCAAAGGCAGATAGATGCTTAACTGACTGAGCCATGCCGGCGCCCCCATTGAATTGTTTTATAGACATTTCTTGCCTTCCTCAGTGAAAATGCCAAGGCTAAACCAAAGAAGTTAGCAAGATTTTACTTGATTAATTGAAGAATGAAATTGCAAATTCATTTATTTATTTATTTGCAAATATTTATTATCTTCTGTGTGCCTGACATTGTGCTCAGTGCTAAAATCTAACGTGAATGTGACCTGTTTTGACTTTCAAAGAGCTCACTGTCTAGAAGACTCTACTTTTATGTAGCAAAAATTAAAGATCTTTTATGTTTAAAAAAAAACAAGGAGCTCAGAGGAAGAAGCAACTAAATCTGACATGGGGGACTGAGGAAAGACTATTAATGGAAGAGGTAGGACTTCAGCTGGGTTTGTAAGAATGAGTTAAGATTTTGATAGTCATGGGAGAGGAGAAAGACATAAAGGTGTCTGAGAACATGGCATGCTCAGGAAATGACAAGAAATCTAGTATGGCTCAGAAAGTAACCCAGGTGCATGAGGGAGAGGAAGGAACTTCTATCATGTGCCAAGCTCTGTAATTTGTTGTGCTAGGTACTCAGCTAGACTCTCTGAAAAGGTACAATAAGTGTATAAGACATGGCCCCATCATTAACAGGACTAACAATACATTGAACGGCAGCAAACATATTAGAACCCAATAATCAAGTGCTAAATTCTGTGGTGCTATCAAAGTTCAATCACAACAGAGACCTAAAGAGGACTAAAGGGTCAAAGTGGAGTCCTAGGAAGTCTCATTCAAGAAGGAAGAATGATGGGGGCCTGAAAAGATGAGGATTTGGACAGGTGAATGGAAGAGCGTGAGAGGAACGCAGATGGATGAAACCAGCAGGTGCTCATTGGCCCTTTCCTGCATCCAACTCCGTATCAAGCACATCAAGCAGGAAAAGGCATAGCCTCCCCTTTCAGGAACTTGAAGTCTAGTTATCAAGATGAGAAATGTAACCAACAACTGAAGCAGTTTTTAGCACTGGATCATCCAGTAGGCAAACTGAGACACACTGAATTTTCTGAAAGTGTTTAATATTTCAGAGATCAAAAAAAATATTTCAGAGATCAAAGAAGTTTTCTTTAGAAAAATAATAACTGGAGCACCTGGGTGGCTCATTCAGCTGAAGTGTCTGCCTTCAGCTCAGGTCATGATCCCAGGGTCCTGGGATCGAGTCCTACATCAGGCTCCCTGTTTAGTGAGGAGTCTGCTTTTTGCCCTCCCTGTGCCTTCACTCCCCCTGCTTGTGCTTTCTCAATCTCTCCCAAAGAAATAAAAATCTTTGGGGGGGGGGGGGGGAAATAAAAATCTGAACTATTAGACTTCCTTACACTTGTCTCAGGGTTTAGGATCTCTAAAAGTTTCAATGCAGCTTTCTGGAATAGGATTAGGAGTTAACAGACCTAAGGGCAAAAGGAGAAAACACTTTGGGCTGGAACAGTTCGGGCAGGCTGGAGAAGGAGCTGCAGGTACAAGTTAAAATCCTTCTGGACACAAGGGCAGAATGTGGCTCAGGGAGGAAGCAAGAATTCCGTGAGGAAGAGGAAGTGAGAAAGGAATGCCCCTCGAGTGCTAGCCAGGCAATACTAGAGGGAACTGGGACTAATTTGGAGATGGAAACCAAATTGTTGAAGGTTTTGAGGTGGTGCAATTGGGAGTCATGTCCTTATGGTGTATGATAATCAGGAGTTGTTAATATCCCTGCTTCTCCTTGGACACTTGATGAAATGAGAGACTTGCTACATTGTAGAGAATGACAAACTGATCACTGCCCCCAGGAGACTGCTATCATGGACTAAGTTTGGTTTTTTTTTCATGACAGAGGAGAGGCAATAAGCCAGTTACTTATTTCTTTGCATTTAGGGGGATTTTTTTTACACTAATGCAGAAAATCGGCCTTTTATTCTTTGATTCAGGTTACAACACTGTGCCCTCTCTACCATCACTCTTTTGTTCCATGTAACATTTTCAGAGGTGTGAAAAAAAATTGATAATTCCAAGGAATCAGGCTTAGAAACAGTATATTTAAGAGTTATACGTCTGTTGAGAGGCATTTTTATAAGTTTACATGATTTTCTCTATATTAAAAAATGTGAGAAAGAATTCAGAGCTGATGTAGAACTGTGCTTGATTTCTTTTTCTTGAGAGTAGGAAAAAGAACTCCTTTTTGTTGTAGTTAATTGCCAAGTCACCAAGGAAAGCCTCCACGCTTGACGAGACCCACTTGCTAGTGACTTGGCAATGTCAAACAAATGTTCAACTTTTATTCTGACACTTCTTGAAGAATTTGATTGAAACTATATATGTCCAGATAACACTCAGCAAAGTGCCCTTCTTGCATTTGTTTCAAGATATATTTGGAAACAAGAGAGATGACCTTGGATGCAGCTGCTTTTCCAATGTAGGACTTCTCTCTGGGTCTACTGAATATTTCCCAACATTGAAAATTCAAAGGATGGAAAAACATTTTAGTTACTATATGCCATAAGTCCTATGATGGAGGATCCCCGCCCCCTCCAGCGATATGTTCTGCCTCTAAAAGAATGATATATTTAGACCACAAACTCTATGTTAGCTTTCTAACCATCTATTTCAAAGTACATTTAGAAACACATTTGCTTTTCATCAGAGCGCCTTTTTGTAATCTAAATTGAGCTGTCCTTGCTTTTTAAAATATTTTAGCATTTGAGAAATAAAAAATAACAAGCGGTTAACCTTTCACCTTTGCTTTCTGGCATTCAGAATTTGTTCTGAAGCCAGGTTTCATTGTGGCTTGATGTAAGATCTAAAAGAAGACTGGGGAGGCTCTGACATCCCCGGCTAAGGTTATTGCCACCTGTCCAGATGACAATACAAGTCCTGCTAGCCTAACCTCAAGCCTGAAAGCCAAGGTTAGCTTCCAGTTGAATCTACATTTAGCCCATGAAGATGGATGGTTTTAACTGTCATTACAGTGACGTTCTTTCAGTTACCATTATGCATATTTTGGAGGTTTAAGCAGTTCCATTTTTAATTTGTCATCACAGTCACAGGACAAGACTTAGGTAACCTGTTTGATGAAGTGACTTTACTTAAGCAAATAAATAAGAATTAGAGTCTGATCATTGTCCTTCATGGTATATTACCAGAGATAGTAACATTTTCTATTTTCATAGAATATCCTAAGATGTTATAGTCAGAGCATTTACAGAGATGATTGCATTGTTAGCAACAGTACATGAATTCCCAGTAAAATGTGTTAGGCATGTGCACATGCACACATGCACCTGCAGACTAGAAAAATACTGTATTATAATACTTGAAAGCATAGCTTATTCTCAAGGATTCCTTATTGCTTGATTTGGAATCAGATTAATTACATCAACCATTAGCCATAAGATGAGTGATTTTGAATAGTCAACAGATTATAAAAACTATCACCACTAAAATTCTTTTAAAGATGATCCATCCCATCAGATAATAGTCTGATCTCAAATTTTTAATTGTTATAAATTATTGCCCCAGCCTTGCTTTGCAATTTCCAAGTTCAAAAACTGGTGACTTTTATTTTTAATCTGACATTTACCCATTTATAAGAACGGATTTTCCATGGGCATAGCTATCTTGTGTACATTTCCATTATTTTACTCACGTTGAACTAGAGTAATTGCTGCAGTCACGGCACAGCCCTAATTAAGGAAACAAGAGTTAATAGTAGCCAAACTAATAGATTTTATAAGATAAGCAGTAAAGTTTGCTCCTACTGGTGCCAAAGACAACTCCCAGCTGCACAACTTTTGAGCTGTGCTGTATAATGATATGAAAAAGGAAAATAAGATGATACCTACAAAATGTTTCCAAGATCTATAGTGCTCAAGGAAGATTTTAATGAGAGAAAAGTCTCAGAGAAAAAGTAGTTTTATTTTAAGTAATACAGAGATTAAATGTGAGTTTTGCTGAATGTTTTCATAAAACATTATCTTCCAAATGTATGTTTTCTCATTCCCTTTTTATAAAAACATATACAAAACTTTGAGCCAAAAAGAATATTCCTGCGTGGTTTGTGCTGATTACGTTTGTCAGGACTGTCAGGAACCCTTTTCCCTCTATCCAGCTCTCCTTATATTCTCAGATACTCTTAACCAAATCAGGGCATTATTGATGTTCAGTTAGTTAAGTATTCATTGCTTGGGAATTAGTATCTCGCTGTCAACTTTCCTAGGACAGTAGAGATTTCTAGCAACTACAAAGTGAATGCATTTCTCTAAACCCTTTTTATCTGTGTCTTCCATAGATGGAATTCATATCCAGCTGCCTGCAGATTTATATAGATTCTGGTTTATCCAAATATTTGCAGTACCATCAAATCAAGAGTTTCTTTTGTTCTTATCATGCCCAAATATCTTACCTTGATCTTTTTGTTACAAAATCCAGATGTGTTTGTTTAATGAAGGCAGATCGAATATGTCCCTGGTTCAAACTCATTTTAGCATCATTTGTTTTTTCTGTCCATGATCCTCTCCAACTTTTTTTGTTCTCATATTTTTTTCTCCTTGTTTATGTATCATTCCATTACTATTTAAACTTTCTCTCATTATATCTCACATATTTTCTTGCCACTAATAAGTTCACTTTTGGAGCATCTTCCAATTTTTTTTTATTGAGGCAAATTTGATATATAACATTATATGAGTTTCAGGTGTACAACTTATAATTAATCATCTGTGTACACTGATGATGGTACAACTCTGTGATGATGCTACAGCTCTGTGAATATATTAGGAAACACTGAATGTGTGAATGCACTAAAAACCACTTTAAATTGGTGAATTGTGGGATCCATGGTTGGCTCAGAGGTTTATTTTTTTTTAATTTTTATTTATTTATGATAGTCACAGAGAGAGAAAGAGAGAGAGGCAGAGACATAGGCAGAGGGAGAAGCAGGCTCCATGCACCGGGAGCCCGATGTGGGATTCGATCCCGGGTCTCCAGGATCGCGCCCTGGGCCAAAGGCAGGCGCCAAACCGCTGCGCCACCCAGGGATCCCGGCTCAGAAGTTTAGCACCTGCCTTTGGCCCAGGGCATGATCCTGGGTCCTGGGATCGAGTCCTGCATCGGCTTCCTGCATGGAGCCTGCTTCTCCCTCTGCCTGTGTCTCTGCCTCTGTGTGTGTGTGTGTGTGTGTGTGTGTGTGTGTGTCATGAATAAATGAAATCTTTAAAAAATTGGTGAATTGTGGGGTATGTGAATTATGCCCCAATAAAACTGCTAAAAATAAAAATATAGGGCAGCTCAGATGGCCCAGGACATGATCCTGGGGACCCAGGATCGAGTCCCATGTGGGGTTCCCTGCACGGAGCCTATTTCTCCCTCTGCCTGTGTCTCTGCCTCTCTGTGTGTGTGTGTGTGTCTCATGAATAAATAAGTAAAATCTTTTTAAATAAAAATATAAAAATATAGTAACAAGTCAAATAATATCAAACAATATTAGTTTAAAAAAACAAAAAGCCCTCAACAACCTCAGTCTTCCTACTTCTCTGAGGCATTTCCAAAGTTAGCTTCTGGAATATTCCTCCAGATGTTTTCATTATATACATAAGTGCTTGTGTGTATTTACAGCCTTTTAAAATGGTACACAAAGGAGGTTATATTCACTGTTCTGCAACTTGCTTACTGCACTGAAGTCTTTGCACTCTTATGCAAGTATATCTGTCAGAGGAAAAAGAAACCATGGAAGTAGCATTATTATATTCAGAGGTATGTGCATTTAAAATTTTCATAGATAGATATTGCCAAATTACTGTTCAAAAAGCTGGTAATAATTTGCAATCCCATCAGTTGTGTATGACAGAGCCTAGTTTGCCATTCCTTTGCCTAAGCTAGGTGTACTAGCTTCATAACATCTTTGTCAGTATGATAGGTCTAATGAATTATTTTATTTTGTATTTTTGAAATTATGAATGAGATTGAGTTTTTATGGCTTATTTTTGATTGATTATGTGATATTTTTTCTTTTCTTTTTTTTAATTTTTATTTATTTATGATAGTCACACAGAGAGAGAGAGAGAGAGAGAGAGGCAGAGACACAGGCAGAGAGAGAGAAGCAGGCTCCATGCACCGGGAGCCTGACGTGGGATTCGATTCCGGGTCTCCAGGATCGCGCCCTGGGCCAAAGGCAGGCGCTAAACTGCTGCGCCACCCAGGGATCCCTATGTGATATTTTTTCTAATTGAAAAGTCCATAATTTTAATTGTAGAAATTTTGAATAATTAAAATCACATAATCTCACCACCCAGAGATTAGCACCATTTACAATTTTACTTTTGATCTTTCTATGAAATTTATTTTGTGTTTTTTTTAAGATTTTATTTATTTATTCATGAGAGACACACAGAGAGAGAGAGAGAGAGGCAGAGACACAGGCAGAGGGAGAAGCAGGCTCCATGTGGGGAGCCCGACATGGGACTCGATCCCGGGACTCCAGGATCACGCCCTGGGCTTAAGGCAGTGCTAAACCGCTGAGCCACCTGGGCTGCCCCTATCTTGTGTTTTGTTTTGTTAGCAAATAATGAGCGTTGGTGGTAGAGGAGCTTATTTTTATATTTAAAATACGAAGCTTACAAAAGGAGGTTATAATTCTGCTACTCAGAATATTGCTTTGAGCTCTTTTAATCAAGGTGCTATATAAATATTCAGTGGACTGAGCTCCCCTGTACCAAGCTTTTGGGATCAGCTAGTGGAAAAATCATTAGCATTCTTTCCTTGACACTGTACTGTCACTACTAGGGCTCAAACTGGATGAGATTTCCTGGGAGCCAACAGGTCTCTCAGTAAAGTAGTTGGACCTCTACAATCCTTTAATGGCATGGAATATAGAAGAATCCTGTACCTTAAAAAACAAACACACATTTTATAATACATGTTTATGTATGTGCCCACATTTATAGTCACTATTCTCTCTCATTTTCACACAAAAGGATATGAGATTAGTGAGCCAAGATAGGAGCATGCAGAAAGAATGCTGGAAATCTAGGGAACAGTAAAATGATTAGCGTACAGGGTCAGCCATTCAAAGACACAAGTCCTGTATGGTAATCCTATGTTTCCTTACCTGGTTCTTCTTTGGACTGGAAGAGCATGGAGTGCAGGGTAGATTCTGTTCACAGACCAAGGCAACTTTGATCAGTGAAGATTGAATGAATGGAAGTGAAGGAATGTGACCTTGACTAAATCACTTAATTGCTTTGGACTTCAGTTTCTGTCTCGGAGCATATGACTCCTGATCTCAGGATCATGAGTTTGAACCCCACATTGGGTGTAGAGATTACTTAAAAAACACAAACTTTGGAACACCTGGGTGGCTCAGCGGTTGAGCATCTGCCTTCAGCTCAGGGCGTGATCCCACAGTCCCGGGATCGAGTCCCACATCCGGCTTCCTGCATGGAGCCTGCTTCTCCCTCTGCCTCTGTCTCTGCCTCTCTCTCTGTCTCTCATGAGTAAATAAATAAAATCTTAAAAAAAAAAAAAAAGGCACAGAGAAAACTCCTGTTTTCTTCTAAGAGCCTTTAGTAGCTCTTATATTTAAGCCTATAATTCATTTTTGATGTATGGAAGAGATCCAACCTCAGTATTCTGCATGGGTGCGCCTATTTGTCCCAGCACAATTTGTTGAAAGACCCTTCATTCCCTACCCCGCCCCTCATTGAATTGTCTTAGCACCCTTGATGAAAATCAATTAACCATAATTGTGACAGTTTATTTCTGTATTTTCAATTCTATTCCATGGATCTGTCTAGATATATCCTTATGCCAGTACCACACTGTCTTGATTACTTTGACTTATGGGGGTGAGTTTTCAAATCAAGAACTTTGAGTCTTCTAACTTTCTTCTTCCTTTTAAAGGATAAAATAATGTATGTATAATTCTTTGAAGCTGTCAGAGGAAGTATGTGTGATGACTGTTTAAAAGCAGAGATGATAACTCAGGAAGGCACATGGTATAGGTTTAGAATAGTTAGTAGCTATTCTCAGAGTTGACCTATTGTACATGATTGTAAATGAACGCCTGTCCTTTATGGCTTATCTTGTATCAAACTGTCAGAGGCAGTTCCAAGCAATGATTACATTTAGGAGTTAATATAAAGAAAAAATCCTGTGGAAGATTGTGATTTACTCAAGATAGATTCTGTGGCCTTTTAAGTTTGTTCAAAGAAGTTAGTGTGTTGTAAAACCAGTTAAAATAAGAATAAACTTGGAAATATAAAATAGCATCAGCTCATAGCCCTTAGTGAAGATAACTAATGACCCTGGCCCTAAAATTCCAATTTATTTAGAAATAAGTTTTAATAAAAACTTTATATAAATAGAAATATTTCTCAGTCCAGTCCTCTTTAATGAAATGCCATAAAAATAAAAGACTAGAACATAAACTTTCCTTTTTTATATATTTGTAACCAAAAGCATTGCATAATCAGGGAGGAACCAGGAAGTAAAAATAATCACAATTATAGTAAAATTAAACGAAGTGATCTGTTTTCATTACTCTAGCAGAAGTAGAAAGTAAAGATAAACACGGCCAGCAAGTTCCTTTATCAAATTCGAAAATTCTTTCCTTGTCAGTCATTCTTTAATAGCAGAATAAAAATGAACTTTTTATTACGGTTTTTAACTCAACAGTCTCTTTTAAAAAGTTTTTAGGGACACTTGAGTGGCTCAGTGGTTGAGCATCTGCCTTGGGCTCCGGGATCGAGTCCCACATTAGGCTCCCTATGGAGAGCCTGCTTCTCCCTCTGCCTATGTCTCTGCCCCCCTCTCTCTCTGTCTCTCATGAATAAATAAATAAAATCTTTTTTAAAAATATTTTTAATTGTGATAAAAACACATAACTTAAAATCTACCATATTAACCATCTTTAAGTGTTCCATAGTGTTAAGTATATTCACACTAATGTGCAGTAGACCTCCATAATGTTTTCATGTTGCAAAACTGAAACTCTATATCCATTAAACAACTCTCCATCCCCTTTCCCCTGGCAACCACCATTCCACTGTCTGTTTTTGAGTTTGACTATTCTAGGTTCCTCATATAAGTGGAATCATAGAGTATTTATCTTTTTGTGACTGGTTTATTTCACTGATCACGATGTCCTCATCCACACTGTAGCATGTGACAGGATTTCCTTCAAGACTGAACACTGTCCTTTTAAATATCATTTTTATGGTACAGTCTATTCTATCTTTAAACATCATTGCAGGGCAGCCCGGGTGGCTCAGCGGTTTAGCGCCGCCTTCAGCCCAGGGTGTGATCCTGGAGACCCGGAATCGAGTCCCACATCGGGCTCCCTGCATGGAGCGTGCTTCTCCCTCTGCCTGTGTCTGTGCCTCTCTCTCTCTCTCTCTCTCTTTCATGAGTAAATAAATAAAATATTTTTAAAAAATCATTGCATTGTCTGTTTTAATGTTCCAGAGCATGACCAAATGCAGAATGATGAGAAGCAAGGCAATATACACATCTGACCTTCCAAATTTTCCTGTCAAGAAATCGGAGGAAGTTATATAGTGATTATACACTGTAGGATTTCCTCAGAATGAGAAAAACTATTTGATGCTAAATTAGCAGTCAAGACTCTAAAGACCTTTTTGCAAGCCCTTTGTATTGAATGTTTTTAGTTGTTTTGTTTTTTCTAGAAATGCACTAGACCTATTACAACTTTTTTTAAAGCACCTCTTAATCTATCTCTGCTGCTGGATTACTTTTTTCCTTCAAGCCTGCAGACATTCTCTCCAGCTTCTTCAGATTGAGTTTGCTGTGTTCCTGTTTGTGAATAACCCTTCTCTCCTATTCTGTCATAGCGACATTCTCACGTTCCACAGTTTGTTAAGAGAATGCAATCGCCAACAGTAGATACTGTTAGGTCACAGAACCCAATGGGAGAAAGATTTTATTAAAAAGAAGCAGAGCTCATTCATTTTCAGTCTTCCTACCTTAGTATTTTAACAGCTTTGTTGAGCTATAATTTACATACCATACAATTCATGATTTAAAAATCCAATGATTTTTAGTATATTCACATTCACTTTGAGAACATTTTATGACCCCCAAAGGAAAGCCTGTACCCATTAGCAGTCACTCCCCACTTCCCCAGCAGTCCCCAGCAACCACTAATATACTCTATAGATTTGCCTATTCTGAAATTTCATATAAATGGAACCATTTAAATTTAAATTAAATTTCATTAAATTTCATATAAATGGAATGTACAACATGTGGTCTGGCTTTTTAGCATGATGTTTTCAAGGTCATCCATGTTATAGAATGTATCATTACTTTATCCCCCTTTTTTTAATTGTGGAAAAATACATATAAAATTTACCATCTTTATCATTTTACGTGTACATTTCAGTATTTTAAGTACAGTATCGTTGAACAACTAATCTCCAGAACTCTCTTCATCTTGTAAAACTAAACTCTGTTCCCATTAAACAAGAGTTTCCCATTCTCCCTTTTTCTCAGCTTCTGGCAACCATGATTCTACTTTGTCTCTGTGAATTTGACTACTCCAGGTACCTCATGTACATGGAATTATACAATATTTGTACTTCTATGACTGGTTTGTTTCATTTGGCATGATACCCTCAAGAACCTTGTCATTCATTTTGTAGCATGTGTCAGAACTTACTTCATGCTTCATTCCTTTTTATTACTGAATAATACTCCATTGTACAGATACACTACTTTTTGCTTATCCATTCATTAGTTGATGGGCATTTGGGTTATTTCTACTTTTTGGTTCTTATGAACAATATTCTTGTAAACATTCATATACAAGCTTTTGTATAAACATGTTTTCAGCTCTCTTGGGCATGTACTTTGGAGTAGAACTGCTGAGTCACATGACAACTCTATGTTTAACTTTTTGTGGAACTGAGCAACTTTTTCAAAACTGCATCATTTTATACCAGAAAAGCATGGAGGTTCCAATTTCTCCACATCCTCATCAAGGATGCTGGAGAAGAGGATGTTGTTATTGCTCATCTTTTTATTATAGTCAACCCAGTAAGTGTGAAGTATTATCTTATTGCGGTTTTGTTGGCATTTCTCTGGTGGCTAATTTTCCTGTGTTTATTGGCCATATCTTCTTTGGATAAATGTTTATTCAGATCCTTTGTCCATTTTTAAAATTGGGTTGTCTTGTTATTGTTGAGTTGCAAGAGTCATTTGTGTATTCTGATTACAAGTCCCTTGTCAGATATATGACTTACAAATATTTTCTCCTATTTTGTAAGTTGCCTTTTTTCACTTTCTTGATGGTGTCCTTTGAAGGACTTGTCTTAATTTCAATGAAATCCAATTATCTATTTCTTCTTTTGACATTTGTATTTTTGGTGTTAAATCTAAGAAGGTTTTGCCTCACCAAAAGGCACAAAGATTGGAGTGTGTGACTGGCCCAGTTGGCAGAGCATGTGACTCTTTTTTTTTAGCATGTGACTCTTGATCTTGGTGTTGTAAATCCAAGCCCCACACTGGGTGTAGAGATTACTTAAAAAACGCAAATAAACTTTTTTTAAAAGGCACAGAGATTTACACCTGTTTTGTTCTAAGAGCCTTTAGTAGTTTCAGCTTTTATATTTAGGCCTATGATTCATTTTTGGTTAATTGTTATATATGATGTAAGGAACAGATCCAGCCTCAGTATTCTGCATGTGTGCACCCATTTGTCCCAGCACAATTTGATGGAAGACCCTTCATTCCCTACGCCACCCCTCATTGAATTGTCTTAGCACCCTTGATGAAAATCAATTAACCATAATTGTGACAGTTTATTTCTGTATTTTCAATTCTATTCCATGGATCTATCTAGATATATCCTTATGCCAGTACCACATGGTTTTGATTACTTTGACTTATAGGGTGAGTTTTGAAATCAAGAACTTTGAGTCTTCTAACTTTGTTCGTCTTTTTCAGGATTGTTTCAGCCATTCTGAAAAGATGACTTTCAGATTTTTGTCATGTACTGGGTTAGGAAAGATAAGAGAGAAGGAGATTTAGGTTTAGGTGGGTCAAATGAAAAATTCTGCTTTGTCTAGATGAAGTTTGTGGTGCCTGTTGGACACACAAGAGGAGCTGTATGTACAGTGGGATCTACATGTAGGAACTACATGTGTTCCAAGGATTGGTCAGAGCTGGAGATAAAAAGAAATAAAGATGTGAGCATCAAGAGCATGTAGGGCTCATCACCCTTCCCATCTGTTTTTTCATCCCTCTATGCTCTCTTGGGTTCCCCCTAACAGTTCATCTCAAGTTATTTTCTTACAGCTTCCTAGGTGCTCCAGACCAGAGAGATTTCCCCATCTTGTCATCCTCTGGAAGGCTTACCATTTATGGAACTGCCTACATCAAGGTTGAAAACCTTCCCCCTCAACCTTTCAATTCTTCCTTTTCATGTAAATATTAAATATGCAATCATCCAGGGAAACCAGAAGGGATGAGTAGGTTTGGAGGAGGGGAACTTTGGAAACAGGCATTCATGAAGCTGGTTCAGATTTGGATGGGCCCAGAAATTATTGCTAGGTGGTAGGGACAGTGGAGCCTGAAACCAAAATGGAATGGAGAATGGAAAGTCACTATGGAGGGATGCCTGGGTGGCTCAGCGGTTGAACATCTGCCTTTGGCTCAGGACGTGATCCCAGGGTCCTGGGATCGAGTTCCGCATCGGGCTCTCTACATGGAGCCTACTTCTCCCTCTGCCTGTGTCTCTGCCTGTCTGTGTGTGTGTGTCTCTCACGAATAAATAAAATCTTAAAAAAAAAAAAGTCACTATGGCACACAGGAGACTTTACTACTGCTACTCCACTGTAGTGATTTCCAGCTCTTCCAGCTCAAAAGGATTTGGGTTGGGGATCCCTGGGTGGCTCAGCGGTTTAGAGCCTGCCTTTGGCCCAGGGCATGATCCTGGAGTCCAGGGATTGAGTCCCACATCGGGCTCCCTGCATGGAGCCTGCTTCTCCCTCTGCCTGTCCCTCTCTCTGTCTCTAATAAATAAATAAATAAATCTTTAAAAAATTTTTTTGCAGAGCTTTGATGGTAGTGATAGTTGCCCAACAGTGCAAATGAACTTACACTTAAAAATAGTTAAAATGGTAGATTTTTATGTTGTGCATATATTACTACTATTAAAATGTCTTGCAGGGACACCTGGGTGGCTCATTGGTTGAGTGTCTCCCTTTGGCTCAGGTTGTGATTCTGGGATCCTGGGATTGAGTCCCACGTCGGGGTTCCCACAGGGAGCCTGCTTCTCCCTCTGGCTGTGTCTCTGCCTCTTTCCATGTGTCTCTCATGAATAAGTAAATAAATAAATCTTTTTAAAAAATAAAATTAAATAAATAAATAAATAAATAAATAAATAAATAAATAAATAAATAAATAAATAAAATGTCTTGCAGATCTAGAAACCAGGTCCCAGAACCTGGAATGTTTCTATCTATCCCCTAAGATACCTCTTTTCTTTTCTTTTCTTTTAAGATTGTATTTATTCATGAGAGACAGAGAGAGAGAGACAGAAACACAGGCAGAGGGAAAAGCAGGCTCCATGCAGGGTGCCCAATGCGAGATTCAATCTGGGGTCCCCAGGATCAAGACCTGGGCCGAAGGCAGGCGCTAAACTGCTGAGCTAGCCAGGGATCCCCACCTCTTGTCTTGTTATCAAAAGATTGAAGACACCCATGGTAATCATCAGCTCTTACAGAGAGCCAAGAAAGTAGCTGCAGAGGCCTGAGATGTTTTTGCTTCCAAGTATGTACGTACAGCTCTGCAGTGGCTGGGAAGCTGACCAGAAGACCATGTCCCTGCCCTTGCCTGCATAATGCTGTATAAATATCATCAAATTTATGTTGTGGAGGGGTCTCCTTTTGTCAGTCCCCTGCAGGCCGTCCCTCTGTTTGTTGGTACACGTGATGGAGTCTAAGTAGAGGGTCTCTCAGTGAGTGCAGCTTCTTTGAGTTGTCCATGGTGGGGAGGTCCCAGCTCCTGGTGCAAGGAGTCCAGAAGGGTGGGTAGAGGTCAGCCCCTATCTGGAAATTCACAGTCACCCCAGCTACATATCTCTTATGACGTGTCTCCCTTTAAGTGGTGCACCTTATTACTGTTGGATTCCCAGTAGATTTCTTCTCAGAAGTTAACCGGGGGGCCTCTCTTACCTTATCCTTTGCCCTGGGATCCCTGGGTGGCGCAGCGGTTTGGCGCCTGCCTTTGGCCCAGGGCGCGATCCTGGAGACCCGGGCTCGAATCCCACATCAGGCTCCCGGTGCATGGAGCCTGCTTCTCCCTCTGCCTATGTCTCTGTGCCTCTCTCTCTCTCTCTCTCTGTGACTATCATAAATAATAAATAAAAAAAAAAAAAAAAAAAAAAAAACTTATCCTTTGCCCTGGGCCTCTGTCTTCTCTTCCCACTTCTCCTCACCAGTAAGACCCATTTCTCCATCCTGCCATGCCTGTGTGTTTACACATCTCCAGCACAAGGCAAAGGGACTTGGGGGTATTGGTTCCTTCTAGTTTAGGAATACTATCAGGTTGAGGCATGGCCAACGAAACCCCAGCCTGAGCCCACAAAGAGCACTAACCACATCTTCCCAAGTGCCATGTTCCACCAGTCCTTCCTTTCACTCATCCTGAAATCTTTGGATGCCCATGGTGTTGTTTTGTCCCCTGCTTCCAACCTGATTTTTTTTCCAAACATGAAATGCTTTGTGAATTTGCATGTCATCCTTGCAAAGGGGCCACACTGACTTTCTCTCAATCATTTCAATTTTAGTACGTGTGCTGCCAAAGCAAGCACCCTCCATTCAGATTTTGAGGGTCGTTTGACTTTATTTGCCTTTGTCAGCTGCTGTTTTCTGCCTCTAAGGGTCCATGTTGTGGCTCTGCCCTCTCTGGACCCCTGGGGAGGGCACCCAGCAAGATCAGCTTAATACCTACATCCACTTTTACAGGACAACCTCATTAGGAGTCCATTACACTTTTAAAATGCTGAAACCAAATCACTCCATTCTCTTTTTTTTTAATGTCTTAAAAAAAGGAGGGTGGCACCCTTTCAAAATCTTTGAGAATCACAAAAAGTGGGTGTCATGAAATGAGGGTGGTTGTGCAGAGCCCCCACGTGTGAAAGGGCAGTAGACGTGGTAGAGTGTGCTGTGCTTGTGGGCGTTCTCGCAGAGCTGTGGGCTTCCAGAGTTCTGGCCCTGAAGCCTCAACACCTGTTGGTATAAGCCAGCTTAGTCCCCTTGCAGTGAGCTTGGGGGAATCTATTAGCTTTGCCCCTGAAGTTAGATTCCATGCTGTCTCAGAAGAACAGTAGAGGGAGAGAGAAGAGGAAGGATGAATGAGAGAGAAGCTAGGAAAAGATTTGTACTGATGCTAGAAAAAAAAAAAAAAAAAAAGCTCTTGCTGGGTTTACTTATGCAGGGTAGATTGCAAATACCTTGACCTGGCAGTTGTTCTGCACCCGTGACTACCTTCCAAACTCACACACACATACAACCCAGACACACAGAGCAATTCAAAGCTCTGGTCTGGAAAATCTTCCAACTGGGGTGTCAGTTGGTTGCCTTGTGATGACAGGTTTAATGGTCTTATATCTCGCATTCCACTGAGACCACCTACCCAGAGGCCACACCCTAATGACCTGGTTAGCCAGGGCCTGAGACCACACGGGAACGCAGTGTGGATGGAGGGTCAGGAGTGTGGATCGAGGGTCAGGAGACCTATGCTCTGGGTCAATCGCTCTGACTTGCTGTGTAACTGTGTCCATGTTGCTTGCCCTCTCTGTAATTCAGGGTCCCAAATAATAAAACAGGACTGAAGGCTCTTGCTTCATAGAAATGTCACAAGATAAGTCACAAGTGCTTATGCTTCTAGGAGTCAAGAAATCAGGGAAATCCTCTCTCTCTCTCTCTCTCTCTTTCTCTCTCTCTCTCGTTGCTGTTGTTGAGGTAGGGTGTCCTGGGCTCTCTTATGCAAGCCCTTAGAAGACATTTAATCAGAGAGTAAGACTGAAAAAGAAAAAAAGCAAACCTGCTCATGAAAGAGCCTTGAGGTATCTCAAGTATCTCCTTCCAGACACAAGTCCAGGAGCCTCTTTGGTTGTTTCTAGCCAACAACCTCAAGTTGAGGATAGAGGTGCTTTTTTCCCCTTTCTTCCAGTTTTCCTTTCTGATCTGATGTCTCTTTGAGTGACGCTGGTTGAGGCAGGGCCACAGGTGACGGTAGAAAATAGTGTCCCAGTTGCTCAAAGCTTTTCTATGGGGTAATACATGGATCAGCCTGCCTTGTCAGTGGGTGAATAAAAGGAACAGCCTTTTTACTGATTTGTGTTCTTTTGATTGTTCGAGTAATCAGCCCAGCTAATTCAGCACCCTCTGATGGCCTGCTAGTCCATGGTAAAGTATGTGCAGAGGGAAACACCATGGTCTGCCAGTCATGGCCTGTGGTTCTAGATGAGTAGATGGAGTATGGTGACCCAAAGCAACCGTAGGCTTCTCGTTCTTGTGAAAGAGCCTCAGGCTCTCAGCTGCTGTCTCAGCTTCTTATTATTGCTGTGACAAATTACCACAAACTCAAAACAACACCAATGTATTTTCTTAATTTCAGGAGGTCAGAAGTCAGCAAGGCTGTGCTCCTTCTGGAGGCTCCAGGGGAGAGAATCCAATGTGGTGCCTATCCCAGCCTCTGGAGGCCACGGTGCTCCTTGACTCATGGTGCCTTCTCTGTCTTCTGGGCAGGCCGGCCCAGCTTCTGTCACACTGCTCTCTAGCTCACCCTCCTGCCTTCCACCTGCCAGGGACCCTGGTGATGAAGTCGGGCCCTACCCTCTCCTTTCCTGGGTTTCTCAGGATCTTGGGGCCAGGAGCCAGTGGGGAGGCACATTGATTAGAGTCTGTGGAACCTTCTTTAGGAAA
This sequence comes from Canis lupus dingo, assembly GCF_003254725.2. Taxonomy (NCBI): domain Eukaryota; kingdom Metazoa; phylum Chordata; class Mammalia; order Carnivora; family Canidae; genus Canis; species Canis lupus. The sequence continues at coordinate 8,456,716 of NC_064268.1, forward strand.
GGAGGCAGCCCGACATCACTGGCCTGGTGAGCCCTCCCCTCGCCATCAAAAGTGTCCATGACCATGAAGAGAATGAAGAGTCTGGGAATAAAAAGAGGGACCCAATATGTCTGATCATAAGAAGCTTGATCAGAAAGGGTGAAGGTGGGCAAAGGGGTTGACACCCTGTCTGCGCAGCTCGTTGACATTTTCCTTCACCTCGATGTTGGCATCACTTCACCAGAGCACCACCACGCTTTCCATCCCTCAAGACCTTTATTTTTAGTTTGGGGTATTTTCTATTGTTTAAAGGTTGCCTTGCAACCCGTTTGCCTGGAGGGTTTAAACAATATAGAGTTTCTTTGCTGAGCAGCAACAGTAGCCAAGAGAGACCGAATATAAACTTTTAAGTCTATTTTCTCAGAGTTCGTACATCAGCAATGGCTTTAAACAGAAGAGTTTGCGGCCCCTGGCTTGCCTGTCCCTGGGGGAGGGGGAGAGGGTGGCTTGTGAAGAACATTTTGTGTTCTCTTATCTTTCCTACTAGTGGAAGGGGATAAGCACCAGAATAGGAAAACAAAATATCTGGCTATTAATATACCCTAAGTCCTCTAGCACATGGATTGGATTTGTTTATTTGTGAAAGAGAAGGATGCTTCTCTCTGACCATGGGCTCCCCTGCCAGCTGGAAGGGAATGGCAGGCACAGTGCCCTCCATAAGGTGAAGGGGATTGGGAAGCAGGGCCTAACTTCCCACTTAAAAGAGAAAATCCTCAGACTTTTCTCAAGGAAAGTCGCCTTTCTGGCTCCTCCTGCCTTGAGCCCCAGGAGCATCACTTAGGGAAATTAAGAAAGAAAAAATAATATAATGAAGCAGGAGGATTTACCACGAAAGGGCCAGAGAGTGTCCCTAGCTCTCCTAGCAGATGTGTGTGCGGTACCGTCCTAATGTCTGACCCTGGGGAACCAGAGGCCTGGACAATCTTGCTGGAAGAAAGAAACTGGGTCCCTTGGGTGGCCCAGTTCACTGGTGGTGAGCGGGGCAGACACAGGAGTGTCCCCTCTGTAAGAGGAGGGCAGCCCTGCTGAGCTCAGATTCGGGGCTACTGTCCTATACTATGCTCCCCTGGGGCTCTTCGTGGTTTGAAGAAAGCAGTGTCCCAGAGTAGACAGAGTTTTCTAGAGGGGTAGATGGCTCATTAATTATAAACCTTCTAGCTGGGAAAAAGCCAGAAGGGAAGAGATTTCTTGTGGGGGCAGGAGCACGCACACACCTCTGAGCCCCATATCTGCCATGTCTTGAACACGTTTTGGAGTGCCCTTTGGCTGCCTGAAGGGGTCTCTGCTTGCCATGTACCAGGGTCAGGCCTTCTCAGGTTCCCGGGAACGTTTTGATTAGCCAGGAGTCCCAGGCACACACCGCACACCGAGAAGAGGAGGGCAGGCTTGGCAGGGCCTGCCCTCTCCAAGAGCAAACAGGGACAAAGGTCGGTGTACTTAAGGCTGCCTCTCCCAGCCTGCTTGTCTCCCTGCCAGGCCAGATGCCCCAGGTTGTCCCCTGCGTTGCTACATGTTTCAGGAATCCATCATCTCTGTGCCTGCTGGGTCACCCATTACCCCAGATCCGATTCCCAGGCAGGGACGGTCAGGACACCTGAGCAGAAGCAAAAATTTAATAGCTTTGAAGCAGAAATGCTGTCGTGTCTTTACCTGTTGGGTTGAGAGCCAAACGTGTTACCCGTTATGACGCCATCGTGGAAATATGCATGAAAGGAAGAATTTGTAAGCTACCTCTTCTGGCCGTCTTGGCAAAGGGGGAAGCTCTCTGTGTGAACCACGGCTCCTCAGACTCTCAGAATTTGAAGAAACTTCCTCTGTGATGATTTCTGTGACTATATGTCACAGCCACCCCAGAGCGTTTGAATTTGTCCCTACAGCAGCAGGTCTAGCTGTCCAGGTCTAGCTCTGTGAGAATCTCAACAATTTGGAGGTCACCGAGGTTGCCAAACAAAACCAGTCTGGCTCAGATTTGGTGTAGAGTGAGCAGAGAAAGAAGCCTGGTGTTTTATGAAATCATCAAGGCTCTTACGGCCCACAGCCCTCCTTGTTTAGGATTAGAATCCTATGTGGTGTTTGTTTTCCTTCTCCTTACCTGGGAATGCTCTTCAGCCAATGGAATGACGACACGGCAGCTAATCTGAATTATCTCGTTTAACTTCCACCTCACACCTGTGAGGGAGACATGACTGACCTGCAACCTGTAGGTGAGGACCACAGCTCAGAGGAGCTGGGCAGCGTGCTTGCAGTGACCTGCTACATTTGTCTGCAAATCTGACTGCTTGGCCCCCTACTCTGAGTGCAGAGGAAGAAGCAACAGGAGAACCAGTATTTTCTGAGGGCTGTAGTTGAGGACAGCTTTCTTAGAAGCTAGGGCCCTTGTGACTTACGTTCACGGGGCCATCTGAGGAAGTTGTTTAGCTTCTGAGGTGATAGATGAGGGCAGAGCGTGGGTGGAAGGGTAAGTCAGGACAGTGTTTCTTGTCTGGTCCCCATCAGGGAGTCCACAGGCCGACTTCTGGGCTATGTTTATATCATTATTTTTAAGGCACCAACACCAGCTCAGCAGCTCTAAGCTTTCTCTTCCTTTAGCCATCCTCCATGAGGAAAGAAGCCAAGAGGAAGAGTTTCCCAAGCCATTTCCCTCAGTGCAGCTGATCCCAACTTGAAACCCAAGACCTGTCACACTGTGGCCCTAACTGAAGCCCGGCTAAGCCATGCGTCCTGAGACCCAGCAGGAAGCCATTCCGTGCTCTTGTATCAAGAACCGTCTCCACCCAGGCACAAGTAGGCTCTGCTTCCATGGTTTGACCTCAGGGGTTAAGCTGGCTGGTCAAGCCTGTCAGTAGCCATCCTCTAGACTCGGACTGACTGTCAGCAGTCGTTTACTGGGAGAGAAGAGCGGGAGGATGCCCAGGATTTGCATGTTGAATTTGGGGCCTCTTCTTGAAAGGTAGCCTCCTTGGAAAAGGAAGGTAGTAGAGGAGTTCCTATAGCATTGAAAGAGCCCCCTCCATTTGCTGCTCAGAGGGGAGCAATGATCCCATGCCGTGCCCTGCCCCCCACAACTAGGATTCCTGCTCCTGCCTTCAGAGCCATCCATCATCCTTTGTCCTGACTGATGGGACTTTTCTTTGGATGGGCAGTGTTAGTAGGGAACCCCACCCCCAGGTTTCCTAGTCATCTGCAGGTCACAGGACCCTCCAATCTGATGCTCCAGCAAGACTTTGGTTCCATCCTGCCAGGCTACCTCTGTCAACAAGACTACGTACATCAGCTTTGCTCCACTCTGCGATTCTGAATTACCCTCTCCAGCAACCAGCACCAGCAGTCCCCTCCCAGTGTCCTGATATCCCCTGGTTAATAAGCAGCTCACATAAAGACAATAAGGACTGTTGCAAGAAGGGGAGAGAGGCTGAGGTTCTCTGCATACAGGCCAGGAAGCCCTGGACTTGGCCCAGGAACTGGGTGGTTGTTCCTGTTCTCTGCCCTTTGGTAGGCTTCCTTACGGGTTACAGAAGGAAGAGAAGCCTGAACGCCTCATCTAAAGTTGTAGTGGACCATGAGGCAAAGAGGCATTCATTAATCAATGAAGGATTCTTGCTGAAGTCTGAGGCCCCTTCCTGGAGGATACTAGTCCTCTCCAGAAGAGAATAGATTTCTGCCCTTTATTCTTTCAAACCAATTTCTAGAAGGCTCTTAGATCCCTATCAATTAAAGCACTAGTCATCCACATCCCTCTCTCCTGTCTTTCTGAGCTGCCCAGACGGCACTCTTCCTACCAACCACACCCCCCCCCGCCCCCCGCATCTCCCGTACTATGTTTTATCCCCTTGGAGTTTGGAGATGTCCTTGAGAAGTCCCGGTGGGGGAGGGGGGAGAGAAGTCCCTGAGGAAGGAACTGGTGGGGAGCTGACACCCCCCTTATTGTCTCTCTGGTCTGAATCCAACACACCAGGGGAGCTGGAGCCCTCTCCCTAGGACTGCCCATTGTCAAGGTCCTGGTCACCTTTGAAGCCTCCTGCAGGGATCCCCAATGCCAACGGAGCCTCTCTCTGAAGCACAGCACTGTGATATTTTAAACTTGGAAATCCCTAGACAAATATGTCTCACTTAATCCTCACCAAGCTGGCCCCCAGCAGAGACTCGTTTGGCCAAACTTATCAAGTACCACTAGTTCTTGCAGCAAACATTCCCTTTGTTCCAGGCATTGTGTTCAGGGCTGGGAATACAGGATAAACAAGGTAAGGTCCCTGTCCTTGAAGATGACCAGACTATCAGAAGAGACACACGCTATGGGCCTCTCGCATGCAGAATGCCTCAGATCCAGCACTCCTCTATCTTGCCAGGCTCCAGAGGACCCTGCTCTCTGCCATTTGTCAGCCCTGTGGCTTCAGCTTAATTGCTTACCCTAAGCTTCAGCTTGCTCATCTGCAAATCGGGGTCATGAACAGTATCTATCTCATAGAGACATTGTGAGGATTAAATAGAACCACTTCTTTGCGAGGCGGATAGGGCTAAGTACATACCTTCCTCCTGAAGGTAACATGTGCCAGGAGAGCGGTAGAAGCAGGCCAAGCAGGGTTTGATCCCCAGCTTACAGGCAAAAATGACTCTTCTGAGCATCACCTTCAGGTGATTAATAATTTACCTAATCCAAGTAAATTGGCTGATGTGTGTGAAAGTACCTAATACATAGCAGGCATTCAGCACATGTTAGCCTTTTGGAACTTCTCAAGAATCTGAACACACACACACACACACACACACACACACACACACACACACACATTCTCCCAGTTAATCCTCAAGGCTTGACCCTCCCGGATTCAGTTCTCATTCCCCCAGAGAGTTGTGTTCCGTGATCAAGTGTTCCCTCCCTCTGTCCTTTGTGCTTCTGTACTAAGTACCTGGAGGCCCTCGTCCTGTCCACACTCAGGCACCACTCGGCCCCAGATAGCCATTGAGCTGCTCTAATCTCTCCCTACAGCTCCATCTCTACCTCTCCTCAGCCCCCACTTCATCCCCTGTTCCCCTAACCCCTTAATCAAATTAAGGGAAAGAAAAGCATTTAGATAGGGTTGCTAAATATATTTCTGTTCAGGGGAGGGAGAAAAAGGGAAGAGTATGGAGGAGGAGGCAGAGTGTGAAATTCCTTAATGGAATGTGCCCTGAGAGCCTCTTTTCTCTAGAATAAGCCTTGGAATCACCTATCTGGATGGAGTCTTCTCTCTGGCAAAGTGCTTTCACAAACATTATCTCATCACGATACAGGCCTGGTGGCAGAGTGCCCACTCCCCGGAAAGGTCTGCCCAGGCCATCGTGCCTCACGAGCTAGTCTGACCCTGCTCTATATATCTCACAGGACACCCTGGCCCCACAAGGGGTGACTCCGCCTTCTGCAGAGCATGACACCAACAGAGGGGCTGCTCACGGCTGGGGGTCACAGTTTTCCCTTCTGTGTTTCCCCCACCCCAGATTCAGAATCTTCTGAACACTTTTACCTCTTAAAAGCTGTTAAGTGCCAGTTGTAGAAACCTTTGAAAATATACTAACATAGGGATGCCTGGGTGGCTCAACGGTTGAGCATCTGCATTGGCTCAAGGCATGACCCTGGGGTCCAGGATGGAGTCCCACATTGGGTTCTTTGGCGGGAGCCTGCCTCTCCCTCTGCTTATGTCTCTGCTTCTCTCTCTGTCTCTCATAAATAAATACATAAAATCTTTAAATATAGATATAGATATAAATATAGATACTAACATATAAAGGAGGCAACAAAAGTCACTCATGGTCCACAACATAATTCTTGGTAACACCTTGTGGTAGCTCTTTTAAGTGTTTCTGAATTGCACCCATGGACTTGTGCACATGTGTGTGCATTTGTGCAAGAGAAACTGTATGCACACCTGTTGTTTGTATTCGGCTTTTATACTTAATGTGTTTTTATGTTCTACTTCATCAGAAATTCTTCTGACGTATTACTTTAAAATAGCATGAGTTAGGATTTTTTTTTTCTTCTTGAAAAAGAAGACACGTCCATTTGGAAATGATCATGGTTCCCATTGATTGAGTCTTATAAGGCTGGAGACCCTACCCAGCACTTTACACTCATGATCACATTCAATTCTCACAGCAACTCTCCCTGGTAGATGCTGATAACCTCGTTTCACAGAGAAGGGAGGGAGGCCTTGGGTGAAGGAGCTCCTCCTAGCCAGCAAAGGAATTTCACATGCACTGTTTCATCAAACTGCCTCCACGAGTGGCTTTATTTAAGGACCACATAATGTTCTTGTATGTATTTGTGGTGATTGACCATTTTCATTTGTTGGACATTTCAGAGTTTGGGCTTGAGGGTTTTTTTGTTTTGGGGGATTTTTCTTCTCATAATGAAGCAATGATCACCTTTGCATAAAATCGTCTTTGTTCACCTCTCCTGTTATTTCTTTAGAACCATTTCCTAGAAGTGACATTACTGAGTCAACCCTTCTCAAGTCTTGTTACCTATTACCACTGGCCTTTCTGGAAAGCCGGAGAGCACTCCCAGTGCATCCAAGAGAAGGTCCCCTTCAAGAACAGCATGGTGTGGCCCCTGGAAAGTATATCTCTGCAATTGGATTTCCATCTCCATGATCACTGGTGAGGTTGGGCTTATCTTTCACACGTTGATTCATCAGCAGTATACTCGTGAGTTATTGTACTCGGGGCGGCTCGTCACTCCTGCTGGCACTTCTTTCTTGCTTTCATTCATGGTCTCTGCTGCTTTTGTGTTTCAGTCTAGACCCAGATCATTTAGGGGCACCTCGGCGAGGAAAATTGTTTCCTATTCAACATACCCAGTAGAACTTTGTTCTTAATGAGAACCTGTGTCTGCACATCGACACCTCACCTCAGCCCCTGCCACACTGTGTGGCTCCCTTAGAACTGCCCCACCTCAGAAGAAAGGTCAAAGTTAAGATTTCCCTTAACCGAAACTCAATCTGCAAGCTCAGACCATTCTGGAAACAGTATTGTTGAGTTGTTTTTTTTCTTCAGGAAGTAACTAAGCTACAGCCAGAGGGCCTGTGCACCCTGCCTTCTCTTCCCAAGAAGTTTCAATTCTTTTTGTTCTCAGGGGAGGTGAGAAAGGGAGGAGAATGGAAGAAACTTGTGCCTTCCTGTGAGCCTTCTAGCAGAGGCTGTGGAGCTTTCTGACAGGGACCCCAGTCTTTGAAGAGCCTGTAATCCTCTGAGTTGGACAAGAATGCACCATCTCCACCGAGAGGTTGTGTAATCTCCTTCCTCCGCTGGGAAGATCAGCAGGAGAAAAGGTGTAGCCAGGCGTGGAGGGCAGGCAGGTGCTGGCTGGTTACTCACATGCATCCTCAGTTCCTCACCTCAGATTCCATCCAGCCTGAAATGCCTTTGACAGAGTGTGTTCACTTTGGTTGTATCTCCTGCATTGCAATCACTGTGTCCTTCGGGCTGCTCCAGGATCCCCTAACGCTTCCTCCAGAGTTCACATTGGGTTGTCCTCTCACAGTCATTGAAGAACTCAGGAATCTGCCTTCTAGGGACTCCCTCCTCCTCCAGGCGCCAGTTGTTAGCTCTCATATCCCTCCTCACCTGCACTTAAACGATCTTTGGCTCAGGTGGTTGGAAGTTCAGTTCCTTCAGGTGTTCCCTGCATGGAGCCAGAGATTTCTAATCCCTGCAGGTAGGAGAAGTAAAAAAAAAAGGGGGGGGGTGGATCCAGCCTGAGGACTGAAAGTAAGACCTTCCCTTAGACTCTTGACATACATAACTCCTATACGTTTTTACATCAAAATCTTGTCTTTGGCTCTATTCCCTATTTCGAGTGATGTTTCAAAAGCCCCTCTTCTGTTATTCTAGTATATCAGAGCCCCAGAATATGGGTGGGGGTGCTCCACACTATGGAAATGTTGACACTTGTGAAGAGACAGGAATTATGAAATGAATCAGAAAGCTAAAGATGGCATTCTGCTTATGCTGGTAGAGCTTCAGTAACGTCATCAACAAATGTCTGAGTATATCCCTTGGGAGGAACAGCAGTAAGGATTGGGGAAACAAAGTTATGGAAGTCATGCCTCTAACCTTTACAGGGTCATACCTGATAAAGTTGGTCTGCAGGCCAGATGAGTGGTCACCTCCGGTGCTGTGAATTCACAGGAGGGAGCATTAACCTGTCCCAGGCAGCCAGGAAGTCTTCAGAGAGACATCTCTTCAAGCTAGACCTTGAAGACAAGCTAGAAGATTTGACAAGTGGCCCCCAGGAAGAGGACATCCCAGCAGAGGTGTAGACAACAAACTAAGAGTCACCTGGAAATGCAGCTGGCATATTTGGAAATTGTGAGATCATTCTAGTGGCTTCAGGACACACATGAGGGGTTCTGCATCAGTCAGGGCTCCCAGAGAAGCAGAACCAGTAGGAGATAGTGAGAATTGGCTTATGTGATTGCAGGGGCTGGCCAGGAAAATGTGAAACCCACAGGGCAGGCCACCAGGAAGGGCAGGATGAAGGAAACTCTCCAGCAGGAACAGAAGCTGCTGTCCACAAGCAGGATTTCTGCTTCCCCAAGGAAGTCTTTGTTCTCTCTATAAAGGTCCTTTGACTGCTTGGATCAGATTATCCAGAACAAATTTATTTAAAGCCAATGGATCTTTTTTCAGTTTTATTGAGACATAATTGACAAAATTTTTAAATATTTAAATTGTACATCAGGGTGATTTGATTTGTGTGTACATTTTTTTTTAATTTTTTTTTTTTAATTCATGATAGTCACACAGAGAGAGAGAGAGAGAGAGGCAGAGACATAGGCAGAGGGAGAAGCAGGCTCCATGCACCGGGAGCCCGACCTGGGACTCAATCCCGGGTCTCCAGGATCGTGCCCTGGGCCAAAGGCAGGCGCCAAACCACTGCGCCACCCAGGGACCCCCGATTTGTGTGTACATTATGAAAGGGTTTCTTCCATCTAATTAAATTAAAACATCCATCACCTCACACCTCATATTATACATTTAACCTATACTCTCGGTACATGTCAATGATACAGTATTAGTGTTATCAACTATTATCACCATGGTATACATTATATTCTCAGATTGGGATTATTCAATTTATAGTTGAAAGTTTGAAGAAGAAAAAAAGAAAGAAAGTTTGTACCCTTTTACTGACCTCTCCCTATTTGTCCTGCCCCCCGCCTCTGATTCTCTGCGGTTTCTTTGAGCTTGTTTTTTTTCTTTTTTTTTTTTTTAGATTCCACATATAAGTGAGATCATGCAGTGTTTGTCTTTCTCTATTTGGCTTATTTCACTTAACATAATGCCCTCAAGTCCTATCCATATTGTTGTAAATGGTATTGGATAATAATATTATCCAATAATATTCCATTACCCTTCCATTATCATTCCAAATGTCTCACATTCACCTATTGATGGACACTTAGGTCGCTTCCATGCCTTGGCTATCATGAATAATACTGCAATGAACATGGGAGTGCAGATAGCTCAATATCCTATTTTCATTTCCTTTGGTTATATACTCAAAAACAGGATTGCTAGAGCATATGGTAGTTAGATCTATTTTTAATTTTTGAGAAACCTCCACACTGTTTTCCACAGTGGCTGCACCAATTTACATTCCTACCAGCAGTGCACAAGGGTTCCCTTTCCTCCACATCCTCACCAAGACTCTTATCTTTTCTTATTACAGCCATTCTAACCGATGTGAGGTGATATTTCATTACGGTTTTGATTTGCATTTCCCTGATGATTAGTGATTTTTAGCACATTTTCATGTGCCTCTTGGCCATCATATGTCTTCTTTAAAAAAACTTCCTACTCAGGGATGCCTGGGTGGCTCTGTGGTTGAACATCTGCCTTCAGCTCAGCTTGTGATCCCAGGGTCCTGGGATCAAGTTCCACATCGGGCTCCCTGCAGGGAGCCTGCTTCTCCATCTGCCTATGTCTCTACCTCTCTGTGTCTCTCATGAATAAATAAATAAAATATTTTTTAAAAAACTGCCTACTCAATTCCTCTGCCCATTTTTAAATTGGATTGTTTGGGTTTTTGCTATTGAATTGTATGAGTTCTTTATATATGTGGTTATTAACCCTTTTTCAGATAAATCATTTGCAGATAGTTTCTCCCATTCCATAGGTTTCTTTTCTTTTTAAGATTTTATTTACCCATTCAGCAGAGAGAGAGCACAACCAAGTGAAGCTGCAGAGGGAGAGGGAAAAGCAGACTCCCCACTGAGCAGGGAGCCCAGGACAGGGCTCCATCCCAGGACCCTGAGATCATGACTTGAGCCAAAGGCAGACACTTGCCTGAGCCACCCAAGTTCCCCTATGCAGAAGCTTTTTAGTTTGCTGTAGTTCCACTTGTTCATTTTCACTTTTGTTGCCAATCAAGGCAATCAAGAGTGATGTCAAGGAGCTAGTCCCTTATGTTTTCTTCTAGGAGTTTTATCGATTCGGGTTTCAAATTTAAGTCTTTAATCCATTTTCAGTTGTTTTTTTGTGTATGGTATCACATAGGGGAACAGTTACATTATTTTGCATGTGAATGTCCAATTTTCTCAACATTATTTATTGAAGAGACTATCCTTTCCCTATTGTATATTCCTGACTCTTTTTTGTAAATTAACTGATCATATACACATGGATTTATTTCTGGACTCTCTATTCTATTCCATTGATCTATGTATCTGTTTTTATGCCAATACAATACTGTGTTGATTACATTAGCTTTATAATCTAGTTTGAAATCAGGAAGTATGATACCTATATAAAGTAAGCTGATTATGAATGTCAATCACATCTGCAAAATACCTTCACAGCAACAACTAGATTTGATCGCATAACTGAGGACTTTAGTCAAGTTAACACGTAAAAACTGACCATCATAGGTAGCGATCAGAAAAGAGAATGGAAAAAGAGAATGAGGTCAACCTGGTTTTTCAAAGTGAGTAAATTTATAATTTTCTCCCCATGAAATCAGATTTCCATTATCTTTCCCTATTCCAAATTCTCAACCTGGGCAACTCTTAAGTGGAATCTTAGGATCTAGAGAGGGAAATTAGGTTCATCATGATCCCCTTTTAGAGCTAAAGCAAAAAAAAAAAAAAAAAAGCTAAAGCATCATTTTTCCAAGGCTAAATCAGATAGGTAATATGTACAGGTTCCAGCCTATGTTCCCAGCAGACATTACACCAATATGCATTTGGCCTGAGAATTTGTGGATTAAGGAAGAAGACTATTTTGAAGTTTTCTCTTTCCTCTCTCTTCCACTCTATCCATCACTGAAACTGAGATTCCAGAGGGTAAGAATAATGTTTGCAGGTATTTGTGTCTCCTTTTATACCCCCACCCTTCCCCAAAAGTCTAAAGTGGACCTGTGAACACCAACAGGTCAAATCTACAGCTGAGGCCCAATGAATTAGGCACAGGTGGGAAGCTGACCCTGGTTAGATGAGTCAGGATTCACCACTCAGGACTAGCAATGAGCTGGCTTTCCCATAGTCGTCCGGAAAAAGCACTAAACTATAGCTTTCTGGTCTGATGTGGAGCTTATATGGAGGATCTGAGGGAGGATTCCAACATTCTTTGACTTGAATTGAATCATGCATGACTTTGGACCTTGCCCTTTAAGAGATCAGTGCCAGCCAACCCTTAGAGCCACAGGTGACCCTGAGAACAACTGTGAGGAAGCTTCTACTAAAAGTTTAGATTTGTGTACCTGGGCTTCTGAGAGCTGGTTCCATCCACTGCAGTGGCCTCAAGAGCAGAAAAATGACAGAATGTGGCCGACAAACCCCTTCTGACAGTTATGTCTCCCTTCCTGGAAAAAGAGGAGGAAAATAAGGAACAAGTGGCAATGCTTCCCAGATTTAGAAAGTAAAAAAAATAGCAAATATGGAATCTGAGCTGGTTTGGTCCCTGGGCTCCTGGGTCCTGCACCTGAGTCCTGCTCCATCTGGAATTGCTGTAAGAGGTCTAACCCACGGGGCAGAATGGGATGGAGCTGCCAAAGCCCAGAGTGCCGAGTGCAGCTACAGTTGAATGAGCAGGATTGAAAGCATGGGTGAAAGGTAAGCTCACCAAACTGATGGGGCAAAGCAGGACAACATAGCAAGGATCAAAATGAGGGGCACCACGGCTGGTGGGAATGTAAGATGGAGCAGCTGCTATGAAAAACAACATGGAGACTCCTCAAAAAATTAAAAATAGAACCACCATATGATCCAGCAATTCCACTTTGGGTATATATCCAAGAGAACTGAAAACAGAGCTTGAAGAGATATTTGTGCACCGTGTTCATTGCTGCATATTCACAATAGCCAAGAGATGGAAGCCACCTACATGTTCACCAACAGATGAATGGATAAAAAAGATGTGGTGTATACATGCAATGGAATATCATTCGGCCTTAAAAAAAATAAGGAAATCCTGTCATATGCTACAATGTGGATGAACCTTGAGGACATTATGCTAAGTGAAATGAGCTAATCATAAAAAGATAAGGACTGCATGGTTCCACTTATATGAGGCATCTAAAATAGTCAAATTCTTAGAAACAGAAAGTAGAGTGGTAGTCGCCAGGGAGTGGGGGGCTGGGGAGAGAAGGGGAGTTGCTGTTCAATTGGCATAGAGTTTCGGTTTTGCAAGATGAAAAAGTTCTAGAGATCTGTTGCACAACAATGTGTACGTAGTTACTACTACTGTACTGTACACTCGAAAATAGTTAAGATGGCAGCGTGCCTGGTTAGCTCAGTTGGTTGGGAGTCTGACTCTTGATCTCAGCCCAGGTCTTAATCCCAGGGTCATGAAGTTTGAGCTCTGTGTTGGGCTCCATGCTTAGCATGGAGCCCACTTTAAAAAAAAAAAAAAAAAAAAGTCAAGAGGCAAATTTTATATTTTTAACTACAATTTTAAAAAAGGAGATGGAGGGGCAGCCAGGGTGGCTCAGCGGTTTGGCACCACCTTCAGCCCAGGACGTGATCCTGGAGACTCGGGATCGAGTCCTGCATTGGGCTACCTGCGTGGGGCCTGCTTCTCCCTCTGCCTGTGTCTCTGCCTCTCTCTGTGTGTGTGTCTCTCATGAATAAATAAATAAAATCTTTAAAAAAAAAAAAAAGTCTATCCTTTAAAAAAAAAAAAAGGAGATGGAACACCACAAATTTCAATTATGCATGTGCTGAGGTAAGCTCCATCATGAATCTTGAGGTGGAAGCCTGTCTGCTCTGACAAACCTCTCCAAACCACCTGTTCCACCTAGAATACATTATCTGGAAGATCTGAAGCATCATCTTCATACGCATTGAACATTTTCCATGATACCCCAAGCTGATTTTGTTCTTCCAATATTTTTACAAATCAGGGAAATACTCTCCTCTCCAATAATAATAGCAATAACTAGCATTTACGGAAAACTTCCAACAAAGGAATTACATTACATATGATGAGTAAGGTGAAAATTAACTATAGTCAAGCCAATCCCTGAGAGCCCCTTAAATTGCCAACAAAGTACAATATATATATGATTTAGTGTAAACAACCCTCCCATACAGTTCTCAGGCAAACTAAAGTGTTTGAATTATTGAGGTATCTCAGAGGAAAGAACAAAAGGGAAATTTATATGCAGATGTCTGGGCATTCATAACGATGGGAAAGGGGGGATGGTGAGTGAAAAATTCATGCTGAACTGCATGCTTTGCTTGATTCTCTTTTGATATTAAGCCTCTATCAAAAGTCTCACAATTAAGAAATTGTCATCAGCCAATAATCCCGCAGAGCCAGACCCCATGGCGATTCTGGCTTTGGCTTTCTTCAAGGTAGGAGCAGCCTTCACAGTCTGAAAGAGGAGGTGGGGCCTATCACATGAAGATCAGTTCTCTACACTGCAAACCAGTCTATTTACAGGCACCGGCAGTGCAGAATTTGGCAGCCCTAAATGAAGTCTCATCAATTTTGGAAGCAGAGGGAAAAAACAGAGCTAAGTGTTTTAGGGAAGAGAGAGAAAGTGAAATTCTCATCTTTGATTTTATCTGGGAAACCCAACATTTGTAGACTAATAATATGGACTACAGAGGTAGGGGAACCGGAAGGATTTCAGCTTTCTCTGTGTTGTTTTACTTGTTTATTTAAAAAAAAAATGTATGTAATTAGAGAACAATAAAAATGAAGTAACTATAGATGTAGGTATTGCTAAACCTAAAAAAAACCAAAAAACCTGTGACTAAAAAAAGCAAGATACAGAATACGTACAGAATTGGTGAGGTCTATGTGTACGATGAGGAAAATGCATACTGTACAGCTTGCAAAATTGCTTATGGATCGATATATATATATATATATATCTACACAAATAATCTTGAAAAAAATGTGCATGAGGATGACAAACTCCCAAGTTCAGGATAGAAGTCACCACTGGGAAAGAAAGGAGGAGGAATTCACAGAGCTCACAAGGGTTTCCGTTTGTACCAAGCATGTTGAATTTCTTAAACTGCATGGGGTGGGGGGTGCACATGAGTGCTTAGTATATAATTATTGTACTTTTTTATATGTCTGGCATATTTCTTACTTTAAAAAGCGGGGGAAAGATATGAAGCCTCTACATTCTCAATAATGTTAGTGTATGTGTTTATTATGAGATTGACCCAAGTAATTGTTTTAAGAAGCCTGTATCTTAAGATGAGTCTAAGGTAAAGGTGTGTCTCTCTACCAGCTCTCACAAGTGTTGTGCTATACTCCCCCACTTCATGAAAGCTACATGAGGTCGGTTCTATTTTCCACATTTCACCAAAGAGGAACTAGGGTCACGAGTTAAGTAGTTTGCCCAAGAGCATACATTCCTTACCAGGTGGCTTCAATTCCTGAATTTGTTTCCCTACAACTTCTAAAAGGCGATATTTTGAAGACCTGTGAAAACATTGAATCATGTAGTGGGAAGAACAGAGCAAATCACAAGTTAAATCATACCTAATGCCTGCCCTTTAGAAAATACTCACTGAGAGCATCATTAGCCTGAAGTGTGGGTCTAATGCACTAAGCCCTTCCCTTCCCCTCCTAACCCAGCCATCTCTTTAATTGACATTTCGTTGCCGTAGGTCAGATCTCTTTCAATCCCAGTGCCTACAGGCTCCTGATCTTGGGGGACTGGGAGAACCAGACCTCTTTTCTCAGGCCCACTGACTCCCCAAGTTCTTCTTCCCGGCTCCATGTGTGCATCTTGTTCTATTTCCCCTTTTGTGTGTGTGTGTGCGTACTGCTTTAATTGGGCAATCACGGTCCCACTCTCCCATTAACGTTGGTGGGGAAGTGAGTAATCAAACTCTCAATTGTTAAACTTCGGTAAGATAAGGTCAGCAAGATGTGTGGGACTGAGATGGCACCCCACACCCGCAAGGGAAAATGACTCTTGGTGGCTCTCATTGTTTTGGGGCTTGTTTGCGTTGCTGTGCAGTTGTAATGGAAAACGAATAAAAATAAAAATCCCGGGGCCCGTTTTGGCCGGAGCTTGGGAAGTTAATCCCACTGTCCTGGCAGTATTCCAGTTCAGGTCACTGCATTCTGCTGGCGGAAGGCGCCTCATGCAGTGTTCAGTGGCTGTCACTTTCTTCTTTGCGTCTTTCTCAGCTCCTTGTACAGCCAGTTAAACAGCTATCGCTCCCCCACCCGAGGGGCTATAGTTCTGCAGAACTGAGAATGACCCCGAACCAACCTGCTCCAAGGACCAGCCACTGAGATATTTGTTTGCTACAGTCCAGATCTGTATGCATGTGTCTTTTTCTGATGCCTTTATGCAGTCATAGAATGAGACTCCTGGTGTTAAAAGATTTTTCAGTAATCATGTAGTTTCTTTCCAATTCTTCATGCATATATTCCCTCCATTTGTTTTGTAACGTTTTGTTAGGCAAGTTAAAAATGTTTCTTTATCTGAGGTACTTAGAAATTTATCTCCCACCCATATATGCTTTTGTTGCTGATTTTAATTGCTTTTACGGAATTTTTTTTTTTTTTTAGGGTTTAACTCTTTTCCCTATGAAATGTATTGCATTTCATGGTGTGAGGGAAGGTTCTAACTAGTTATTCCCCCGCACAAATAATCTTGGGTTGTTTTTTTTTTTTTTAAGATTTTATTTATTTATTCATGAGAGACCCAGAGAGAGAGGCAGAGACACAAGCAGAGGGAGAAGCAGGCTCCACACAGGGAGCCTGATGTGGGACTCGATCCTGGAACCCCAGGATCACGACCTGAGCTGAAGGCAGACGCTGAAACACCCAGGTGTCCCATAATCTTGTATTCTTAACAATGTTCACTGAATAGCGATTTCTGTGTGACCAGCAAATGACTTAAGCCTGTCAGTTTCAGCTTTCAGTATCTGGGAAAATAGGAATGATAATGATATTTCCTGGTCAGGCTTGTCTCAAGGATGGGGTAAGACAACACGTCAAAAGTTCCTAGCATGTTGGATGCGTGGCGAATATGTATGTAATAAATGATATCTTCCTTTTTGTCTCCTTTCCTTCCTTTTTATCTGCATCCATTTATTTTTTTTTCTAGAGCCTTTTTATGTATCACTAAAATCAAGCCTCTCTAGAGTGACCCAAAGGTTGTCTATCACAGGCTTTGTATTAGGAAGCTACTAAGTAGAAAGTTTGGGGGAAGTGGAGGAGCCAGGGGGCGATGAAGGCACTGTTCTTGAAGGGACACACCTAACACATGCACTCTCTTTACTTGCAGATGATGGGCTGTTTCTATAGCCCCTTTGTCCCCAGGTCAGAGAATCTTCTTCAAGGCTATTCTTCTGGGCCTTATAATGCTCCCCTCCCCAAATTGCCATGTCAGATCTTAGGGGGAAATCTGATTTTTAAGGACAAGTTTCTATGTGTGGGTGGTTTTATTTTGGGGGTAGGGTGGGGGTAGGAGTTGGCCATGGGTTTGCTGAATTCCAGGAGGAGGGAGGACTCTGTTCTCCTCCAATGAGTCATGGAAGAGAAACGTCCAATGTTTGCAAACATCCGGAGCTAAGTCTTTGCTCTCTTGTACTCCACCCATCCCCCACATCTGTGCAGATTGAACCCACCTGAGAAGATTCAAATGATAAGCTTGAAAGCTAAAGCAGAGGCTGCGGGTTCCACCACCGTTTGAGATGGAGAGCTGCTAAGAGAAGGAGAGGCAGTGTCATTGTACCTGGACACAGGACGGGACCTTACATTGGGCGTATCTGTCTCCAAATCAGGACATGAACTGGGTGGTGCGGGAGGACTGAGTGAATGAACAGGGCTGTCCCAAGGGGCGCGCATGAGCACACTTCCAGTTAACCCCACATCCATAGAGGGCTGGGAGATTGAGAGAAGCCACGGATGGGAGAAAGGAGCAAAGGGGGATTGTAGAAAAGAAGGCAAGGGCTAGGAAGAGAGGGGAAGCCTTGGGAGTGGGAGAAGCCTGGAGCTGCAGCTTTCAGGGGAGGATGTCTGAGTGGGCTGCAGAGGGACGGGAGCAGGTGGGGGTGTGCGGGAGAGGACCATCGCCGCAGCTTCGGCAGACTGCTGGAGCCAGATGGGGTTCATGATGCATCCTCCCAGATGGAACGGATCAGGCTTGTCAGACATGCTTCCCTCAGGATACACAGTGTCCCCCTCCCTCCCCCCTCTCTGAAATCAGGAGAGAATCACAAGGTGACTTGGGAGGGCAGCCAGCCTCCTGGGATCTTTTGTGAACTATCAGGTAACGACAGCAGGATCACAATAGGAGACCTGAACATGCCTCTACCACCACCACCCCTTCTTTTTTCTATTGTGGGACGTCAAGGGAGCAAGCTCATGAGCTTGGGAACAAAGATCCTATTCTAGGAATTTGTCCGCTGCAACCCTACCCCGCACATTCACAAGCCTTGGATTTCTGCCCGATGGAAACTCTACCTGCTTACTGTGCTCCCCTCACTGCCAGAGCAACACCCCAGCACCGGGCAGGGAAGGGAGACTCTGAGTAGCTCATCATTTAAAATTAAAATCACATTTAATCACTGTTCACGTCTACCAGGCTCAGGAGGCCCTGTCATCTCTTCATTTTAAACATTTCTCTGTTTAAGGTCTGAGCACCTTTGGGGGGTGAGAAAGGAGGGCAGTGGAAGAGAACTTTTGAAATCTTTCCACAAAAATCAAAGAACAAACCAACTGGAGGGAGAAATAGCTGCTATATTTAAACTACATTATCCCATCAGGGAGCTATGGTTCTGAAAACCATTCCACAGTACTTTGTTTGGCACTGCTGCATGGGTTTCTTTTCTTTAAGATTTTTTTTTTAATGGTAACCTTTTTTTTTTTTTTTTTTTTTTTTTTTTTTTTTTTTTTTACCCCTGGAGCAATAATTGCAAAGAAAGTGAAGGGCTTCATGAATTAGCTTGGTAGATATGTACTAAGCACCTGCTACATGTCCCACACTGTGGTAGGCATGGGGGGTGGGGGTGGCATAAAGTAAATAAGGGGGCGTCAAAGACTCAACACAAACAATTATCATGCATTCATTCATTATTGTGCACTTTCTAAGTACATAGGATCCCTGTTCTCCTGGACTTTCTAATTCGGTGGAAGAACACAAACAATAAGAGTCTTCATCACTAAGCAGGGTGAAAGAAAGAGTATGGTTCATATATACATTTGCCAGTTTGCCATTCCTTCTGTTCCAAATGCTGTTCTTCTCAGCTCTGACTGTGCAAATGGCTATATATTATTCATGGCTCACTTCTCAGAGGGAGGTGACCATCCTACCACCCCACCCCCCATCTGTCCTTCTCACATGGAAAGTCCGTATCCCAGTCAAGTGGTGAGATCACATAGACAGCTGGGTACAGGAGTCTGGATATGCAAATGTGTATATCATCAATATTTAGGCGGCATTTAAAGCAGTGGGCCTAAGGAAAGATTGTGGATAAGAAAGAATGTTCCATGTCCCACATCCTGGGACATTCCACATTTCAAGTTGAGTAGAAGATGGGAAGCACATGAAAAAAGGCTGAAAAGGATAGGCCCGAGAAGTAGGAGGCAAACCTGAGTACCTATACTATTGTTGAGTGAGATACAAAGTGCCATGTGGGACACAGAACAAGGAGCAACTAATTTCTGGGGTGGTGAGAATGTAAGTGATGAAGAAGTGATGACCACTGTCTAGAGAAGGCCTCCAAGATGGGGTGGGATTTTGCCTTCACCTTGGAAGGATGATTAGGGGTTTGCAGGTCAGATCCAAGAAACAGGAACAGCCTGAACAAAGGTGCAGAGGAATAGACAATAGTCCATTGTGGCAGGAGCTTAGAACTGGAGGGGAGGCTGTGGTGGATGGACGGATGGCAGATGAAACTGAAAACTGCAGCATAAGAATCTAGGGCCACTCCCAACCAGGCTTCCCAGTATTCCATGCCAGTTACTTCTGCTTCCTCCAAAAGGAGTTAAGCTCGTTGACTTTCCTCAATGAAGTGGACACATTTGTTTAGTCAACCCAACATTCATTCTCTTTCTTGACTTGATTTTCCTTGGGGCATTGTTTTCCAGAGTGTGAGTCCTGAACTAGCAGCATCAACATCACCTGGGAACTTGTTAGAGATGCACATCCTTGGACTCCATCCCAAACCCACTGAGTGAGAATTCCGGAGGTAGGGCCCGGAAGGCTTTTCACAAGCCTTCCAGGTGATGTTGCTGCATGCCAAAGTTTGAAAACCACTGCTTCAGGGAACCACTTCTTCCCTAATTCAATGCATGTAATTCCCACGAGGCTGACCACAGTCCCTGTTTCAGGTGGAGGACAGGACTGTCAGAAAATATTAGGCCTTTCCCTCCATGAAATTTCTAATCTCGGTGGATTATAAACTGGAGATGCTGAGGGCCATGTCTGCTGTCACCTGGAGAGAGCCTACATCAAAGCCAAAAGCAAAGGAAAGCAGCAGAGCCAAGGGATTGAAAGAGATTCTCAGTGACTTTATTTGAGCACCTGGATCAGGGTGTTCTGAATTCGGAGTCTACTCCAAATAAGTCCCTTCATTATTATTATTTTTTTTTAAAGATTTATTTATTTATTCATTCAGAGAGAGAGAGAGAGAGAGAGGCAGGCAGAGACACAGGCAGAGGGAGAAGCAGGCCCCATGCAGGGAGCCCGATGCGGGACTTGATCCTGGGTCTCCAGAATCACGCCCTGGGCTGCAGACGGCGCTAAACCGCTGTGCCACTGGGGCTGCCCAAGTCCCTTTATTATAAACATAAGCTAGTCAGTTGGCTTTTGGACACTAAGCCATCAAAAGAATACTTATCAATGGAGGCAGGGAGGCAAATTCTGGAAAAGACATTCTGTTAGGTTTGGCAAATTCTCAGACGTTAAAGTTATATTCTGTGAACATGTAGAAGAAATGGTGGACACTAGGCACTGGCGTGTGTTCAAAACCACAAGCCATGAAAAACACACACACACCATGCCAAACTGAACACATTTCTGTGAAAATTCACTAGAATGTGACTTGGAGACTGTTCACTACAATGTGAACCTTGAGTCTGTTTTAGACAATGTACCTAGAGCTTAGCAACACATTCGAACAGACCTTTCATTAAGCTCTTACAAGCAAGTCAAGAAATGTGGGCTAGATAATAACGCAGTGGATTACCATCCCATAGTTACCTGAAGAGACTTTAATTTACATAACAAAGCATTTTAATATTGCAGCAATTCTTCCCATTATTTCATTCAACATGCATGTGTTCCAGAGTCAGTAAGAGATGCCAGATGTGACTGAGTTGGGCAGCTTTAGTTTCCACCTGCCTCTCAATGTATCTTACTCTTCTGAGTCTAGCATGCAAATATGTATTTTTCATATAACATTATCCTTGAACATTATCCACTACATCATGTGCTCAACCAAAAAAAAATGGTCTTTTCAAATGCCATATAACAGAGAGGCAGGAGAGTACATAAGATTTTCACTTCCCTGACTTTCCTGAGCTGTAGCCAGGTTGACTATAGCTGTTGAACAACTAAATCCAGTTGATTGGTTATTTTCTAATGTGGAATGAATGTCTAGACATTCTATTGTACAAAGACATAGAAGTCATAAATCATGCTTTCCAAATTTATGCCTAATCCAAGCTGGGACATAGAGCTAAGACATGTCATGAAGATAAAAACTCAAAAAACCCACAGCAAGACTGCAAGGACCAAAATGAACATGAGAACATTTCATTATAGTCAGAGTTCAGTGCCTGGGTTAGAAAGAATCAACATCCAAGTACATGATGGGAAGATTTAACAATACAGCAGTTTATATACACAGGATTTAGTTTTGAGTTGATTGTCCAGACAAATCCACAATGTGCAGGGGTAAGTAAGCATCAGGACAAGGGAGGACAGTGTAACTCCACAAGGGCCTTGCTCCAAAACTATGCCTAGACTTTCATTTTCTAGTGTTGAGTGTCTCTAAGACTGGACAAGGAGGATGCTGAGAGGTTGCAGACTCCTTCTATAGAAGGAACAGCTCAGTCTCTGTTCTTCTTTAGCTGAGAAAAGAGACTTTATAAAGCACAACAGATATTTTGAAATACTCAAAGGGATCTCACACAGAGGAGGGATTAAATTTATTCAGAGTTTTTCCAGAGGGCTAAACAAGATCCGATATATAGGAGCAGTTAGTTAGGGGGTGGGTGAATTTAGCCTAGGAGGAGCCTGCTTTAATGATTAAAGCTGTCCAAATATGGAACAGGCTGCCTTTGCAATCTCCATCGCTTTACAGATGGGCTGTAGAGGGTTGGGAAGTTGGCTGGGGCCTCCTTTCCAGGTCACTCTTTTTTTTACTGGGACTTTTCTGTCTGCCTAGCTTTTTAAACTAGCCTGCCTATTACTAGCTAATGTCCTCCTTTATTAATTCCTTTGAGGTTCCTTGATCAAATCATCCATCATTCTGAATCATGGTTTCTCTTCTTTTTCCTCTCCCTGTCCTCAATTAATTGAAAATAGCTGCAACCTTAGTATACAATAGACTACTTGCAAAACCCATTCTTATTTTCTTTTTTAACCTTGTTCATGAGTAGCATGTGTAGTTCAATGCACAAAATAAATTGAACATAAGTTTATTTCTACATAAGATAAACTTGCCCTTTCTGCCCTTGGGAGGCTGGGTTTATGCTAAATTTTGGCAACTTATAAATGACAAGTTTCAGAGACACCCACAGGTTGAGGAACCAAGTGCATAAATGGTATGTGACATAGTAGGGGCCAACTCCAAGCTAAAAAAAAAATCACAGTTTCAGTTTAAAGGAGTATTCTAACCTCCAGTAGATAACAGACTTGCAAAGAACAGTCTGGGAGGTGATGACAATGTGGTAACAGCACCAATGTGAACTTCCACATCACTCTTCTCTGAGAAACCTTTAATGCCGCCTTGCTTTTATTTGTTAAACCTGACTAACTTTCATGGCCATTCCCATGAAGCAAGTAGTTCAGAGGCCCTCCTGTTTATCTCGCAAATTGAAAATCAATGAACTTGGGTTCAGCAAAAATTTGTTGAGGCTCCTCCCATGGCAAGGCCCTTTGCCGGTCACTGATGGATCAGGGTTGGTGGGACTCATTCGTTCCAACAGGAGGTATTCAATAAATGATGAAAGTACACCAGGGACCATCCCACATCCTGAGGATGGACAAGATAGACAAACCCATAGTTTCATGGAGCTTGTACCTTAGTAAGGAGAAACACACAGTGAACAGCTAAACAAAAACACAGCATCACAGATAAATGCCGTGAAAAAAATAAAACAATGTGATGGATAATAAGGGTGACCAGGGGAGGTGGCCACTTTAAGTAGTCAGCCAAGATATCTGAATGATAAGATGGAACTAGGCACCTGACAATCCCGAGAAGACCACGGAGTACAAAAGCCAATGTCCAGAACCCTGTGAGAAGCTCATGACCACACCAGAGGTGCTTACAACTCCAAGCATCCTCACAGCCATGGAACAGAGACCCAAAGTCAAATGGCCAAGATAATTTCCACGCTAGGATAGACAGCGATCCTCCCGCTTGTAGTGCTTCTATTGTTGCTGAAAGAGATGAGGTGAGGCAGAAGCAATGGTTCTGACCTGGTCTTGGAGGGAAAAGAACCAGCAGCCCTCCATTACCACACCCCCAACATGCGATCACGTGTCCCTCCTGGAGGAGGCTCCAAGCCTGTGACCTAACCAGTTTCCACCTTGCTTCTCTTAGCGCATTGCCATACACTAGAATTCTGTTTGTTTATTTTGTGTAGGGTTTTGTTGGTCCTTTTCCAAGTATCAATCAAAACTGCATGCCAGCCTCCACTCCTTGGAAATAATTAAAATGAAACGACGTGCCTGATTTTTTGAGCTGGGTAATGTACTGTGATTTGCATCTGTTGAAGGAATTCATCTTAAGTCCTGAGACTGAGCCATTTGGGACAACTGAGGTGTTTTTTCTCTGCTTTGGCTCATGCCTATGGTACACTATTGCCAAACACAAAAGCAGACGAAATGCTTCATTCTGCCACACACTTCCTTAAGAAAGTCGTTCTTTGTGATGCGAATATGTTCATCTTTTGTTCACGAATACAACGCAAAGGCCCCTTCCCCTGTCAAATAATCTAACTTTACGTAAGCAAAATGCCCTTTATTTTGCTGTTACCTAGGTTTTGCACGGACCTCTGGAGCCAGTCATCTGTGGTTTAAGAATAGGCTTTGGATCAAAGTCCTCCTTTCTCCTAGGGGTAAAGTGGAACCTTGATTTGAATGCCCAAGTGAAGCACCTCCTAGCACAATTCTCGTTATTTGGCAGTTACGGTGGTTCCGCCTGTGACTTCTAGGCTGTGTGGGCTATTCACATTAAAATCTCCTCCCTGCCCCCGCCGCCCCCAGTGGGAGTCCTTGGGTCGGAGCACAGACCCCGCTGGGGAAGGGGTGACGTTGGTGTGCGGTGGGGCGCTCGGCTGGGGGTGCGGGACGCGGGCGGCGTGGGAAATGAACTGCGGGATCCCTCCCCTCACTTCCTGAAGGGGGCTCTGAAGGAGACGGATTAGGATGCAGAGCGCGGCCCGCCAGGCAAGGGCTAGGGGACGGGCGAGCCAAGGACACCAAGCCGAGCGGCGCCTCGGGAAGCCCAGTGCGGACCGAGCTCCCGGGTTCCTCCGCCTCGCCTTCCCCGCCACCCACCCTGACCCCAGGCCGACCCCGAGCGGCAGAGAGTTCTCGGGGCAGCGAGCGCGGGGAGCCCACCGTGAGCCCTCGACCTCTCTGGGCTCTACGTCCGTAGGCGGGCGGGGAGGGAAGACCGCGAGCCCGGGCGCCACTGCGCGGGCGCGGCGCCGCGCGCGCAGGCCTCTATCCGGGTTCCTGGGGGCGGTGCGCGGGAGGGGGCGGGGCGTGCGCGGCGGCGTGGGCGCGAGTCGCGCGGGAGGAGGGAGCGCGGGGAGGGGGCGGGGCCGTGCCGCCCGCGCCGCGCTGGGCCCTCTCGGCCAATGAGCGGCGTCCACATGCCGCGGCGGCGGCTAGAGGGGAGGCAGCGGCGGATAAATGCTATTAGAGCAGCCGCCGCGGAACCGTCCCCGACGCCACCTCCCTCTCTTTCGCCGCAGTTTCCTCCGCCGCTGTCGGGGGTGCGGAGCTGAAGGAACAGGGCGAGCGCACCGTGCACGGCTAGCCGCCCTCGCTCGTTCCGCCCTCAGGGGTCGGCCGGGTGCCCCCTCCTCCGGCCCGGGCGGGGCCGCGAATCACCTCGGGAGAGCGGGGAGGGGGCTCGGGGGCCGCGGCCTGCGCTCCCAGAGGGCGGTTGAGGGCGAAGGAGGCCCTCCCTTCTGACGACGGGAGGGAGGGTCGGGAGCCCCCCACCGCCCAGCTGAGCGCAGGGCGTGCGCCGGCGAGGGCCGGGCAGCCGGAGGGGCGGTTGTCTGGGGGAGGGGGCGCGGGGTGATTCAGCGCCCGGCGAGGCGGAAGCGGCCGCAGGAGGAGGAGGAGGAGGAGGAGGAGGGGGAGAGGCCTGTCCGCGCCTGGGCGCCCGGGGTGGCACGAGCCCACGGCCTGAGTGCGAGGCGGAGACGAGGAGGCCGCGGGGACTGGAGGCGAGGCCGGCCGGGCCCCCGCAGCCATGGAGAACGCGCACACAAAGACGGTGGAGGAGGTGCTGGGCCACTTCGGCGTCAACGAGAGCACGGGGCTGAGTCTGGAGCAGGTCAAGAAGCTCAAGGAGAGATGGGGCTCCAACGGTAGGTGGCCGGGGCCGGGGCCGCAGGGGCCTCGCGCAGCCCGCCGCGGGCCCCAGAGCCAGGGAAGATGGCTGACCGGGCTCCACCTCGTGGGTCTGGGCTCCGCGCCCGCCGACGGCTGCAGGCGGCGGGTCGGGCCCGCGCGCCGGCCCCGCGGGAGACGGACTGCAGGCCGGGGCGCCGGGGTCGTGTCTTTGCCTGCTGGACCCCGTGCCTTGAGCCCTTGGCTTTCCCCGCACGCAGCTGGCTCGGCGGCTTGTCACCGGCAGCAGCCGGCCCCGCCGGAGGGAGGGACGAGTCTCCTGCAGCTCGGTCGAACCCTGCGAGACATTTTCTTGTCCCCAGCCAGTTTATATGAGGCGTCGTTGCAGTTGAGAGAGCCTCCAGCCGTTCTTGCACTACCCAGAGTTACACATCTGGCAGAAGTCATGACCTGGCTGAGATGACCCCTTGTTCAGTAGATAGCGATGAGATTTTACGCTTCGGGAAAGACCTAAGATGCTGGTTACAACAAAAATTGCATATTTTCTTGGGGGTACCATTTGGTGTGGTTTCCTTAAAAATGGTTGAGGGGTTCATCTGTCTGAAGACGTATCTACGTCTTTCGAAGACAGTGGTAATTTTAGCAATTCTCTTTGTAAAGGCAATGCTAATTTTTTCCCCCCCTTCTTGACACGTTGCCTGGCGAATTTCTACGTTCTACAGAGTTACCGGCCGAAGAAGGTGAGTAATCTTAACATGTTCTTTTTTTTTTTTTTTTTTAATCCCTTTTGTGTGCTGATGTTAGGATGACATTTACAACAAATGTTTGTTCCTGACAGGAAAAACCTTGCTGGAACTTGTGATCGAGCAGTTTGAAGACTTACTAGTTCGAATATTATTGCTGGCAGCGTGTATATCTTTTGTAAGTATAAAGAAACTTATTTTCTCTCCAAAAAAGTAGAGACTATCCCAGAGATGAAAAGCCAAGAAATAAATGGTGTCTATTGGGTGAGAACATTATATTTAGAGATTTAAATGGTATCTCCCATTTTTAAAAAAAATTAGATAGTTGAAAAATCTAAACAAAACTCTTGGAGCCATTTATGTGCAGAAAATTAATGCCTGGCGTTTACAGTGCAGTTAGAACTTGTTCCCAAATGGGCCAGGGTCTTAAAAATTTTTGTGTTTTATCAGATTTTTAATATCAAAAAGTTATTTATCAGAGGGTCTTTTCTGTTTGGGATTCTCCCATTGTGTAAGATCATACTAAGATGATTTGGGGCCCTTTGTAGTCTGTAAATAGAACTTAGAAAAGGAATATTCCAGTTGCTCTCCCTTCCTGGTAATGGCAAGGTGACAGTTGTTTCTGACAGTGACAAGAATGATGACGGCAGTGATGGCACTAGTGTTGACCAAATTTGGTCACTGACCTTTAGGGTGGTATATTTATCTAAATTGGACCCCTGTCTTAAATGATTCCTAGGTAGGGAGAACAAGGTTCTGTATAGTTGGTTCTAGATCTTAAAAGAAAAAAAAAACCCTTGTTTTTTCTTATTCTGTGAGTGGTTACCGACGAGTCCTGTATGGTTGCTAAGAAACTGGTGAAATGCAAAGAACTACAGCAGAAAAAGGGTGATGGGCTGCTGAGGATATTTCTAGGTTATTAACATTTTTTTTTGTTCAATATTTTTTACTGCATTTTTTCTTGGGCAGTGGACTTCTTGGTAGTTTTCCTAAAAATGGTCATGACTAGGACACAGATGTTCCTAATCCTAACAGCATGAGATGACTTTTGTTCTCAAATTACAGTATTTTATTCTTGTAATAACCACGGTGGGAAGTGAAATTCACCCAGTGCACTACTTTTTCAGGCTTCACAAAATTGACACAGCTTCAAGGTTTCATTTTTGTAGGTTTGTACATATTCAAGCCCCAGGAATCTACCTTAGTCTTCCATATCATGGAAGGCTATTTTGAGAACTAAGTAGAAAGGAAGCAGTGGGCACTCCTTTAGGTGAGGGGGAGAAATTGGCAAGAGGTGAGCTTTTTGGAGTAGTACTATATACAGATTCTGACCTGAGACTTTAATATTAATCTATCATGCCATGTTGGCTAAGTGATATGTAAGTGTTAATAATAATTCAGTCCTCACGAATCTTTTCTCTGGTTTTCAATGAAAATTGAGAGTGTTGTAGCAAAGCATTAAGCCTCCTAAATAACTCCATACTTCTTACATGTCTGTCTGTCCTTGGTTAATTCAACACCACCCACTCCTCCCTCCCGCATCCCTCCTAAATGTCTGCTGCTTTATCAATTAAGATAAAGGAGTAGAGCTTTTTATCAGTTTCAGTGCATTGTCGTGGGGCAAAACAAATAATACATTTGGAGTAGTATAACGTGTATGTTTAAGCTACCTGCATAATTCTGAAGTATCCTCGGCTTTGATAGTTAAAATACTGGGGGATCAGTAAGGTTATCAGAGACATCTTAGAGGTAAATCACCTGGTATATTCAAGGTAGAGATAAATTTTTATTGAGTTTTCTGTGTGTGTAACTTAAGGCAGCGTTGTAATAACAGTAGCATTATTTCCTGTGAACAAGCTACTGACTATTTGGGTTGTATAGGATCTCTTTTAAGTTGCCAGTTTGAATGACTTTGTATTAAAATTTGAATTAGTGATGTATATGCTTTTATTTTGAAGTAAGGAATTTGTAGTTTCTAAGCATTTTCAAATGGGTTTTAAAAATAATTGCTCTAATTTTATCATAGGGTAGGATGTTGGGGTTTTATAGCTTTTTAGAGCTATATTTTGGAATTGAAATATGAATTACTTTTTTGGTAACTACTTGGAGTTAACGCTCAGGAAATGAACTGTGTGACATTTTAATTTTGTGGGTTGCTAAACAGAAATAATAAATGTTTAGGAAATACTGTCACTTAGTTTGCTCTGACTTGTTTGATCAAGACATTTTGGATATCAAACCTGTTTTGTTGATTTTCTTCATGTGGAATTGGCACTATTACTACATTGTTCTTGACCTTTTCATTCCTCATTTATCTTTCAGAAGGTCATGGAGTCTTTTTTGTGATAGTCAGTTTATTCCTATTTTATAGGAAAATCATGGTAGAATATTCATGTTCTTTTGGAGAATTGAAGAGATAGTTCCTACAACATGTACATACTATATCATCCAGTTCTGCTCAAGTTAAAAAGAAATACTAGGCTTTAGTGATTTATTCCAGATAGCAAACTAAGTGAAATGTTAACTTTAGGAAGCTGCGTTAATGCTTTATACTCATGACCTGTAGGGATAAAGTTTAATTGCAGTATTCACCAAATAGAAATGGTTTTTAAGTTTATTTGGATTGGAAGAAGTAAGCTATAATCTCTTCCACTACATATGAAGTAACTAAAATTCTTTAATTTGACATTCATGACCTTTCACTTTCCCTTTACCTCCTCTTTGTTAAAACTTTACCCCTCATTTAATATATCATGGTTGCTTACTGGAATACTTGTTCTTTATTCTCTTTCACTGCTTCATTGGGTATTTATTGAACACCTGGACATGCATGGCACAGACAATGGGGATACAGCATTTGAACAAAATAGTCTCTTAATCTGGAGCTGACATTCTAGTGGAGACAGATAATAAAGAAGTAGAATGTGTAGTCTGTTGGACAGTGATAGTGCTATGGAGAAAAAAGCAGAAGGATAGGAGTATGAGGAGGTGAATATAATTTTCACATAGGTTGGTCAGGAAAGTCTTCCAAGAAGGTGACTTCTAGAGAAAAGACCTGAAGGAGATGAGTAAGAGGGCCATATTTGCCTCGTTGGAATCCATCAGATCCTCTATGATAACAGTTTGCAAAAGTTGCTCTGCCTTCCATCCCGTTTCCCCACCACAGCTACTTGCATTGACCCTAAAATGCTGCTCAAACTTGCTTAGACCAAGGCACTTCTCAACTTGTTACTTTTATTTAAATAGTTGGTCTTTCTTTCCTACTGGACCCTTTAAAAGGGATTCTTCATTTCTTTTAGAACCTGGGTTAGTGATTTTGATATAATAGATATTTGAGGTGAACTTGTGTTCGTAGCACTTTGAAAATTCACGAGGTCTGCTTTCTTTGGTTTTCTTAGAACAATATAGTCAAGTAGTATTTTATATTTTGTAATGATTTTGCTTTTTTCCCTGTGTTTTCTTTTAACTTCTTAATTTTTTTTTTTAAGGATAAATGAGTAGTTCACTGGTGTAACTAACTTATTTAGAGCCTTTCTTTAAAATGTTTTGAAAGGTGAATGTGAATACTGGGTATTAGGTGTCTGCCTTTGGCTCAGGTCATGATCCTAGGGTCCTAGATCAAGTCCCGCATCAGGGCTCCCTGCTCAGCGGGGAGTCTGCTTCTCCCTCTGCTCTTCCCCCCTCCTCATGATCTTTCTCTCTCTCAAATAAATAAAATCTTAAAAAAAAAAAAAAAGTGAATGTGTATGTTTTGTGTGTATGTTTTTAAGAAGATTGTATTCTCAAATCTAAAATCAGTATTTTTTTTTAATTTTTATTTATTTATGATAGTCACACAGAGAGAGAGAGAGGCAGAGACACAGGCAGAGAGAGAAGCAGGCTCCATGCACTGGGAGCCCGATTTGGGATTCGATCCCGGGTCTTCAGGATCACGCCCTGGGCCAAAGGCAGGCGCCAAACCGCTGCGCCACCCAGGGATCCCTAAAATCAGTATTTTTAAATAAGGTTTCTGTGTGGGTCAGAAGAGAATATAGTCTAATTCATACTTTTGTTTTTAATGGCTGAAAGAATTTTTGTTTCCTACCCCAGACAATTGTCGTAACATTTATTGATAGTTTTTTCTTTCTTGTGAAATGTTTAACTTCAGTTTCCTCTTTAAAACTTTTTGATGTAAATTTCTCCATCCATTGAACAAGTATTTGAGTACCCAGTGTCCTTGCAAGTTTCTAGGGACACAAAGAGGAATGCAGACAGGTGCCCTCAGTCTTAAAAATGTGCTTATGATCTCTCTCGTGTTCTTTTTTTGGATCTCATTAAGAGCTCAGTACCTTATCCCAACATGTAGCTAAGGTAATAGAGTCACGGAACCATGACTGTCTCCCACTGGAACACACCTTTTTACCTTGGATAAAAGTTTGCTTTTGCATCTCCTGGTTGTCCTGTCAGAAGTTACTGTGATATGCAGAGATAATAAGTCTTACAGACAATTAGAAGATGGTCTCTGCTACCCTATTGAAGCAGTCTGAGTTGTAGTTGAGTATTGTTAGTAAGTGATTACCTTGAATAGGATTGGCAAGTTTGAAACTTTGAATTTTCTGGATTCTATAAACTGCAGAAGACAAATATTGTTACTATATTAATAGTGCAAAGCAAAGAAGAAACACTGTGCCTAAAACCCGCTGTAGTTTTTTTTTCTTCCACTTCCCTTTGATAGTGTTGATGAAGTTGGTTACTTTTTGCTCTAGGTGTTTAAGTTTATTTACCACCCTCAGTCTGGTACCATAGAGGTTCTGTGAGATTTTCATTGACGCCTCTGTATAGTAAACAGTGAGCATGGTCTGTGTACCAGAGACTCTTCTAGGCCTCTGGGGATAACGGTAGTGGACAAAAGGCAATACAAATAGGTAATCATTTATGTTCAACATATTCTTGGTGAAGATTTCTAGAAACATTTACCCCCATATAAATATATTTTGTATAACTTGATAAACTGTAATTATGAACTGTCTATAATAATGCTAATAAGGCATCTTTCATTTTGGTAGTAATATGTCTGTACGCTCTTCTTCACTCCCTTTCTCATCTTCTGGGATCTTTCATGTGTAAGCATCATCCCATGGACATTGGAGGTTTCCTTTCAATAGAACAAACCATGAAGGACTGCATAATACGATCTGAATGTGTTCAACTGGATTGGTTCTTACCAGTTAACGAAATACAGGTTGATGTTCACTTTGGGTTGTAGCATTTTTTTTTTTTTTTAAGATTTTATTTATTCATGAGAGACACAGAGAGGCAGAGACACACAGGCAAAGGGAGAGGCAGGCTCCATGCAGGGAGCCTGACATGGGACTCGATTCCGGGTCTCCAGGATCAGGCCCTGGGCTGAAGGCGGCGCTAAACCGCTGAGCCACCTGGGCTGCCCTGGGTTGTAGCATTTAATTATTTGGGTTATTTGTGGTTTCAAAATAGACATTTTAAAAAAAATATTCAGGAAATTGATGGTTGTTGATTTTTTTAAATAGGTTCAGCACCAGCCTTTCACCCATTGCCCACTGGTTTTTCATCAAGCAGTAACTAATATACTTGTGGAACCTTCAAATAATTTTTTTTGAACCTTCAAATAATTATGAATGCCTGGGTTTCTGACACATAAACATTTGAAGTTTTATAGTGGGAGAAAAGGTTACTGCATTGTACAGATAAGTATTTTTACATGATTGGTAAATTCTACTTGTGTAAAGGAACCACACGTTTTTTTAAAAAGTAGAGATTGGCTCTGAGAGTCCTATCACTATTGCTGTAGTCTTCCCTTTGCTCCAGCTGTTAGGGGATATAACTTTTAAGTTGTTCCTTAGGCCTAGTTGCCAAGAGGGAAGTTCATACCCTCTTTAACAAGGTGTGAAGCTTATCTTACAATTGCTAATGCCTCACTGACCTTTTGGAAAGGTTCTAGTTACTCAGCAAGTTGAGCGATTTTTCTCCCCCAAGAGCTAATTAAGTTTTTTATTTCTGATACGCTCTCCTTGGCAAAATGTTTGAAAGGCTAGTATCAAGCCAGCTGTGATCTTGCATCTATCAAAATTTATAACTTCCTAGAGAAGTTTTCATTTTGGCACTAGGCCTGGCCTTAACACCAGGAATGCCCTGTTGAAAGCTTGTGGCAACATTTATATTCGTTATGGTTTTCTGCCTGTTGTAGTTCAGTAGCTGTCAGTGCTCATTGCTACCTATCCGGACCAGTCCTGGTGTCTCCTGGTTTTTTTTTTTTTTTTTTTTTTTGCTTCTCAGGTTGATATTTCTTGTTCATTCAACATTCCCTTATCTTCCTTGAAAAATTCACGTTAGGCCTTGCCTTACTCACCTCTCTGATTGTTTACTATTTGTGTAAAAGTTCACTTTATACTATTCCACTCAGCATAAACATAGATGGTTTCATTATTACCATGAGTCCTATCTGACTGTATTAAAAAGTATCAAAACCAGTGCTTTCCTTGTTTACTAAATAGTTCTTTTAAAGAAAAGACTTTTGTGAAATATGCAGACATGTTAAAGCAATATTAAAAAACAAAGGCAAGGGAATCCCTGGGTGGCTCAGAGGTTTTGCACCTGCCTTTGGCCCAGGGCGCGATCCTGGAGTCCCGGGATTGAGTCCCGCTTTGGGCTCCTGGCATGGAGCCTGCTTCTCCCTCTGCCTGTGTCTCTGCCTCTCTCTCTCTGTCTATCCTAAATAAATAAAAATAAATCTTAAAAAAAAAAAAAAACAGGCAAATCTTATCCCACATTGAATCATTAGATATGTTTGAAATCCTTTCTCGATTGGCAGTTTTTCACAAAAATTAGTTTTTAACTATTTAGAAGGCTGTTTTACCATGTTCTTTGTCATTGTTAAAGATTCGTTTCTTGGGTTCTCTTACCACCTTAAGTTTGCTAAATTATGAAGTTTGTCGTGGCTCTCTTAACTTGTAGCTCTTACATCCTGACAAGGTTATGGTCATGTGAGCTAGAAATTAATTTTCTGGTCATTTTTCTTGGGCAGTGTTCTGTATCCAGTTATAAGTAACATTTGTGGACTTCTGCCATCTCTGAAGTGCTGTGTTGCTATACTAGATGTCATATGGAGGATAACCTTCAAAATAGATTGCTGATCACAGAACAACCTTGAGTAATTATGAGATGACCTACAGTGATACCCCTGATAATACCAGAACATTATCAGTACTCTACAATTTTGAGTCCGTAATCAAGTGATCTTTACAGTGAATTTATACCTGTTGGATATTGTTTTATAGGAATATTAAGCAAAAGGAAAACACAAAGTTGTAGATGATTGCCTTTTACTTTAACAAAATTGAGAATTTAAGTTTTATTTCTTCTGAATATGTACTTGTAAAATGAATGGAATTTATTTCCCAGAAAGTATTTTATTTGGATTTCAAAACAATTATTATGTGAAAAATTAAATTAGCTTTTGAAGGGCATTAAGAAGTTGTATAGTTTTGATTCTCAAGAATTACTCTGAACAGGGGACGTGTGCTGGTTGGTGCTGTCATTACATTTTGCGACCATTTGTTTCTAGAGATGATAAGAAGAGAGATACTGTATATTGTAATTCCTTTAGCACTAGCCACTTTTGTTGTCAAATGGCACTAAGCCGAAAAACACATTACGGTTCTAACACATGCCATTTCTCTTTTAGGTTTTGGCTTGGTTTGAAGAAGGTGAAGAAACAATTACAGCCTTTGTAGAACCCTTTGTAATTTTACTTATATTAGTAGCCAATGCAATTGTGGGTGTATGGCAGGTAAGCAAAAATTCTGCACTGCTAGATTTTAGCAATCTATATAAGTGATTTTAAGCTGTGTTAATCTGTTTTTTTCCCTGATGCATTGACTAAAAATATCTTTGGAAAGTCTACGTGTGTTTTTTCTTTTGTCTGTTTATTTAATGGCAATATTTTAGATGTCTCCTGCACTATATACTATTAAAATTACTCATCCTTCATGATAGCATGGAGTTAAGAAAAATGGGTGAGAGAAGCTGTTTGAGAAAAAACAGGAAATTTGAGAACTAGTATCTGTCTTTATATTTCCTACCTGCTTCCTGTGAAAAATTTCATAAACTGTCATTTTTATTCTCCTTGAAATTTTTTTGTTTTGTTTTGTTTTGTGGCTTTACCTATAAAAATTGTTTTCCCTTCAGAGCATACTCCTGGCTGTTTCCCCTCAGTTGCCCAGGCCTTTCTGACTCACAGAATGGAAGCCAGTTTACAAAAACATAATGGGATTCTTACCCTCCCCTCTTCATGTAATTCTGTTCTGTATATAACTAGTTAGAGAACTTTAACTTTCCTTTTTTTTTTAACGATTTTATTTATTTATTCATGAGAGACACAGGCAGAGGGAGAAGCAGGCTCCCCACAAGGAGCCTGATGTGGGACTCGATTCCAGGACTCCAGGATCATGCCCTGAGCCGAAGGCAGACACTCAACTGCTGAGTGAAAATTTGAGCCACCCAGGCATCCTGGATTTTAACTTTCCTAAGACTGTTGATTTGTTTGATTTTTTAAAAAATATATTTTAACAGAGACTAATGCTTCAAATTCATTTTGAGTATTAAAATATAAGTATGGCTATAATCACCCCTTTGAGGACTAAAATAGAGTGTATCTACATTTAATGTGGAAACATTTAAAAAAATCCTTAGTCTTGTTAGAGTTATAAACTTCTGGGGTACCTGGGTTGCTCAGTCAGTTAAGCGGCCGACTCTTGATTTCTGCTCCGTGGATAATGTACTTGAGGTTCTCCCTCTCCCTCTGCCCCCCGGCTGCCCATGCTTGCATTCTCTCTAAAGTAAATAAGTAAACCTTACCAAAAAAAAAGTTTGTAGACTTCTGATCTTGTTAATAAACATGAAGGCCTTTATGTAGTGGGCTCATATCGAAAGATGGTCTACTTAGAAAATTTTATTGTGCTGTATTCCTTATTTTAATTTTTTATAAATTTTTATAAATACAGATTTTTAAAGGTTTGTTTATATTTAAGTAGAAATGATCCCCTTGTGAATAATGTAGGAAAAAGACCATATACAGCATTAGATTGTCCTTCTCAAGCCAATAATATATATTTTCCCACTACATAATTTATGCCAGTTAGGAGATACATACCTTACATACATTCCTGTGTCGTTGTTATGTGATCTTTTAAGGCAAATGGTACCCCATTTGACAAATATGACATTGAGGTTCAGAGTGACTTCTTAAAGGCCATACAGCTAGTACATAGAGTATCTGGAGCTTGAATCCAGGCCCAGGCTGATCTGAATTCTGAAGTAAAATTTTACAGCAGTTTTTACAGAACTTTTATATTTATCTTAGTTTAAGAAATAACATTCTTGGGATGCCTGGGTGGCTCAGCGGTTGGGTGTCTGCCTTTGGCTCAGGGCATGATCCTGGAGTCCCAGGATTGAGTCCCACGTTGGACTCCTTGGCTATTGATAGCCACTCAGGCGTCCCTGTCTATAATGCTTCTAACTTAAATGCACCTTTGCTAATTTTGAGTAGAACTGAAATACAGTGCTCCTGGGATATTTCCTAACCTTGAGCAGTCTTGTTAAACTCTACCTGACGTGACCTTGAAGAAGGAGAAAAAGAATTAAAACTGCCACAATTAATGGGAGAGGCAGTCCTGTGAAAAAGTAGTTTTAAATTTGACTAATTGAATAGCAGCAGTGCTTAGAATTTATTCTATCTACAGTATTAGTAGCATTTGAACTTTACAGACTTTATAGCAGTAACATTTTATTAGAATTAAGTATTCTAGTATCCCCGTTAATTATAAGGTGATGCAGATAAATTCTTTAAGCAGAACTGATATGAGGTTGAACTTATTTTTATCACAAGGTTCCTAAATTTAACCTATTCTATACTTTTTCAGGGTTATAAACATTTAAAGTGAGGCACATGCCATTAGCTTTCAGTTTTGAGTCTCTTAATTCGCTTTAAGTAGGTTTTGGGGGTTTTGCAACAGACCATAATTCTAATAAGGTAAAAAATGAGATCACATAGTATTATGCACAAGTTCTATCCAAGTAAAGGTTAAATAGAACTTTATACCATCAGAAGGCAAAAAGTGAGAGAGATGAATCTTTTCCTTTGTGCATTAAGTAACCTCACCTGGGTGTATGTTGTGTAGATTCGCTCCTTGACTTCTAATTCTAATTGCTTACTCTCCAGAAGGAGAGAAAACAAATTTGGCACATATGCTTTTTTTTCTTTTTAACATTACTCATTTTGATCTCTACATCTTGTAATTTGGAAAGAAATGCTGTGTGTAACTAAGTTTTGGTATGTTCG
Source organism: Canis lupus dingo (assembly GCF_003254725.2). Classification (NCBI taxonomy): domain Eukaryota; kingdom Metazoa; phylum Chordata; class Mammalia; order Carnivora; family Canidae; genus Canis; species Canis lupus. Next base: position 8,493,077 of record NC_064268.1, read on the forward strand.
TGAATGTGGTATATATGCCACAGGACTGGCAGTTTTTTGGTTTTTGGGCCAGGCTGGGGGTGGAGGTGGGGGAGATGGCAGAAGGAAAGCTAATCAGGCTCCACTCCCAGGGCGGAGCCCAATGGGGCTCAGTTTCCCAACCCTTAGATGATGACCTGAGCCAAAAGTTAAGTGTCAGCTACTTGGAGCACATGGGTGGCTCAGTCAGTTAAGCTTCTGACTCTTGGTTTCTGTTCAGGTTGTAATCTCGGGGTTGTGAGTTTGGACTCGCCTTGGGCTGCTCCACACTCAGTGCGAATTCTGCTTAAGATTCTCTCTTCCTCTCCATATGCCCCTGCCACCAATGCATGTGTACACTCTCTGTTTCTCTCTCTAAAAAATAAATCTTTACAAAGAAAGGGTGGGGGGTGTTGGACACTTAAACAACTGAGCCACTCAGGCCCCAGGGACTGACAGTTCCTGTGATGAGAGTCCAGCCATTTACTGGTCTTTATTACTGCAGAGATTTCCTAGAATTTGTGAGATGTAACTTGGTTTTCTTAATTCATAACTCCCAACGTGTACTGTGTACTGAAGCACAGCCTAAATAGTTTATAAATCCTCACAGCCCTTGAGGTAGTAGCATTGGTGTCTAGGTTTTGTAGACTCCAAGCCTGTGAGTTGTGTAATTTGTGCACAATCACATAGCTGTTAAGTGGAAAAGCCTTGGGTGAACCTAGGCAGTCCAGCCCTAGACCATTACCTTTCATGTGAGACAGAATCCATTTCAGTGGTGTGACTGAGTCTGGAGACGAGGGCCATGTTATACACAGTGGGCTCGGGGACAATAGTCTGTAACTGCTTTTCCTTGTTAGATTTTATTCCCTGTTTAGGCCTGTTAGGGTGCTTATTAATTCATTTTTTTTAAACATAAAATTGTAAGAGCCTGGTGTTTATTTTATGTGAATTATTTGCAAGTGTCATTACTGTGCATCTCTTGTGTCTTTTTTTCTAAAGTTTAGAAGTCTAAAATTTGATTCCTTGGAATCTTTATAAAAAGGGGGGAGGGCAGCCCTGGTGGCGCAGCGGTTTAGCGACGGCTGCAGCCCAGGGCGTGATCCTGGAGACCCTGGATCGAGTCCCGCGTGGGGCTCTCTGCATGGATCCCTCTGCCTGTGTCTCTGCCCCCCCCCCCCCCCCCCGTGTGTGTGTGTCTCTGTGAATAAATAAGTAAAATCTTTAAAAAAAAAATAAAATAAAATTTGATTCCTTCGGCCAAAATTCTAATTTGCTATGGCAAGTATGTCTTTACTACTTTTATTTATTTATTTTTTTTATAGGAGAGAAATGCTGAGAATGCGATCGAAGCACTTAAGGAATATGAGCCTGAAATGGGCAAAGTATATCGACAGGACAGAAAGAGTGTCCAGCGGATTAAAGCTAAAGACATAGTTCCTGGTGATATTGTAGAAATTGCTGGTGAGTTGAGTTTGTCATTTTTGTTTTATTCTAGATTGTGTATCTGAATGCACTTCATTTTTCAAGGCTCATAATTGTTTTAAAAATCATGCTCATATGTATCAATTATATTAACAGGGTTTGGTGCCTTCCAAACAAATCCAGTTTTCTGAGTATTTATTTCAAGGTGTTTGTCACCTCCCTTGATGTTGATAAAGTTTGTTTTAAACAAAGTGTTTTGAACTTACAGAACTTACTGCTTTTGGTGCATGGTAGAGCACTACCATCAGTGAAACTACTACTGTCACCCTCACTTGATTTGACAATTAGTTGCAGTGAGCAATTTGGAATACTTGTTAGGGGTTGCATACTTTTCCTTGTTTTGATTCTTGACACAAATGTTTAGTCATACTTGTAACTATCAAATTAAGTAGATGGCTAAGGGTCATTTCATGGCTCTAAAAAGCTCTGCTTTAGGGCAGCCTGGGTGGCTCAGTGGTTTAGCGCCGTCTTCAGCCCAGGACGTGATCCTGAGCCTCAGGATCGAGTCCCACGTCAGGCTCCCTGCATGGAGCCTGCTTCTCCCTCTGCCTGTGTCTCTGCCTCTCTCTCTTGTGTCTCCCATGAATAAATAAATAAAATCTTTAAAAAATAAATAAATAAAAACTAACAATAAAAAGCTCTGCTTTAAAATACTTCTACATGACACAGAGCCAGGGGTCTCAGCCTGGGTTCTTTGGGTGGGCTTTGAAGAATTTGTGAATCCAGTGCAAGGCCAGAGCTCTCCACAAAACTTAAAGGGATGCGTATCCTCATTGCTCAGGATCAGTGCCATGTTTTTAGGCAGCCCTGAATGCCCAAAATCAATAAGAACAGTCTAGTCTTTTTACTCGAGGGTTTTTGGATTATTCACATTGTCATGGTTTTTCACACCTTGCTGAGCTCTGAATACTTTTTACCAGTTGGCCCTTGAACTGGTGCAGGAGTTGGGGCACTCAGGAATCCATGTCTAACTTTTGACTTCTCAAAAACTTACTGGTAATTAATTACTAGTAGCCTACTGTTGACCTTATGCAGAACATAGTTAACACATATTCTGTATGTTTTATATATTCTTACAATAAAGTCAGAGAAAAGAAAATGTTATTAAAATCATAAGGAAGAGAAAATACATTTATAGGATTGTATTGTAAAAAGCAAACAAACAAAACCATGTGTAAGTGGACCTGTGCAGTTCAAACATGTCGTTCAAGGGTCAACTGTACTTAGTTTCTTTTTGTGAATTGTCTCAGTAACACTTTTACACTGTCTCGTGGTGAAGTTCTTTGTTTTCATTGTCTATCTCCTTTTAATGAAGAGGTTGCAAAAAGCAACATGTTTTGGCCTCTGAAAGGAAATTGCCTTGTCATAGGTATAGTCTCATCCATAATTTTTCTTCTTCCAGAAAAAGAGAAATGTTACCTATATTGAACCAAACACGTTGGTTTCATAGTGTTAACAAAAGTACAACTTAGAATGAAATGTTTGGGCCATTGGGTTCAGTATGTGTTGGGTTTTTGGGTTGGGTTTTTTTTTTGGTATATATATATATTTTTTTATTGGAGTTCCATTTGCCAACATATAGCACCCAGAGCTCATCCCGTCAAGTGCCCACCTCAGTGCCCATCACCTAGTCACCCCATCCCTCCGCCCACATCCCTTTCCACCACCCCTCGTTCGTTTCCCAGAGTTAGGGGTCTCTCATGTTCTGTCACCCTCACTGATATTTCCCACTCATTTTCTCTCCTTTCCCCTTTATTCCTTTTCACTATTTTTTTCCCTTTCACTATTTTTTATATTTGTTTTGGGTTTCTAATTTCATTTTTAAGTAATCTCTGCCCAACACGAGGCTCAAACTCGTGACTCCAAGATGAAGAGTTGCATGCTCTACCGACTGAGCTGGATAGGTGGCCCTCACTGGATTTTTAAAACTTACTTTGGCATAAGAATATTGTAAGAATAGTAATAGTTCCCACATAACCTTTACCCAGATTCTTAAAGTGTTAGCATTTTATCACATGTGCATTATCCTCTGTCAGTTGATATCTGCACATTCACACATTTTTGTCTGAACTATTTGACAGTACATTGCAGTATGATGCTTCTTTAATCCTAAATACTTGAGTGTTTATAAAATCAAGGGCATTCTTTTAGTATAAGTCCAGTATAGTTATCAGAATCAGGAAATTGATCAACAAACCTCACTCATATTTTACAATTTGTCACAGCAAAAATAAGAATTAGAGGGGGAATTCTGGCTGTGATACAGAATATAGGTCAGAATGGGGAAGTCTAGAGATTGGCTATTTAATAGTCTAGGCCATTTGATAGTCTAGGCCAGAGGTGATGAAGCAAGAGATCATGAGAGCGGTAGCATTAAGAATAATGAGGGAGGGCAGCCCCCGTGGCGCAGCGGTTTAGCGCCACCTGCAGCCCGGGGTGTGATCCTGGAGACCCAGGATCGAGTCCCACGTCTGGCTCCCTGCATGGAGCCTGCTTCTCTGAATGAATGAATGAATGAATGAATGAATGAAAATAAATATTAAAAAAAAGAAGAATGAGGGAAAGATTGTGAGTTGATGAATAGTGGCTGTTAAGCAGAAGTGCACATCAGAGTCATCTGGTGATACTCTTTAAAGTGTCTACTGGAAAAAAAATAAAAATAAAAAAATAAAGTGTCTACTGGGTCCTGCCCCCAAATAACTGAATCTCCCCTGGGCATGGAATTATGGTCATTATAGTTTGACAAGTGAGTCTCAGATTTCAATGCAAAGGGACAGGTTTTAATAACCCAGATGGGTGTAAGGAGCTAACTGGGCTTGGGTTGTAGTGTCAAAGCCACTGACAGGATTTCTAGTTGAGGTGACTGGATGGTGATGGGATGGTAACAGAGTAAGGAAACCTCAGTGGAAAATGGTTTGTCTTTCTGGAAGGATGTTTGTGGAAGGTGCTGTTGCCGATAATGTCACCTACGTTTGTGTATGGGATTCCATTTGACAGTGTTTTCCTATTCTCCAGCTTAATCTGGTAATACACTCTTGAGCCTCTCAAACTAAAACTATTTTAAGAATTTTTGTGCTAGTTAGGCTATTTCAGTATATTGAGTCTATATGAAAAGTTAGAGGGATCCCTGGGTGGCGCAGCGGTTTGGCGCCTGCCTTTGGCCCAGGGCGCGATCCTGGAGACCCGGGATCAAGTCCCACATCGGGCTTCCGGTGCATGGAGCCTGCTTCTCCCTCTGCCTGTGTCTCTGCCTCTCTCTCTCTCTGTGTGACTATCATAAATTAAAAAGAAAAAAAAAGAAGTCAGAGAAATTACCACCAGAGCATTTATCCTGAGTTTTCATCAGTAGAAGGCAGTGGTAAATAGCGTCAGAGGGAGCTGTAACCTTGACCCTCAAGGCATCTTCTCTTTTGAAGAGATAAAGGTCAGTTACTCTTTTGTCTTTTCTTCTCAATCTTATTGTTCTCCAGGCTTGCCTGTCTCAGTATGTCACCCTGACCACCTCATTAGCTAAGAGAAGCTTAGGAGGCATCTTGGTCCTTCCTTCTCATTCTCTGTCTCTAAGACCATGTGAATCTGTCTCCAAAATACACCCAAATTTGTGAATTTGTTTCCTCAATCACCAGCTCACACTGGGACTGTCCTTGTGTCCTAACTGGGCTCTGGCTTCCTTTGTCACCTTCATCCAGTCTTTTCTCCAGGTGGCAACTAGAGCAATTACCTGAAGGTCCTGTTGTTTACTTACCTGCTAAAATTCTTCAGTGGCTTCCTGATTGCACTTAAAATATAAAATGCTTTTTCACCTAAAAGACCTTGCGTCATTTGACTCCTGCTTGCTTCTGTGATTTCATCTCCTGCCTCTTCCTATGCTCTTAGCCATGGAGGCCTCTATTTTCAGTTTTCAGTTCCACTGAACTTTCCTAGCCTTTTCTGGGAAGCTAGGCAAACTTTATATAACTTACTAATTTGCCCAGTGCACAGATCCTCACAGTGGTGAAGCTTTAGTTATAGCCCTAATCCACCTGAATTTTCTTGCCATTGAAATTCTCTTTCCTACAATATAGTGTTCTGTATGTTGTGTTCGATAGTTTAGGAAGGACAAATAAGGGACTTCTGGGTGGCTCAGTGGTTGAGTGTCTGCTCTTGGCTCAGGGCGGGATCCCAGGTTCCTGCAATCAAGTCCTGCATTGGGCTCCCCACAGGCAACCTGCTTCTCCCTCTGCCTATGTCTGCTTCTCTTCTCTGTGTCTCTCATGAATAAATAAATAAAATCTTTTTTTTTTTTTAAGATTTTTTTATTTATTCATGAGAGACATAGAGAGAGAGAGAGAGAGAGAGAGAGGCAGAGACACAGAGGGAGAAGCAGGCTCCCTGCTGGGAGTCCAACTCGGGACTCGATCCCAGGACTCCAGGACCACTCCCTGGACCAAAGGCAGGCACCAAACCGCTGAGCCACCCAGGGAATCCCCCAAATAAAATCTTTTTTTAAGAAAAAGGAAGGACAAATAAAGATTGATTCAGTGTATGTAACCTAAGATTTCCAGTCTACTGGAATACCCTTATTTGCATATGTTGTGGTAAAATGCACATAATATCTAGGTGACCATTTTAACCCTTTATAAGTGTATAGTTCTGTTGCATTAAGCACATACACGTTGCTGTGCAACTATCTCCCAATTATAATCCACCCATCTCCACAACTTTTCATCTTCCCAAACTGACCCTCTCTTCCCATTGATTTCCTTTTACCTCCTTCTCCAGCTTCTGGCAACTATTCCATTTCTTTTATTATTCAAAAACCAATCTGTTTAATATTAAAAGATGAGTTTAAATCCCTTATCTTAAGTGAGTAGACTTATTTGTAACTGTTCTAAGCAATAAATATACTTAAACCCATTCTACTCTCACCTATTTCTGAATCCTTTGTGAGGAGTGCTAACAGTTCTGATAGTTTAGCACTTTTTCTTTCCTGTTCTTTCCCCACTGTACATGAATTGCTAAAAGCATATGCAGTGTTTAGACATTGGGCTCTTGTATATTACTTTTTTGAATTCTGACCATTCTGAGGGATGCAGAACAGAGGTGATAATCTAGTTTTAGATAAATGCAAACATTTTATTAAATACTGTTGTCCTACCATGAGGCAGTGAGCACCTTAAGGGCAGAACTATCACACTGACCATTATAATCTTGCTGAGCATATGACAGTCTCTCGGTGAATAATGAATGAAACTTGAAATCAGAAGTATGTGGTAGGTTCAGCTAAAAAAAAAAAAACATGGTTATTATGCAACTTCTGTACAGAGCGGATAATTGGAAGTCTATATGCGCACATTCAATTATAGCTAATCTTAGAGTATGTGCCGGATACTGTGCTTGGCTGCAAGTGTTTGGTTCTTCACCAGAGTACATCCTGTATATGTGTGCTGCTGTTCACGCTTTACACTTGAGGAAACTGAGTCTTTGTGGTTTATTGCTTCTATAATAAACTGTATCTCATTGGCTAGAGAATATAATGTATACTCAGTGTACACAAGCAGGTCATATTTTGATTTGTTTGAGGCCCAGGTCACAATTATCTTTAAGCAACTTTATTGAGATATAATTCACATGCCTTAACAGTCATTCTTCTGAAGCCTACAATTCTGTGGGTTTTTTTAGTATATTGAGTTGGGGGTCATCATCACTATCTTAATTTCAGAATATTTTCATCCCCTAAAAAAGAAAGCCCAAACCTATTAGCAGTCACTCCCGCTGGCCCCTTTCCCTAGGCCCCAGCAGCCACAATTTATTCTGGATATTGTGTATAAATGGGACCATATAATATATGGCCTTTTGAGACTTTGAGACTGCCTTCTTCACCTGGCATATTGTTCATCCATGTAGCATGGGTCACATACTTCATTCATGTGGGTAATGTATCTCATTGCTTTATGGCTGAATACGCCTTTATTTGGGTATACTACATTTCATTTATCCATTCATCAGTTCACAGATATTTGGGTTGTTTCCCCTTTTTGGCCACTATATATAATGCTCCTGTGAATACTCATGTACAAGTTTTTGTGTAAATGCCTGCTTTCACTCTCTTAGGTACACCCCTAGCCATGGAATTGCTAGGGGGATATGACTACTCTGTTTAACATTTTGAGCAACTTCCAAACTGTTATCCTAAGTGGTTACATCATTTTCCATTCCCACCAGCAACATAGAAGTTTCTCCATATCCTCACCAACACTTGTTACTGTCTTTTATTTATTTTTTAATTTTAGCCATGAAGTGGTATCTTCCCTAATTTCCTAATGGTGTTGAACATCTTGTCCTGTGTTTATTTTCTGTTAGTATGTTGTCTTTGGAGAAATGTCTTTTTAAATCCTTATCCATTTTAATTGGGTTATATGTCCTTTTAATGATCTGTGTTTTATTTATATATATATATATATACACACACACGCACACACACACATATATATAGGGTTATATGTCCTTTTAATGATCTGTGTTTTATTTATATATGTATATATATACACATACACGCATATGTATATATATTTTTTTCTGTTTTATCAGATTTGATTTGCAGGAATTTTTCCCATTCTTGGTTTTCTTGGTGTCCTTTGTAGCATGAACATTTTTAATTTTTATAAAAGTCCCATTTGTCAGTTTTTTTTTCTTTTATTGCTTGTGCTTTCAGTGTCCTGCCTTAGGTCTGAAATCATAAAGGTTTTTTTGTTTTGTTTTTAAAGATTTTATGTATTTATTCAAGAGAGACAGAGAGAGGGGCAGAGACAGGCAGAGAAGCAGGCTCCTCTCAGCAAGCCCAATGTGGGATTTGATCCCAGGACCCCAGGATCATGCCCTGGCCAGAACGCAGGCGCTCACCCGCTGAGCCACCCAGGCATCCCCATAAAGGTTTTATATATGGTGTGAGGTATAGGGGTCCAGCTTCTTTCTTTTGCATTTGGATATCTATTTATCTAAGCACCATTTGTTGAAAGACATATTCATTGAATTATCCTGGCACCCTTGTCAAAAATCAATTGACTACATTTTCCACTATGCCAGCACCACACTGTCTTGGTTACTGTAGCTTTGTGTAGTTTTGACATCATTGAGTTTGTTCTCTCTATGTTGTTGTTTTTTTCTATAGTATATTTCCATATAAATTTTAAGATTAGCTTGCTAATTTCCTCAAAACAAAACAACCTGGGATCTTGATAAGAGTTTTGTTGATTGTATAGGTCATATTGGGGAATATGGCCATCAACAACATTAAATCTTCCCGTGCAGGAAAATGCCACTTGGGTGATGATGTAGTATCTTTCCATTTATTTAGATCTTTTATTTTAGCATTCTGTTGTTTACAGTGCATAAGTCTTATACTTCTTTTTTTTATTTTTTTTATTTTATGGGTAGTTTTTTTTTTTTTTGGAAGCTATGTGTAATTGGGATTGTTTTCTTGCTAGTGTATAGAAATGCATTTGATTTCTGTCTGTTCTTATTTCTTGTAGTCTTGCTGGCATGACATCTTAATAGTTTTTCAGGAGTCCTTTGAGATTTTTTAATTTATAATATGTCATCTGCAAACAAATATTTCTGTGTCTTTCCCATCTGGGTGCCTTTTATTTCATGTTTAATTGCCATAGAGACTCCTCAGTAGAATATTGAATAGAAGTGGCAAGAGCAGACTCCTTGTCTTGTTCCTGATCATAGGGGAGAAGCATAGTCTTCTATCATGAAGTCTGATGTTGGGGCTTTTGTAGATGTTCCTTATCATGTTGAAGCCCCATCACAATTTAGTTTTTAGGTTATCAGTATATTCTTGTTTGCTCTGTTTGGTGGTTGCGTATTTATATCCAAACTAGATAGTTTTGTTGAATTACTAGAACCACTGGGTCATTGACCTGGGTAAGATGTAATCCTAAGACATTTACAATGATACATGAAACATTTTGGAAAAACCTACTGTGACTACTTAACCTGAGCCACACAAAATAATGTGTTTATTTATTAAAACATTAACAGTGGGGGCGCCTGGGTGGCTCAGTTGGTTAGGCATCTGTCTTCAGCTCAGGTCATGATCTGGTGTCCTGGGATCCAGCCCTGTGTCTGGGCTCCCTGCTCTGTGGGGAGCCTGCTTCTCCCTCTCCCTCTTGTGTATGTGCATTCTCTCTCTGTCAAATAAATAAAATCTTTTTTAAAAATAATATTAAAACTATACATGTTGAGGCTTTTTAACTTCCACTTTTATTAGGATTAATAATCTGATTGACTCTGCCATTTGGCATTTAACTCAATAATTTGGTTCTGTGAAACCATAGAAATGAACTTGAATTTTAACTGTAGATCTAAATTATTTCTTGGCAGTCTTACTCTCTACATAGCCTGAAGGGATAAATGGAAAACTGTGCTTTTAGACATGATAGCTTTTATACTTTCATTTAAATTCTGAAATTAAGTTTGAAGGTTTTTTTGTTGTTTGTTTTTTGTTTTTTAATGGAGAGCAAGCAGGGGGAGGGGGAGCAGGAGAAGCAGACTCCTGCTAAGCAAGGAGCCTGACATGGGACTCAATCTAGGGACCCCAGGATCATGACCTGAGCCAAAGGCAGACACAACCAATGCACCATCTAAGTGGCAAGCTTGAGGGGTTCTTTGATCATTTGAAAAACTGGAGAATATTGTGAATTATTTTAAAGATGATAGCAAGTGTGGAGTTACTATTTGGATACTTGCAGAAAGAAAAGAGATCTTTTGTAGTCATTTTTTGGATATAGGGTTCATCTCCTAAATTCAGGTGAGGAAGTTCTTTTTGCTAGCTTTTGAACAACTCTAGAGTGGTTTTGCTGAACTTTCTGAAGGCTAGGCTGGACCAGGAGTTTTTTTGAAGGGGGAAGATGTAGGGATTGAGGAAGTTAAATTTCAGATGTTGCTATACCAGCTAATAACCTTTCCAAGGATAAGGGTAATTGGAGTAGACATTTCCAATTGGGTAATTGGAGTAGACTTTTTCCAAGGAGACATTGTGAAAGCATGCATAGCAAATGCTATGTAAACCTTAGAAATATCTAGGGATCCCTGGGTGGCGCAGCGGTTTGGCGCCTGCCTTTGGCCCAGGGCGCGATCCTGGAGACCCGGGATCGAATCCCACATCAGGCTCCCGGTGCATGGAGCCTGTTTCTCCCTCTGCCTATGTCTCTGCCTCTCTCTCTCTGTGTGTGACTATCATAAATAAATAAAAATTAAAAAAAAAAACAAAAAACAAAAAACAAAAAACCTTAGAAATATCTAGAATATAGGAGCCAAATAAAATTGCTTTGGCAAGGAAAAGTATGGAGGTATCTACATTTTCGTATTTTGAAGCCACACTACTTTTGTATTATTATCTTAGTGCCAGGAAAATATTTGGGTGGATGGAAACCAAAATTAGTAAAATTGGTTATAATTTTATGAAAAGTGAACATCCATATTTTTAAGCTTTCGGGTTATCTGCTAATCTTATCAAGGTGCCTCAAGCTGTGGTCATCCTAAAAGTCCTCACTTTAGAATTTTAGGGGTTCCAGTGTATGCCTGGGGGGTTATTAACTCTCAAGGCCATTGTTTTTGGGATTGTTTAAAACAGACTTTATGTATGTTGGTAATCTGGAGTTGGTGAGTAGTACAAAGATATAGGTATCCTTAGATGATTTCTGTCCTATAATAAGTATATGTTAGAGCAAATCATATCTTACGATTATGGAAGTGGTAGAAATGACACAGTCTTAACATCAAATAGGATTTCCTTTAGCTTCTCAAGAGATTGATTTTATATCCTAAAATGAAAAGTAAATATTCAGTAAGGCCAGCAATTTTGGGATTTAGTCAATAAAAAAACTAATTCTTAAACTTGGTAACTAAGGGAAGAAAAATTTCACTTTTAGTAGTCATCTTGCAGTAACAGAAATTAGTAACGTGAGCATTGTTTCCAAGCAGTTGAGGGAAGGAAAGACAGAGTGGTGAAATAGAAAGATGACTGATTGGCAGAAGAACCCAGATAATTCTAATTCTGCATGACACTGGATAAATGAACCTCTGCAGAATTGGGTAATTGGAGTAGACTTTTTTAAGGAGCTTTCTGGCTCTAAAAGATGTCTAGTTCTGATAACATGGCCTTATCATTTGCTACTGGGGCCATGAATCCAAGTGTACTCTTTGCTTTTAGGAAGAAAAGGATTGGAGCAGTCTGACCGAAGAGTCAGCAGACACTTTTAGTCCATAACTGCCAAGCTCCCTAATGCCTAACACAATACCCAAGGCATCATCAGTTCGGTGCTATGAACGGGAAAGTTTGTAAACTGTGTGTGTGTGTGTGTGTGTGTGTGTGTGTGTGTGTGTGTGAGAGAGAGAGAGAGAGAGAGAATATATAGAGCCTTTTAGTAAATATTTGGGGTTCTGTAGGCCCCATATAGTCTCCATAGAAAAAAATTTTTTTAATTAAGCCTTTAAAATGTAAAAAACATGCTTGTCTTCTGGGCTCTCTCAAAGATTTTGAGAGAGGGCACACATGTATACCCACTTGAACAGGGGGAGGTGTAGCAGGAGAGGGAGAGAATCTCAAGCAGACTGTAAGCTGAGTGCAGAGCCTAACTTGGGGTTGGATGAAGCTCACAACCCTGAGATCATGACCTGAGCTGAAATCGAGTTGGGCCCTTAAACCAGCTGAGCCACCCAGGTGCCCCATTGAGGGCTTTTTTTAAAAAACAGGCCTGTAGATTTGGCCAGTCGCTTAGAGCAATGTTCTCTAACTTTATGTGCATGTGCATTTTGTCAAAGTGTGGATTTTGATTCTGTAGGTCTGGAATGGAGTCTCATTGTTCAGCATTAGACCAGGCTCCCAGGTGGCTCACACTTGAGAAGAAGAGCTCTAGCACAGTAGTTCTTAATCATTTCTAGATAGCAGTCCTTTTGAGAATTGAATTCTCCCTCCCCAAAGACACATTCAAAATCATGCATGCATTTTCAAGGTAGTTCATTTGTCCTTCTTCCCAGAAATCTACCTCAGGATCTAGCTATTTGGTTTTTAAAAGTACACACTCCATATGATCCAGCAATTCCATTTCTGAGTATATATCTGAAGGAAAGGAAATCACGATCCCAAAGAAATATCTGTACCTACATATTGCTTGTAGCATTGTTTACAATAGGCAATACATGGAAATAACCCAAATATCTGTTGATGGATGATGAATGGATAAAGAAAATGTGTTATATATATGCAGCAGAATATTACCTATAAAAGAGAAGTAAATCATGTCGTTTGCAACAACAAAATTGGCCCTTGAGGATGTTAGGCTAAGTAAGTCAGAGAAAGGCACATGTGTGATCTCACTTACATGTAGAATCAAAAGAAAACCCCAAAACTCCTAGAAACAGATCAGACTGGTGTTTGCCAGGGACATCCAGGTGAAAGAATTAGGTGAAGGTGGCCAGAAGGTACAACATTCCAGTTATCAGACCAGTGTTCAAAGGATATAATGTCAAGCATGGTGACTCTAGCTAACAATACTATTTTGTATATTTGAAAGTTGCTAAAAGTAGCTCCTGTCACAAGGAGAAATATTTTTAACTGTGAGCTGATGAATGTTAAGTAATTGTAATCACTTTGCAATTTATGAAGTCATTACGTTGTATACCTTTAGCTTATACAGTGTTCTGTGCTGATCTTAACAAAACCGGGGGAGGGGGAGAAGCACTTAAATGATGTAATTAAGTAAAATATTATTTTATTGCCAATTTACATAGTATTGCTGGAATATTGTTAGTTTTCACCTGTTTCTAAAATGATAAAAATGGGGCGCCTGACTGAGTAGATAAAGCATGAGATTCTTGATCTCAAGGTCATGAGTTTAAGCCCCAAGTTGGGAGTAGAGATTACTTTAAAAAAAAATGCTCTAAAATGATTAACATGGATCAGAGAAGTAGAAGCAAAAATGTATGACCAAATAAGGTGGGAACAGGTTTGCTCTCTTGCCTTTTCCCCCATATGGAGTTGTTTTTGCAGTGAGAAGGATAGGAGAATGGGGCTAGCTAGAGGTGTAGATCTGAGCCTCTTCATCCAGATAGTGTAGAAATCATTATCTTAGTTGTTCTGTAAGTCATAGTTCTGTTTCACAGTCAGAGATGTTAAGTTCTTAAGAATTTTTACATAAGCAGGAGAGCAAATAGTCTAACAGAAATTGGTCCAGATGTATTAGAAGTAGAGTTTTGAGACCTAGGGCCATTCATTCATCAATCAGGGCAGCTGAGACTTGAAGCACCTGAGAAACAAGGAACTCAGGAAGGTCTCCCCTGACCATCAGATCACTATGGACTGGTTGATCTTGAAGCCTCATCTGAATCTCCGGGGCTGGCATTTCCTGATTTCCTGTAATTACCTCCTCCCTGTTCCCCCATGACTCAGTGGTAGTCATAGTACCAGTAAGTACCAACTCCATTCATGTCACTGTGATTAAGATTTTGGAAAAATTAGAAGAAACCACCTGGTTTAGGGAACACATTTCCTAAGTGATACAGAGCTTCCAAGATCACCAGATTTGACTATGTAAAAATATAAAACAACTTTGATCTTGAAGATAAAAGAATTTTGAAAAATAAAGCACTGGGTATTACCAATGGTCATAAAAATAAAAGATTGTGAAATGAAGAAATTCCAAGAATTGAATTTAGTGGGATTATATGTTTGTGAGAAAATTCTGCTTCTATGAATCTATCCTCCAGAAGTAATCTCAGTGCACAAAGATGTTCAGCATATAACAGTATAATAGGAAAAATAAAAAATGCCTAGATGGCCATGGAAATGGTGACTGATTTAGTATGTAGTGCAGATGCAAACCCTGTGACCTTGAGCAAGTTCGCTTGTGCCTCATCTCTAAACTGGGAATGAAGATAATCACGTGAAGGTTGTCAGTAAACCATAAAGACCAAACCATAAAGATTGGTATAGAGTAAATAAGCATTCCCCACATTTTAGTGGGTGTTATCACTATGCAGATATTAAAAAAGCATGAGAGAGATATGTACGTATTAATGTAAAAGTTTGTGATTTCTCTTTTAATAAAGTTTTAGTAAGTGTTACAAGTAGAGAAATGTATAGGAGAGAAAGATGTTATTTGGATGATGATGTCTATTTGGATAAGGAGACTGAGGAACGGGTTTTCACCTCTTAAAAATAGTCTTTACTTTTGTAATAATGAGAAAACTGTTGGTGGGTATGCCGGATCTGTGTGCTGTAAGCTTGCTTAGTGATGGGCTTCCTCTGTAGCATCTCATGAGCCCTTAGCTTAAACGTCCAAAAACTGGAACCTTGGCTCTTTAGGACCAGCTGTGCCATTTTTTAATCCATTTTATTAAAAAATATTCCTTATTACAAGCTAAAATATACTAGTCTATTCTGTACATTAGTTTTTCACTTTGTAGTCACACAAAAGTTTTATTCCTCCTCCCGTGATACTGTTAGGGAGGTGAGGGTAAATTCATGGCCCTTTTGGAAGTGGAAAGAAACTTAAACGACTTGAACTTGGAGCTGGTGAGCTTGTCCAGTCACACATGGCAGTTGTTTATGGTGGAAGGGGGAGTCTCGAGTGCTCACAGTGTGGTGTGTGCTAAAGTTTTTATTTCCAAGTTAGTTTTAGCTCTTTCAGCTGTTCATGTAATTATTTTCAAACCCTTTGCCATCTTGATGATTTTCTTTGGTGCTCAGACTTAAATGCCATTATGTAAATGGAGTCTGGTTGATATTCTAGACACTTCTTGCTTTTACCATCTAAGGACAATTCTTTGGCAGCCTTCATTGCCTTACCAGCTAAAGCCCTGGTCTCACATGTGCTCTTTCGACTTCACCTCTAATCTCTGCTAGCATATATGGGTTTGAGCCAGGGTGGAGGGGTGGGTTTATAGTCTAAATGTAGAATTTAAGTAACAATGCTGTTGCCTCATTCAGCTCAGCCAAGTCTGAGATCTCTTTGGTCCTGACTCTTTATTGTTCTTTGCTTTGTGACATTTTTCAACTTGACAATCATCCTAAGTCTATGATGCTTGTTTATTAAAGCAAGTAATGGTGCAAGTACTTCATTCATTGACAGATATTTCTCTGGTGTCCACCGTGCACTAGCACAGGGCTAAGGGAATGGTGACTGAGTGTGTGCCTTTTTTTTTTCTTAATTTTTTTTAAACTTTAAAAAATTTTTTTAAATTAAAAAAATTTTTAAATTTATTTATTTTTATTTTTTATTTTTTTGAGTGTGTGTTTCATGGAGCTTTTGGTGTAGTAGGAAGACTTTGCGAGCATGACTACTGAGCATGTGGTGTAAGCGTCTTGGGAAAGGAAGGGACGTGCTATCTGGGCACATGGAATGGGGATGGCAGCCTACAGTGAGAGTTTGCAGAAAGCCTTGTGGGTGGGGTGGAATGGGGTGGAGGGAAGAGCGTGTGTGAAGACTCAGAAGGAACTTTGAAGAATTGGAAACCATTGTGTTGGAAGTTAGAGGAAGAGGGGGGGATAGTGGTAAGAGGCAAGCAACAGCCAGGTCCTGGGAGGTGCTATTAACCATGGTTAAATTTGATCTCAATCCTGGGAGGAAGAAGCTATTGAAACATTTTATTTAAGAGTGTTAGATTTTGTCTTTTTTTTTTTTTTTTTTTTTTGTCCATTTGCATTTTTGAAAGATGAGTCTTCTCATGGGTAATACTCCCAGAAAAATGGACAGGGAGCAAACTTGGTGTACTATGGCGACTTGTGTGATGTTCCTTCCCTGCTCACTCTGAGTCCTGGAGAAAGCAGGCAAGTGGGCTTCACAAGTGAGGAATTTCCTTCACTCTGCCTGACTATAAAATCTATGACTCCATTCAGAAGCATAATAAAAATGTTTGAGTCATAGTGAAATGTTTAAGTAATTTAGATTAATTCTATTATAGCTTGCTTTTCCTAGGAGCCAGTTAAACTCAAAAATAATAGTGATACTTAGGAGATAATTTCTGATCTTATTTACAGTTTTTCCTTAGAAAAAATTTGAAGAGCTGGTAGAAATTATTACAATAAGTTAAGAATTTTCCCCCCCTACATATAACCAATTCATAAAAAGGCCTTTTCTGAGGGGCACTTTGGGGTAGCATAGTTGGTTAAGCATCTGACTCTTGGTTTTGGCTCAGGTCTTGATCTCTGGGTTGTGAGATGGAGCCCCAGGTCAGGTTCTGTGCTTAATGTGGAGTCCCCTTAAGATCCTCTCTTCCTCTGCCCCTTCTTCCCCTACCACTCCCCTACACTCTATTTTATAGAACTCCCTATAAAATAAATAAATCTTTTTTTTAAAGGCCTTTTCTGAGTAATGCTGATTTTAGTAATCTCTATACCCAGCAGGGGCATCACAGCCCAGAGATCAAGAACCACACATTCTACTGACTGAGCCATCCAGACACCCCCATCAGTATTCATTTTTGATAAAATATGTAACATCATTTAAGTACAACAGCTTACAAACATTCTTTCCTAGATTTTAAGATAAGGCTTTCTCTAAAATAAAGATTTCTGAGATGTAGCAGAGTAATTTCTTTGACTTGTATTCTTGGTGATCTAGCACAAAGTATACATTGAGGATTTTGTTCAGAGTGGAAATCCCTATCGTGGTAGCAGATTAAAGAGCTATGGACTTATGAAGCCAAGAGCTAAATTTGAAAAGTGTCAGATGTTAAACAAATGGGAGGTATTTATAATAGAGTTTATTCTCTTATTACACCACCAGAACCCACGAGACAGGGAAAAAATTTCAGAGGAAAAAATTGCAGAGCATCCCCTTGGCAAGAGTAAGAATTTTCCACTACCACTTGCCCTAAGGGCATTGACATGCCGCATTGGGGAAATATTACTGGGTGCAGTCATCAGGAACCGCACTGCTGCTCCTCACTCACAAAACCCTCTGTCTGAAATGTGCAGAAGCCTGAAGACAAAGGAAGATTATGCCTTAGTTTGAAAAGTACCTATTGATTTGCTTCCTTAGCGTGTGCTTCCTAATAGATTCAATCCTAAATTGACTCTTATAAGCAAAAAGCACAGAGTCACACAGCAGGTTAAAAGAAGTCTTTCATTAATTGAAGTTCCTTAGGCAAGACCTCTTTTACTTTGAGCTTCAGTTTCCTATAACTAAAATGAGGACATGGGTTGAATAGGATGATGTGAGGGTTTTTCTAGCTAAGAGAATACTAGAACATAGCAGGTTTTTAGGACCAGTTTGGATTGATGCTGCTTTATGGATTTATACTACCTTTCCACAGGGATCAGGGTTTTGTTTTGTTTTCTTTTTTAAATATTTTATTTATTTAAGAGATAGTACAAGCAGAGGAAGGGACAGAGGGAGAGGGAGAAGCAGACTCCCTGCTGAGCAGGGAACCTGATGTGGGGCTGGATCCCAGGACCTTGGGATCATGACTTGAGCTGAAGGCAGATGCTTAATAGACTGAACCATCCAGGTGCCCCAGAGATCAGTTTCAAATGGAAACAAATTAAGTTTGAAACTTTGAGAGAGGGACGCCTGGGTGGCACAGGGGTTGATCCCGGAGTTCCAGGATCGAGTCCCGCATTGGGTTTCCTGTGAGAAACCTGCTTCTCCCTCTGCCTGTATCTCTGCCTATCTCTTTCTCTCATGAATAAATAAATAAAATCTTTAAAAAAAAAAAAAGTTTGAGAGAGAGCGAGGGCTCTTGTGAGTGAGCAGGGGATAGGACAGAGGGAGAGACTCTCAAGCCAACTCCATGCTTAGTGTAGAGCCTGTTGTGGGGCTCAGTCTGACAACCTTGAGATCATGACCTGAGCCAAAATCAGGAGTCAAGATGCTTAACTGAGCCACCCCGGTGCTCCCAATGTAAAAATTTAAGGTAATAAATTTCTCAGGTGTTGGGGGACTTAAGGTCTTCTAGGTCTAAAACTGGCATATTTGGCACATGAGAAATAGTACAAAACAAACAAGCTGTTCTGAATAAGCCCTTCATGGGATCTGTAACCTAGTTATGCTTGGTAGTGGTGGTTGTTTTTTATTTTTTTAGTGTTCAGAGAACTTTTTAAAAGGTGGATTCGTTGACCCCACCCCAAATATATTGAACTGGATTCTTGAAGAGCAGGTCCTGAGATTGTATAGTTTGTAAATGGCTCCCAGATGATTTTTTTTTTAATTCCTAAATATTTCATTGCCTCCCAGTAGAATGGCTGTTGTCAGTTGGAAGAAATGTTGAGAAAAGCTTGAGGTCAATTTTTTTTTCTTTTTTAATTTTTATTTATTTATGATAGTCACACAGAGAGAGAGAGAGAGAGAGAGAGAGAGAGGCAGAGACACAGGCAGAGGGAGAAGCAGGCTCCATGCACCGGGAGCCCGACGTGGGATTCGATCCTGGGTCTCCAGGATTGCACCCTGGGCCAAAGGCAGGCGCTAAACCGCTGCGCCACCCAGGGTTCCCTTGAGGTCAATTTTTAAGGGCTTCCCAGGTCATTTGTTCTACTAGCATTTGATATCTGAGTCATTCCTAAATATTTGGCCAGCAATTAAATGTGTATCCGTACAATTTCTATACAGCAAGAACATGACTTTCATATATTTAAAATAGACCTTTGGGACAGGGGCGCCTGGCTGGTTCAGTCAGTAGAGCATGCAACTCTTGATGTCAGAGTTGTGAGTTTGAGCCTCATGTTGGTTATAGGGTTTGCTTAAAAGTAGTCTTTAAAAAAAAAAACCTTTAGGGGGCTGCCCAGGTGGCTCAGCAGTTTAGTACCGCCTTCTTCCCTGGGCGGGATCCTGGAGATTCGTGGCAGGCTCCCAGCAGGGAGCCTCTGCCTGTGTCTGTCTGTCTCTCTCTCTCTCTCTGTCTCATAAATAAATAAAATCTTAAAAAAAAAAAAAAAAAAAAAAAAAAACGGGCTGCCCAGGTGGCTCAGTGGTTTAGCGCCGCCTTCAGCCCAGGGTGTGATCCTGGAGACCCGGGATCGAGGTTTGCGTCAGGCTCCCTGCATGGAGCCTGCTTCTCCCTCTGCCTGTGTCTGTGCCCCTCTCTCTGTGTCTCTCATGAATAAATAAAATCTTTAGGAAAAAATAAATAAATAAATTAATTAATTAAATAAAATAAACCTTTAGGGGGAAAATAGCTGGTTTTATTAAATAATGCCAGTAT
This sequence comes from Canis lupus dingo, assembly GCF_003254725.2. Taxonomy (NCBI): domain Eukaryota; kingdom Metazoa; phylum Chordata; class Mammalia; order Carnivora; family Canidae; genus Canis; species Canis lupus. The sequence goes on from NC_064268.1 coordinate 8,512,742, forward strand.
AATTTTTAATGCATATATGTGGTTATTGATACTGCCGTAAACTAATAGCTAGTATGTTGACCATGTTACCCAGGAAAGAAATTTAACCTTGGTATTTATTGCCTCAAAGATATGTTCCACCCATTTTAAATCCAAATCCTCTGAGCTTGCAGTGAAACACAGAAAAATAAATGCCAAGGTACTTCTTTTGAGTCCTCTTATAGTTTATCCTCAGTTTGAATATTAGATTGACTGGCTTTAAATGTGGTAGGTATATAAGACTACAAGCCCACACTGAGCTCCCTGCTCAGATGGGAGTCTGCTACTCCGTCTGCCTCTCCACTCTCTTCATGTTCTCCCTTTAAAATAAGTGAATTTTTTTAAAATGTTGGGGCTCTTGGGTGGCTTGGTCAGTTGAGCACCTGCCTTCCGCTTGGGTCATGATCCCGGGATCCTGGGATCAAGCCCTGCTCAGCAGGGAGTCTGCTACTTTACCACCACCACCCCACCTGGACTCTTGAGCTCTTTGCTTTCTCTCTCTCTCTATTCTTCTCAAATAGATAAAATCTTTTTTTTTTTTTTAAGAAATATTCTGCTTTTAAATTGTTGATATGATCAGCTGTTGGAGGGCATGTGTCATAGTACTTAACAGATTGTGGAGACCTCTGTGCTGCTGTAGATCTGTGACATAAACTGCCTCTGACAGCAAGAAACATTTTCAAGTAATATTTACATTTAGGGTCATATGTTTGTTATTGAACCTTATATTTTCATGTTCAAGATCATGATCAAATTAATTATGACATCCAGAAATAAAATATAGTAAAAAAATTTTAATGATTTCAATTTTTCATTTTGATGGGGCATTTTAGCGGTTGTAGGTCACTTAAGTCTCATATATGGTTTATTGTAGTAGGAGCAGAATTAAGTGAAAAATACACGTTTATTCATTCAGGGTGTATTGCAGTTTGTTGCATAAGCATTTCCAGCAGGAATTTCACCTTAACTTAATGTGTCCCTGCAGTCAAATGCAAGGATGATCTTTGCCTCTTGAGATTATATACTGACAGTCTGTTTCTGGGCCGCTTTGTGAGCACATATCCTAGTTAGGCTACAGGGTTGTTTAATGAACTGGAGCTCAATAAGCAATCATACTCTTTCTAAACTTCAGAGCTCTGAAATGCAGGAAAATTAAAGCTAAATTGAAGGTATAACAAATGAAATAAATCTACTTGGACAGAATGGCTATTATGCCAGTTTATATATAACCAGTGAGAATTAAAATTAAGTATGTAGAGTAAGCATAGAAAGTGAACATTTGATTTAAGAGTATGATGTGCAGGAGCACCTGGGTGGCTCAGTTGTCTAAGCATCTAACTTTTTTTTTTTAATTTTTTAATTTTTAAAAAAAGATTTTATTTATTCATGAGACACACACAGAGAGGCAGAGACACAGGCAGGGGGAGAAGCAGGCTTCATGCGGGGAGCCTGATGTGGGATTCAATCTCAGAACTCTAGGATCATGCCCTGAGCTGAAGGCAGACACTTAACCACTGAGCCACCAGGCGTCCCCCAACTTTAATTTCTGTTCAGGTCCTGATCTCAGGGTTGTAAGATCGAGCTCCACATCAGGCTCCACGATTTTTTCTCTGCCCCCCACCCCCTCCACACACACACCTATACACCCTCTTTAAATAACAAAACAAGGGGATCCCTGGGTGGCTCAGTGGTTTAGCACCGCCTTCAGCCCAGGGCATGATCCTGAAGTTCCAGGATCGAGTCCTGCGTCGGGCTCCCTGCGTCGGGCTCCCTGCGTCGGGCTCCCTGCATCGGGCTCCCTGCATCGGGCTCCCTGCATGGAGCCTGCTTCTCCCTCCGCCTGTGTCTCTGCCTCTCTCTCTTTTTAGCTGTGTCTCTAGATAAATGAATAAATCTCTTATTCAGATTTATTCATTTATCTCTCTCTTTCTCTTTGTCTCTCTCTCTCTCTCTCTCTGGGTCTCTCATGAATGAATAAATAAAATCTTAAAAGGGGGGACGGAGAATCCCTGGGTGACTCAACGGTTTGGTGCCTGCCTTCGGCCCAGGGCCTGATTCTGGAGTCCCAGGATCGAGTCCCATGTCAGGCTCCTTGCATAGGGCCTGCCTTCTGCCTGTGACTCTGCCTCTCTCTCTGTCTCTCTCTGTCTCTCTGTCTCTCATGAATAAATGAATAAAATCTTTATAAATAAATAAATAACAAAAAGCTATGTGCAATTCTAGGGGAGACTGTACTTGTTCTAATTTTTAACTCTCCCATGTATCAGACTTCCTGTTACCTTAGTTACCTTTCAGAAAATCAGGGAAAGCTATTGTACATTTATTTTAACTTCCAGTTGTTTTGATACTGATATGTATGTATTCAGCAATATTTGAAAGCCTACAGAGTGCTAGATGCTGTTCTCAAGACCCATGTAAAACACTGGCTTAATCTGTTCCTTCATCTGCACTGTTTACTCTATACAAATTAGAGATGTGGGCCCTTTAAGAGCTGCTGTTAAAGGAGCTCTTTGGCCCAGGGAAGAAGACTCCATTGATTTACAGTTGCTCTTGAAATTGCAAGAGATTTATTCATTTATTTGATAAATTTCAAAAGGTACTGAAGGGTACAAAGTGAAAAGTCTCCCTCCATTCCATACCCAGTTACTCAGCATTAAGATATTTGTAACACCTTCTCAGAGGTATTTCCTTATATGAATGATAGCTCCATTATAGGTGATTCTTCACATTTATGTTTTTCCCCTTAATATACAGTATATATTTTATTTTATTCTGTTTTCTTTTGTTTTATTTTGCTTATTAGAGAAAGACAAGAAAGCACAAGCAAGGAGAGGGAGAATTAGATTCTGCTGAGCAGGGAGCCGAGTGCGCAGGGTTCAGTCCCAGGGCCCTGGGATCATGACCTGAGCCCAAGGCAGATGCTTAACCAACTGAGCCACCCAGGCTCCCCCAATATACAGTATATCTTAGAGGAAATTTTCACTTTAATATAAATGGAATTGTTTCACCTTTCTACTGTTAGTAAAAGACTATGCTGTGACTAAACCTTTTCTGCGGAGCCTATCTAAAGAGTATATTTCTTGTAGTGGATTATGTGGGGTAAAAAGATTATGCTTTGTAGTTTTGATATATATTGCCAAATTGCTTTCCAGAGATTTTGTAAGTTTTTTCTTCATACTCAACAGCAAATAAGGGTGGTCACAAAGTCTGTAAGCAGAGTTGAATTATAAACACTGAATGGACTATTTCTTTTACACAGAATATTTAGTGATGTTACATGTATTTAATTTGTCCTTGTTAACAGTGCACTAACACTATACATCCTTGCAGACTTGGTGCATTTTCTCAACTCTTGTTGATTGTCAATTTGTTAGTTTAAAAGTGATGTCTGTAGTTTTCTCATTCCTCTTATGAGTGAGATTTATTTAGTATCTTTTTAGCCATTTGTATCTACTCATGATATTTTAGCTCTTCTGATGATAAACCATGGCATAGACAATTGGTGCTCCTCACCATGCTGTGTGTGTGTGTGTGTGTAAATGTGTAAAGGATGTGTCCCTGGAGGTTTTCCCAAGCATTATTGTCTTCCTTCCTGTGTAATTCATGTCTGGTATCCATATAGCAAAGGTGTTTATGACCTTAGAGAGAAGTTGATTATCTTGCTTAATTTAACAGATTTTTATGTATTTGTGCTGTATATAAGCTATGTATTTTCTTTAAAATTGTTTTATTTGGAGACAGATTCATTTCTATGAAACATGAATTGAAAAAGTTGCTTATTTTAGTTACCTTTTTTCTCCCCAATTAGTTGGTGACAAAGTTCCTGCTGATATAAGATTAACATCCATCAAATCTACGACTCTAAGAGTTGACCAGTCCATTCTCACAGGTAAGTACTATTTGTTGGAAAGTCCCTAAATGTTGAAGTCCCTGTTCAGACCCCTTGCTGAGTCAGTCAGCTCCTGCCCCCACTGTCCCTTTATGGGGTTTCATCTTAATCTTCTCCAAGATATTTATTTCTTAATGCTATAGAAATCAGGCTTTTTTTTTTTTTTCTTTCCTCAGTGTATCAGATTTAAAGGTATTTTAAAAACAAACTTGGCTTTCATCCCATAAAACCTCTCTCTACTTTTAATTTTATAAAAAATTATCTTTCACCAAAAATCTATTGTGTTTACTTTCTTAAAAAAAAAAAGTTACAAATTCCTATATTAGTAGAGGTAATAATATTAAGGTTGTTGCCTGTTCTGTGGAAAACGAATTAATTATTTAGTTCCATCCCCGGGCAGGAGAAAGTTTCCAGAGCTGTAATTTTTTTCATTGGAGGGATGCTAATCTTGCATCTAACATATTTTGCAATGATCAAATGTACAATTAACAAAAGTTAGCACCCCCCAAAATGGTGACTGTTTTACTGCCCAAAGTTTGCACACTTAGATTTGAGATTGGAAGATTTTTCCAGTTTTGTTTGATAAAGGCAGTGTTAGGGTGGAGGGTTCTTAGTCACTGGAAGTAAGGTGGTCAGAAGATTAACTTAAACACAATACTAACCTGAACTAAATAGAGTAAATAGAAAATCCAAAGGTAATCAAGATTTATCTGATTTTCAGTTTTGAAAAGCAGCTGAAGTCCTAGGAGGTAGTGCTCTGAGTAAACTGGGCTCTTTTATTGTTTCCTCTATGAATAGCTTAGTTACTGAAACTCCCTAGCAGCAACAAGCTAAAAGCTGATTGAGCCATAAAATGTTGGGAAACAGATTAGGTGTGGTGCATATAAGATTTTCATAGTGTGCCTACAGAAATAACTAGCTTTTAGACTTTTCATGAAATTTCTACAGTGGTTTATGTTAAACATATCGTAGTTTCAGGCTAGATTGAGGAACCAGGTTTGTTTCAGATATGGAGAGTGGAGTTGGCTACCTAAAATTTAAATGAACAGGGATCCCTGGGTGGCGCAGCGGTTTGGCGCCTGCCTTTGGCCCAGGGCGCGATCCTGGAGATCCGGGATCGAGTCCCACATCGGGCTCCCGGTGCATGGAGCCTGCTTCTCCCTCTGCCTGTGTCTCTGCCTCTCTCTCTCTCTCTCTCTGTGTGTGTGACTATCATAAATAAATAAAAATTAAAAAAAATAATAATAAAATAAAATAAAATTTAAATGAACAGCTGGAGCCATATTTCACATCACTCAGACCAACCCCAATTATATATTTCATAAGTGATGTTAAGTAAAGTTGAAACCAAGCTCAACAGGACATTCTAAAAGTTCTAAGAGAAGTAGTCCTTAATATTCCATGTGGTGTTTTTAGTACAACTGCTGGTTTCTCAGTTTTGTTTTCCTGAAACAATGTCTGATCACTCATCACCAATACAGGTATTTCTTTTGTTTTTTTTTAAAGATTTTATTTATTCATGAGAGAGAGAGGCAGAGACATAGGCAAAGAGAGAAGCAGTCCATGTAGGGAGCCCAGCGTGGGACTCGATCCCGGGATTCCAGGATCATGCCCTGGGCTGAAGGCAGGCGCTCAACCACTGAGCCACCCATGTGTCCCTCAAGTATATTTATTCTTAACACAATGAACGTACTAGATACATTATACATATAATGAGGAGCATCTATTGGGAAGCCTGTTTTTGTTCATTAATGCCAGACATGAGAAATGAAAATACTGCTTTAGAAATATCTGCACCGGGACACCTGGGTGGCTCAGCGGTTGAGCGCCTGCCTTTGGCTCAGGGCGTGATCCTTGAGTCCCACATGGGGCTCCCTGCGTGGAGCCTGCTTCTCCCTCTGCCTGTGTCTCTGCCTCTCTCTCTCTCTTTCTCATGAATAAATAAATAAATAAAACCTTAAAAAATAAAGGAATAAATATACTTGGACTTTTTTTTGAAGTGTTAGTGTGTATATGTAAGTTTACAACAAGTAAGCATAAATGTATATTCACAGTATTAGAGTATAAAGTTGATACCTGAAAATAAACCAGATTTGAATAGTTATTCTGGGAAATAAAGGCAGTTGACTGGAATTTTATTTCAAAATTAAGTTTTAAAAAAATTAAGTTTATTTTGAAATTGTATTGATTTTAATCCTGACCTTCTTTGCTCTGAAATTAGTTTCTATTTCTAAATTTTACTAGTTTTCTCCTTTGAGCTAATTGGATCTTTTATCTCATTTCCTGAGAGTGGTAGTAGCATGAGTTGGATGAAGGCCCAGGCTCTAGGTGTGAATTGCAGAGACCTAACCATCCCTTCTTACAACCTGCTTAGGTGAGTCTGTGTCTGTCATCAAGCACACTGACCCGGTCCCAGACCCACGGGCTGTCAATCAAGATAAAAAGAATATGCTCTTTTCTGTAAGTACTTACATCAAATGCATTTTTATTGGGAGACATTCTCAGAGTTTAAAATCTGCAGGGTTTTAAGTTTGTTTATTTTTAGGTAATCTCTACACTCAGTGTGGGGCTTGAACTCTACAACCCCAACCTTTGAATCAAGTGCCCCGATGTCAGTTGTTTTAATTAGCAGGTTTTTGAGGAGGAATAAAAGATTAGGTCAAAAAAAAGATTAGGTCAAACATCTTTAAATTTTTTACCTATAAACCTAGAAAAGTAGATTTGTGTGGGAAAGGCTTATTAGCCTATAAAAGATGTCTAAATGATGTGGATGATACCTGTATGTAGTTCATAATAAAAAGGTGTGTGTTTAGAGAGAGACCAAATGTGGTATACCATTAATAATCGGTGAGGATGAAAAGTAAAATGGATGTTCATTGTACTACTTCAGTTTCTCTCTTAAAACTTTTTGAAATAAAAAAGTTGAGAAATTTATAGATTTTGCTTGTTTGGTTCTTGTTTTTTAAGATTTTATTTATTTGAGAGAGCACAGGAGCAAGGGGGGAGGGCCAGAGAGAGAGGGAGAAGCAGGCTCTTGACAGGATGGGCTCAATACCAGGATCCCGGGATCACATCCAAGGCCGAAGGCAAACGCTTAACCATCTGAACCACTCAGGCACCCTGCTTGTTTGGTATTTAAAATGATATTTCAAGTGGTAGGTTTTTGTGGGTTAGTGTGGGAGCCTAACCTCTCATAGTAATAAGCAAAGTGCTATAGAATTACTTTGGAAATAATGAAATTATATCATGCCAACACTAGGAATTAAAGTGGGATGGAAAGAGTAGTGCATTTACTTGATTTCCTTGATTTTTTTTTTCTTTGAATACTGATGCTTGAGTTAAGATCCTCAAGGTAGCTCATGGTACTGGTTCCCCTGCTTATTGTGGGTGATCACAGTAGACGGGTTGAACTGTTGGAGCCAGCAGTAGAGAATGCTTAGGGTTGAGGGTCTGTATGGAGTTCAAAAAATCAGGAACACACAAGGGTTAGAGCACTGTTCAAGCCCAAAGTTAGTCTGCAAGCCACTTTCAGAATTGTGAATAGAGATTCCAGGGGGATCAGGGTAGAGCTGCTCTGGGTGAGTGGGGACCACATGAAATGAGAGTCAAAGAGAACTAAACCATGCCACCTGCTTTATCAAAGTCGGATGGCTGATTCTCTGAATAGCAGCCTGTAGGAAGCCCAATAGAATACAAAAGAGTTTGGGTGCTCTGGTCAAAACCCACACGAATCTGAGTTTGCTAGTCAGTGTTTATTTAAGTTGGGTGTGGTGTTAATCATATAACCAGTTTTCTCTACTTCTGTCATAGGGTACAAACATTGCTGCTGGCAAAGCCATGGGAGTGGTAGTGGCAACTGGAGTGAACACAGAAATTGGCAAGATCCGGGATGAAATGGTAGCAACAGAGCAGGAGAGAACCCCACTCCAGCAGAAACTAGATGAGTTTGGGGAACAGCTTTCCAAAGTCATCTCCCTGATTTGCATCGCAGTCTGGATCATAAACATTGGGCACTTCAATGACCCAGTTCATGGAGGCTCCTGGATCAGAGGTGCTATTTACTACTTCAAAATTGCAGTGGCCCTGGCTGTGGCAGCCATTCCTGAAGGTCTGCCTGCTGTCATCACCACCTGCCTGGCTCTTGGAACTCGCAGAATGGCTAAGAAAAATGCCATTGTTCGAAGCCTCCCTTCTGTGGAAACCCTAGGTTGTACTTCTGTTATCTGCTCAGACAAGACTGGTACACTGACAACGAACCAGATGTCTGTGTGCAGGGTAAGTGCGAATGACTTAAGACTTTGCTGGTGATGGTTATTGGTTCATCCTAAGAATATGCCCTTATGCCATCAAAATCTTAGATTTGTAATTTGATACCTTTTTAAGTGCTTTTAAAAAATAGGTTGTGTGTCTAGCCTGAGCCCAAGGTAATCTAGTGCCCCAGAGGAATTAACTAATTTCTAAAGTTAATTTGTGAAATAAGGGGTATCTGCGTGGTTGTTATGCTTATATTGGGGAAGGTGACTAGGCAGTCTGCAAATGTGTTAGGTGACTATGCTCCTTTTGTATTCCTGCTCCTCTGTCCCTGAGTGCATGTATGTTACTGGATCAGCCTTAAAGGAAGAGAATTCTATAGAACAGCTAGTTCTCTACCTACCTGCCTAGCTAAACTTGTAACTGGTATTTCCATAACACATTGAATGAGACATGCTTTCTTGAAAGGTAAATAATTGTCTTTAACTTGCCTTGTGGTGGGGGTCCCTGGGTGGCTCAGAGGTTTGGCACCTGCCTTCGGCCCAGGTTGTGATCCTGGAGTCCTGGGATTGAGTCCCACGTCGGGCTCCTTGCTTGGAGCCTGCTTCTCCTTCTGCCTGTGTCTCTGCCTCCCTCTCTCTCTCTCTCTCTCATGAATAAATGAATAAAATTTTTTTCACTTATGTTTTTTAATCTTTAAAAAATAATAATAATAATAACAACTTGCCTTGTGGTTCATCCTTCCTTCCTTAGGTTGTTTTGACCATCATTTGGGGGATAAAATAAGAAACTATTTAAACTTTCCCTTAGTACTGGGTGTTATTCTATATGTTGGCAAATTGAACACCAATAAAAATAAATTTATAAAAAAATAAACTTGCCCGTAGAAAAGTAGTAACTACAGAAACACTAATATGTCTGGATTATGGTCTTTTCAACCACTTTGTACAAGTCAAAGTATAATTTTCCAGAAGGTGTACAACTCATAAAATATTGAGTGAACATTGATCAAAGATTCTGTTTGGATTGTCAAATAATGAGGGAATCAGTAAAACTGGTTATAAGAGCAGTTGAGGGAAGTATTCAACATCAGTGTAGAATTGCTATATATATATATATTTTTTATTTTATTTTAGATTTTATTTATTTATTCATGATAGTCACACACAGAGAGAGAGAGAGGCAGAGACATAGGCAGAGGGAGAAGCAGGCTCCACGCAGGGAGCCCGATGTGAGATTCAATCCCGGGTCTTAGGATCGCGCCCTGGGCCAAAGGCAGACGCCAAACCGCTGCGCCACCCAGGGATCCCAGAATTGCTATATATTAGATTGCAAAGAGGTTAATATCCAATAAGGCAGTAAAACTCAGGTTATCTTTCCTACAGGACACATCCACAACTTCATGTAACATGAGCATTTAATAGTAAATAGCACAGTGGGGGATACCTGGGTGGCTCAGTGGTTGAGTGTCTGCCATTGGCTCAGGGTGTGATCCAGGGTTCTGGGGTCAAGTCCTGCATTGAGCTCCCCGCAGATAGCCTGCTTCCCCTTCCCCTATGTCTCTGTTCTGTGGGTCTCTCATGAATAAATTAATTAAATCTTGAGGATCCCTGGGTGGTTCAGCAGTTTGGCGCCTGCCTTCAGCCCAGGGTGTGATCCTGGGGTCCTGGGATCAAGTCCCACATCGGGCTTCCTGCATGGAGCCTGGTTCTCCCTCTGCCTGTGTGTCTGCCTCTCTCTCTCTCCTCTCTGTGTATTCTCATGAATGAATAAATAAAATCTTTAATAAAATAAAATAAATATAAATATAAATAAAATAAAATCTTTAACACAGTGGAACGGGCTATATTTTTCTAGAATGCTACATCTTTGAATGAGCCTGTTAAAGGAATGCTTCTGAATGACATTGAAGGGACAGGTGGACATCCTCTTAGCCTTAGCTCTAGGTTTCGAATATTTTTTCACATTAGAATTTGATTTTCTCTTAATAGTTAAACCCTCTGAATCTTTATCTTGCTAAATTGAAACTCACGATGATTTTTAGATACATAATCCCCAGTCCCTACCCCACCCCCAAAAAAACACTGTAGTAGTCCAGCTCCCGACCTAGAATGAACGGACAGGTGTTTTGTCTCTTAAGTGGTAAGCTGCTAGTCTGTACTGGGTGTCACCAGAAGTGTAGGGTTTGACTTGGCTACCTAAGTTTTCATTCCTTGGAACCAAAAAAGGTTGCATAAATTTGGCTAATAGGTAGTTGGCAACTAATTTCGAACTGTGGTAGCAAATCAGATTTCAAACTAAGAATAAAACAGAGTCCGCAGTAAAAAATTTTTGTTTTTATATTTTTCCTTAACTGGTTTGATTTAAGATGTTTTCTTCTATGAAACCGCCTAGCCTGCCTCTTTGTTCTGTTCTCCCTCTGACAGAAAGCTGATGCTAATCAGTATTCTCCAGGAGGTTTCTTGCAGTGGGTTGCATAACTGCCCTTGACCTAGGAATACTTTCATCATGCAGTTCCTAAATGGTTTACTTGCTCACAATCTAAAATGCCTATGTGCATTCAGATTTACTTAATGTGGATTAGAATTCTGAATGTCTTAGAATATGTTGGACTTTGGGGATCCCTGGGTGGCGCAGCGGTTTGGTGCCTGCCTTTGGCCCAGGGCGTGATCCTGGAGACCCGGGATCGAGTCCCACATCGGGCTCCCAGTGCATGGAGCCTGCTTCTCCCTCTGCCTGTGTCTCTGCCTCTCGCTCTCTCTCTCTCTGTGACTATCATTAATTAATTAATTAATTAAAATTTTTGAAAAAAACCTTTAAAAGAATATGTTGGACTTTGATATAAACCTAGAGTTTCACTTTTGGGGGATCCCTGGGTGGCTCAGCGGTTTAGCCCCTGCCTTCAGCCCAGGGCGTGATCCTGGAGTCCCAGGATCAAGTCCCACATCAGGCTCCCTGCATGGTGCCTGCTTCTCCCTCTCCCTGTGTCTCTGCTCCCCCCACCTCCCCCGTGTCTCTCATGAATAAATAAGTAAAATCTTTTTTAAAACGGGGGGTAATATAGAGTTCACTTTTTTTTTTTTTTATAGAGTTTCACTTTTTATAAACCATATCATTAAATGGCATGACAGGGGCTGCCCAGGTGGCTCAGTGGTTTAGCACTGCCTTTAGCCCAGGGCCTGATCCTGGAGACCCAGGATCGAGTCCCGCGTCGGGCTCCCTGCGTGGAAAAAACTAAGGCCCTAAGAAGTTAAGTGACATATCTGAGGGTCATGCAACTTCTAATAAAAGGCTTAAATTGGATTTTCTTATGGGAGAGATTGATAGTTAAGCCCAGTCCTCTCTCTTCCACTTAATAATTATATAACCTTGAGCACATGCTTTAACCTCTCTGGTCCTTTGTTCCTCTTCTGTAAAATGTCAAACATCTTTGGAAGGAGCCATTTGACAAGCTTCCTTTTTTAGGTGTTGTATCTGTTAGAAAAAATGTAGGCGTCAATGATCTTGCTGCATGTGACCTTGGACATGAATCTTTTTCTCATTTGACACCGGTTGTGTATGTTTGAACTAGAACCTTTTTTATCAGGTGTCATCACAGTTTTAAATCCCATTATATACTTTTTTAAAAAGACATTTTGTGTGTCTTGTTCATGGCCTTAGTTCTGTTCCAGGGTTGATTTGTATCTAAGTATACTTTTGAAATGAAGCTTTTTGGGCAACTGGCTAGCTCAGTCAGAGCATGCAACTCTTGATCTCAGACTGTGAGTTCAAGCCCCATGTTGGGTGTAGAGGTTCCTTTTTTTTTTTTTTTTCAAGATTTTATTTAATTAAGAGAAAGAGAGCAAACAGAAGTAGGGAGGAGAGGGAGAAGCAGGCTTTCCCAGAGCAGGGAGCTCAACGTGGGGCTCGACCCCAGGACCCTAGCTAGGATCATGACATGAGCCAGAGGCAGATACTTAACTGACTGAGCCACCCAGGTGCCCCATAGAGATTACTTATAAAAAAAAAAAAATGAAACTTTTTGGGGACCCCTAGGTGGCTCAGTTGGTTAACTATCTGACTCTTGATTTCGGCTGTGGTCATGATCTCAGGATTGTGAGATCCTAGCTTCCAACTGGGCTCTACTTCTGCCCCTCACCCCCTGCCTCCTAAAAAAATAAATGAAGTTTTGGAATTTAAAAGTTAGTGAGGGCAGCCTGAGTGGCTCAGCGGTTTAGTGCCGCCTTCAGCCCAGGGTGTGATCCTGGAGTCCCGGGATCGAGTTCCACGTCAGGCTCCCTGCATGGAGCCTGCTTCTCCCTCTGCCTGTGTCTCTGCCTCTCTCTCTGTATGTGTCTCTCATGAATGAATAAATATTTTTTAAAATAAAAATAAAAAATAAAAGTGAAATTTTATATATATATATATAGCGAATTTGTGAGGCACAAAAAGTTATTTTGAAATAAGATAACTGATTTTGTTACTGAATAGGAGTTGAGATGCTCTGAAAGATATGTTTTAAATTTTTAAAGCATTACATGGCTCTTTTTAACTTGAGTTTGATATTTTTTTAATTTATTGTAGAATGATTTGATATCCTTAATTGTTCATATTTCAGAGGGATTTTGATGTGATAAAATATAGTTAAAAGGCATTTTGTGTTTTATGAGGTTTTATAGTTTCAGTTTGCATAAAAACACAAATTTAAATCTGAGTCTTCTAAAGTGGGCTTCTGAATTATGATTGAAAAGCAAACCAAGGGGAAAAAAAAAACCTCGTCTTTAAGAAACTAGCTCATGTCACTTTATTCTATAAAATTAACAGTCCTTTTCTAAGTGTGCTTCTGTGTGTTTTGTCTTGGTAACATGAGTTCATTCAGCTCTGCAGCCTCCTGACTGTATACATGGGGTTATGGACCTTCATAGAAAATGAGCTATTGCCACAATAAAAATAAGTGGGAAGGAGGAGAGAAGTAATTTGTCTTATTTTACTCAGGGAGTGTTTATGCAGCTCTGAAATGTGAGTTTATTCTTCCCAGGCTTTTACTATTAGCTCTCAGGCAGGACTACCTAATACTACTTTCTCAGCCAGCCTTTTGAAATTTGGAATTCTGAGCACTCTGAAGAGTGCTACTGTGTCTATGGAATTGACTGCCCCAGAGTCCTCATAACTCACTTGTCATGAGGGTTGTGTTCTGTGTCTTTGGTGCCCTTTCTGCTGCTTATTCAGCACATTAGTGATGCTGTTTCTCAGACTCTTGGATGGATGCGAGAGGCGATCTTAACTATTTGAGTCTGGTTGGAATAAGGGACAGCACTTCTGATGCTGAGCTTCAGTTCATGAGATTTGTTAAGATTGTTTTCCTCAAAGAGGAATGCTTTTTGTCAGAGCAAAGATGATTTTTTTTCTTCCACATTTTTATACCCTTTGAACACTCGTGCCTTTGTTCTGTAGATGTTCATTCTGGACAGAGTTGAAGGTGATAGCTGCTCCCTTAATGAGTTTACCATTACTGGATCAACATACGCACCTATTGGAGAAGTGTGAGTACACCTGCCTAATCATTTAAAGGATCCATTGTGGCACTTTGGTACTTTATAGATTGGCAGTGTATCTACAGATTTTTCTGAATGTGGCTCATGTTAGTTACTAGAGTAGTACTTTTTTTTATGCACACTTTGAAAAAGAAAACAGGGTATAAGTCCTACTTTTTTCATTTTTATTTAGCTCATCTGTGGAGCCCAGTTTTTCAAGGGGTGTTTCTGTGTTTTGTATTGATACTTATGGTGGAAGAATTTAATTAAGAACTTCTGGACTTTACTGATTGCTTCTTGATATCAAAGACACATTCTTTTATTGTCTCTAGTAGTATCAGATTTCTAAGAGCCATCACTCAAGTTCTTTGGAATATTTGCCAGGCTGTTGTCCACAAAACTATATAGCATAATGAAGTAAAAATCAATAGAGATGACCACACTGTTCTAAAAGTGTTTTCTTTTGATAGGCATAAAGATGATAAACCAGTGAAATGTCATCAATATGATGGTCTTGTGGAATTGGCAACCATCTGTGCTCTTTGTAATGATTCTGCATTGGATTACAATGAGGTAAGGCTCCGTATAAATGGGAAAGTAGACCTGGCGGTTCTAGTTCAAGGGTGGGGTGGGTGGAATGAAAATCCAGCCTTCCTTCCTCCCTTTGGAAAGTAAGGGTTCCTGGTTTTATTTCCTCTTTCCATTTTATCCAAGTCAGTGTGACCTAGCCAAAGAAAGCTGAGAGCCTTTCCTATGTCCTCTGACTGCTCACTGTAGTCATTTTCCTAAGAACCAGAGTGTACGTAGTACATTCTGCTTTGGTCTGGCTACTATACACGAAGAAAACCTAGGAAAGGGCATGTTTTCCCGAAAGTATAGGGTATTTGTCTATTGTTTTTGCGGGGGTGTTTGTTTGTTTGTTTTTTTAAGATGAGGACTGTTATGTCCTTGATAAACTGAAGGTTAGAGGGTTGTTTTGATGACAATAAAATTTAGCCAACAGAAATGCTCTTTCCCTTCTTTTTTACTTATATAATAATATGCTGGCTTCTATCTAAAAGATAAGGCAGTCTCCAGCAGAACCCTGGCGTGAACTCTGTAAAATGGTAACACACACTGCCACATGCTCTTTGTAAGCTCTGTTTGAATTAATATTGTGACTAGTGGCTTCTCATAGTTAAAGGAAATAAAAAGCCTAGTTATAGGGGCACCTGGGTGGCTCCGTGGTTGAGCATCTGCCTTTGGCTCAGGTTGTGATCCTGGGGTCCTGGGATGAAGTCCCACATCAGGCTCCCCACAGAGTGTCTGCTTCTCCCTCTGCCTGTGTCTCTGCCTTTCTCTCGTCTCTCATGAATAAATGAATAAAATCTGTAACAGAATGACTTAGTTATATTAGAATAAGATAATGTGCTTGGAGTATATTTTTAAGTATGTGTCCTGTGTTCCAGAGTCAGATAAAAATGGCCCCTAGAAGAATGATGTAGTGAAGGAGAAAGTTGTCCTCTGATGGGAAGTCTTTATTAATGAAAACCTTATTTACTACTTTTACACTTTCTATGCTTTTAACCAATACAGGCGAAGGGTGTGTATGAAAAAGTTGGAGAAGCTACAGAGACTGCTCTCACATGCCTAGTAGAGAAGATGAATGTATTTGATACCGAATTGAAGGGTCTTTCTAAAATAGAGCGAGCAAATGCCTGCAACTCGGTCAGTATTTAAGCTTGGTATATTGTCCATGCTGCCCCTTCTTGCTACCCCCTCTCATAGACAGCTAAGATACATGTACCTGATCTCCTTAAACTTGTGGCATCTCCTTCCTCACATTCACTCTCAAGTCCAATGATTTGGCTATCTAAAAAAAATAGGAGGGATCACTAGATATTTTCCAACACAATTATCCATGCCCCCAAGGTCTGCCTTCTCAGAGCTCCCAATGTGGGAGCGCACGGTCCTTGCTCCCAGCAGAGCCAGGCTGCTCCTCGCACAGTGAGAGACCCACCCTCTCTCCTATACTCTCACTCCCAGATCTTTATCAGCACAGGATGAATAGTAGTATGGTTTTTATCATAAAACTTTCTTTTGACTTTATTTCCCCCTTTAGCACCCTGCTTTTCTCTTCTAGTAAAATTTCTCAAAGCAGCCATCTTAATGTATTCTCTTGTTTCACTTTTCCTGTTTTCTCGAACCCATTCCGCTCGAGCTATTTAAGCATTTTGGTGAACACACCAAGTCTCAGGCTGTGAAAGGGGCTTCAAGACCAGCCAGTCCAGTCCGGCACTTACAGGCAGGAAAAGTGAGGCCTTCTGTGACTTAGTGCAGTCTCCCAGGGTGAGGCAGAATTAGACTTATGCTCTAGTATCCTTTTTTGCATCATTTGTCTCCTTTATAATAACCATCCTGAGGATGCAAAACTCACACCAGAATTAAGGATATAGATTTCCGCTAAGTGTGTCAGCTCACAGCTCACAACTAGCGATCATAGTCACTAGGGCCTGGGGCGGGTCCTATGGCATCTTGCTCCAACAAAGGTGGCTTCCATAACACAGGAGAAGTCCAGTCCCCTTGTTTCTGAGAGAGCTCACCCCCTGACGTCAGCCTGGGGTTGGGTGGTGGGCCTGGCAAAGCCACACTGCCTGACTGCTCTGTTATTAGTTGGTGTGAATAAGTTCCTCAGAGGCAGCTTTAGCTTCACAGAGACTGAGGGTTAGAATTGTTTGATTCTAGATCTGTAACTACTTGATGAAGGGAAACAAGTAGTATTATGGAGCTTGAAAGTGGTACGTTAACTGTCAGAATGACCACAAATAAGGGTATGGCTCTCTGTTCTCTCATCTGCAGACTAATAAGCATTTTCTTGCTCCATGGCTGCCTTTGCCTCATTTTTTGTCTGCAGCAGAGGGGGTGGTGTGTATGTCAGAAACGATGGTCATGGGGCTCCTTCACTGAAAGTTCCCAGACCTGATCCCATGCCAATCCCCAGCCCCCAGAAAGGAGAAGTGTGTTAAAGGTGAAATGGGGGCAGCCCAGTGGCTCAGTGGTTTATTGCCGCCTCCAGCCCAGGGCCTGATCCTGGAGACCAGGGATCAAGTCCCATGTCAGGCTTCCTGCATGGAGCCTGCCTCTCCCTCTGCCCCTCTCTCTCTTTCTCTCTCTCTCTCTCTGTCTCTCTCATGAATAAATAAAATCTTAAAAAATAAATAAATAAAGGTGAAATGGGCCTAGTGAACCATCTGGAAATAACTCCTGCTCTGGACCATGCTAATACTGGAAGAAACGGCTTTGTGTCTGTGCCTGTCCCTCATATATCTGGTACCTGCCTGGGTCCACACCTTAGAATCTCTACATGTTCCTTCAGTCTTCCTAGAGCATTTGGTACAACAAATGCTGGAAACTAAACACATAATATATGCAGTTGAGGTGATGCAGAATTCAGTAATGGTGTTTTTTTTGTGTTTTTTTTTTTTTTGCTTGAGGCCGCTCTGGCAAGAGGGTGGCTATAGTCCGTCCACCCACCCTGGCACAGAAGCCACAGACATCAGTCCACTCATCACTGCCCACACTGGATGTGGGGGTTCTTGGGGATTTCTGCAGCTGTCATTAGCTTAATGTCTGAGTGGGAGGTAGGAGAAGATCAGGGTAATTCAAATAAAGGCAGAAAACCATAAATCATTTCAGTGGATACAGAAAAGCCATCTGATAAAACTTCTGTTCATGATGAGAATTCTGCAAATTTCACCTTCAAGCTGATGGTGCATTTACACAGAGCCTATAGTAATGTCATACTTAATAGAAACAGAAAAAGTTCTACTTTCCCTGTTTCTATTCAGTATTGTACTGGCAGCTCCAGTCCATGCAGTAAGGCCAGAAAAGTCAAAAGTATAAAAATCAGAAACAAGAAGTATACACCGTAGGTAACGCGGTTGTATACACGATGCAGATCTGACAACGTCTCAATCTGAAGGGTACTTTATAGTCGTCATTTACCCAAGCTGTTGCTCTCTCCATCCCTGAAACATTCCCTCCCGGGCCCTCTGCAGACTCCCTTGGCTGAATTGTCCATCTCCCACCAGGGGTAGGGAGACCCCAGGGCCCATCCTCCACCTTCCCTGTGTGCAGTTAACTCCCATGAGGTCTTTGGTCACCGTGCTAGAGTGAAGAGTGGTGGCCGCTGGCTCCCTGAAGCTCTTCAGAATAAAGAAAACAGCAGCTCTTCCAGGTACTTAGTAGCCACACTGGACAGCCACATGAGTAGCTCTGATCGAACATTCCCACCATGGTGGGAACTTCAGCAGTGCTCTGGACCACCTATTTCTGCCCCCAGTGGCCATGACTTCTTGGATTATTTGTACTAAGTGGTGTTCCTTATCCCCTGCTAGCTAATTCTTAATGCAACTGCCAGACCTTGAAACCTCCCTTGTCTTCTTCCATTTTCACTTGTTATAAAATGTCATGAAGTGATTCTTAACATTCTATAACCAGTTTCTCACCTCTTTTTCTTGTAAGTTTTTCCAGCTGCTCAGCGTGGAGGCTCCTTGAGTACACCAGGTCATGCCAGCCTGTACCTCTGTGCTCTTGGCTCAAATAGCCCTCCTGTTTTTACTCAAACATCCCTTCTGTTTTTGCTCCTGTTTCTTCTGACCATTTATGTAAAATTGCAACCTGAACATACAAATTTTCCATCCACCTTCCCTGCCTTATTAAAAAAAATTTTTTTTTCGGGCAGCCCCAGTGGTGCAGCGGTTTAGCACTGCCTGCAGCCCGGGTGTGATCCTGGAGACCCAGAATTGAGTCTGTCCGGCTCCCTGCATGGAGCCTGCTTCTCCCTCTGCCCCCAACCCCCCACCCCCATGAATAAATAAGCAAGAAATCTTTAAAAAAAATTTCCTCCCCATAGCACTTTGTTTACATTCTAGTGCGTCTTTCCCAAACTAGAGGGCATGTATAAGCTTCAGGAGGGGGAGAATTCCACTTGTTTTTGTTCATTGTCTATTGCTAAATCCCCAGTGCCTGTCAGGTAGTAGTTGCTTAGTGAATACTCAGAAACGGGCATCTAGTAGCATTCCACGTTTGTTGTCTTATAGGTCATTAAGCAGTTGATGAAAAAGGAATTTACTTTGGAGTTTTCACGTGATAGAAAATCAATGTCAGTTTATTGTACACCAAACAAACCGAGCCGGACTTCGATGAGCAAAATGTTTGTGAAGGCAAGTACGGCACATTGCAGTTGTGATATTCTCACCAGGATTAACATCCTGGGTGAGCCCAGTAAATAAGATTGTTGACCTCAGTCTGTAACATTTCCAGGGGGCTCCTGAAGGTGTCATTGACAGGTGCACCCACATTCGAGTTGGAAGTACTAAAGTCCCTATGACCCCAGGCGTCAAACAGAAGGTCATGTCTGTCATTCGGGAATGGGGTAGCGGCAGCGACACACTGCGGTGCCTGGCCCTGGCCACCCACGACAACCCTCTGAGAAGAGAAGAAATGAACCTTGAGGACTCTGCCAACTTTATTAAATATGAGGTTAGCTGATGCAAAGTTTCTTCCCCCACACCCTGCACATTCATTGTGTTCAAACAGTGCTCCTTCAGTAAAAGGTCAAATGAGTCTTGCTTTTGCCAAGAAAAAGGTGTGGTTATTTGTTTTTCTGCAGGTCAGATGCATCACCATTCCAATTTAGCTTGCTGCTTCCAACACGTGCAGTTAACAGTTTAATACAGGTCTCTTACCTTCAGGGTGGAACCCTTTAGACTTGAGCTAAAGAAACTTGTAAAGCCTATTCTGCAATTCCCATGTAAATGAAGATGTTTTTTAAATTGGGAATGTTTTTTAAACATTTGTTAGTTATTAAAGGTCAAAATATCCAAGTTGAGAGATTTCTCCTTATCTGCTCATAGGATTCCTTCCTCCCAGGTATGTGCCTTCCTGAAGCACTGCCTGGAAGGAGTAAGGCTAATTTTGGCACTTGGGCCACTAGAGTAGCCACCACTAGAGTGCTCTTAGTCCTTGGTAGGTGTTTTTCCTGATTTCAAAGGAGGATTGTCACCAGAGGTAAAGGATGATTTGGTCACAAGAATGCAGTATTTCATCCTTTCCGATTAATTGGAATTCATATTCATACTATTCCTCAGTGGATTTATATCTGTATGAATTTTAATCTTAGAGAAGAGTCACCATTACATAATTTATCATAAGAAGACGCAGAGACCTTTCCTCTTAGTGTGTGACTGGCCATTGTTGACACTAAGGAAAAGACTGGAATGTCCTGTTTAAGCGCAAGGTGATTCTTTTGCTGTAGACCAATCTGACTTTCGTTGGATGCGTGGGCATGCTGGATCCTCCAAGGATTGAAGTGGCCTCCTCTGTAAAGCTGTGCCGGCAAGCAGGCATCCGAGTCATTATGATCACAGGAGACAACAAGGGCACGGCGGTGGCCATCTGTCGGCGCATTGGCATCTTTGGACAGGACGAAGATGTGACGTCAAAGGCTTTTACAGGCCGGGAGTTTGATGAGCTCAGTCCTTCAGCCCAGAGGGATGCCTGCTTGAATGCCCGCTGTTTTGCTCGAGTCGAACCTTCCCACAAGTCAAAAATTGTAGAATTCCTTCAGTCTTTTGATGAGATTACGGCCATGGTGAGTACCTTTGGGCTCACACTACACAGACACAGCACATTGTGATTTTTGACTGTTAAATTTTTAGTACCAGCTCCCAGATTTGGAATATCCTGATTTCGGTCACAATCAGGGTTCTTTGTCTAGGGTTCTACCAACCCATAGTTGGCATGCTGTGTGTTACCTGCAGGGAAGGCTCTAAAGATGTAGACGTGTGCCTTCTGAGTCATTTGTGGAGAAATACATGGTGACACCCAGTCTTTGTCTTGATTAAAGTATACAGTTTTCTAAAAATTAAGAGAACTCATTTGTGTTCTATCACCCAATCTTCAGATAACCCTACCTGAAATTAGATGGTACTGGTCAAGCATTAAAGCTGCCTGTTGGTGGGGCATTTCTAGTATTTTTCCTCTAGTGTGATTCTTCACCCAGACACATTCATGTTTTGTAATATTTGCTTTCTGTTTGTAAAACCTTAAGAAAAAAAGATGTTACTTGAAAGCAGATATTACAGATACACTTCCTTCCTCTTCTCCTCTCCCAGAGGGAACCACTGTTCTGAATTCAATGTTGGGTGTTTTGTAAGCTTAAAAAACACCCATGGAAATGATAGCTTTGTAGACAGTATTTAGTATTTTTACATGTTTGTGACCTTTGTAAATGGCATGTTATGGTTTCCACCTTTTTGCAGTCTACACCTATTCTGAGATTTCTCTGGGTGGATGCGAGTGCTGCATCGTAACTGCCATGTGGGTGGTTTTGAGTTTTGTTTGGTAAAAAAAAAAAAAAAAGTCATAGAGATGATTTTTTTTTTCATAGAGATGAATTTAAAGTCTTCTTTGTTTCATTTCCCAGGTTAAGAGTGTTTTGTGATGCCACTTTGTAAAAATGATAGTTCACTATGTCTGTGCCCAGAGGCCCCCAGCTCCATTCCTACCCCTTGCTTCAAGATGGCTGAGCCTTTTTCAGGGATGTGTGTGTGAGGTGGCGGCAGGTCTGTGTAAACCACTTCTCATGTTCCTTTTCAGACTGGGGATGGTGTGAATGATGCTCCTGCCCTGAAGAAATCGGAGATCGGCATTGCCATGGGCTCGGGCACAGCAGTGGCTAAAACTGCCTCTGAAATGGTCCTGGCAGATGACAACTTCTCCACCATCGTGGCTGCTGTCGAGGAGGGGCGGGCAATCTACAACAATATGAAGCAGTTTATCCGCTACCTCATCTCCTCAAATGTGGGGGAGGTTGTCTGGTGGGTCCCTGTGAAAGATCCCTTGTAGTCCTTGGTCTAAAATCAGGCCTTGGGATGACCAGTTTTTCAGATTATTGTTCATATGGCAGCAGCTTTGGTCTTTGGTGGGAAGGTAGAGGTTCTTCCCACCCGAGAGGGCTGTCCTGCAGCTACTCTGATGTGTAAAGGATGCTCTCAAAGATAGAAATGAGTTTAACTATATAAAGTAACATAAAATTCTTGGTTTTCTAACATTTTACTTTAACTCAAAATTAGGACAAATGTTTTATGGTGGCCAGAAAGTAAGTTCAAGCAGTCACTGTTATTGTCCATTGATTTTTTTTTTTTAATTTATTTATTTATTTATTTATTTATTTATTTATTTATTTATTTATTTATTTATTTATTTTTCTTGTGGAGATGAAGAACGTGCTAATGCTATATAAGTAGTTTCCAAAATAATCTGGGGTCTCTTTCTTTGGGTGGAAACAGTATTTTCCTGACGGCAGCCCTTGGATTCCCTGAGGCTTTAATTCCTGTCCAGCTGCTCTGGGTCAATCTGGTGACAGACGGCCTGCCTGCCACTGCCCTGGGGTTTAACCCTCCTGATCTAGACATCATGAACAAACCACCCCGGAACCCGAAGGAACCTCTGATCAGTGGATGGCTCTTTTTCCGTTACCTGGCCATTGGCTGTGAGTACAGTTTTTATATTGTGTTTTGTTTTGTTAAGATTTTTATTTATTTATTCATGAGAGAGACAGAAGCAGAGACATAGGCAGAGGGAGAAGTGGGCTCACTCTGGAGAGCCGGATGTGGGATTTGATCCCAGGACCCGAGATCACAACCTGAGTCAAAGGCAGATGCTCAACCACTGAGCCACCCAGGTGCCCCTATATCATTGATTAAAAAAAAAAAAAAAAAGTTCATGAGCCAAGATGTTGTAAATTCATCCCTTAAAACCACTTTTGTATCCCTGTATTATGTTAGCAAAAAATGGAGTTTAATAAACCATATACCACTTTACAGGAAAATTAGTTGTTTTAGTTATCCTTGTCATTCCTTAGGCTGTTATGAGATTTTGAGATTTAACCTAAAGGGCAAAGGGATACAGGGGTATCCCTGAGTCGGGGTCAGGCCTTATATCACCAAGCTATGAAACTAAGCTGCATTCCTCTTAAGTAGAGCAGGGAGATGTGTGTTCATCCGCAGTGCTTGGGAAACACACGGGAGCCCCAGCCACAGGTCAGGTTCTATATACGCCATCTCTGTAGACCTTGTTCTCCTGTCCCAGCTGTGGGTTCTTATCCTCACTTTAGAGCATAGGAAATGAGGCCCAGAGAATTAAAATAACTGCCCTGGGGTTCTATAGGAAGGTGGGTTGTTTATTTAATACGTTCATAGGATTTAAAATTCCAAAAGCACTCTGTGGCATAAAGTGAGAAGGTTCTCAGCCAGTCATTTCCCCTCCAACACTGAATTTCTCTTGTACCCTCTGGAAGTATTCAAGCAAATAGATCTATTCTATACACTTACTTTCCTAAGTATTGGTGTGCTATACGTACATGTGTGCTGAACCCTATCTTTGTGTATTTCTTCCTATTTTGAGGGAATTGCCATGTCATTGTCTATATAGCTGCCCTCAGCTGCCTCCTGTTCTATTGTAATTGCTGAGTTGGAGTGTGAACGCGTGCATTTTGGTAGATGCTACCCACATTGGGACCATCTTTGTGGTGTCAAGTCCCTGTGTTCTCTACTGCCCTGTTGCTCTGTAATAAACTTGATCAAATCAAAACTAATTGGTTAGGGAGCAGTGGGTGCGGTGCGGTGGTTCCACAGTCGGCTTCGGGCTCTGGCATGTTGTTTGCGTGCTGCAATAACTGCTCTGGTGGCATTTCCACAAAAAGGATCTGCCAGGCCTTTGATGGAGCAGATAAGGGTATAACTGGGGGCATCATTTTCCCTAAGTCATGGGTGGTGTGATCTGGTCCTCCAGCACAGCAAGGTGCTCTGTGGAGGACATGTTAGCCCCCAGGTAGGGGGGAGGGGCCTGGCTAGCGTAAAGATCCAGCCAGTTCCCATAAGGGCTTTTTCTCCCAAATGCTGGAAGAAAAGTTGCGTAGTTTTTCTGTACTGCAGACACCCCTCCTTGCAAACCCACCATCTAGCTGCTTTGGCTGATATGAGTGAGCAGTTGCTAGTGGCAGCGGCAGACTCTCCTGTACCACAGACGTACCAGATCTCCTCTCTGCTGGAGAGTGGCCCCCAAGGTGGCACATGCAGTGAGAGCTGTGGGCTGTAGACCCCGCCTGTGTCTCTTTCCAGGTTATGTTGGCGCTGCTACCGTGGGTGCTGCTGCATGGTGGTTCATTGCTGCCGACGGAGGACCAAGAGTGTCCTTCTACCAGCTGGTATGTGTCTGCCTTTTTTCTATCTTAGAGGCAAAGTGTTACAAGGTTGTCTTTGTGCTTTTTGTGGTTAGGTGCCTACCAAATAATCCTAATGCTCAAATAATAAGCAGTTGCATCCAAAATTATTCTGAAGGACCAGGGCTTCTCTGGGAGATGGGGTGAGACCTTGTGTGGGTCTGTGTTCTGGGCTTCCTGTGGAACAGGCCATGGACCTTGGAAATGTACTTGGCTCATCAGGAACTTAATTGGGCATTTGTTGCAGAGCCACTTCCTACAGTGTAAAGATGACAACCCGGACTTTGAAGGAGTGGATTGTGCAATCTTTGAATCCCCGTACCCGATGACAATGGCGCTGTCTGTTCTAGTAACCATAGAGATGTGTAATGCCCTCAACAGGTCAGTGAGTCCTCAACAAGCTGGGGCAAGAGCTCCGCCAGCTAGCGCACTGGGGAACTGGGTGTCGTGGTTTATAGATGATTGCAGAGAAGCTCCTCCCTCCCAGAAAGAAAGAAAGAACAAGCAGCACCAGTTTTAAAAGCTTCAGTCGTCATCACCTCCAGGAAGTAGTGGGAGTGCTTAACCACATGTTCCTTATGAGACAGTGGGGGCCAAAAATAGGGCCTTCAGTGCCCACAGGGAAGGCACTCTTGCCTTTCAGCAGCAAGACAAATGGTATCAGCCAATTAAGCCAGTGATAAAAATGGAAATTTTGAAATAGCGTCAGCGTCAAGGGCAATTGAGAGCAGCTTTGAGTCCATTGAAATGGAGTCTGCTGTGCGAAGCCTAGATTTTAAATTGGAAGTTTGTCCTACATCTAAACATTCTTCCTTTAACTTTGCCACAGTAGAAACTTCACTCGGTAGAATTAGGTCAGTGGGCAATGCCAGATTAGCTGTTGCCTCGTTGAACATCATTCAAAACAGTTTTGGGCACTCGTGACAAAGGCCTTTGCCTTCTGGGTCTGCACATCTCATGTACCTCTCTTTGTCCTACAGCTTGTCCGAAAACCAGTCCCTGCTGAGGATGCCCCCCTGGGAGAACATCTGGCTGGTGGGCTCTATCTGCCTGTCCATGTCCCTCCACTTCCTCATCCTTTACGTGGAACCTTTGCCAGTAAGCGGTCGGGGGCCACAACTGAGGCTGGGGCCTAACTACCTGTCCCACAAGTCTGGGAGCTTGACAGAGCTTTTTTTGTGTTTTAGCTTATTTTCCAGATCACACCGTTAAATTTGACCCAGTGGCTAATGGTGCTGAAAATCTCCTTGCCTGTGATTCTAATGGATGAGACACTCAAGTTTGTGGCCCGCAACTACCTGGAACCTGGTAAAGAGTGTGTGCAGCCTGCCACCAAATCCTGCTCGTTCTCGGCATGCACCGATGGGATTTCCTGGCCATTTGTGCTGCTCATAATGCCGCTGGTGATCTGGGTCTATAGCACAGACACTAACTTTAGTGATATGTTCTGGTCTTGACTGACAGTTTTACATAAAGAAGATGTTTAACTTAATCAATTAATTTTTTTATTGTTTAAAGCAACTGTCTATTTCTGCTGAATTTTCACATGAACATATTGGCTGGTGAAGGAGATTTCATACTCTAGATTTTTTGTTTTGCTTTTCTGACTCCAGTGGGGCAAGATTTTCCTTTTTTATACACATAATTAAAGTGTCCATTGACATGTACAGAGAACTAACACTATTTTATGCAAATATTTTTTTGTAGATGAAAAAGCATGTACAGTGTTCTGTTTAATACTCATCCTTGTATAAAAAAATATAGTTGAGCCAGCAGACATTGTCAGCAAATTAATTGGCAGCAGATTTTAGGAAATGAATGTGTGTGTTTTTTTTCTAAAACTAAATAGCATGTATTGTGTTTTTGCATGATCATCTGGATTTAATCTGAGATCACAGTCTAATTTTTATTCATAAGCCAATTTTTCTGCACTGGGCAGAGTACTGCTACCTCAGTCAGTATTTTTTGGTTTGCCACCCCCTCACCCCCCAGCCCCTGTTCACTCCCACCCCCACCCCCCCACCCTGCTCGGCTGCTTCTCCTGTAGGGTTCCGATGGTTCTGTTTACATCAGTCTTAACAAGAGGTATGCCTGTTCTCGCTTGTGCAGAAAACATTGTTCCAGATTCAATCGACTGGGTTCATGTCCCCCCATGTAGTTTTTAAGGTTATTTATTTAAATGTCTAATGTATTTTATTGTAACAGACATTGTTTTGCCAACATTGCCTATTTCAGTGGCACTTCACAATCTAGTTTAAAAAGGAAAATAAAACATTTTAAATGGACAGAAAAATAACTGTCTTGTTTTTAACTTTTAAGTGGCTTAGCTTGAACTATCAGATGTGTTCAATTTTCTCTTAAGTTCTTAGCTCAGAACTTGAGTTTTACTGTGCTCGAGGGGAAGGTGAATTGTGTTCTGCTGCATAGGTAGCTGTAGGAATTAATGTGTAGGCGCCTGTTGTCACCCATGATACTTTTTTTGCAAGTTTCTGCTGGCCTGTTTTAGCCTGGTGTAGAGAACATAAGGGGGTGTGTGTGTGTGTGTGTACGTGTGTGTGTTTTTGTAAAAATCTGTAAATAGCACATGACCAAATGAACATATTGTATAGAACTATTTTTATTTGAATGTGGCACTAATGAACACCATGGTTACTATGATAAATGTTTGTGCATGTTCGAGATCAGTCTTACCAACAGTGTGTAAGTCATTAACTGTCCTAACTATGGTGTTTTCCTCCAATGCCTTCCAACATCCATCAACTAACGTGAGTATTCCCTAGAATCCTGATGCTTTAGCCTAAAAGTGACTGCCACCGAGTGAGCTAGCTGTGTGACACTAACGAAAAAGCCCCTTGTGTCATGCACTGCTGTGCTCTGTGGCTGTCTCCGAGAGCAGCAAGCATATGATGTGTGGTACCTGTGTACACGTGGGGTGGGTTAGCTGACCCGAGGTGTGATGCCTTTAGACTCCACGGACAGGGACTCAGCCGGATGTTGATGAGGGCCTGGTAAGAGAGAAAACTTGTTTTGCTTTGGTCCAGCTGACAGGCTGAGGGAATGCTGCCTTTGCTGATGCCAAGATGAGGATTCTCAAAAACTTGTGGTTCTTTGGTGTTTACTAGCTACAAGGACTCATCCCAAACCTTGCTACCTTGTTCAGTAAAAAGTAAAATCCTAGTGAAAGCAAATAATTGAACCAGCGATTTCCTACATCCATAAGTTTGTCTCAAATAGGCTTTTTTCACCTTTTGGGTCCTCTTTTGCATCTGAGACTTGTCTTCTCTTTCTCCAGGGTACATTATAGCCCAGTTATTAGGGCATGGCTCTGCTAGCAGCCAACCAACCTAGTCATGAGCCAGAGTTGAAGGAGGCCTAGGCAGCAGCTCCCTCCCTGTGGGGTCTGTTTTTGTGAAGGGACTGGGGCCACCCCTAAGGTGTAATAGAAAGGCTCGGTGTTTGGGGAAAAGTTCATGGGTATCAAGCAGGGCAGGGGGCTGTAAGTCTCAGCCTGACACCCTGAGGCCACTGAGGAAGGGGGGCTGGTTTGTTAGGCAGAGAACATAGCAGGGAGGAGGGTTGGTTTTGCTGCTTTTGGCATTAAAAAGATGCGGGTCGAGTGACAAATGCAAGACATGCACGTTGACTGCAAACCAAGGCAGGATGTCGAGCTCCCAGGTGTGCTGTTCAGTGGAAACCAGACTTACCCAACAGTCCGTTCCTCATTCAGTTCCTTGATGCCTCAACAAAACAAGCTGAATGTGGTTTGCTGCTGTTGGAGACACGCAAGCCCCTAGAGGAGCCTGAATCGGTTGTTGTCTGTGGCTTCCCATCTTCAGGCCCACAGAGGCGGCTTGGGTACCTAATGCCTTCAGCCCGGGCAGCTGGGAGCACCCCCTTGTCGGTTCTGCTGAGAAACATGCCCCCTTGAGCACCTCACGGCAACCGTACTGTTGTGGACACAAGCCTGGCCTCAGGCCTCCTGCACTGAGGGCCACGTGCCCAG
The DNA here is from genome assembly GCF_003254725.2 of Canis lupus dingo. Taxonomy (NCBI): domain Eukaryota; kingdom Metazoa; phylum Chordata; class Mammalia; order Carnivora; family Canidae; genus Canis; species Canis lupus. Next base: position 8,540,683 of record NC_064268.1, read on the forward strand.
ACCCTCACCCGGCACCTGCAGGAAGGCACAGGCAGCCTCTGCTTTTGCCACCATCAGGACTAGACAGGGCAGTGTCCTTTACAGACTCTACCAAAACCTGTTCGCGTTCCTGCTGATGGGCAGGTAGGCCTTGCACAGCTTTTTCGATAGGGCTTTCCTAGAAGACGGTGATCTCCCCTGTCCCCACACTGGGAGCCCGCTCCACCACTCATTTGGCATCTGCACAGAGCAGGTGACCTGTTCCTGCAGAGCAAGCTGCCTGAGCTCCCAGCCAAGCAGGGCAAGTGCCAGCCTCCCCCACAAACAGCTGCTACCACATCACCCTCAAACCTCGGGGCCTGAATGTCCTTGAGGTGGCAGACGTCAGGAATAGAAGACCACAAGCGTTAGCTCAGTGTCCTACCGCCCAGAGCCGGAGCGGTCTGCAGTGCCCACGTCATCTGTTGCCTTTTTAACGTAACCACCAGTTTTGCCAAAGCCCCCACCATGCAGCTAACAGCGACAATGGTAATCCCCAGCCTTTCCTCTTCAAAGAGGGTGGTGATGAGAGCAGCTCCTCTTCTAGGACTGGGCAGGGCTAGCCCCCTGGGAGGGAGGCGGGGAGGGAAGGGAGAGGGAGGAGCCAGAGGCTTCACACTCTGCCACACTGCTCACCTCTCCTTCACCTTCTTTACCATCTGCACTGCTAACCAAGAACTTACCCTCCTCTTGCCCATCTCCTGCTAATACATCTGAAGCAATTATGTGTCTGCCTGGTGGGGTTCTTCTGTGAGCCAGGGTGGCCTTTGCTCTCTAGCTGGATGACACGAAGGGTCTGTTGCCAAGCCAGTACTTCTAGCTGCTATCCTATGTAGGCAGTGCCTCAGGGACAGTTAATCAGAAGTGCTGGTCTTGAAATCTTACAAGATCAAACTGTATATTCCTTCTCACTATTCCTTGTCACTATTGATCTTAAGTAGTTATTCTAACATTTCTTCCCCATAATTCATAAAGCTGATTTCCTCTCTCTTTCCTTTTCAGCAATACTGGAGTAACTGCTTCCTAAACCATTTTGCAGAAATATAAGGGTGTTCGGTTGCGTGCATGTGCGTTTTTAGCAACACATCTACCAGCCCTCTGCATGATTGATGTTGGGGGAAAAAGAAAAGTAGAAAAAAAGTCCCCAACTCATTGTGTGTTATGTGGAGGAAACGTGTATTACCAACGGGTTTAGCTTTTAAATCAAAATAATTACAAATGTACAACTTAGCTTAATGAATCAGAAAGCCTCTCCAGAGAACTTTGGTTTCTTTGCTGCAAGAAGAATGAGGTTCCAAAACCTTATCTAAGAACTTAGAAGCCATCAGCCAAGTCTCCGTGTTTCTCTGTGCAAAATGTCATAGTTTATATAAATGTACAATATTCAATTGTAATGCATGCCTTTGGTTGTAAGTAGCCAGATTTCTCTATGGTGTCATTTAAACATGCTACTTTTTAATTGGCCCTGTACAGTTTGCTTATTTATAAATTTATTGAAAACACTACAGGTGTTGAAAGGTTAGAATGTAGGCCTCCAGTTCATAACTTCAGTTATTTTTTTTTTGAGTGTGCAAACAGCTATTTTGCACTGTATTAAATGTAAGTTATTTAATGAAATCAGAAGCAGTAGACAGATGTTGGTGCAATACGATATTGTGATGCATTTATCTTAATAAAATGCTAAACGTCAGTTTATCACAAGCATGTTTGACTTTAGACTGTAAATAGAGATCAGTTGTCTATTTCTGTGCTGGTAACAAGCATTGCACAGACATGGTTTCAGGTAAATAAATCTATTCTACGATAAGTTCACAGTGTGGTGCTGACTGTTCTCCGGTGGGAGGAATGGGTGATGGGCACTGAGGGCCTCCAGCCCTGTACCCTAAAGGGTTTTGCTTTCTGGTGGGGGAAGGTCTTAGACTTGACATTCTGGGGAAGAGGTCTGCTCATGTGTCACATGATCTATAAAAATAGTCTGCCCCCAAGTATAGGGAAAACTGTCTTGTCATTGGGGTTTTCAGAGAAAATCAGATGATTTTAAAAGTAGTCAGCAGCTTGGTTACACCAGTGGAAAGATGCTTCTCCTACTGTTCCGATGGAAAATGCAAAATTCTACACTCCTACTCTGAATAGATAAAAACAAACTAGAACAGCTGCGACAGATACCAGAATTCATCCATTTGATGGTTATTTAGTGTTTATCTACCAGGCGTGGGTTTGGGATGGGGCATTTCTGTTTTCCAAATTTCCTAAGAGGATTCTTTTACCATTTAAAAAAAGGCAGCAAAAAAATAATAAAAAATAAATTTAAAATAAATAAAAAATTTAAAAGGCAGCGAGGCAAGGATAGATGATTCTATAAATTTAATAACAAAAAACACAAATCCTAGCAACAGTAGAGATGGAAGAAATATTTTATAACATGCAGAAAAATGAACCAGAAGTATTGACACAACCAGAATTCCACTCACCATCCATCAGTGGCCCACTACTCAACACTGTCGAAGGTCTCTGCGATCAGGCAATAGATGGGCCGATGCCTACAAGTGAAAAAACCCCAAGAGTCTTACTGGATCAATGGTAATCTCTTGTTCTTAAGAAAGTTTAATAATTTAGGGGGAGATGACATCTTGAGGTAATACATAATTCATATGTTAATGATAAATGAAAATACCAGCAGACATTTTAGTCAACATGAATGAAGAAAAAGAATAGCAGGAAGTATAGCAAACCCTCAAACCTAAAGCTCCAGTCATAAAAATGCACAGTAAGAAAGGTGGCATTTCAGCATAGTTAAGTGAAAATCAGTGTTCACTATGTGGCTGGTCATCTTGATATAAATAAGAAGATGTGTGGCCCCACTGGCAAAATCCCAGTGAGGTAGCATTCATGCCCATCAGCTGACAGATGGGCCCTGTGATACCAAGGAGGTGGAAAACTAGCCCTCGTTACACTGCAGAATAAGTAAGTAGCTCCAGCAAACGTATGGATGCCTCACCGTGCAGCCCAGTAGTGCGCCCCTGCACCCACCTTAGTGAGTCCTTCACATGTGCTGGGAAGAGTCACACACACGTTTATAAAAGCATCAGAAACAACCTAAGTGAACAGCAGCAGCAGAAAAGTGGGTAAGTGCCTATGAGACAGGTTTAGATCACTTGGCAGCAATGAAAACAAGTAAACTGGAACTGCTAATATCGACAGGAATCTCCCTGCACAGTGGTGGTGTGTACAAAGCTCAAAATCTGCAATAACAACAAAAAACATTTAAGTGCTACATATGTGGGTGTTCATTATGCCTGTTTGCATGTCTGGCTTTTTTTTTTTTTTTTTTTTTTTTTTTTTTTATAGAATACCATCAATGTACTAGGAGAGGACATGGATGATATGGATGATGACAAGCCTTTCCAAGCAGGACACAAAATCTCAGGAGAAAAGGGATAAATTGACTGTAAAAAAGGTAAAAATTTGGAAGAAAATACACCTCTAGTGTTAGGAAAATAGATTTGCTGTACCTGACAGCAAATTCCCTTCACGTGAATGGCAAAAATCAAAGGTTGATGGATACTCCTCTCTCCCTTGCAGCTGGCTTTAGAAAACTCTATTCATTCTGATGGTGAGCATGTCAACTGGCTCAGCCTTCAGAGGGCAACTTGAAAAATCACTCAGATTTTTAAACATCCATACCTTTTTTTTTTTTTTTTAAGATTTTATGTATTTATTCATGAGAGACACAGGCAGAGGAAGAAGCAGGCCCCATGCAGGGAGCCTGACGTGGGACTCGATCCCAGGTCCGCAGGATCACACCCTGAGCTAAAGGTGGTGCTAAACCGCTGAGCCACCCAGGCTGCCCAAATTTTATTTATTCATCAGAGACAGAGACACGCAAAGAGAGAGGCTCCCTGCAGGAAGCTTGATGCAAAAAAAAAAAAGGAAGCTTGATGCAGGGCTCAATCCTGGGACCCCGGGGATCATGACCTGAGCTAAAAGCAGATGCTCAACTACTGAGGCACCCAGGTGCCCCTAACATCCATACCTTTTGATAAGCATTTCACTTTAGTGAAATCCACATATTCTCAGAATCAACATAATCCTGCTGTAGGATTGTATAGCAAAAAATTGTAGATAGCCCAGATGCCCATCAATAGGCAAGATGTTAAATACCACTGAATATCATGTAGCCTTCAAGAAACAAAAGGTAGATCTATGTGAACCAGCAAGGAATGATACCCAATATATGTTGTCTGCCAGTGAAACATTCAAATGCAGAACAGTTTGTATAACATTTCATCATTCGTTTTTTAAAAAACAGGAGGAAGTTGGTTTCCAATAATGATGGTTACTGAGAATAACTGTAATACCATGATACAGATGGTGGATGGTGGGAGCTGGTTTTCTCACTGTTGGGAGTGGGAGGTTACAGATAAGCAGGAGTGAGGAGGCTAGGATGATTCACATGGTAATGAATTACAGTTGGACATACCAGCATAAATTCATGTTTCATTTAATACTGATACAGATGATCCTATAGAGAAATATTTCTAGTTATGTGTCTATGTCCTTGAACTAAGGACTGAAAGGGCCAAGAAGCAAGGACACTGCAGTAGCAACAAGCATACTTAGTTTCAGGTTTCTAATATTCTCCAGTGAAAGGAGTCACATCTCCTCAGAGAAATGGCAGATTCCAGAGCCAGGGCAGAAAAAGAACAATACATGCCTGGGGAACACTGAGTGTCAGGAAGTGCAGAAGTACTAAACAAAAACCAATGATAAAGATGGGGTTATAGCAAAGGGACAGAAAAGCCGACTGCAAAGACTTTTCTGAATGGCCAAAACTAAAACAATTTCAGCAACAAAATAAAGGGGTATTGGATTATAATCCAAAGTATAAAATAAATATCCTTGAGTCTCCACTGACATAAACAGGAGAGACTAGAAATCTCCCATGCAGAAGAAATCCAGGTAATTTCTGTAGATAACCCTCCCTTCGGGGAGGTGAAGGCATAACTCCCGTTCCTTAAGTATGAGCACTGCAGAGTGACCTCCTCCCTAGAGTACATGTAAGTATGGATGGGAGAAAGTAACCCACAATGGAGAAACCTACAGACACTACCTCAGCCAAGTGATGTCATTTTGAGAGCATGTACCCTTGATCTGAAGTGATGAGAGTGGCATTTTACCTGTGGTCTTCCTCTCCAAAACACATAACCTCGGTCTAATCAAAGAGAAAACGTCTGATAAATCCCAAAGACACTCTGCAAAATACCTGACTGTTATTCCTTAAAAGTACTGAAGTCATCAAAAACAAGGAAAATCAGAAACTATCACAGCCAAGAAGAGCCTAAGGATACATGACAACTAAATGTACTCTATGGGATCCTGGAACAGAGAGAGGCAAAAACCAAAGAAATCTGAATGAACTATGAACTTTAGTTAATAATAACTTAGATATAGATCAAAAAACACCCCAGCTAACTTTGTTTAGAGGAAAATAAATATACTTGAAAACCTGCAGGAGATGGAAAATTATAAGTAAATATATAGAGCAGATAAAAAAAATCAAATGGAATCCTAGAAATGAAAAGCACAATCACCAAAATTAAAAACTAGGTGAATTGATGTGGCTTCAGAGTGGACACAGCAAAATAACGAAGTGGAAGATAGATAAGAAATTAACCAGAATACAGAGGCAAAAACAAAAACAAACCTGGAAGATACGGAAGAAAGCTGAAAATACCTGGAAGATAGACTGAGAAAAGTGACAAAGCCAAACAGAAGGTATTATTTGAAGAAATGATGACTGAGGATTTCCTAGAACTGATAAAAGATAGCAATCCACAGATGCAAGAATCCCAACAAATCCCAAATAGGACAAATTATAGGAAATCCAGCTGTGGACATGGTATAGTGAACTCCATAAAACCAAAGACAAAGAGAAAATCTTAAAAGCAGCAGAGGAAAAATAAATAAAGCCATTCCTTTACCTTTATAGGAGTGATACTTGCTGGCTTTCACAGGATCAATGGAGGCCAGAAAATGAGTGATGGCTTCATGGGCTGAAAGAAATTACTCGCAACCTAGACTTCTAAACCTGGAAAAAAACATACAGTATTTAAAGAATCAAGGTAAAATAAAGATATTTTCAGACAAACAAGAACTGAGAGCTCTTCACCAACAGACTCACACTAAGGAAAATTCTAGGTGAGCTCAGAGGTAATTGCTCTAAATGGCCTGGGGTCTCTGTCACCCAGGAGCACAGTAAAGATACTGGCCAGCTTTGGATGTAGATAGACTACAGACATGTTGCTTTCCTCCAGTAAGCAGAAGACAGACATAGACAACACTAACAAATCAACAAAAGGAAAAAAATGAAAAATAGGATAATAGAAGCTGACAGCAACCCCAAATATAGCTAATAACACTCTAAGAATAAACTAGACTTGTTATTCCTGTTGTGCTATCTCTGATAGATTTAAGCATGACCCAGATATTCCTGTTTTGAAAAACAATCCAGGCTTCTAACGAGATTCCCTGAAGCAGGAAGAGACACAAACATGCCCAGCAGTCTGCTACAAACTGTTGGGAAAACAAAACTCATCACTTTTCCATCAGAATTAGTAGAAATTATAACGTATATTTTGTAATTTCAGGAACTATTCAAAATGACTTAAGATTAAGAATATACAGAGTTGGACAGCCTGGGTGGCTCAGCAGTTTATCGCCACCTTCAGCCCAGGGCCTGATCCTGGGGACCCGGGATCTAGTCCTGTGTTGGACTCCCTGCATGGAGCCTGCTTCTCCCTCTGCCTGTGTCCCTGCCTCTCTCTCTGTCTCTCATGAATAAATAAATAAAAATCTTAAAAAAAAAAGAAAAGAATATACAGAGTTTAACACTTCTATCTCTTTGACATTTATAAATCATTATCTGTTAAACAGTTTTCACTGAGAATTAAAAGTTTGCTTTTTAAATAAACTCTGCTGATGGACTATATGGTTGCAAAAAGTAGGATGGTGTGCACACATAGACTTGGGCAACTTAAGATTTGTTCTAGAAAAATACACAGAAAACTATTAACTGCAGTCACTTCTAAAGAACTGGGAGAAGAAAGGCAGACTGAGCCTTTTACCATATGCCCTTTTGAAAACTGTGACTCTAACTTAAAAAATATATTAGATCCTCTGATACTAACAATTTTATAGAAAGACAAAGAACTAAAAATATCCAAAGCACTGCTAAGGATAACATGAGGGGGTCTTACTTCCAAATATTGACAATTTGTATAAAGCTGTGGTAATTAAGATAGTGCGGTGTAGGTGCTAGGACAGAAAATGTATTGATGGTACAGAAGAGTGTGCTCAGAGACCGATGTGCTTATCTGGAATACCTGACTTGGGACACAGCTGGCTTCATAGGTTGATGAGAGAAGCAGTTTTGCAATAATTGGTGCTTATGCATGTTTAAACATAAATGAAAAAAATCATTAAAAATAGACCCCTAGGGATTCCTGGGTGGCTCAGTGGTTTAGCACCTGCCTTTGGCCCAGGGCATGATGCTGGAGACCCGGGATCGAGTCCCATGTCAGGCTCCCTGCATGGAGCCTGCTTCTCCCTCTGCCTATGTCTCCGCTTCTCTCTCTCTCTGTGTCTCTTATGAATGAATAAATAAAATCTTAAAAAAAAAAATAGATCCCTACCTTACACCATACAAATGGGAGAAGAAATTTTTGACCCTGAGACACAGATTCCTTAAGAAAATAGAACTATAAAGAAAAAGATTCATGATTTAACTACATTAAAATTAAGACCCTATGTTAATCAAAAGATACTATAAAGAGAATGAAAAGTCAAGCCATAAACTGGAAGATTCTTGTCACTCCCATTCTGAATTATATCTAGAATATACAGAGAACTCCTGTGAGTCAAAAAGAGAAAATAACTCAAAAGAAAAGTAAGGAGAGAAAAGGAATTTCATAGAATTTAATTTTTTTAAAAGATTTTATTTATTCATGAGAAACACACAGAGAGAGGCAGAGACACAGGCAGAGGGAGAAGCAGGCTCCACGCAGCAGGGAGCCCGATGTGGGACTCGACCCCGGGTCCCCAAGGATCACACCCCTGGCCAAAGGCGGTGCTAAACCGGTAGGCCACCAGGGCTGCCCAAGAAATAAAATCTTTAAAAAAAAACAGGAACTGAAACATCCATCAATGGAACAATTAGTAAGATAGGAGTGTTCTAACCACACATTACCCACTAGAATAGTATATATTATTATTATAGCAATGAAACTATATCACATAGCAATGAAAAATGAAGTATCCTACAAAATACCTGACCAGTCCTTCTCAAAACCATCAAGGTTACAAAAACAAGGAAAGTCTAAGAAATTTTCACAGCCAAGAGGAGCTTAAGGACACATGATGACTACATCTGATGTACTATCCTGGAAGGGATCCTGAAACAGAAAAAGGACATCAGGTAAAAACTAAGAAAATTTAAATCAACCACAGGCTTTCATTAACAATAATGTATCAAGGTGCTTGGGTGGCTCAGTTGGTTTATCTGCCTTTGGTTCAGGTCATGATCCCAGGCTCCTGGGACTGAGTTGGGAGTCAAGCTCCCTGCTCAGTGGGGAGTCTGCTTATCCCTCTCCCTCTACCTTATCCCCCCACTCCTGCTCTCTAACAAATAAAATCTTAAAAAATAATAATGTATCAATCTTAGTTTATTACTTACAATCAATGTACATATTAATATAAGGACACTGTGCAAGGTAATCAGAAACTATACTATCTACTCAATTTTTCTGTAAATCTAAAGTGTTCTTTTTCTTTTTTTTTTTATAAATATTTTATTTATGGGATGCCTGGGTAGCTCAGCAGGTGAGCTTCTACCTTTGGCTCAGGGCATGATCCTGGAGTCCCGAGATCGAGTCCCATATCAGGCTCCCTGCATAGAGCCTGCTTCTCCCTCTGCCTTGTCTCTGCCTCCCTCTCTGTGTCTCTCATGAGTAAATTAATAAAATCTTAAACAAACAAAAAAAATATCTCAGGGTTAGGGGATTGAGCCCCGTGTGGGGCTCCAGGCCCAGCGAGGAGTCTGCTTGCGGTTCTCTTTCCCTTTCCCTCTGCCCCCATTCCCACTCATGCTCTAATAAATAAAATCTTAAAAATGTCTATTAATTAAAACAGGAATGAGTTCTGGCAGCATTAACATGGATCAATTTTTAAAATAACATTAAGTGGGGCACCTGGGTGGCTCAGTTAAGCATCTGCCTTCGGCTCAGGTTGTGATCCTAGGGTCCTGGGATTGATCCCCATGTCGGGCTCCCTACTCAGGGGGCAATCTGCTTTTCCTTCTCCCTCTGCTGCTCCCCTCTCTCTCATGTCCTTTCTCTGTCTCTCTCATAAATAAATAAAATAAAAACATTAAGATACCATGGAAAAACAAACACGACTCCATTAAGTTCAAGAACAAGCAAATAAATGTGTTTTTTAGGATCAGACATGGTAAAACCAAAACAACTGAGTAATGGCATTTTTGTACAGGTGAGAAAAATTAGTCCACTCACCACTTGTCCAAAGTTCACATACTTTCCAGGGTCAGAAAATAAAGGAAGTGTAAAGATAAAACAGTATAGCGGTTGCCTCTGACAAGGAGAGCCGGTGGAGGATGAAAGGAAAGAGAGAAAGAGCTGATACATCTAAGCACACAAGGGACTTCTGGGATTGTGAAGCATTCTATTTCTTGTCCTGCGTGGAGGATACATGTGTGTTCTATCTGTGGTTCTTTAAACACTACATGATGGGGCAGCCCCGGTAGCCCAGCGGTTTAGCGCTGCCTTCAGCCCAGGGTGTGATCCTGGAGACCCGGGATGAGTCCCACATCGGGCTCCCTGCATGGAGCCCGCTTCTCCCTCTGCCTGTGTCTCTGTCTCTCTCTCTCTGTGTATCTCTCATGAATAAATAAATAAAAATATTTAAAAAAATAAACACTACATGATTTCATATACTTCTGTATGTCTGCTATACTCCACAAATTTGCATTTATTAAACAATAAAAAATATTTGTCTGGCTTCTGGGCAGGTTGTGGGCCTAATGCATTGGCAAAATTAGGAGGCTGCTCTCCTGGACCTCCCTAGGGGTCTCCACGTGGCCCTGACCTCTGAGGTAGCTCCCCTCGGATTCCTCTAAGCTGAGGGAAGCTCCCTTCCTGGTCAATGTATGTCTGGCTTGAATATACACTCACATGCCGGAAAAAGCTCCAGATGGGGGCTTGCAGAGGGGTTATCTCTGTCCCTTCCTGTCACATACCACCAGGCTCAGCAAAGCAACAGCATAGGAGTGGGAAGCAGCCTGGGCCTGTGAAGTATTGGGGGTCAGCTTCAGCCAGTCAAGGAAGAGGCTTCACTCTGGGCACCACCCAGGCTGGAGGGCACAGGCCTCTCTCAGGACAGATTCCTGCTTGCCACCACTCCCACTCAATTCCTGGACAAAAACCCCCACTGCCCCAGGGGACTGATAAGGGAGATGGGTCAGTGGGCCAAGTAGGCTGAGGTCATGGATGGAAGACATCTGTCTGCCCCAGGCCCATACAAAACCAAATCTGTCACTGAGAGGGTCTCAGGGCAAATCTGTTGACCCAGCACCAAGAGGGGTCCAGCCTGCAGGTCACTGATCCTGTTTAGCCCTGGGAGGCTCTTCCTCTCCCACCCAGGCCTTGAGGGCCCGCCACAAAGCCTCCCACAAACAACAGGGAGATAGAACAAAACTGAGTTATCTTCCAAAGGAACATGGAAGCACAGACAGGCTAAGAGACCTACCCATGACCCCACAGCCAGTGACAGGACATGGACCTGACCTGAGGCTTCCACCTAGTGACAGAGAGGCCCTCGCTCTCCTACTGGAGAATAGGACTCCTCCAGTGGGGCACTGAAAGAAGGATGGGGACTCAGAACACAAGTAGCCAGCAAACACCCCCACAAACCAGAGACCTCATCAAGCACCTTGCCCTCGAGCAAGACAGATCTGATCTCAATCCAGAAAACACTCCCTAACCTAGATCCAGGAAGGGCTGCCCTATGGGGAAGGGGACCCAAATCCCAAAGGCCCAAGAAGGTAAAGGCAGATGCCTTGGCAGACATGACCAGAGCCCACCACAAGCTCTCAACTCCAGTGAGAGAAGCAAGTGGGAGTTTCAGGGAGTAGGGAGCTCCTGGTTCATCCTTAATCTGAAGCCAATAAATGGACTGAATCCCTGGGTGGAATGGGATGGCCAGGGAAGGCCGCATCAACAGAAGGGGAGGCCACAGGGCCAGCCTTGGCTTACAGATTCACTGAACAGAGAGAGGACCACCCACCTTACCAATTCCAAAAAAGATTATGCACTATCATTCTGATATTCTCCTCTTGGGAATTTGCCCAAAGAAGGAAAAAGCTGTGAGTAGAAAGGAGGTCACCCGAGGGCTGTTTATAGAGACACTGGAAGACTTAAATGACAAACCAGAGCTGCTTTGTGATGATGTTGCCCTTGACAGTCTGGCTGGGAACCTTTAAATGCAGCAGGGCTGAGGACTTTAGTCCATGTTCCTTTTATGCCTCAGGTGAATAATGTTACAATGTGATAACATAGCAAGTCTTGCCTTGTGGCCTGGTGCAGATGATCGCTCAAATAGTAGCTCAATAAAATAGAAATGATAGGAGTATTTATCACATATAAGACTGGTAAAAAAATAAACAAAACAAAAAAACACTTGACACTGGTATGGCTCAGAGTGCAGGAAACAAGCTCTTGGAGAGCAATCTGACAGCATCCATCAAAGCCTTAAATGGGCATACGCTGAGACCCAGAAATTACACTACAAAGAACTTGCCCTGTGTGTCCTTAGATTATGCCAAAATATGTTGACAGTGCAGACTGTAATAATTATATACAAAACTGGAAATAAGTGTCCAGCAACAGCAGAGGGATTACAGAAACTGTTCCATCCACAGAATGGAATTCTGTGGAACTGTCAAACAAGGAAGAGCACAGACACCCTCTGGCAGGAATTTCAGTGACAGCATGACTGCTTTAGTGTAACTTTCATATACAGAGCATTAAGTGAAAGCTCAAAACTATTTTTCTAAAGGCAGTACCAGAACATTTAGTTTGTAGACAGGCACTGGGATTCAGTAGATTGGGAAGTAGGTACATTTTTAATTGTATACCTTTGAATTTTTAAAATTATGTGTACATTTACACAACACATAATTACATGTGTTAATGGAGCTATCTGGATGACAGGACAAGCCATTTCTTTACTGGTTTTCATTTGTACACATATACATTTAAAAGTGTATATATGGGGCAACCTGGGTGGCCCAACAGTTTAGTGCCACCTGCAGCCCAGGGCCTGATCCTGGAGACTTGGGATTGAGTCCCACATTGGGCTCCCTGCATGGAGCCTGCTTCTCCCTCTGCCTGTGGCTCTGCCTCTCTCTCATGAATAAAAATCTTTTTTAAAAAAGTGTATATATACTTGTACATATACGTGGTTGCATGTGTTTATATGCCTATATATATAAAACTCTATACATAAACAAAATTTATCATCTTAACCATTCTTCCGTTTGGTGGCATTAAGTACATTCATATTGTTATACAATCATCACCACCATCCATCTCCAGAACTTTTTCAACTTTCTAAATGGAAACTTTCCTCTGTTAAACATTAATTCCCTATCCCCACCCTGGCCCTTGGTAACCAACATTCTAATTTGTCTCTATGAATTTTGGTTTCTCCAGGGATCAAGTGAGCAGAAGCATACATTAGTTCTCCTTTTGTGACTGGCTTGTTACACTTAGCATGTCCTCAAGGTTCATCCATGTTGTACCATGTAATAGAGCTTCCTTTTAAAGGTTGCATTGTATTCCACTGCATGTGTGTGTGTGTGTGTGTGTGTGTGTGTGTGTGTGTATATATATATATAATCATTTTATCCATCCATTCATCCAACAATAAACACTTGGGTTGTTTTCATCTTTTCACTGTTGTGAATAACGTTGCTATGAACAAGGGTGTTCACGTATCTGTTGAAGAACCTGCTTCAATTCTTTTGGCTATGTACCCAGGAGTGGAATTGCTGGGTCATAAGGTAATTGTTTAAACTTTTGAAGAACTGCCAGACTGTTTTCCACAGTGGCTGTATCATTTTACTTCCCCACCAACAATGCATGAGGGTACTTTTATTTTTAAACTGTTTTAATGGCTGCTAAGGAGACAGACTTGTAGGCTTTCTGGCTTGTTCCTGGTGTTGCTGATACTGTGTGATTTGTGAAATAAAGGACATACTCTGTGTTGTCAACACCTGACATCTTCCACGGTAATCTGGAAAAACCCCATACACCCTGGCCCTGTCTAGTGATGCCACCTGAGCAGCTCAGAAGCATCTAGACAAAAGAAGCCTCTTATTGTGCCCCAAGAGGGAAATTGATGGCTGGTGCACCACCCCCACCACCACCATCCACTGCCCCATGGCAGAGAGCTCCAAAGAAAAGTGGAAAACCTTAGAGAGGCACTTACCTCAACGGGCCCTCCCAGTGCCAGGGATTCCTGGCTGGCATGGCCAAGGCCATGGTCCCCAGAGGCCATGGTGAGGTGCTTGTCAAGTCAGGCCTCACTGCCTGTAGCCAAAAGAGAATGCAGTCACCATGCAGCAGGCAGTGCCTTTGGCCTCAGGGCTGGTCAAGCAGGTCCTGCGCATGGCCTCAGAAGACCTGGTCAGACAGCTGTACAGTGAGGCCCCCACAGGCCTTCTGGGGTCAAGCCTATATAGTCTTTAGGACCCTCAAATCCCCTCCCACAGGTTTCTCAATATCTAGACTATGAAATACCTGCATCAGAATACAAAATCAAGGTGGGAGTGATTGAAGATGTAGACTCCTGGGCCTGGGCCCTGGATTTGGATTCAGGTTTGATGCTGTGCCTGGTAATCTGTATCATTAAAAAGCATGTTGAAATGTGAGAATTACAGATTTTGGCAAAACCTGGTCTCATTCTGATGAAGAACTCACTGGCAGAAGCATGGTTCCCAAGCTAAGGCTGGCAAGGAGAGCTTCTGACATCAACCCAGTAGGGGCCCTATCTGCTAGGTCCCTGGCACACAGTAAGGATTCAGAGTGTGAAGACCCAAGCGAGAGGGCAGGGAACACCCTTTCTTAGGACCCTGCCTGCCTTCTTAGCTTTAGGATCTCCAGGAGAAAAAGGCAAGAAGGCTTCAGAGTGTTACCACCAGTCCCCAATTCCTGATGGAAAAACTGGCAGTCTGGCATATACCGTTAATGGTAATGGAATACACAATGGGCACCATACTGAACTCCTTATGGGCTTATTCCACCCTCAGCCCAGAAGTTATGGGAGCTCAGGCCACAGAACCAAACTACCTGGCCCCTGATCTGTAGCTCTGAAGTGGGGGGAGCATGGAGTTTTAAAGAATCTAACCTGATTCCAAACTGCTGCTATAAACAAACTGGAAACAGCTGAGGGTAAAGGATAGTAAGAAGTGAAAACATTCCCTTCCTTATTGGTGTGTGAAACTTCAGACACCAGAGAGTACCTGTGGTGACTGTAGGCACTTGGGAGCCCCTTCCTTGTCAAGATGCTTCTCTCCTAGGAGATGGCTCAATGGGACAGCCAGAGAACTGACCAGCCTGATTCTGTCCCTGCTTCCTGGGGCTCCCTGTCCTTGAGGTTTTTTTGTGAGACCAAGTGATAAGCAGCAAAGCCAGGTGAGATCTTCAGCACCCTTCAAATCATACTCCTCTCAATCTCTGACGTAAATCAAGTGTCTTCAATTCTACATCAGGTGCTCTAAAAATGTAGCTTCAGTTGCCTCCTAAAACCCGGTTGTGACCATATCACCGTCAGGGTAGATATGCTACAGTTGTAGTGGGAGGAGTCAGATGGATCCAGCCCAGGATGTTGCTGGGATGGAGGGGCCTGGGATGATCCAGAGGCTAGCAGAGGGCTGAGCACCAGCCCAGGAAAGGGGAGAAACATGCTGGTGCTGACAGAAGGTAATACACAGGGCCTGGGCCCCAAGGCACATCATGACCCCACAAGCATCTTAGGGGTAATAGTGACAAGCCTGGCATGCAGCAACATGTAGGCTGGGTGTGGCTAGGCTTCCTCCCCAAGCCAGGGGAATGGCAAAGAGGTTTCACCTTTTTTTTTTCCCCCAGTGCAGTGACTGATAATGGCTGCTGAGAAGAACCCGAGGCCATGAAGCTATATCCAGAGGAAGCAACGAGGCCCACAAGCGGTGTCCTCCCGGCAGTATGCTCATCTGGGAATGACCCCAACTGCTAGCTGGGCTCTTTAAACACTGCTGATCACACGGTGCTGCCCAGGCTTTGCGTCTCATACCGAAAGATACTTGAAAATTTTTGCCCATTTGAAGTTGTAGTTATCAGGTGTTCCAAGCTCCTAAAATACTGCACACTTCCATTGTTTTTTTACACTTTTGGACAGAACTTTCCAATTATATCAAAATCACATTTTGTACCACTTTTGTGTAATTTTTAGTGAGATTTTGAGGTTAAATATGCCATTCTCCCCACCTTCACCTCCAAATTAAGGATATAGTGAAAAGCATGGCATCTTAAGAAACAAGGGGGAACAAAAAAAAAACAAAACAAGGGGGAAGAGGGTAGGTGAAATCTCCCAGCACGAAGCCCAGGGATTGCGCCCCCTGCTGACCCTGTGACAGAATGCTGAAACCAGACTTGTTTAGTGCCCTTGACAAAACTGGGCAGAACCAGCCATAATCAGGCCAAAGATGCTCTCCCCCAGGGGAATTTAATCAATCAAAAATGCAAACAGATGAACCAGCTCAGTGTTATCCCAAGTTCCCAATCCTCCTGCCTCCCAACACTCTGGGAAGAAAGGAAGTATATTTATGGCAAATAATTCTGGGGCTGAATCAATGCATTGTGAATCAGAGACCCAAAAAAAGGTAAGAATCTATACAGGGTTTCCATTCTGATCAACCCAACACCATTACTGTACAAAAAACAGTTTTATTAGTTAATTACCCCAGGTGTGCCTCTGTTCATGCTCTAGGTCACACCTGTTTCTCAGATCCGGCCCAGGCTCATAGGCAAGTTACCAGATTAGCAAATAGGAAAATTGTTCTGCAAAATAGCAATTGTCAGCTTAAGGCATTACTAACATTGCAGAAGGGAGCAGGTTACTAAGGAAGTTTGGACAGCTCAGGATGATGATTTCCGGAACAGGAAACCCTCTCTGAAAGGGCCAGCCCATGCTGCTGTCTGACATGGGAGAGGACACTCTTGCTGTGTGACAGATCACTCCTTTAAACTCACCCACAATGTCACAGACAAAACACTGTCTATTCCTCAAGCTTCAGATTTAGAAATTAGTTATATAAAAAGCACTCTGTCCCAAGAAGCCCTGGCACATCTGCAGGCCTCCCAGAGAGCTCACTCGATCCTCCCTGACTGGAGCAGGGGAGGACAGAGATATATGGAAGGTTGGTCAGGCTCAGTTTTTAAAAATGAATTCACTACTAGAAATATGGAGCAAGAGGTAGAGACCCCTGCTGCAATTACATGCGGAATCATTGTCCTCCCAGAGAGCGGGCTCCTCCGGTCCACGGAAGTGCTCAGAGCAGGGCAGGCCAGTGTGGCCACAGAGCTGCCGCCTGCCTCACTGCATGCCGAACCACTGCTCCTGGTCAGCCCACTGGGCCGCCTCACTGTCGCTGCCCTCCAGGTCCCCTTCTTCCCCACTCCCTTCCATGTCGTCCACATCCTCCTCCTGAGTGGCATCCGTGGGACTCTCCTCCTTCTCCATCTTCTGCATCCCCTCTAGAGACTTCTGGTCATTGGGGTCCAAACTAGGGGACAACAAAACAAAGGAGAGGCCTGAATCTCTGCCTTGCTTCTTGCTGGCTGATGCGTCATCTCCCTGGCACAGCAGTGAAATGACCACCCAGTCACAGAGAAACTGCTAATGCCTGGCCTCTCCAAACAACTCTGGTTCCACAGGCAGGATCGAGGGACTCCACCACTAGAAGTGAAAAAAGGTATCTTGTCCTAATTTTTAGCATTCTCAATTTGAGTTTTTCTCCACATATTTCTTATACATTTTCAAACTTATTACCCCAGCATTCTGCTAGAAGAAGATACTAGGTAACACAAATGAAAAACCAGCAAACAATCATTAATAGACAAATTCAAATGTAATTTAACAGCGTCGGATTTTTAAGCTACAAAGTTACAAAAAAATATTTTTCTGTGAGTGAAGTTGATTCATGTTTTTATGATATAATTAACCATATCAGCATTTCAGTAGTCAAGCAAAATTATCATGCTTACCATGGAACACATTTGTCAACTACTAGGTTAGACTCCAGGACCCAAAGCTACCCCTACCCAGGCATTCAAGTTTAGCACCTAAGAGTCCTAATACATGCCCCAAACCCCAAAGTTCAGAGGCTCAAGAACATTTAGCTTGGCTTCTAAGCAATTCTTCCTCCTGCCCCTGTAATTATTATCAAGGCCAGGAGGTGTCCAATCGCTAGCAAATTTAACCTCTAATGGGTCCTCTGTTCCTACTTACACAACTGCAGATTGATTCGTAAGCTCTTCTCTGAAACCCTCCATACGGCTCTCACCCACACCCAGGGCTCCCCACCCTTGGGACTCCCACTTTGCTTTCTAGAGACTGCTAGAAAGAACTGTATTTATTATTATGTGGCATCATCCAGTCTACATGCCTGAGACTGAGAGCTTTCGGAATCACAGCATACGCAGTGGTTACTGAGATGCCAGATGCTCAACTGCTGAATAAGTAAATGGATGCGAACAGACTCAATTAGAGACAGGCCTTCACCGTAACCTTCCAGACACACAGACAACCCTCAAAGAAATCACTTCTATATTAAACAGTAAGAATATCACTATTTATTTAGTATTTACTATGTACCAGGCACACCACTAAGAGCTTTACACGGAATAATAATTTAATCCTCATGGAATCATTCAATACCTATTAAGGTAGATATAGACATGGAAACTTGTAACTTGCCCGAGATAACAGGTGAAAGTAATATTCAAACTTCAGAGCTTAGGTTCTTTACTACAGTAGGTAGAAACATGGGAAAGTACTTACAATACTTTGATTTGAAAAAGCAGAATATAAAATATATACTACATATACCCTATAAAAATATGTTTATGTGTGGGCAAGACCAGGAATATGATCTACACAAATGAAAACAGATGATATAGTGATATGGGCTGGTTATGAGTGAAACAGTTTTTTAATGTTACTTATAATATACTTTATGAAATTTCTTTAAGATATGAGCTCACAAATAACTCTTCTAATCATTACTATAATTACTCTTTTCAATCATGGGCACAAACGTGTATGTTTCCAGAACTCCTGTTACACAGTTCCCTGCCTCGTCTTCCCCTCATTGACCTTCCCCCCCATGGGAGGCTAAGTGCCTACCTTAGTGCTATACTATATTGGTCCATTGCCTCCTGATACTCATTGACAGCTACAAGGAAATCTCCTAGGATCCGATGCAGGACACAGTCACTCTGATTAGCTAGTGCGTTCCTCAGCAAAGCAATTCCATCTTCATATTTCTGCTCTCTGCCTGCAAAGAAAAAGATCCTCATTTTCCTTCTTACACAACATTTTGAAAATACACTCCCATCCCAAATCATATACACAAAACCACAACACTCACAATCTAATAATCTCTTTGTAGATGTCCTTAAGAGAACAGTGGTATGGCAGGAAATAAGAATAAGCTCCTATGAATTCTTATTCCATTAAGAAATGTTCAGCTTGAGTGGTGTTTAGGTGGCTCAGATGGTTAAGCGTCTTCCTTCGCATTAGGTCATGATCCCAGTCTGGGATCAGGCCCCACATTGGGCTGCCTGCTCAGCAGGGAGCCTGCTTTTCCCTCTCCCTCTGCTTCTAATAAATACAATCTTTTTTTTTTATTAAGATTTTATTTATTCATGAAAGACACACACACACACACACACACACACACACACACACACACAGAGGCAGAGACACAGGCAGAGGAAGAAGCAGGCTCATTCAGGGAGCCCGACACATGGGACTCGATCCCAGGTCTCCAGGATCAGGCCCTGGGCTGAAGGCGGCGCTAAACCACTGAGCCACCCAGGCTGCCCATAATTACAATCTTAAAAAAACAAAAAAGAAAAGAAATGTGCAGCTTGAGTTCTGATTTTTTAAAATATACTCTTAACCTAAGTTCAAATAAAAAGCCAAAATGCATTTTATTTTCCAAACTAGCCCAAACCCAGGACTTCATCATGAATCAGGACTAAAAACACCAAAGGTAAAAGGAAAATCATAAGCAAATTCAGATGGACTGAAAAACAGTTCTAGCCGGCTAAAACTAGTTCTATTCAGGCCAAACTAGTACAGGACAACCAAAACAGATGAAAGTGAGCTAAACAGGTACGAACCAAGTATAGCTGGTTTGAACCACTCAAAGAGTAGTGCCAATCCAAGTCAGTCTAAGATAGCTACATTTGGTTGTGCTAAATATAAACCAATTCACATGGGCTCAAACCTACTGTAAAAGGCACACACATGCCTGGTTATCTATAACCAGCTAGGACGAGGAAATCCAAATGACACCAGGTTTAATACAATTAACAAAAAAGGGAAGTAAATAAGATACACTTACTAAGTAGTTCTGCTTTTTTCACCACAGCCTTAATGTAATCCGGCCTTTGGGTCAGGGCTTTATCTAATAAAGTTTTGGCTTTTTCCTGTGTCACTGGGTCTTCAAGACAAACAGTAGCTAAAAGGGTAAGGGTCTGTGCATTTGCTCCTAGAGTTTTGTAAACGTTGTTAGCCATTACCATTGCTTCACGAATACTGTTTGAAGCTAAGTAACATTCAATGAGACCTGAAAAAATAGAACAGAAAGTTCAACCACATTACCATTCTAAGCAATGCTTCCACCCGGACAGCCTTCCAAATTGCAAACCTTCAAAGCTTCAGAGAAAGGGCAGGCCAGGGGAAAACTGATATTAACTGGAGAGCATGTTGATGGAGTAAGAAATGCTCTTCCCCAGAGCACTTCAGGGACGTGAAAAAGGCTGCATGTGCTGCAAAGGCACCTTTAGTTAGCAAAGGAAACAAACATGCATAAGTAAAATGAAGCAAGTAGGCAGCTCAGGGTGGATGTTAGAGCAACAAAGATGACCCTAATCATTCCTTGAGATAGAGATATTAACAAAACAAAGTTCCACTGCCTCCTAACAAACTAATTTCTGGTTGTGTTCAGTCCCCTTTAGTTTCCGGTTGTGTTCAGTCCCCTTTAGTCCTAGAACTAAAGATATGTGCAGCTTTTCTGCACATTTGGGAGCTGCGTGGGAGAGCTCCTACAATTCCAAGTGAATGTCCAGTTCTACAAAACTACTAGTTTAGTGTAGTTTCTACTAATGGACTTAGGGAGCAACCTAAGGTGAAATGACAACTTTTCATTTTAAACATAAAAGTTGGGGATCCGGGATCCCTGGGTGGCGCAGCGGTTTGGCGCCTGCCTTTGGCCCAGGGCGCGATCCTGGAGACCCGGGATCGAATCCCACGTCGGGCTCCCGGTGCATGGAGCCTGCTTCTCCCTCTGCCTTTGTCTCTGCCTCTCTCTCTCTCTCTGTGACTATCATAAATAAATAAAAAAATTAAAAAAAAAAAAAAAAAAAAAAAGTTGGGGATCCTTGGGTGGCGCAGCGATTTGGCGCCTGCCTTCGGCTCAGGACGCGATCCTGGAGACCCAGGATTGAGTCCCACATTGGTCTCCTGGTGAATGGAGCATGCTTCTCCCTCTGCCTATGTCTCTGCCTCTCTCTCTCTGTGACTATCATGAAAAAATAAAATAAAAAATAAACACACATAAAAGTTATCTCGGGCAGCCCCGGTGGCGCAGCGGTTTAGCGCTGCCTGCAGCCCAGGGCGTGATCCTGGAGACCCCGGATCGAGTCCCACGTCAGGCTCTCTGTATGGTGCCTGCTTCTCCCTCTGCCTGTGCCTCTGCCTCTCTCTGTCTCTGTCTCTATGAATAAATAAAATCTTAAAAAATAAAAAATAAAAAGTTATCTCAAAAGACATTTGCTGATGTTTCCCTAACCTAGATGGAAAATGCTCCATCAGATGCACTAATAAGTACATAAAGACTGGCAGCTCCTGCCTCTTATCATACCCACAACAAGATGTCCTCTGGGGACATTTCAGTCAACTCTCAATTCTTCTTGCCAAGAACTTGAGAACAGAGGAAGTACTTTTTGACACAAAGCTCTCATCAAAACAGAAAAACAGCTTAAACCCCAAACCCACACAACCCTGGCAGATTTTCTCTGCGTACTCCTCCACCTCAGCAGCGTTTATAATATATATGCACATAACAATGGTTACTTAACTAGAAATTCCCTAACTCTTTAGGCCAATATGCTGGACTCAGAATATGGTTGTTTGCAACTACTTATTGAGCAGTTTTATTTCCCTGCTAAAGCCCTCGCTGGAAGTTCAAAGGCAATGGAAAGAATGCTCTTCACTAATCCAGTGCCTCCACCAATAAAGAAGCTCAGCTGAAGGTTACAAGAAGCACCAGAGAGCACAGTTACCCTGATTCAAAACTCCAAATGGTAGCTTGAGTGCAGGCAGCCCATGAAGCCTCACTGGGCTGGGGAAAGTCCTCCACCCCAATGCCTCTAACCATCCTCTGTCTAAGCACTGTAGAGTCATTATTCAACTGCATTCCTGGGCTCTTGTGAAACAGGCATGCACCAGAAAGGAACACCATGATAAAAGCAGCTGAGAGGCTAAGAAGTTATGCTTCAGGATCAAAAATTTAATCTGGAGGGCGCCTGGGTGGCTCAGTTGGTTAAGTGTCTGCCTTTGGCTTTACGAACAAATCCACAATATGCATAGTTCTCTATCTAAGATTTGTTCTTTACCCTCACTTCCAAATTTTCTCAAATCTGAACTCCTCTTCCTGTTAAGAGCAAGTCACTCCTAGACTCCTGAGTTTATTTTTAAATTCTTATAAAAATATGCTTTGGAGGAACTGCATCTTATAAGATCTATTTTAACATCTGTGACTGAGTCACCAAATGTTGCTGAAGCTGGCACGGCTCCTTTGAACTCCTAGGGTCAGTTCACAGGAACTTAAAATAGTACTTAACAAAACAAAGTTTGACCCTGATCATGCCCACTCAGGAGGTCAAAATGAACTGACTAGTTCCCACAATCAATACTGTCATATGGATATGAAGTTACCCTAAGAGTAGTATTTCTAGCCCGAGGTAAAACAACTGCTAAAAAGAAGAAAGACATAAGCAAGCAATCCAGCAGAGTGCCAGCACAGATTCACATTAAGGAGTGGGCCATGTTTGAGAACTAAAACAGGACAAAAAAACCCTACCAACTACTCCCTCACCAAAAGCCAGGAAAAGAGAATGAAAAAAATATATTCTGAAGATCCAGGAAAGCCTTAAGTGATTTTTAAATGCCTAATGCAGCAATTCCCAAACTTGTCCACACATTAGCATTACCCGGTCTCTTCAAAAAATACTGGTGCCTATCTCCCAACTGCAATATTCTGATTTACATAATACTGGAATGAACTGGCATCAGGATTTTTAAAAGTACTCCCAGACGACTATAACACATAACAGAGTTTGGGAACTGCTGGCCTAACAAAACCTTCCATCTGAGGGCACCTGGGTGGCTCAGTCAGTTAAGCATCCAACTCTTGATTTAGGCTCAGGTCATAACCTCAGGGTCATGAGATCAAACCTTGTACTGTGTGTGGAGTCTACCTAAGATTTCTCCCTCTCCCTCTCTGTCCTCCCTCCCCGCCCATGAGCACATGTGCTCTCTCTCAAAAAAACTAAAACCTTCCATCTGAGTGTTAATGCTACATACCTATAGATCATACATTCATCTCTATTTTTCATCTTACCTTCATAGCAATCTAAACGACAAGGTGCAAGCCGTATAGCCTCCCGAAAGTGGATTATTGCTTCTTGGACTCTGCCCATGTTTCTAAGTGCTGCTCCCTTAAGTAGCAAGGCTTGAACACTATTACTGTTCAGCTGAATGGCCTTGGCTCCTAAATACAGGGCCCGGGAGTAGCGTTTGCTATAAAAACTATGACACCTGGAGAAAAAAAAATGAAACATTACCTGAGAGAAAATAAAGAAACTTCATTCAAAACCAAAGAGAAGGCCCTCTATATGATTCTTATTACAAACCACACTTACAGCTTTAACTTGAGATATTAGCGGGGTATGGGGAGGGGCACAAGTCGCAAAAGCAGAAAAATCTAAATATTTATAAGGGGAAATTTGATATGGAAGGGAAAAAAATCTGGTATCTGGATATGTTACATGTGAGAGATATTCAGAGAATTTGCAAAGCCATGATAAATAACAAAGCAGCAGCTTCTGGCCTTCAATGATGGCTTCCAGTGCTGAGCACAATGCACTATCTCAACTGATATTTACTCCATGAAAATCTGAGAAAAGAGACTAAGAAAGGTAACTAATGTGTCCAAAGTCAAAGACCTTGATCTGAATCTGATTATCTTTTCAATCTGTGTTTTCAACCTATATGCTATCAATTTCCCAAAGAATGTACTGAAAACTGGAGAGAAAAGAGAACGCATAAACATACCCAGAGACCACCCAGGGTTCTGCATGCTGATCAGAAATATTGAAAAGGCGGCAGCCAAGATTCTCCACATCCTCTAGCCGCCCTTCTCTTGCCAGGAGGTAGCCATATACATCCATTCCTGGAAAGGAAGAGGATTTTTAAAAAGCAGCAGGTGTCCTTTATTAAAAGAGCAAGAGCCTGGGATCCCTGGGTGGCGCAGCGGTTTGGCGCCTGCCTTTGGCCCAGGGCGCGATCCTGGAGACCCAGGATCGAATCCCACATCAGGCTCCCGGTGCATAAAAAAAAAAGAGCAAGAGCCTTCATCAGAACCCCCACTCAAGCCTCAGTTCCAGCATGGTCTGGGCCCTTTCCACAATCATGAGCTCCTCCCACCAGCATTCACACTTTCCTACAATAGGGCTATTAAAGGAGCACCTGGACAGCTCAGTTGGTTGGGCATCTGACTCTTGATTTTGTCTCCTGTGGTCATGAGATCAAGCCCCACATTGTGCTCTGTACCCAAAGGGGAGGGGAGTCTGCCTGAGAATCTCCCTCACCCTCTGCCCCACCCCCATGCTGGCTTGCTAGCACTTGATCTCTTTCTCAAATAAATAAATAAATCTTAAAAAAAAAAAAAAAAAAAGACCATTAAAAAGACAAAACATCCAAAAAGTTTAAAAAGCAAAAGAGTAGAAGAACCTACAACTCACAATTTTGAAAGCCAATTATCTTTGGGAACTGTTTGTCCCTATAACCTGTGACATGATGTGCAGTTATCCTAACTCATAACCAGAAAAAGCCCAAAAAAGGCATCAAATAAGTTCTTTTCTTCAAGAGTGCACACTTAATATGCAGTTAGTCTCAGAAAAAGTAGCTTATTCCAGAAAAAGCATCTAGTTCTTTCTGGCCCAGCGGATTTAAGATCACCCTTACTCTGCTTATTCTTACTTGTGTTCTATAAAAGGGTCCCTGCTTGCTGTCACCCATCTCTTACCACCATCTCCCTCATTCCTTGTTATCTCTTCAGACTCCCAGGAAAACGTCTCTCTTGCCAAGATCACTGCAATACTCTGCTGGCCCCTAAACTCGGCCTGAGCTTTCAACTCCAAGCTGCTAACTACTGCCAGACTAGTATTTCTAATACACCATTTTCATCATGGGCACAGGCAACTGAGAGGAGAAATAAGCACTGGGCAGGAGGGAGACGTTGAGCAAACAATTTCATCTTTCTGCATCTGTTTTCTCATCTCCCTGCTCTGTAGCCTTAAGAGTCTACAGGACTAAAAACTGTCAACAGGCCATATTTTTCTCATGGCTTCTTTTAGGACTTTATAAGCAGATTTCAGCCTATCAATACCTTCCCACACTCACTGCCAGTCACTGGATACTCATCCTTTGGAAGTCCCTATGGCTCACCTCTTCAGTTACAATCTTTGAGATCAAGGATTTTGTGTTGTTGTTAATTCCTAATTACTTCCTTTAATCACCTCAGTCCTCTCTTAATGCCTGTTCACTTACTTGCTTTTAAGTATACTAAGGTCACAGTAAAACTAAATCCCCTAAAAGGATATTATGGTTTTGGGGATGCCATCCAAATTCTGTCAGGCACACCATAAATTTATAAATCATAAGGAAGGGCTATCACTCCTCCCAAAAGAAAAAGAGCCAAATAATGATCTGCCTGGAGATGACACTTGAATTCAAGCAAAAACAACTGCTTAAAATGGAATTACTCAAGTGTTAAGAGGCACGTATTAGGACCTAAAAAAAGTAAAAGGCTACTGAAATAAGTTTCACAATAGTTCTATGAAAAATGGTATTAGAGTATTATGGTATATTGTCTCCCTTTCTTTTCTTTTTTTTTTTTTTTTTAAAGATTTATGATAGACAGAGAGAGAGAGAGAGAGGCAGAGACACAGGAGGAGGGAGAGGCAGGCTCCATGTCGGGAGCCCGACGCGGGACTTGATCCTGGGACTCCAGGATCACGCCCTGGGCCAAAGGCAGGCGCCAAACCACTGAGCCACCCAGGGATCCCCTCTCCCTTTCTTTTCTGATCCTCCCCACTACAGCCACTTCCACCATGCTTCAAAAATTACTTACCTTTTATCAGATAAGGATCCAACATCTGTGCCTGTTCAAACTTGAGGACAGAGTTTTTATTGTCTCCAGCTCTAAAGTACAGATCTGCTAAGCTTCCCAACAGGTCCACGTTATCTCGCAATAAGGACTTTTTCTCTAGTGAACTTCAAAATATTAAACATTGTTTAACATGTATTATGAATCCTCTTAATTTCAGAATCTCAATGACAGGTATATAAGCACTATTTTGTGTATATTTAACATTTTTCATAATAAGAAACTTTTCAAATAAACTGTATAGACTAGCTTTTCTTTTTCTGAGCTTATGATTTAAAGAAAGTTACAGAGGATAACAAAGCCAATATACAGAATGAAGCAGAAATCTCTGTCATTACCCAGAAAGAACTTTCTGGTTGCAGGTTTTCAGAGGACAACATGGTGCTAAATGTAATGTCATTCTTTTTTTTTTTTTTTTTTTTTTTTTTTAAATTTTATTTATTTATGATAGTCACAGAGAGAGAGAGAGGCAGAGACACAGGCAGAGGGAGAAGCAGGCTCCATGCACCGGGAGCCCGATGTGGGATTCGATCCTGGGTCTCCAGGATCGCGCCCTAGGCCAAAGGCAGGCGCCAAACCGCTGCGCCACCTAGGGATCCCTAAATGTATTGTCATTCAAAAGTGACTGCTACTTATTACTCAACCAAATGATTTTACAGAACAAAAAACTCAGTCCCTTATCCTTGGACTTTACCTGACTAGAAAAGAAAATCCCAGTTCTAAAGAGGCAACCCAGGTCAGATGCTGCAATCTATGCTTCTGGGACATTCAAAAAGATGTTCTTCCAGGTTCAAGCATGACAACTAAGGCAGCCAGCTTTGCAAGGGTTATCACTTTTGCAAATACAGAGCTGAACTTAGTCAAAGTTTACATTTAACAGGTCCTCACAGCAGAGATTATTACCCTTAGTATCGTTAGGTACATTAAGAGACTAAAAAGCAAGCCTGAGGACAACAGGCTGAGAGATAAACATCTCATATTTCTATTTTGCTAATTTAGATACATCAGACCTCCATACAAAGGGCCTCAAGAACACTGAATTAACTTTTTTGGCTCTCACCAGATAGTATTGATTGCTCTCGAGTTGTCACCAGTGTGCACAAAAGCATATGCTTTGATCCACACAGAGAGCCAATCCAAGTTAGGCACAGTCTGGATCACGTTCATTGTCATCGATGCCACCTCTGCACCTTTTACAGAAAGGGAAAGCAAACCTAATCCAACAGAAAACAAGAAAAATGAGGTGAGGCATAGCATCCCTCTTCCACAATGCAAGAAGCAATAGGCTACACTTCCCTTTGGCTACAAGATAATTCTATCCCTATTCTAAGCAAGATGCGGATGACAAAACAACCATAGTTTAACATTTCTTGATCTGTTAAAAATACAAAACAGTAATTTACTGAATCATGAATCACTCTCTGGAAGTTAGGCACTGGCAATTTTTTTTTTTTTAAACTTTACTTTTTTAGTAATCTCTACACCTAACAAGGGGCTTGAACTCATGCTGTGAGATCAAGAGTCGCAAGCTCTTCTGACTGAGCCAGCCAGGTGCCCTGGCATGTACAAATTCTAATGTAAAGAGTACAAAATTCTAATGTAAAGTAAAGAGTGCAACTATCACCTCAGAAAGTAACAATGCATAGACACAGGCTAAGAATGATCTGCACCTAGTATGGCATCGAGGGCCAACGGGCACTGCCTCAGCACTTCCTTATAGCTGGTGACTGAAGGGCGCTCCTGACCAGCCTTCTTATACAGGTTTGCCAGCATCATGTTTATCTGTAATAAACAAAAACAAAAGACAGTAAGATAAGTGTATATTGCAAAGAAAATATCTCACCACCAATTAAGTCCTGATTTTTTATTACCAGCTACGCTTCTACTTTTTACTGGAAACTACCCACAGCCATGTGAAAATAAAGACCAATCCCATTCTTCAAACCAAACAGGAAATTACTTCCTTCGCTTTTCCTATGTCCTCCCATCTCTAAGAGGAAAGTCAAATTCCTCTCACTTACCCAACCAAAAGGCCCCATACTATCTGTACCAAAGATGCTGCCTTTGGAAATGGGAATAGTATTTAAGAAATGTTACAGGGGATCCCTGGGTGGCTTAGCAGTTTAGCACCTGCCTTCAGCCCAGGGCGTAATCCTGGAGTCCCGGGATTGAGTCCCGCACTGGGCTCCCTGCATGGAGCCTGCTTCTCCCTCTGCCTGTGTCTGCCTCTCTGTGTGTGTCTCTCATGAATAAATAAATAAAATCTTAAAAAAAAAAAAAAAAGGGAAAAAGAAATGTTACAGAATTCTAATTACCTTCATTTTTTCTTGCTCTTAAGACAGAAGATGAACTACCCTAGAAGTGCTCAAGTTGACATATTTTAAATGCAATTAATATCAAGACATAAGGAAATGAGGAATTCTTAACAATGTTTGTTAAGAAAAATCAGATAAATTTCCCCAAAAAAAGAAACAACAAAGAGTTAAATACTTGGCTTTTCTCTGACAATTATTCTAGCTGCTAAACTCTAGCCTTTCTAACTCTGAAAGCATGGACACATCAAAGTAATGCTACAAAAATCAACCCCAATTGACCTCTAGAGGTACAATGATCCAGAGATCAGCTACAGCATTTAAATCCAATAAATGCATTTTTTAGCACAATTCAAGTATGTGACTCAGTAGAGCTCTTTTAAAATAACCCTTTCTAAAAACGCAACAAGGATAATTTGAGAAAACCTAAAAGTTCCAAAGAACGTAGAAGTTACAGGGAAAAATAAATGATCTTCTTAATAGTACAGAGAGAAAAAAGGAACATTACAATTTAAAATTAATAGATCTTGAACAGAGCAGTGTTTGCCTAAGGAAGCAGTCAATGTGAGAACACAC
Source organism: Canis lupus dingo (assembly GCF_003254725.2). Lineage (NCBI taxonomy): Eukaryota > Metazoa > Chordata > Mammalia > Carnivora > Canidae > Canis > Canis lupus. The sequence continues at coordinate 8,569,441 of NC_064268.1, forward strand.
ACAAAAAAGCCAATCCCCAATCTCTCCAGTTATTTGTAGCCTCATATGCCAGATATTTACTTGAGTGGCTCTGAAGATGAAGAACATCTGTTCCATTATGACTTACGTATATAAAACAATCTGTATGGCATTAATCCATACTGATGATTCAAGTAATGAAATAATGAAATACTAGAAATAAAACTTTATTTGGCCTCAGCTTTTCCATTTTAGGCTATGTTGAAAATGCAAAAGAAAATACTTAAAGGAAAACTCCAATATTAATGTCAACACTTGAAAAGAATAAAAGGTTAAATTTAAGATTCTTTCTTGACTGCTTGTTTTTAACAAACTATGACTGACCATCTGTCTCAACAAATATTAAAATTCCCTTTAACCACCTGTCACTTCGAACAAATGAGTTTTGAGTATTACCTATCAGAAAGTCAATTATTTTAAAACAGATCCTTACTTGGGAACATCACAAGGCCACACTCTACCAGTTATAAACACAAGCAGTCATCTTTCTCTTGAAACTGAGTGAGAAATTGTATGTCAATATGTTTACTCTTAAAAGTTGAAGATTTACCAAGTTATAATAATCTCACACTGGAATTTTCCTTTAAAATGTGAAGAAATGTGTGGTGGTGTTTACCATACATTAACAGACGTTCATTTAGACGTATTTTGACTCACTTCCTTGTCCATTACACAGACTGAGAAGCCAGTTAACTCCCTAACGGACAAGAAAGAAAAACTGTAAATATTATAGGTTTATGTTTGAGGCACACATCTTTGTTTGTTCCTGGCTACAACAGCTCTATAGAATGAAGGATATGTACTCCTGACAAATGTGGAATCCTCTAGTCTCTCTTAAAATGACCCCAAAGTGTTGGATATCACAAGGTTGAGCTTATTTGCTATTACTCATTTTCAAAAAATGTCCCCAACCCTCAAGTTATTGAGTAAATTGTGGTATATTTCCAATAAGAGAAGGAAAAGGTATCATTCAAAGTTTATAATCAAAATGGCATCTTCTTCCAAAAGGAAGACACTCTTCACATATACAAAAAAAAAAAAAAAAAAAAAAAAAAAAAAAATGTACTTGGGGTAAGACTTTCATACAGTATTAGAAAACAATTTAGTATATAGCAGCCAAACTTATTATGAGACAAGTTAGTCTATAATATGCTTCCAAATGTTTTTAACAGCATAAAATAAACTGAGGAAATAGCTTAGTTTTTAGAAAACTCAGAAAATAGTAAATAAATCCTCAATATAAACAGATGCTTAAACACATTTTCATCAAGTTTGATTGGTTACTTTTAAAACTCAGCAACACTTAGGTGAAAAAAACCTAATATATCACTGCTTAGATTCCTTATGGCAGGAGGATGTACACAGATATCTTACATATAAAATTACTCATCATTGTTAAGCATAAGTTGCACAGAACAGTTCTTCAATGAAGTGAGGAAGACAGGTAACATGAAAGTATATGTTAGAATATTAACTACTGATGTAAATTCAATACTAAGAGCAAGGATTCTCATGGTTCTTCTAAACTGGACTTCAAAACAAACTGTAATCAAAGATACCCAATATAATACTCCTTAAGGAATGATATTTTAAAAAGTATTCTTTCATATATAAACTTTATTTTTCCAAAGTCAGCAAAGTATTATTAACCTCATTTTACAAATTAAAAAAAAAAAAAAGTAAAGTTCAGATTGGTAACTTGCCCAAGTTCACACTACACAATTCACAGCTTATATGCCCTAAACTCAGACAAGATACCAGATCTCTTGATTTTAGCTGAAGGTGTTCTATAGATTATACTGCCAAATCAAACACAACTATATATTCTATATACAAATAAGTATATAAAGATCTTGCAACCTTGGATTTTTAAAACAAAGGGATTAATAAACTCATTCACATTATTAAATGGGGATACCTACAGAAAGCAAAACATGAGGTTCTAAAAAAAATACTATTGCTACCTAGAAGCATTTGCAAATTATTATTTCCTAAGGTAAGAAATACCAAAGAATAGCACTTGTTGTATTCTCCAGCTACCATTTTCATCAGTTGAATTTTCAGGGTTTCATAAGAAAGTAATTCTTATCTCTCTGAATCTCATCCACTCCATTAACAGGGAACAAAGTGAGTCAAGAGTAAAATGTTCAGATGGACTCCCTAAGGCATGGAGAAAACATGGAGGAAGTAGGTTGGAAGGACCAGATAGAATATTATGTAACAAATTGTTAATGCAACTTACTTTGGGAGTTCTCTGTCTTGAAGGGATCCCATCAAGAATAGCAATGGCATCTTTATCTTGTTTTAGCATTGTATAACATTCAGCCATTTTGTATTTCACTTCAATCTCAGATGGAAGACACTAAGAAGCAATGAAGACATCTCTTCAAAATACTACTTCAACAATATGGCAGTTCTTTAAAATGTTATAAAGTTAGCATATGACCCAGCAATTCTGCTCCTGTACATACAGCCAAGGGAACTGAAAACCAGGCACCTGGGTGGCAGTTAGGCGTGTGCCTTCAGCTCAGGTCATGAACCCAGGCCCTGGGATGGAGTCCCACTTCAGACTCCCTGCTTAGTAGGGAACCTGCTTCTCCTCTCCATGCTCCACCCCCTGGCTCATGTTCGTTCACTTACTCTGTCAAATAAATAAGATCTTTGAGAAAGAAAGAAAACTGAAAAACTATGTCCATACAAAACCTACACACAAATGTTCAGGTGCCTGGGTGGCTCAGTTGGCTAAGTGTCTGACTCTTGATTTCAGTGCGGGTCTTGCTCTCAGGGTCATGAGTTTAAGCCCCGTGTTAGCCTCCATGCCCAGCATGGAGCCTACTTAAAAACAAAACAAACAAAATTACCTGCACACAAATGTTCACACCAACATTATTGATAGACAAAAAGTGGAAGCACTGTCTGTCAACTAATGAATACATAAAATATAGCATATCCATACAGTGGAATACTTTTAAAAGACTTATTTATCTGAGAGAGCCAGCACGAGTGGGGAGGAAAGGCAGAGTTAAAGGGAAAAGCAGGGCAGCCCTGGTGGCGCAGCGGTTTAGCGCCGCCTGCAGCCAGGGCATGATCCTGGAGACCCTGGATCGAGTCCCACGTCAGGCTCTCTGCGTGGGGCCTGCTTCTCCCTCTGCCTGTGTCTCTGCCCCTCTCACTCTCTGCGTCTCTATGAATAAATAAATAAAATCTTTAAAATAAAATTAAAAAAAAAAAAAAAAAGGGAGAAGCAGACTCCCCTGCTGATAGGGGGGAGGGGGAGTTTGATCCCAGGACCCTGAAATCATAACCCAAGCCATGGCAGATGCTTAACCGACTTAGTCAGCTAGACACGCCATACATGGAATATTATTCGGCAATAAAAAGGAAACAAAGAACTGATTCATACTATACCATGAATCAAACTTGAAACATTATGCTAAAGTAAAAGAAGACAGGGACACCTGGGTGGCTCAGTGGTAGAGTATCTGCCTTTGGCCCAGGGCGTGATCCTGGAGTCTTGGGATCGCATTGGGCTCCCTCCAGAGAGCCTGCTTCTCTCTCTGCCTATGTCTCTGCCTCTCTCTCTCTCTCTCTCTCTCTGTGTGTCTCTCATAAATAAATAAAATCTTAAAAAATAAAGTAAAAGAACACAGACACAAAAGGTCACATATTGTATGATTCCATTCCAATGAAATGTCCAGAACAGGCAAGTCCATAGAGACAGAGGGACAGTAATTTCCAGATGCTGAGGAGATAAAGGCCTCAGAATTTTCTAAGGTGATAAAAATGTACTAAAACGGTAGTGATAGTTGCACAATTTTGTGACATTGTATATTAATTTTTTTTTAGATTCCTTAAAGATTAATTATAGAGAACAAACTGATATCTACCAGAGGGGAGGGAGGTGAGAAGGTGGGTTAAATAGGCAATGAGTCTTATGGAGTACACAAATGATGAATTACTATATTGTATACCTGAAACTAACATGATACTATATGGTAACTAACTGGAATTAAACAAAAACTTAAAATAAAAAAATTTTTTAAATGTAAGGTCAAAAAAAATTCCTTAAAGATTACATGTATTTAATTAAAAGGTTTAGCACGGTGCTTGACATACTGAGTACTCAAAAAGTTATCTACTTCTATGAATGACTCTACATGGATAATATACATGACTTCCATTCAGTATCAGAAAACAGGGCAGCCCAGGTGGCTCAGTGGTTTAGTGCCACCTTCAGCCCAGGGCCTGATCCTGGAGACCCGGGATCGAGTCCCACGTCAGGCTCCCTGCATGGAGCCTGCTTCTCCCTCTACCTGTGTCTCTGCCTCTCTCTCTCTCTCTGTCTCTCATGAATAAAGAAATAGAATCTTTTTTTTTTTTTTTTTTTTTTTTAAGAAATAGAATCTTAAAAAAAAAAAAGAAAACAGGGATCCCTGGGTGGCGCAGCGGTTTAGTGCCTGCCTTTGGCCCAGGGCGCGATCCTGGAGACCCGGGATCGAATCCCACATCGGGCTCCCGGTGCATGGAGCCTGCTTCTCCCTCTGCCTATGTCTCTGCCTTTCTCTCTCTCTCTCTCTCTCTCTCTGTGTGACTATCATAAATAAATAAATTAAAAAGAAAGAAAGAAAGAAAGAAAACAGTGAAAATCCTGGGGTGTCTGGCTGGCTCATTTGGTGGAGCATGCAGTTCTTGATCTTGGGGTTATGAGTTTGAGCCCCACATTGGGTATAGAGAGTACTTTAAAAATATAAAATAGGGGCACCTGGGTGGCTCAGTGGGTCTTGATTTTGGCTCAGGTCATGATTTCAGGGTTGTTTTTTTTTTAAGATTTTATTTATTTATTCATGAGAATACACAGAGAGGAGAGCTAGAGGCAGAGAAACAAGCAAAGGGAGAAGCAGGCTTCATGCAGGGAGCCTGATGTGGGACTCGATCCAGGGTCTCCAGGATCACACCCTGGGCTGCAGGCGGCGCTAAACCGCTGAGCCACCGGGGCTGCCCTGATCTCAGGGTTCTGAAAAAAAGCCCTGCATCAGGCTTACCACTCAGCAGAGAGTCTGCTTGTCTCCCTCTGCCCCTCCCTTCATTCTCACTTTCTGTCTCTCAAATATATACATCTTTAAATAAGATAAAGAAAACAGAAAATCCTGGCAATCAGCTCATTAATAACAAACAAACAAAGCATAAAGAGAAAATGAGATGAAAATCTAGAGGCTTAAAAAACTACATTAATATGTCTTTTTTCAAAATGTGAGAAAATACAAAGCAGAAAAACCTGACTTATAATTTCACTCCCTGTTTATTCCACTGACATTCCTTTCATTTTACTTATTTATATCTTTATTAACATTCCTTTTAAATGTAGCATGCACATAGTTTTTTTTTTAATATTTTATTTATTTATTCATGAGAAACAGAGAGAGAGGCAGAGACAGGCAGAGGGAGAAGCAGGCTCCATGCAGGGAGCCTGACGTGGGACTCGATCCCGGGTCTCCGGGATCACACCGTGAGCTGCAGGCGGCGCTAAACCACTGCGCCACCAGGGCTACCCCATGCACATAGTTTAAACTTAAAGAGAGGTTCAAACTGCAAGGTGAGAAGTTTCCCTCTTCCTAAAGCTTTCCACTGTTAAATTGCTTTCCTTTGGGGATCCCTCAGTGGCTCCGCGGTTAAGCGCCTGCCTTTGGCCCAGGGTGTGATCCTGGAGTTTCAGGATCAAGTCCCACGTCAGACTCCCTGCATAGAGCTTGCTTGTGTCTCTGCCTGCCTCTCTCTCATGAATGAATGAGTGAGTGAGTGAATAAATCTTAAAAAAAATAAATTGCTTTCCTTCTAACACACAAAATATTTCATGCATATTACCCATATGTGTATGTTAGGCATATACCAGGATATATTTATATATCTATAAACTATCTCCTTTAAAAAGAAAGCATTGAAATACGTCTTCAAATCTTATTTTCCTTACTAATATATATAGTTCTTTCTGAATCAGCATGTGCAACCCTCTCTCATTTTTCATCTCAGTAATAGTTTCATCACATTTCCTCTTATGGCTATGCTCTAATTTAACTAGACCCTACTGATGGAACACTTAGGTTTCTAGTTTCTTACCATTACAAACTGCTGCAATAAGCAGCCTTAGTTATGTTATATACCCTGCAAACCTTCTGTGAGTCTATTAGGGTTAATTTCTAGCAAGTGGAGGACTGTCAAATTGGAGGATGCTGCGAAATTACAATTTTGTCCTTCATTTACTTAATTATCAAGCTACTGAAACTGCAAGAATTCTTATTTCCCATAAAGTTCCCTAGGTACCCAAAATCCTTATAACTGAGTTACATTTTTTTAAAAAAAGATTTAAGTTATTTATTCATGAGAGACACAGAGAGAGGCAGAGACACAGGCAGAGGGAGAAGAAGGCTCCATACAGGGAGCCCGATGTGGGACTCGATCCCAGGTCTCCAGGATCAGGCCCTGGGCTGAAGGCAGTGCTAAACCACTGAGCCACCCGGGCTGCCCATTCAGCTCCCTTTTAAAATTACTTTTTATTTTTCCATCTTCTACATCTAATCAGCAGTCTTATAAATTCTTCTAGTCTCTCATTCTCCAAAAAACAAATAAATAACACTTCCAACTCCATTTACCTGACTTTGTGGAGTAGATGCAGAATTACCAGTTGAAGGTCTCACTTTTGAAGTTTTACTTAGGGCTTTCTTCTGCTGTAAAGCCATGGTATACTTACTCACAGCATTCCGATATTCCTTATCATGAAAGAGAGAATCTGCATGATACACCAAAAGCTGGTACTTCTGAGATGGGGAGAATAACTCACTAGAAAACAAAGAAAATATACCCCCTACATGGGTTATTTTGAAATGTTAGATAGAACATCCTCCTTAGTAACCACATAAGCCTAGCATAAAGTCTTATGTAATGAGTTTACAACTGTCATCATACCTAGTCCCTAAAATGAGAAGCATGAGAATTGTATTCTATGTTAATATGGTCAACACTTCCAGGCAACTGCTTTAAATTGCCGTTTTAATATGCTTTTCTCCTTTATTTACTATAAATGCAATGATACTTCTAAATCAAATTCAACAATATACAGATATACAAAGAAAAATGTTCTACATCTTCCCCTCCCCTTCTTCAGTCTAAACCATCTTATTTTTTTTTTTTTGAGAGAGCAAGAGCAAGAGCTCAAGTAGGATCAGTGGGGGGAAAAGAGAGGAGAGAATCTTAATCCTGGTGCAGGGCTCAATCTCACAATCATGAGATCACAACCTGAGCTGAAATCCAGAGTTGGACACTTAACCAACTGAGCTGAGCCACCTACGTAACCCCCACAAGCCCTCTTAATTTAATAGTTTGATATGTATCCATATTTTCTTTTATTAACACCAATTTTTACAATATAGACAAAGGACAGAAATCACAATGACTTAACCAATACTATCAAAGAAGTGTTGAAGAATCTGGAAAAATGAAACCTCACCACTATGAAACACTTTTAGAAAAGTGCTGAACAAAAAGAGGTTTCAGAGCAACTGAATACTTCAAATACTGAAGATAGGAATATTAAAAACCTGAAAACTGAAGTATGGGAATAGGATAAGCCAATGGGATAAGAGTGGGATAGAAAGAGGATTAGCCTCATTTGAGGGAAGTTTTTTTTTTTTAAGATTTTATTTATTTATTCATGAGAGACACACAGAGAGAGAGAGAGAGAGACAGAGACACACACAGGCAGAGGGAGAAGCAGACTCCACACAGGGAGCCCGACGTGGGACTCGATCCCCCATCTCTAGGATCCACCCCTGGACCAAAGGTGGTGCCAAACCACTGAGCCACCGGGCTGCCCCCCCCCCACCATTTTTTTTTAATTCTACATACAAAAGTAAACTTTACTAACACTAGAAGAATTTTTAAATTTTTTTAAAGATTTATTTATGATAGAGAGAGAGAGAGAGAGAGAGGCAGAGACACAGAGGAGGGAGAAGCAGGCTCCATGCCGGGAGCCCGATGCGGGACTCGATCCCGGGACTCCAGGATTGCACCCTGGGCCAAAGGCAGGCGCTAAACCGCTGAGCCACCCAGGGATCCCCACACTAGAAGAATTTTTACTTCCTTGAGTCTCAGGGGTTTAAGGACAGTGCAAATGAATCAGTATTTTTTAAAAACATTTTCATTGACATTGAACATTGTTCGCAAGCAATTTAACTGCCTACAAGCTGGCCACCGTTCTTTTTTTTTTTTTTAAGATTTTTTATTTATTTATTCATGAGAGAGAGAGAGAGAGAGAGAGAGAGAGGCAGAGGGAGAAGCAGTCCCCATGCCAGGAGCTGGATGTGGAACTCCCGGGTCTCCAGGATCAGGCCCTGGGCCAAAGGCGGTGCTAAACCACTGAGCCACCAGGGCTGCCCTGGCCACCATTCTTAATAGGAAACTCATCTATTTTTAATCTTCAATTTCTCACACACACACACACCCCTGCCCGGACTCCTGCCAAATTAAGAGGAATTTACATGTCAAATTTACAGGTCAAAGCTTTAGCCATTTAAAATAAAAGCAGTCAAATCTGTAAACAGTTAATCTGTCAACAAATGAAGGATATTCATGAATAGGTACCAGAGATTAGTGTTGCCAGGGGCTGGAGGAAATGGTATTAAGGGTGCTTACTAATAGATATGGGGTTTCTTTTGGGGATAATGAAAATGTTTGGAATAGAAAGTGGTGATGGTTGTACAAGTCTGTGAAGATGCTCAAAACCACAGAAATGTATTCTTTAATAGTATGTCAGTTTTATCTTATTTTTAAATCTTAAAAAAGATAGCTAGTCTGAACATTAAATATAAAGTATAAAATTACAAAGAAAATTCAAGGACTAAAGATATAGTCCAGATAACTAAGATTTCTTCCAACTGAGATTCTTTGTATTTACTGAGAAATAAGGTTTGGTAGAAAATACTACTACACTCCTAGGAAGCATTCAGATATTTATATATTGTAACACATGCCTACTTATGCAGCCATAAATTATCTTTGGAATGATGCATGAGAAACTGGTAATGATTGTTGCCTCTGGAAAATGGAAATGGTGGGGTGTGGTTAAGATTCAGGGACAACACTTATGTGCATAACTCTTCCATACTGTTTTAATTTTTCTTACCATGTATGGTGTCAATTCAATAAGAACATTTAATAATACATGGTAAAGGGACGCCTGGGTGGCTCAGCAAATGAGTGTCTGCCTTCAGCTCGGGCATGATCCCACAGTCCTAGGATGGAGTCCCACATCAGGCTCCCTGCACAGAGCCTGCTTCTCCCTCTGCCTGTGTCTCTGCCTGTCTGTATCTCATGAATAAATAAATAAAATCTTAAAAAAAAAAAAAAAAAAAAAAACATGGTAAAGGTCAGGATTTAAGCTGACCTCCCTGAAGCTAAGAAACTGTCAGTTTAATCTAATAGAAAGACATATGGGCTAAGCTGAGTCAGAGGATTAAACTGCTTCAAACTATCCTGTAACATCCTCAAGAACCAAGAATAATGACTAACTGGTGCATAAATTCCCAATGATGGAAAGTGTGCCTTGGCCAATCACTGAAAACCAACTGAAAGGCTCCAGAATAAACACAGAAGGCTGAAAGAAACCAGGGCTCCTCACTGTCAACACTAAGTGGATGGTGGTGAAATGATGGTTCTCACGTAGTGAGGTCCAGAAGCACACTAATGGAAATAAAAGAGACCAGCAACTACATTACAGGCACTTAAGGGACTTTTCCTTTCTGACTTAGACAGTTTCTAGAGTAGGCCAAATGCAAATGGGTCCACCCTGAGTAGAAAATTCGATTATGCCACTTAGAAGGAGTAGACTGTGGTAGGTCAGTCTGAAAATTTTAGTCAGAGGACTGAAGCCTAGACATGGTGGCTCCCCCAATTACCAAATGTGTGAATTTGGGCAGTTTTACCTTCTTAAGGTTGTACAGACTTCCTTAGCACATTCAATAAACACATGAGTGCTCACTGCACACAGGCACTGTGCTGACCTCCTTAGGTGTTAAGTGATGCAGAATACTGATCTTAAAAAAGTTCTGGGGCACATGGGTGGCTGGCTAAGTTGGTTGGACATCAGTCTGTGGATTTCCACCCTGGTTATGATCTCAGGGGTTGTGACATTGGCACGCAGGTGGACTCTGCGTTCAGTGCAGCTTCTGAGTGTCTCTCTCCCCCTTTGCTCCTCCCCTGCGCTGTCTCTCTTAAGTAAATAAAGGAAAATAAAGTCTTTAAAACTTCTCACCACAAGGGAAAAAAAAAATTAACCATGTGGTGATGGATGTTAACTAGACTTATTGTGGTGATCTTTTCACAATATAAGGATACAATTATCAAGTCTTTATGTTGCACACCTGAAATACGTCAATTATATCTCAATTTAAAAAGAGTGATGCAGAATGTAAAACAGGGCAAAGGGATAGAATAGTGAGGGTATGGGACAATTCTGACGGTTACAGAAGCTGTTCCCCAGGAGGGGAGATGTGAGCTGAAACCTGACTGAGGATACAGATCTCTGACCTGAGGGCTCCAAGTGAAACAGCAAATGCGAACCCCTGAGTTAAGGAGGAGCCTGGTGGGTTCAAGTAACAGAAAAAAACTGCCTGCAAGGCTGAAGTACAGTGAGCCGAGGGCATGAGATGAGAAAAATGTTTGGCCTCGGAGGCCACGGGAAGCAATTTTAATGTAAGTACAGTGGATGAATGCAAGCAGGGGAGCAACGCGCACTCAAGGATGGAAACGGCCCTGGTGCTGTTATCCGTCCAACGGCTCAAGAAACGACTCTGAAAACCAGAAAGAGGCACTGCGTGTCCTTACAAGGGCGCCACTTCCATTCATCAGAGGAGTCTCCCGTTTTAGAGGCCAGAACGTGGATCCTTCTAACACACTCAAGGGGAAAAAATTCCATCTCGGATGGGGGACGAAGGTGTAAGACCAGGCCTGTTGGAGCTGCGGCGAGCGAGAATATGGGAAAGAGCTGGGAAGAGAGCCGGGAAGGGAGGAGTCAGCCCAGCGAAGTGACAGTCGCTGTGCCCGGCGACAGGTGCCTCGGGAAACCCTCCGCTCCCAACTTTCGGGAAACCCCAGCCAGGCTCGCCCTCAGGGCCTCCGCCTTCCATTTCTCGAAGCAGCCGCTCGCCACATCTCCCTCAGGGAGCTCATCCCAGCGTCTGGTACAGCGCAGAGATCGAGTCAACTCCACTTTGTGTTCCTAGATGGGCTCCGCCCGACGATGCGGTCGCTGGCCCCGAAACCTCCGCTGAGGCCCGCGTTCGCTCCTTCCCGCCAGTTCCCAGGCCCCCGCAACTCCCGCTCCCAAACCGGCGCCGCCTTCTCCTCAGCCCCAGGCCGCTCCCCGCCTCAACTCACGGGTTGTTATTACTCATTGTAAGTAACAAGCTGCTGAGAAGCCGCACGTTAGAGTGCAGCCCCGCGGCCGCCATGTCTCGCACGTGGTCTATCACATTCATCCTGCCCGGCAAAGCCGCGGGCAGCGGCGGCAGCGGCGCGAAAAGCCGGTAGAAGCTCCTTAGGGAAGACTCCAAAATGGCGGTCTCACCGGGGCCCATGGGGTCCACAAGTGGCACCGCCCCCAGGAAGATAGGCAACTACTGAAGTGCCTGAGCAAAAAAAAAAAAAAAAAAAAAAAAAAAAAACCCACCAAACAAAACAACTCCGTTCCTTCCCCAGGCACCCTTATGAAGAGGAATGATTTGGTTTTGAGGTTGATTTTGGTTTATTTTGTTTTAACAAGTTACGTCATCATTCTAACCTGCAAAATTTATTGAGGGCTTACAATGGGCTGGGGACAAAAGGCACTTGAGTATGAATACATGCTCAATTGAAATAAGATAACTCGGAGAGAAATTTGTGTCTCAAAAATGAATAAAAACGGATGGACACTTATAAATAATAAAGTTGAGGGAATCTCCCACAGCAGGAGTTAAATTTTTTAGCCAGGCGCTAGGGGCAGCCCTAGCTGCTTTTACAGTCGGGCTTGCGCACTAGGCTGAAGGCACCACGCCCCCTTCTCTCGGTATAATGTGTACCTGCTGGAGCGAGGCTTCGCCCTCAGGGTAGCATCCTTGAGTGCAAAAGGGACCCTTCTTACCCTAAGAAAGAACTCACTTAGCTCAGGGTGAATAAAGGCTAGGTTGGGTTTTAGCCATTCTAATATCTGTGTAGTGGTAACTTACTGTTCTACTTTGCAATTCCCTAAAGAAGGAGGTTGAGCGTTGTATTTCCTATCTGTAGATCATCTTTGGTGAGTTAGCTGTTCAAATTTCTAGCTCATTTTTTTATTTGGGTTGTTCATAGTTTTGGGTTTGTTTGTTTGTTTGTTTGTTTTTTCCATTTAGGAAAGTTTTATTTACATAATCTCTACACATGGGGCTCAGACAGCCCCGACATCAAGAGTCGCATGCTCTTCCAACTAAGTCAGCCAGGCGCCCCTGGGTTGTTCATTTTCTCATTGTTGAGTTTGTTTGTTTGCTTTTAAGAGTTTATTTATTTGAGAAAGAGACAAAGATAGCAACAGAGAGCACAAGCTGGGGAGGAGAGGGAGAAGCAGATGCAAGGCTTAATCCCAGGACCCTGCGGTCATGACCTGAACCTGAACTCAGACACTTAACTGACTGAGCCACTCAGGCGCCTTTCTTACCATTTAGTTTTCAGGGTTCTTTGTATATCTTGGATAACAGTCCTTCATCAGATACATGTTTTATAAATATTTTATCCCAGTCTGTGATTTGTCTTCTGATTTTCTTGACTACCCCCTCCCTGTTAGGAAAAAATTACTTTCAGTAATAATCCTGAAATGAAATGACTAGTAATGGCCAGAAAAGAAAACAGTGAAAATAGTATCTTATTGAACTTTAAACTTAATCTAAATGATGCTAGGGACAACTGGGTGGCCCAGTGGCTAAGCGTCTGCCTTTGGCTCAGGTCGTGATCCCGGGGTGCTGGGATTGAGTCCACATCAGGCTTCCCGACAGGGAGCCTGCTTTTCCTTCTGCCTATGTCTCTGCCTCTCTCTGTGTGTCTCTCATGAATAAATAAGTGAAATTTTAAATAAATAAGCTTGTGGTCCATTGGAAAAAATAATAAAGATGCCAGTAACATTTTTAATTAAAAATAAAACCAGGGAGGGGATCCCTAGGTGGCTCAGCGGTTTAGCGCCTGCCTTTGGCCCAGGGCGTGATCCTGGAGTCCCGAGATCGAGTCCTGCATCGGGCTCCCTGAATGGAGCCTGCTTCTCTCTCAGCTTCTCTCTGCATGTCTTTCAGGAATAAATAAATAAAATCTTAAAAAATAATAAGATAAAAAAAATAAAACCAGTATTACAGTACAAAGAGTAAAAGATTAATACTTTTAAAATTACATAAATGTATTTTAAGAACTTTTATCCTACATATTGGATTAGCAAATAAATGAGTGATACAGTTTCTGCAAATTTGTCAATGGCTGTCAAAACTGATCCTCTTTGCATACTCATGTTTCATAAGCAGTATAAACAGATTTGTTGTTTGCTGGATCACAACCATGAAATGACATGGAGGAAATATAAATTCATACTATTAAGTGAAAGAAGCCAATCTGAAAAGGCTACATACTATGATTCCAACTGCCTGACATTCTGGAAATGATGAGACTGGGGACAGTAAAAAGATCATTGGTTGCCAGGGGCTGGGGGAGGGGAGTGGGGGAGGAATAGGTGGAGCACAGTGTATTTTTAGGGCAGTGACACTTCTATATAATACTGTAATGGCAGATATGTTATTACACATTTGTCAAAACTCAGAATGTACACAGGCAGAGAAACCTAACAGTAAGCTATACACTTTGGGTGATAACGATGTGTCAGTGTAGGTACATGAGTTGTAACAATCTACCATCCTTGTGTGGGATGTTGATAGTGTGGGACACTGGGTAAGTGGGGGATATACTGTCTGTATATCCCACTCAGTTTTGCTCTGAAACTAAAACTCCTCTAAAAAATAAAGTTTACCCCCCCAAAAAGAAGAAAGAAGTGGAGAGGATGTAAAAATTGACCTGTTCTGGGTGTCAAACATGCTAGATAAACCACTGTATCTAACACACTTAAGACAGTGACTTGCAGGGCAGCCCCGGTGGCTTAGCAGTTTAGCGCCGCCTTCAGCCCTGGGCGTGATCCTGGAGGCTCGTCCCACGTTGGGCTCCCAGCATGGAGCCTGCTTCTCCCTCTGCCTGTTTCTCTCTCTCAAATAAATAAATAAATAAATAAATCTTTAAAAGAAAAAAAAAAAGACAGTGACTTGCACACAGTAAACACTATATAAATGTTTGCTTGTAAAAAAATGAAATAAATAAAAAATAAATAAATGTTTGCTTGTTATACTATTTTCTACACTTGAACTATTTCATAATTAAGACCACATATAATAATTGCTAAAAAGTGAAAAAATTAAAATGTTCACCAACTGATGACTATATAAACTAAATGTGGTGTATCTGTACAGTGCAAACCTATTCAGCAAAATAATAATAATAATTAATAATAAAAAGAACAAACTACTAGTAATAACATAAATAAATCTCAGGATGCCTCGGTGGCTCGGTGGTTGAGCATCTGTCTTCAGCTTGAGGTGTGATCCTGGGGTCCTGGGATTGAGTCCCACATCGGGCTCCCAGCAGAGAGCCTGCTTTTCCCTCTTCTTGTGTCTCTGCTTTTCTCTGTATGTTTCTCATGAATAAATAAATAAAATCTTTTAAACAAAACAAAACATGATGAATCTCAAAACTTTATACTAAAAATAAAATCACACGAGGTGAAAGAAGCCACACAGAAAAAATTACATAATTTCTGCCTCCATTTAGGTTGTTTTACTGTTGATTTGTTTCAATTTGTATCTGAGAAAGATCAATTAGATCAATTCTTGCAATTGGTTGATATGTCTTTTAAATTATATA